>NC_083613.1:16710212-17310212 GCF_963584025.1 Labrus mixtus
TTTGTCTTTCTATTTCACAATCATTTGCAACTGTCCATAATAATAACACTGCTTATCATTTATGCTGTGTACATATTCCACTGTTCCACTAGATTACTCACTACTGGTTTTAAGCTTCTGATCTGTGAGTGGACAATCCACTCCATTTCATGCTCTGAGCAGGTTTTCCTGATTTTTGCTCTGATTTTGTTTTTCCCTTGTGTGTTTTTTTCTTGTTTTGTGCTCTGTTATATGTTTTTGTCTATTTGTGTCTGTACTGTACATTTCTGTCTTCAAGGATCCCCTCGAAAACGAGATGACACATCTCAAGGGGTTATACCTAATAACGAATTTTTCCAAGAATAGTATAGAATAAAATAAAATAGAACAGAGCAGAATAGTATAGAATCAAATAAAAATAAACAGAGCAGTACAGACATGATTAAAATAGAATACAAGACAACAGAGCATAATGGAAAACACAGTGATTAGTCGTTTACGTCTGTATGTGCTCATTAGTGTTTCACATTTGTTCTCCAGTTCACTTACCTAAATCTGCCAATTCTCCGTAGATGGGAGAACATCTCTCCGCCTGGTACATACTCCATCACCATGTAGAGGTTAGTGTTGTCCTGGAGAAGAGGAGACGGAGGACCTGTTAGTGACTGTCGCTCATGTATACACACATTTAGACATGCACACAAACACACAGCCCCTTCTCTTCATGGAAACTGATCTTTGGGTCATTTTGAATCGTCTATTGTCACACACCCCGAAAAAAACCGGATGAAAACATAACTTTTAAACGTTGACTGGAGCATGTTTAATTTCCAAAACTGGTTTCTAAATCCCCTGTTCTTCAGAGCCTCTTACAGAGAATAATAACATTTTATCTGTACTGCGAGATGCTTTGAATTGATGGTGTGCACGTTGTATGTATCCAGGCTGCTCTGGTAAGATGCAAGTTGAATGTATTTAGGGGGGGGTCTCTGTGTCGTCACTGTGATTATTAACTGTTGTTTGTGTCTGTGTTGTGGTTTTAAAGGAGAGTCTGGCGGAACAGAGTAAAAACGTATGCTTCTGTTTTGAGTATTGTGTGTGTGTGTATGTGTGTGTGTGGGGGGGCTGCTACATAAACATATCAAATGTGTAAACTAAGAAATGTTTTTGTTTTAGGATAATGAATGCCCATGGAATTGAGTTGCATCTGGTGCAGACAACCTCAGGAATGTATCATGTTTACCACTCTGTTGCATCACTTTTTTGTTTTCACAACACTTTGTATGAGTTTCAGTTTCAGTGAGGAGACCAATTTCTGTAATTTTGAAAGTTGAATGTTTAACCATTCTTGCCTAATGTAATTTGATAACGCTCCAAATGTCTTCAATGGGTGTTAAGTCGAGACTGAAGGTAAGCCTGTTTAGCACCCAGACTCCTTCACTGCCATGCTGGTGTCAGACACCCGGAATGTGGTTTGGCATTGTTTTGCAAAAATAAGCAATGCTGCATCTGTTTATATGGTTCAGCATTAATTCACACATGTGCAGGTTAACCTGCACACTCTTAATCAAGTCTCTCCTGATTGAATATCTATATATCTATGAAACCACACACACATGTTTCTAGGTGTACAAAGAGAGTAATACAACAAAGTTTTGAAATAAGCAGAAACAGATTCTCACAGACTAACAGGGTCACAGAAGTATAAGGGTGACATGTTCCATGATTAAAGTTAATATAAAAAGCTGTATTTGATATGTAATGTGATGCATTGCCTGGACAAAATACAGTGTCTTCAACAGAGGATAAAAATCTAAACGGTATGGTGAGAATTTGGTTGAAAGAGTCTTTTATTACACCTGTTCAGAAACCTGGAGGAACTGTGTGTCCCTGGTAGCAAATCATTAGCACCTGTTTTAGGCCTGTCTTTAAGTAGGCCTGCACGATGTGAGAAAATATACAATGTGGGATTAAATTATTCAACATTGCTGTAACGATATGAACTGCCATAAATAAAGAGTGCGTATTAGAAATAAAGCACTCTGATGTCTATCTGCTGTTCTTCACGTGATTGTATCATGATCCTCCTGAATCCTAAATAAAGTAAAAAAAAAAAAAAAATCTCATATACGGACATGGTGATGAGCTGATCTATCCAGACAGCCTCTGTCTACATACAACCACAGACAGACGTGAATACACACACAGGAAAACATTCATGTACACAACACAAGCAACACAAATGTGCGTACCTTGAACGAGTATTCTAATCGGACCAGAAAAGGAAAGCTGACAGCCTGAAGAATCCTCTTCTCATTCAGAGTGTGCTCTATCTGCTTGAGCTTCACCACCTGAGAGACAAAGACAGAGAGAAAGTATACTGTCATACAGAAGAATGATTATTTAGAGAATGATCTCATGCATCAGGATAACTAAACTTTTGTTAAGCCGTAATATAAATAACTCTAAACATGACTGTACTCGCTGACATGATGTTTATATTGATGTCATCATCATCACCATTCAATTCATTTAAATCCTCAAAGAACACATTGAGGGAGAAATCCTCATTTGCAACGGGGCCGAGGTGCAGGCAACAATAGAGAAGAGGCATGATACAAATAAAACAAGAGCAAGGATAAAACAGGAAGTACATGCAGTTAAAAGGCAAGAAAATACAATGAAATAGAGTAAAAATAATGAGTAAGAACACTTCGATATAAAAAGCAAAAACAGTTCAAATCAATAAGATCAGAAATTCAAAGTTGGAATTTTCTCAGCGTTATTAATGTGGTTATCTTAAAATGTTTTTGAAGCTAATTCAAAGTATTTGGTGCGTAGTAACTAAAAGCAGACCTTCCTAACTCTGAGTGGATTCTAGAAACCTGCAGGCTGAGCCATGACTGCGAGTGTGTATTGTGGCTACTCCCGTTAAAACAAAGCACAGTTGAGAGATAAAGAGGAAGTTTATTTAAAAGGATGTGATGAAGAAGTTAACTTTTTGGTCTATATGAGAATGGTCTGTAAAGCAAAAAAAATTACAATAATTACAAGCCCAAGAATTCTAACTGTCAACAACACTTACATACCGTGTCATCGAAAAAAAACAATGGAATTAACTTTACATCTTCTTCTACATCAGTTTATGCTGGAAGTATGTTAGGTGTTTTGTGACAGCAGGAACTTCTTCATAGTTCTAACTGTTGGAACCCTCCCCCTTTTTCATTGATTACGCACAGCAAATTACAGTAAATAAAAGTTCTTAAAATCATTAAAAAGGAAAAAAAAAACAGACAAACGACAAACAACAAACCCCAGGTATTATTTAGTGTTTATGTGAAAAAGCATGCGTCGTGGACCTCATTCACTAGCAGTGCGTACGCACAAATATGTGCTTAACCCGTGCGTACGAACGTTTGAAGCACAAATCTGGGATTCATCAATATAGTCTTACTTGAATTTATTCTTACTCTGCGAACAAAAATAGAACTTCCTCAGACCATGCATACAAAGGAAGAAAATGCTTTCTCAGAAAATGTTAACACACACCCTTTTTAACTACGGTAAATGCATGACATATTAAAAATACATTCAGTAAAAAAAATATTTATATATATATATATATATATATATTTTAAACTGTTTTTAAAGAACAGAAGCTTCTAGCTTTATCAAAAGAAGTTCAAATCAGCTCCACATTAAGAAGCTGCATTAAGTTATATAGAGTGATGCACATAACTACCCTGTTTTCAAAGATAAATGTCTGTGTCTATGCGTACTACTACGTCTTGAAAAGGGGTCAGAGATTTCAGGTAATAAGGACAAACCAGTCCTCAGATAGGTACCAAAAGGAGTCTACACCATGATCTGCATAAAAACAATCGTAGTCCTTCCTGTCCCGCCGAGGCCTCCTTCAGCACAGGCAGGATCAAAGAGGTTCAAAGGGAAAAGGAGGCTTCACCTGTGTTTGAGTCCAGTCTACAGCAGCAGATACAGAGCACCTCAGGGTGTTCATTCATGTCTCAAGCTTAATCAGGGACATGTATCCTCTGTGACCATCCTATAGGATCCTGTGAGTGTCCTATAATGAGGGACACATTTAGACACCTTCCATCCCAGTGTGACCCCTGACCCTGACCCGGACTGACCTTCTGCTTGTTGAGGATCTTCATGGCGTAGTGCTGTCCCGTTTCTTTGTGCCTCACCAGCATCACACGGCCGAATGAGCCCGTGCCCAGGGTTTTCAACCTCTCAAACTGCTCCAGTGAAGCAGTGTTCTGCACAAACAAACAAAAAAACAAACAGGAGTGAATGTGTGTGTCCTATAATCACACTTTCTATTCATTCTGTATCATAAATGTTTTCTTCACAGGAGAGCAAATGTTTGGATGTGGGTCCATGGCATGTTTAAATCCTACAAACATTGATCCCAAATTGTATTGTTTTATTGTTATACATGAATTAAGTCAATTTACTTTTAAAACGTGTCATATTCATTCAGTCATGTGACCGGCGAGGAGGCTTGGAGGGCAAAAATAACTTAAAGGTCACATATTATGCAAAATACACTTCACCATGTGTTTCTAACACTAATATGTGTCTCTAGTCTGTCTACAAACCCCGGAATTATGAGACAAGTCCATCCTCTCCGTCTCATGACTGCTCCACTTTTCAGAAAATGTGTGCTCAAACAGGCCGTTTGGAGATTTTCCCTTCATGACATCACAGAGGGCAGTAACCCCTCCCCCAGGTGGGTGACACTCCCACAGCTAGGTGTGTCTGAGTCTGCCTTCTCACTGTAAATAATGGAACATGGTGAATGAAAACCCGAGCTACCCAAGGCCTACGAGAGAGGGGCGTGGTCAGACACAGCTCATTTTCATTTTGTACTTGTATATACCCCTTGTTTTTTATTTTTTATTTTATTTTTTATTTATTTTTTATTTTTTTTTATTCCTATTTTTATTTTTATTTTATTTTATTTTTATTTATTCTGTTTAATGTGTATTTTGTATTTTCGAGCTTCTTGTCTGTGCTGCTGTAACACCCGAATTTCCCCTCTGGGGATCAATAAAGTATTATCCTATCCTATCCTATCCTATCCTATTTGTATTTAAAGCCACAGACACAGAAACAGCCTCTTCTGAGCAGGGCTGATATAGAGGGGTTTATGGGCATGATCAAATACAGGACTAGAGTGGATTTTTAGGAGGAAACATTCTAACGTATCATTATAGAAATTCCCAGACATATTTTGGAGAGCGCCAAAACTTATTAATATGATATGTTGAAAATGGGGATAATATGTGATCTTTAAAACCATGGAAGTGGAAATGTTGATATCTTGAGTGACATAAGCTTAAATAAAAACTCCATCATCTTTGTATTCAGGCTAATGGATGCATTGAAATCCCGCACACGCACACACACACACACACACACACACACACACACACACACTGACCTGTGCAGGGTTCTCCCACTTCTTGAGAAAGTCCTCTTTGGCTTTAGCAAGGAACTCTTTGACTGTGGAAGACAAAACAACAAGACAGGCTTCAGTGTGATAATAAATGTATTTAGGGAGTGAAAGAAACCAGAAAGACATAAAAAGAAGGATGTCTCCGCTTTATACTTTGAAAATCTGAATAACATTAAAAGATTGGTTGTTAATTAAGAATCATTTTCCTTGTTCGATCACTTCTGGACTTCAATGGACATAAAACACGGAGAAAGAGGAAAACAGATCAAATTTAAAAGAGATGTCGAGCTGGTTTCAGACACAGATATTCACTTGAGCTTAGGTGGGTGAACTCACTGACACAGTATCACTTTAAAATGACACTTTGTTGTGTTTAACACAGACTGTATAACACATGGACGTCATCCCAGTGACGTCATCGATTGGTTAACGAAGGGGATGGTTTGAAGCCCAATGATGGTGATCGTCAATGGCGTAAATATAAACAGTGCAGCCCGTAGGATAGGGGGGCCCATGGAGAAGTACTTTGGTTGTCAGAGATACATTTGTGTCTAGAGAAGCAAATGATGGTACCATTCGCTATATATTGCCTTGAAGAGGCAGACCGATCTCCCTCATGGTTTTCTTTTTTTGTGTATTATAGTCAACCCACAGTTGAGCCCATACCCCTTCCTAGCAGCAACGCAGCAGTTCGGCCCGTGCTTCAACAGCCATGCAGCAGGTAACGTTAGGAGGAAAGAAGCTAAAACGTTTGCTCTAAATAATACTAACATTAGGCTTGTTATACATTTCAAGACAAGTTATACATACATTTTGTTACAATCTAACACAATTTTTCTAAATATATAGGCTAATTGTGTGTGTTTGTGTGTGTGTGTGCGTGTACACAAGGGCCCGTCAAAATAGTTTGCACTGGGCCCCGTCGTGACTACCTTACGCCACTGGTGATCGTCGTATCAAAGGTGCAGTCTCAACCTAACTTTTGGTCACCCTAGTTACAGGCAAAGAGGTGGAGGTGTCTCCTAGCATACAGCTACAACCAGGGCCTTCGACAAGTGCCATCTGTCTGATTTAAATATACTACAAATAGATGGTCATCATAATCACCACATTACGGGTTGCTTCAGAAAACACAGGAAAAACATGATTGTGGCAGCAACGGGACGCCTGTTCTCTGTGAGCATTAAAACGTTTTTCCATTAACTTCGGCTCCTCTGTCCACACGCTCTCTCTCTCGACCCGGTGGAAAGCAATATATCTCCATAGCCTATCATTCAATTAATAATCAGCTATGAAGGTAGATATGTTGCAAAATAGGAGAGCTTGTAGAATGTGATGTGAGCTTGTAGAATGTGATGTGAGAGCTTATAGAATGTGATGTGAGAGCTTGTAGAATGTGATGTGAGCTTGTAGAATGTGATGTGAGAGCTTGTAGAATGTGATGTGAGCTTGTAGAATGTGATGTGAGAGCTTGTAGAATGTGATGAGAGCTTGTAGAATGTGATGTGAGCTTGTAGAATGTGATGTGAGAGCTTGTAGAATGTGATGTGAGAGCTTGTAGAATGTGATGTGAGAGCTTATAGAATGTGATGAGAGCTTGTAGAATGTGATGTGAGAGCTTATAGAATGTGATGAGAGCTTGTAGAATGTGATGTGAGAGCTTATAGAATGTGATGAGAGCTTATAGAATGTGATGTGAGCTTGTAGAATGTGATGTGAGAGCTTATAGAATGTGATGAGAGCTTATAGAATGTGATGAGAGCTTGTAGAATGTGATGTGAGAGCTTATAGAATGTGATGAGAGCTTGTAGAATGTGATGTGAGAGCTTGTAGAATGTGATGTGAGAGCTTATAGAATGTGATGTGAGCTTGTAGAATGTGATGTGAGTTTATAGAATGTGATGTGAGAGCTTATAGAATGTGATGTCAGAGCTTATAGAATGTGATGTGAGAGCTTATAGAATGTGATGTCAGAGCTTATAGAATGTGATGTGAGCTTGTAGAATGTGATGTGAGCTTATAGAATGTAATGTGAGAGTTTATAGAATGTAATGTGAGAGCTTGTAGAATGTGATGTCAGAGCTTATAGAATGTAATGTGAGAGCTTGTAGAATGTGATGTCAGAGCTTGTAGAATGTGATGTCAGAGCTTATAGAATGTGATGTGAGCTTATAGAATGTGATGTGAGCTTATAAAATGTGATGTGAGAGCTTGTAGAATGTGATGTGAGAGCTTATAAAATGTGATGTGAGAGCTTATAAAATGTGATGTGAGAGCTTGTAGAATGTGATGTGAGAGCTTATAAAATGTGATGTGAGAGCTTGTAGAATGTAATGTGAGAGCTTGTAGAATGTGATGTGAGCTTATAAAATGTGATGTGAGAGCTTGTAGAATGTAATGTGAGAGCTTGTAGAATGTGATGTGAGAGCTTGTAGAATGTGATGTGAGCTTATAGAATGTGATGTGAGAGCTTGTAGAATGTAATGTGAGAGCTTGTAGAATGTGATGTGAGAGCTTGAAAAAAATGTGAACCTGTAGAGTTAAAATTTGAACCCAAAGAAAATATTCACACATGCGTGATCTGAATGTGAAGTCACAGAAAAAATATTCACAAATGTGTAGACCGATATTTACACAAATAAAATGACAGCTGCAAACTTGTAATCCAACATTTACTCACATCTTTTTTTATAACTCGTGCCTATTATCCTTTACAACCACAACTCTGCGGTTACAACTTCTCAAATCTGCCACTACAACTGCACAAACTACTTTTCTCGCGTGAATACAAGCTCTCACATCACATTCTACAAGATCTCCTATTTTGCAACATATCTACCTTCATATCAGCCCCCTGACGTGTTGGTTGTAGTAAAATGACTCGAACACGTCAGTGGATTAGTGTGTGAGACTTTACATATTGATAATGAAAGGGTTAAAACAGAGCTACTTAACCATCACTGAGACAGAGAGAGAGAGAGCAGGCAAGTTTTTATACTACACACAGAGTTTCAAATATTATTTAAACTATCTAGAGAGTGTATTAAAACAGGCATTTATTACAACTGTGTATCTAATTTAAAAAATGAAAAAATGCTTCTATGCTACATAAACATGTCTGGTGTATTTCGGGTTTGGTTATGTAAGGTACGTGACTTGGGTTTTAAATTCTGATTCTTTATTTAACTCAAGTGTTAAACAGAGTCCTCTTGTGAGTTTTGTATTTAATTTAAAGGAAGAATGTGCAACTTTTTGATCCAGTAGATGTCGCCCTTGAGCACCAGCATTGAACCAAAACAAGCTGCTGTTTGGCGACACCTCCACTGTTCAGAAGCCTCCGCTCTCCTCCAGCGGCACACCGCCAATCGTGTTCGAACAAAGGAGTTATGAAGTAGAACGCTCCATAATTTAGGGCTATTAAGCGCAAGCGCGGACAAAATTGTCCTTGGCTTGAGCCGCAATTACCTGTGGCCTCAGCACGCTCAACACGCTTTAGTTAACTCATAGCTCAACGTGACACATAAATTAACACGCAATGACCGCTATCTAAAGACATTTACGTGACATCCAAATAAGCAGTGAGTAGGCTGTGTTCTTCTTCTATTCTTTAGTTCTTGACTAAAACAGCTTTATACACAAGGCCGTCCAGTCCATGTAAACATGATGTAAACACGGCCCGACAACAACACAGCCAGCGGGACTCAAGCTTCTCACTCATTGTAGACAGTCATGACTCAGAGAGACATTTACACAGGATAGACTTGATTTCTGATGTTTTCATGAGTAAAATTCACACATTCTGCTTTTCAACTGCTCAGTTTTGAAATGACCATGTGAAAATAGCAGATTAAAACATGCAACAACATGAGCTTCATACAGGAAGTAGCATTTAGTTCTTGATTATTATCGAATAATGTGGTGTAATTTCCACCACATGGTGTTGCATAAAAATTAACCAAAGTCTTTGTTGCTCAAAGTTTCCTGCTAGTGGACCCCCAGACCCCCCTCCTATTAGCTGTGCACCTCACTATGTTTAAATGAACCCTGCACTGGTGTGGAACAGCTGGGCTACCTACACTTTAAAATCAACAACTCACAACAAACACAAATGCCCAAAGACAAACAGCTGGAGCGCATGCCAGGCTGTTCTCACTTTTTATGACATGATGTTCAGTTTGTTCATCAGGGACGTATGAAGGAAGATGAACGAGCATCAATAATACTAAAAGTTCTGACTGCTTATATACTGCTTCTAGAAATATCTAAATGGGCTCTACAGTGAAAGAGGTATCTGTTGTCACAGAGTTTTACTTAAATATTCAAAACAGTTTTAATAACACAAGGATGATACTCATGTTCACAGACCGTGTGGGACCAAAGATTGTATAAAGAATGGACAGGGAAATACCTCGCCTCTAGTGAAGCCAAAGAATGTAAAGCTACCCCTGCTAACTAGCTGCAGTTTAAGTCATAAACCCCGCCTCCTGCATGGGTCAAGCTATGAAATCAAAATGCACGTCCGATGCATTTTTCTCAAACCCGTTTTCATCCTGATTAGTTATTGGATGTAACAAAAAACAACATAAAAGGCCGGAAATGACAGCTCTGTTGATGAATAGGGCTCCTGCTGCGCCGTGTGCACCAGATTAGAAGAGTACAGCAGAAACGTTGAGAGAAAACGTAATGTGCACACGAGAGTTTTTGGACTTCCATAAACATGTCGTTAACGGTCACAAGATTCTGTTCTGCTGTGGTCTGTACCCCCACGAGGGATTTTTGACGTTGGTAAGTTACATGAGTGTTTTCGTTAACGGAAACAGCATGACGTCAGCAGCACAGCTTTTCCAGCTGATCCCTAAGGCACAAACTGGCTGTAAATTTGCAACATGTCAGCGCCCGTCACAGGGGTATTCTGGCTTCATCCTGCTCAACTGGAGGGGGCTGAGGCACACTGTCCATGCAGTCTGTGTGAGACTAATGAAAAATGCAATTGGTTTGCATTATGGGAATTGTAGTATCCAGTTATTTTTTCTAAGTTCCAGTATTAGGGACTAAAATATGGCCAATACCACTGTCTCTGCTTTTTCGTTTTGTTAAATCTGTCTCTGGTGAATTCTTCAACTTCATTAAAGTGAAATATCAAATCATTTGGAGAAGCCCTTTTAATTTCCTGTAAGGAACTTTTGGTTTGAGGTAGGGCCCGATGAATATGGTATTTTTGGGGCCAATATCGATATTGGGGAGAGAATAAATCTGATACCGATATATCGGTCGATCTCTTTCTTAGATCTCTAGTGATAGATATATATATTTACATATTTATTGCGTTGATCCCTAAAATGAAGTTATCAAACACTTGTGGAATAGATATATAATGAAGACAAGATGGTCACTCAACCGGAAAGTAACTTAGCATGTGTGTGCATCACCACTTGACACTCTGAAGAGTGATAACGCTTGTTGTAATCCATATAGCGCCCTCTGCTGGTGAAAGAGAACTACTAGTGTAATACAATGAAACTCAAATGAAATCCTATTTACCGTGGGAATAAAAATAGTAATTTCGACGCATATCTGCGATAAAATTAGCCGATACCAATAGTCACTTGAGAAAGTATCGACCGATATTATCCCCCGGCTGATTAATCGGTCGGGCTCTAGTTTGAGGTGATTTTTGGCATCCCCTGTGGGCGAAGCAGTTCACTTAATCTTGTTCAATATTGTGTCCTGTACTTGTTTATGTTTTGTTTTCTGACAACAAAAATCACATCCTGCTTTCTTTTAACAGTCAAATGTATCACCTATTGTGAATATTCTCTTTGGAAATCATTGTTTGCTTAAGATGCTGAACAGTTCAGCATGCTGTGAATTACTTCATTTGACACCTACCCCGTGGCAGCAGTTTTAAGTGTCTTGTTTGCTTTTATAAGACATGAAGACGCACCCGTTTTTGTTTCAATCTATTTCATAAACATTTGCGTGATTCTAGACACATTGAAATCCAGTTGAACCATTTTTCATACACTTTTGCCATCAACAGAGTCACCTCTCCGACTAATCTGATAGCACACTGTTTCAAAAGCATTATAGTAAAGCATGGTGGCAGCACACAAACACACACTGGTGTGACTGGCATCAGCATAGCCAGGTAGTATCCAGACTCACACACACCGACACATTGCCTCAATGTTGATAGAAGTCTAAAGTTTTGGTAGGTATTTTATGTTTGGTGATCAATAAAATCCTTCTGTAAACACATCAGTAACCTTCTCTTGGACATCCAGAGCAAACACACGTAGACTCTTCTGCCAAACCTGCAGACATGTATGGTTTGACTAAGCAGAAAAGATCAGATTCAGCTCACCCACACACTGTATCAATCTCTTTCCAAGGGACTGGAGCAACAGGCCTCTAGTGTTTGGGATATATCTGACACATAGATGCTTGTGATCAGGCCAATATTACAGTAAGGTGACAATGCCAAGATGCTTGCAGCTTACAATTACTGCTGGCTGTTCTGAAGCTCATATAGTTTTTTGGCCTAAAACTGTATTACAGCCTTCCCCATCCACCAACATCAAATAAAACATGTCCACAACTGAACGGTACTTCTGACCCCCAGTTTAAAGACAGGTTCTCTTTATCATCTTCATTTGATGCTCCTGAATTTAGACGTTTCACATTTAGGTGTTTGCATGGCACAAGCCAGATTGTGTGCAGCCAATACTTGTCATGGACGTAGGAGTATCTTAATGAACTGAAGGGGGAAAAGGCCTCTTATCTACAGTGTATGGCATGTTATGTAAAACTAACATGGCCTGCTTTATAACATCGTCCATGATCAATACATGAGGATGCTACTGAGCAGGTGCTGCTCAGGAGTGATGTATACTGGCGACGTTACCCACCGCTTTCCATCTCGCTGCCCTTTCTAGCCGTGGGCGCGTTGCCCATTATGACAACCTGTCAACGGGAGATCCGTGGCTTTGTGGCCGCCCTGCAGCCTTCTCAAGCCGGTCGTAGCTCGATTAGGTCTAACCGGTGTTTCTTAAATCCGGCTGTACCCGTTACCAGGCGTTGAATCTGAGGGCTTGATCTTCAGCAACCTGACAGCTGCTGATGCGGTGCCACGCAAAGACGGGGTAGAAAGGTGGGCTCACCCACTGCACGGTCATCAACAACCGGCGACAGATATCGAGCTCAAATCCACGGTGAGCTATGGCTGTGGTAAGTCGGTAGCTGGGGCTTCACTGTCAGGCCGACCTCGGCGCACTTGGCCTGAACACGGAGGATCCAGTCTTCTCCTGTCCCTCCTTGCAGCCCCCTCCAAGCGAGGCCCCCCGGCTCCCCGCCTCTCCCCCAGCCCGAAAAACAGCGACGCCGACGGCGGGGGTGCTATGTTCTTAAGCGAAAGCTCTCCACTTTCCGTCCGCGAAGCCAGCTTTAAAAATTAAACATCGGCGGGGTCCGTCAACGACGGGAATTCACTCAAATCAACATTGCCCCCCCTGTATCCTCGGAGACGAGCGAGATGACGGAACTACAGCCGAGCGAACGCCCCGCCCATTCACCAGAACTGAGGTTGATTGACAGCTGATGCTTGGCTGATGATAGGCCACAGCACCACAGCGCTGTCTCACCGAGCCCCGTGATTGGTCCTTCGCTGTCCATCAAAAAACGGCAGCGCCCCCGCCCCCCCTACAAAACCAAGCGAGAGGAGCGTCACCGATTATTTTCCTCCTGGCGACGAACGCGCCCACTTTCTCTTGTTTCTGTCATCCATTGGCTTGGCGCGGCTCAACCGTGGGAATCTCGGCGACTGTGAGGATTTCTATTGGCTGTCAGCACCGGTTGACAGGAATGGCCCCCTACCACCACCTTGGAAAAAAAAAAAATCAAACTCCCTTCCTCCGCTTTGCTCCCCCCCCTCGCCCCCTTCACTGCCGCCAAGCGACTGATACACGTTTGGCAAAGTGACGTCAACAGCAAGCTATATTTAGAAATGTTGGTCAGAATTTAACGCACGCGCGGCGCGGTCTGGCTGCCAAGACTTCCAAACAGATCGGAGACGGACGTGCACGGAGAGGACTTTAAATGATGGGAAGTGAATCACTGGAAACAATAGTTTGCTGGATGCAAACACGCAAAGCCACACACTATCTCTGTTACAACGACCTCCAACAGCATCCCTGTCATCCTCTCTGCACACCTGCCTGCAGGGAGTGTGCAGCAGACCAGGAGCCCCCCACCATCAAGATCCTCAAAAGGCAAATTTAGAATACCATTTTACATGTCATAAAGGATCCCAGGCTTATGATCCAAACACCTAAGCTATAAATAGAAGAAAGCAGAGTCTGACAACATCATAGTAGGTCTCCACAGCCCCCTTCTTGACTGTTGTTTTGGTTTGAATGAAGCAGAGCCATAAATGTAAAGGTTTGATTATATAAGGAATGACCTGGGACAAGTGTCTGGTTTATTGCGTCATTTTTCTGGCACAGGATTTGAAAAATACTGTCTCAGGTTTCAAATAACTTGTTTTCATGGTGAGTTCAGACGAGTAAAATGAAAACCAAAGAGGCCTAACAGTAGAACATCCCCATTAGTAAAGGCTATTACCTAACCCCCTATAGTTTTATTGTCAACCTAATGGTATAAACTGAGTTTGCTCTGACATAAGACAACAAAACATTGCATCAGAGAGCAAATATATTTACATAAACAACAATCCTGATTATTTCTTTTATTCACTGTCAATCAACCTCTCATATACGTACTAATTATGCAAGGTAATGTAAAATATATGCTTTTTACATTCCATATACCTTCTAGCTATCATAACCACATTTGTCAGAGTCTTACTCAACACAGGAGGCATGTGAGAAGCAGACTGAGCTAACAGATGGATGGAGGAGTTAGTCTCTTCTATGAAGGAGAGATAAAATGGGTGATAGCAGACAGTCCCCCTCCCTTTTGTGCTGCAGTTGCCTAGCAACATGAGGCTGGAGTGAAAATGGCGGAGTGATGCTGCTGAATTTTATGAATGAAATTGGAAGAAGAAAAAAAAAAAAGAAAAAAGGGAAGGAGTCAAGATGGGGAGGGGGAAGAGTGGGCCGATGTGCACACCCACACACACGTGTGCCGAGTCTCGTTGCAGTTTTCTTTTCTTCCTTCCTCACTAGTCAAGGTGGAAAGAGGCAATGTTAGTAAGATGTGGTTTTAACAAGACGGCTTCACAGAATCAACAAAACAAACTTTATTTACCACATCACTGTCGGTACAAATAGTGAGGCACAGAATATAAGTACAAAGACAAAATATGTCCTCTTGAACTTGAAGACTTAATAAGCGCTGAGAAACATTATTTACAGTATGCTTACATCATCCAAACTAGTTGACTGCAATATGGCATCGCATTTTCAGTAACACTCCAGAGTACAAGGTAGAACTCTGCTTTAGCTCCCATGCTAACACTCAATCCTCCTCTGAGAACAGAAACCAGCACAATGCTCCTGTTCTAAAACCCAGAATGTGTTTCCGAAGGTATCCCGATGCCTGATGAGACAAACCTTCAGAACAATTAAATGCTACATTCATTCTGACAGACAAAGCGCTCACTCATAGCTTTGCTCTGTGCTCAAGAGAACATGTGAACTGCACAGAAAAAGTACAAACAGGTCAACATAAGTAAGTTAATTTGATTTGTGAGTCTCATAATGCTGCCATAAGAACATTTCACCCTCATGACATGAACTTTTCTCCGCTCAGCGTTTGCTTTATCAAAGACAGTTAAATAAGGCAAAGTTGGACGTGATGATGTGTGTGTTTTGAAAGTACGGTAAGTGAGAGTGAAAGACTTCCTAACAGCTACATATCCAACCCTTTTTGCGTATAAAAATAACGTCCCTGATTTCTTATATGTTGAGTAGATAAGTCCGTGGCGTCCTTGTCCAAAAGAGCGTTAGTGATGTACAAAGATAAGAAGAGCTTCTTGTCCATTATCTCAATCTGTTGATTCTTACATGCAGTCCATGGAGTTGTCCGGCATCAGTCCAATTTGCGGCATCTTTCCTGGTATACAGGCTGGAGGGAGCATGCCGCTGATGTTGGGGGACGGGTCCACGTTCTCGCAGTCCTCCATCTTGTCCGCTGAGCCCTCCCAGTTGATGTGGAAGCGGGTCACACGAGGGTTGGAGGCCAAAATATTCCGCTGGAGCTGAGAGAGAGGGAAAGAAAAAAAAAAAAGCAGCACTGGTGAAAAGCTGGAACGTGACGCTGGAGTTAAGGGGTTAAAATCATAAGCTAAATAAAGCAATGATGCACTGGCAGAGTGTTCTTTCAAGACCGTCGACTAGGACAGCAAACGGTTTTTTATATACGTTTGAACGTCACGTTTCAGAGTATGCATAAGACAAATACATCTGGGTGAAGTAAAAAGGCAGTCACACATTGCAGTATCCACACCCTAATCCAGGTGGCAGTAATGCTAAATGTAAGCTAACACATTTTTAACAACAAAACAAAGAAAAGAATTACAGCAAGATGACATGACGGAGCTTAATGACCCGTCAGCTTCTTTAAACCAGTTGTGTGGGGGAACTTCAGGCACTACAATCCAATTCTACAATTCACTTAGCAGAATCTTTTGTCCAAAGTGATGAACATCAAGGAGTAAGTACAACACAAGCAAGGATCTGAAGAGGAGGAAACAACATCAGTAAGTGCAAACAAACAGGTTTCTTTTACGGTTCACTTTTGGGGCTTTTAATGCCTTTATTTAGAGACAGGACAGTGGAGAGAGTCAGAAACTGGGGAGAGAGTGCTGGGAAGGATAAGCGGGAAAAGAGCCACAGGTCGTACTCAAACCCAGCCGCCTGCTTGGAGCACCATGAGTTCAAGTCCGACCTGTGGGTCTTTTCCCGCATGTCAATCCAATAGACGGTAAATATTAATGGATGAAGCTGGAGCTGTTTCCTTGAAACCGCCTGTCAATCAGGTCAGCTACACACCTTATCGTGAATAACTCTTAACCTTCATAAAATCTAAACGGATGAGTTATCAACAAAAAAAAAATATCACAGTTTATGATTTTTCAGTTTATGACTGTGTATGAATGGGATTAGTTACTTCTGACAGTCACTTTTCCCTCCCCAGTACTTTACATGGAAACCTCTGCAATTAGTGTGTGAATGGGTTTGAATGTGTAGGTGTGACATGCGGTGCAAAAACTATTTGAGTAGTAGGAAGACACTCGACTAGTTGCAGGATTTTGCACTTCAGCATCGGCTTCATTTTTAAACACAGGAGGCTGCCGCTTGGTCGTTCCCCACTCTCCTGCTCTATCTACTGTCCTATCGAAGGAAAGGCAAGTAGAGATTTTTCTCCTCTTGTATAAATGTTGAATACACTCAAGGGTTATACCAACTATCAAAGGTAGATCTGAACAACAGAAAATAGAGCAAACTGGGACTTTTACTAGTCTGTCTTCAATAATTAAGACAAACCTAGAAAAATTGGGCATCTAGGACTTTGCTGCTTTTTTCCTGTTGACCAGACTCGTACTGAATTGAGTTCCCACAACTGAAGTACGAACCGAACTGTGACCTCTGTAAAATGTTACAAAGCCAATATTTAGTAATAATGGAATATTGAGATGTTAAAAATAACATTGAAGGCTACTTTGGATAACATAGATAACACTTTGAATGATTTGGTGAGATGTCTGAATCCCCATACATGAACTTAAATAAACAGTCAGCCTGTCCTTACACACAGCAGTACATGTTACCTTTGTTACTGAGAGAATTTTTAGCTATCATAATAGCTAATCTTGCAGGTGGCAACAAGTTGACACCTAATCTGAGGGCGATAATAGCTGGCCTGGTCTTCATACAGCCGTCTAAGGCCCTGTTCACACTTGACTTCTTTTTTCAACTGCCAGCGCCTTTTTTTACATACAAGCCTATGGAAAGCGCTGCGCCTGACACCTTTTTGAGTTGAATTATTAAAATTTTTCAGAAAAGCGCTGGGTGACGTCAAGCGCCTTTCTGACAGCTGACCATCAGGACGAGTAGTAACCTACGTCCCTAGTTACCTGTGCCCAAAAAGATGTCATGCACCCAAAAATGGTGAACTTCCACCAGATATGTGTGCTTTGCGTGTCCGCTCCGGTCTGTTACGGGTCCGTGCATCCTCATCCGTCAACACCCACCGGCTGCGTTCTCAGTCCGCAGCACGGAGAGCACAGCCGGACAGCTGGAGTACAGAGACAAAGGAATTTCCGCGGTAATATTACAGATTCACTCGCGACAGCACAAGATAATACGATGTACATGGTATAAAACTCAATAAAAACCTTATAAACACATAAACAAACGTCAAAACGGAGAGTTTTATTCTGAAAATAAATTGGATGTTTTAATGTTGTATCGGTGTTTGACTTCCCATCCTGTTTGTTCTTTTCTGTGATAAATTGATGCGTTGTGCTCCAGCCGGCTCCGGCGCGGTATACGCGGTAATACATATTTGCCTTGCTCAAGGGCACTTTGGCAGTGCTAAGGAAGTGGACTGGCACCTCTCCAGCTAAAAGGCCAATTTCCGGTCTTGTTCCATGCCGGTACTTGAACAGGCGACTCTCCGGTTCCCAACCCAAGTCCCTACAGACTGAGCTACTGCTGCTGTGAGCGGCTAGGTCGGGAGAATCCCCGGAGCAGTCCTCCCGTAATTATCCAGATATTATCCGGAGTGCATATGTGAAAACGGCTGTAGTTTCCTAATGTATGTGTTTTTATGTTATGTTTGTGAAGTTTGCTGGCTTGTCTTTAATTGTCTGTATTGTTATGTAATGTATGTTTTGTTTTAGATGTTCTTGCCCTGTCACCACAGATGTAAATTAGCTTTATAGCTAACTCTGGCCTATCAGCTGAGTTGTACATGGTGCCTGTCAAATAAACTAAATGTGCTCACTGTACTGGCACTAACCTCAAGTCTGGAATCTAACTGGTAAGCTGCTCCAAAGACACAAATTTCCACCCGACAAAACTCAAATACATTTTTAGAACATGTAGAGTAAGATTGTGTGATTTAATGTGCCGTTCGTAGGCCTTTATTTGTGTTCTCTTTATGTGCAGATTACGTTTTTTTCTCTTTCTGGGTATGTGCACGATTAGTCGACTATTTATATTCTTATATGTTGGCCCATGATGCCGGTCAAATGACAATGCAGCCAGCCACTATTGGCAGGGGCTGTAGTAGTGGACTGGCTGTAACCCAGTTAGACCCTGTTCACCCTGCTCTACTACCCAAGCACAGTGAACAGATAGCATCGAGTAGGAGCAGCGCAGTTTGTCAGTATTTTGATGAGATAAATTCACATGTAGGCTGTATCAGATTAAACTGTCATATCAACCAGAGCAATGTGTAAGCACATTTAGCAGAATCAGGTGGATGTAAACCTGTAGGGAGGACTGAAGGCTGGCAGTTGTAGCTCTGCTAACATTAGCAACACTCCTTATCAGAGATAACCATATTGTTTAGGTAGATCAAATGCAGAAAAACGGCCTGAACACTTCTTTCCTGATGCTTCAGTTGGCTGTAAGTTAAATTACTGAGCACCAGAGGGCAGTAGAAAATAGTGTATCAGTAGATTCCTGTTTTTGTGCCATATACAGATTGTTGGTGTGTGTATTACCTGAGTGTAGTCTGGTTTAAGAGGGGGGTTTTCCCGTAGTTCGGGGTCGGTGTATTCATTGTTGACATAGTAACCAATGCGGATGAACTCCTGTCCACGGTAGGTGCAGGTTATGAGGACCACAGTCACTCCTACAGCATCACTCTCTGGAATCAGCCCCGTGTTAGGAGCATCAGCCTGAGCCGTGAACACAAACAGATAGAAATCAGATTCAAGTGAACTAAAGTATTCATTATTAATGCACAAAGCAAGAAAACAAAGGGAAAGCAAATTCATTTACCTTGACTTTATTGACCTTCGTCCCTTAACCCCCTAGCAATATTTTGAATGACAGGTAACAAGTGAGCTCAGCTTTCTTACCTGAAACACAAACATGTGTCTGCCGGCCGGCACCGGACCAACTAGAACAGAATCCAGAACCTGGTCGTACTCCTCGCTCTCAGCTGAACCAACATAAATGATCTTCCACTCTAGATCTGCCACACAAACACACACACACAAAAGTGAGACTTAAAAAAGGTTAAGTGATGTCTGCAAGGCATACACGCTACACACAGGTTCCAATCATGTTAGTGAATGGGAACAAGTTTAACCCAAGAAATTAGATTCACTAATTCAACAACAATAAAAAATAAGAAAAGACTCAGAATTGGTATTAACAGTAACTCTGACATCAGAGTTACACGCCAGAGAAAACAAGTGTTTATGCACTTCTACATGGTATCTAGCCTTCTTCTGTTTTTACCGCCACAGCACAAATAAAGTGAACAGAATTTCAAATGGGCTGCTGACATTTAAATTGCATTGTAGATTATCTGTTTACTGAATTAGTACAGGCTCGATTTCAGAGTAATAACAATAACATTTATGTTTTATTAAATATAGTTGCTGTCAGTATTTCAGCCTCAGACTTGACTAAATGAAATGTGAGAAACAAGAACCCATTAGTTTTAATACTAAGGTAGTTACATCCAATTAGAGCACCTAACAAAAATCAACAGTAAATTATTAATGATATATATTGAGACCTTAAGACATTTTTTTTTTTTTAAAGTATGCTTTGTGCCACCAGAACATCTGATGAAACGATGGCTAAATTTAAAGTCTTGAACCATAAAAAAATATGTGGTTGACACCTGAAATATGAATTTTAACTCAATAGCACCTAAAAATCAACACATTAAAAGTCTCTATGATGGCATGTTCTATCTTTGATTAAGGCAGCTGTCTTACATGACACTGACGCTTCCGGGTTGTCTCTCCCCAAGAGTTCGCGGCAACTCGTTGGGCTTGTCAGTTGCTACAGTAACGAAGCATTATTAACCAATCAGCTGCTCGGGAAAGCTACAGCTAACCAATCAGCTGCACGTAGGAGGCGGGTCGCTGAGCACAAACGCGCCAGCGCCAAATTTCAACGACTTGTAAATTTAAATATCTTCAGGACCCCGCTTATAATCAGTACAAGAGGACACAAGAGTTATTATCCATTACTTCGATCTGCCATATCAACCTAAAACGTACACGTTACCATTAAAGTCAAATTCGCCCCCAAGGAAAGCTCGTGCTATACAGCTATTATACTGAACATATAAAAAGAGTAAAAACAATACACACCCTCCGGTAAATCCTCCATGCATTCAAACGTCATTTCAAACTGAAACGGGTTTCCAAACGGGCTCGGGTTGTCCAAAACAGCGACATTTAACACCTGAACTTTTGCCATTGTGGTGTCTTGATATCTTCTGAATCTCTTCGACCTAGACAACTTTAAAGCTTTTTCTCGAGTCCTTCGGTGCTGAACTGTCTCTGAGCTCCGGGGCTGGCTGGCACGATGGTGTTGTCTGCCTTCAGTACTAATAGTTATCCTTTACTGTCCGAGAACACCAACATGAGCAACTGTGCGGCTGGGACAGAGGAAATACGTCATTTCGTCTTCTTCTTCTGTTGTTTATAGGCGGTTGGCAAACAGCTTAAAGGTACAATACCGCCACCTTCTGACCTGGAGTTTAGACCGGAATAGATTTTTGTGTTATTGTTTTGTTGGTCCCCGCCCCGCCCCCCCAAAAAAATCTAAATAAAACCCAATACCTTACATTCCTGTCGTTTTCCTTGTTTCAATCATCCTGCCATTTTTACTTATTTCCGTTTGCATTATGTTTTGATGTCAACTTTGCTGTGACTTCTTGTTTTATTTGCTTCTGATTTTGTTCCTGCTTCCTTTGCAAATCTGTCTGCCATCTATTTTCCTTCACTCCCTATAGTACCTGTTTTGTTAAGTCTGAAAATTGTTTGTGTGATTTCTGAGATACTGTCCTGCCTATAGTTTCCGACTGCATGATTTTGATGCTTGATATGCATCATCTTATTAATTTGTGTTTATCTAGCCTATGTCCTTGCTGGTTCAATCCTGAAAGGGATATTTATCTCTTCCTCCTCAAATAACCATGGTGGGATAAGTAAGTCATTTTCTTCTTCGGCCTATTTATCTATTTCAGCTCACATACAGCTTCACGGTGCGCTGCTGCCCCAAGTGTTCACTTATTTAAAAATCTACAGCAAAGCTACTGCTTGAAATCCCTGGACCTGTAGCCTAAAAAAGACAGAAGTAATGACAGAAGTGTACTGCATAAATCTATCTTAACTGTACCACGTCCAGTCTCTTCATTAAGTGTGATTTTTTTCCTGGTCCAAAATGCTGCAGCTCCTGCACTGACTAGAACTAGAAAAAGAGATCACATTACTCCTGTGTTGGCTGCTCTGCACTGGCTCCATATAAAACTAGAATATAATTTAAAATCCTTCTCCTCACTTACAAAGCTCTTAATGGTCAGGCACCATCTTATCTTAAAGAGCTCATAGTGTAACTGTCCTCCCTACGTGTGTGGGTACGCAGTTCGACAGTCAGCCAAACTCGATTCAAATGATGAGTGAGTCAGGTTCTCAGTTGATCTTGTTTATTCATCAAGGTTGAATTCAGAGTGAAAACTATAACAAAGAAAATGCACAGATTAGCAAGGTGCTATAAATAACTTCACATAATTAAATAATCAATTTCACTTGCAATACAATTATAACATTAATGCTAAGCTAATTATGCTAAGCTAAATGCTATGCTAAGCTACATGCTAAGCTAAATGCTATGCTAAGCTATGGGCTAGCCTCTGGGCAAAGGGAGTGTTGCCAGGTCTGTTGACATGCTGCCTCACCTTGTGTAATCTGAGGATATCCCTTCCCAGCAAGAGCAGAATCTCAGCGTTAGGATCCAGTTCAGGAATGTGTGCGGCAACTAGACGTAAGTGACGATGCAGTTGTGCTGCTTCTGGTGTCGGTATCTCTCTCCTGTTGTCTGGAATTTTGTCACACTCCATTCCCAAACTGCTCAAAAAACGTTGATTTCGCTAAGGAGCGATTATTTTGATCATCGAGTATTGTGTAGACATTGATTGCTCTTCAGGTTGTCCATGTGGGTATACCTTTACCAGGCATATCTACAATTCACTTAGCAGACACTTTTATCCAAAGCGACGTACATCAGAGAGTAAGTACAACACAAGCAAGGATCTAGAAAAATAAATAAATAAATAAATATCTTGGAGCAGGAACGAGCTGAGAGGCCTGGACCACATACTTCAGTACAGAGGGAAGTGACTGTGGTTAGAGAGTGAAGACCTTATTCCTCTTGTGCTATAAGCTCTGGTTCTCGGAGAGTAGTATTGGTACCCCAGATGGCTGGGCCTGGATGCATAGCTAAGCTGTGATAATTACTTCCACATACTCCGCACTGGAGCACTTCTTACAGTCTCTGGCAAAGTGGGACGAGGAAGCACAACACCTGAAGCATATGCTGTTCTCCTTCAAGTAAGTTTTCCGCTCTTCTAAAGGCTTGGCTCTGAATCCTCTACATTTAGCAAGGGGATGAGGCTTGTTGTGAATTGGACAAGTCTTTGTCAGATCGTTGCTGTATGTGACTTTGATGGTACTGGTATCCGCTGTGGTAGTAGTTGCAATGTTGGTTTTGTGCACATATATGGGAGTTCTTGAGTTCTTGAATTCTAAGCTTTGTCTCTGTGAAGACTTCGCATACTTGATGGGACCAGAGACATTGCTTGAAAGGAAAAAGCTTGGGTCATTTCTTGTTCTTGCCTCTTTACAGATGAACTGCGTGAAGAAACAGAATGGTGGGAAGCATGCTCCATTTTCCTCCTTGAACTTTGATCCCAGTGAAACCCATTTCTCCTGAAGACCATAGGGAAGTTTTTCCACAATTGGATTGACACCACTGGCGGTGTCCAAGTAAGCCAGCCCAGGGAGGTATCCATCTTCTGTGGCTGACTGTAATTCCATTAGCAGATCTCCAAGTTTGATGCTATCCATACTGGTTATGCGGGGAAAACTGTCCAACGTCTTGAAGAGAGAACTCTCTATCACCTCTGGTGCAGCATAACTTTCCAAGAGCCTTTCCCATGCCAGTTGACGAGCTGCATACGGGTCTGTAACATGCACTGAACGGATTCATCTGACCTGTTCGGATGATTCCTTGCCCAACCACCTTACCAGGAGATCCAATTCTTCACTTGCAGTGAGATCTAATCCATGGATGGCATTAGTAAAGGATGACTGCCATGCTCTGAAGCTCTCAGGTCTGTCATCAAACTTAGTCATACCCATGGTTACAAGTTCTCTTCTTGCTAGGTACTTGGCAAAGTCTATCATGCTTGTAGCTTCAGGCTGATGTGCATGGTGCTTGCGGTTTGGAGGGTGATTGGGGTAAACTCTGTGACGTAACAACACGTAACGCATGTGCCACAGCAGCGGCAGCTCAAATGCAAAGGTGCTAAAGTCTCTTCCACTCCTGCTTTCTCTGCCTCCAATCTTGCCTTCTCCTTTTTCCATGACCAGCTCTTTGTCTGTGAATGATGCTCGTCAAAGTGCAGCCTCCGCCTTTGCTCGAGCCCTTGCTGCAGCACTGCTTATTGAAGACCCAGAGGAGGAGACTATTGAGCCGGAACCAGATCTTGATGCTTTATCATCTTTCTTGTCCTTCTTTTCCATGTTTGCCGTGTCCTTTCAGCTGCTTGTTTCGCTTATTGTCTTCTGCGGCTTTTTCACTGTAACTGTCCTCCCTACGTGTGTGGGTACGCAGTTCGACTATCAGCCAAACTCGATTCAAATGATGAGTGAGTCAGGGTCTCAGTTGATCTTGTTTATTCATCAAGGTTGAATTCAGAGTGAAAACTATAACAAAGAAAATGCACAGATTAGCAAGGTGCTATAAATAACCTCACATAATTAAATAATCAATTTCACTTGTAATACAATTATAACATTAATGCTAAGCTAATTATGTTAAGCTAAATGCTATGCTAAACTATGGGCTAAACTAAGCTACATGCTACGATAAGCAAGTGAAAAATACAGATTCTGCAACCACATTCTGTCAAAACAACTAAGGGATGGCCACCTTGCAATCATACATAATAAATGACTTACAGCTGTTGCTGTCTTAAGCGACACAAGTCAGTTCGTTGTTGAGCTTCTCCAGAAGTTGGCACACGTGTGCTCTGACGATGACAAAATGAAGAACCTCCAACTTCCTGTTCCTTTTATAGAGTGCACACTTCCTGTGTCCTTTGAAACAAGTGCACTTCCTGTATGAGTTTTTTGCAGGCCAACAGGTGGTGCCATTGCAACACATGACAGAACACATAGTTGCCATATTACCCCTCTAGAACATTACGCTCCCAGATTGCAGGCCTGCTCGTGGTATCTACAGTCTCTTAATGAAACGTATTTGACTTAATCATGATGTGACTGTGGATTACTGGTAGTCAGTCATCTCTTAACTGGATGTTCAGGGGTTTGATCCGCAGCTTCGGCAGCCACATGTCTGATGTTTCCTTGGGCAAGACACTTAACCCTGGGTTGCTCCCGCTGCTTCGGTGTCAGTTTATCTGTATGAATAGAATAGTTAATACTGATGGACACTTAGCAGCCTCTGTCATCAGTTTGTGAATGGGTAGGTGTGACCTGTGGTGTAAAGTGATTTGAGTAGTTTTCCCTCCAGTGTTACCTCTGAATCCAATAGCTATCATGTGACAACAATTTAACCTCCGTGAGAGATGGCCTACTTTCTGGGGCTTGCTGTATAGCAGTTGTTCCAGGGTAATGGCATTCCAGCCAAGACTTCCTTTCCTTGTGTTACCATTGTTAAAGTTTAATTAGTTTAAGTTAAAAACATTGAATTATCAAATAACACAGAAGAAAAGTAAGAAGGGTTTACGATGTGAATTTAAACATTTTAATGTGTACGGCTTTTTAGTGTATCAGCCACAGTGTCACTTTACTTTGAAAAGAACAAACCAGCCTACCCTCAGACTGCAGTAATTATATGTTAACATGCTAACAAAACTGGGAGTTGCATTTTCTTTCAATTTATTTGCAGATGATTGAAGAGGATCTGATATACAAAGCATCATGAGCCAAAGATGGTCATTTATTTGTTTATTTATTTATTTTATTTAACAAGGAAGAAAAATGATCTACACTTACATTTCCATTTCTGCATGCAAGTTGTCATTGGGAACAAAGATTTGCATTAAAAGAGTCATGCAAAACAAACAATCACTTAAAAGCAGCTTTGTTTGATTCTTGTTTCCTCACTGCTGACATCCAAAGAACTCATACTGCTGAACCAGCTCCTCAATGCCCAAACAGGTACGTCTATGTACCTCACTCTGACACTCTGCTGCTGTGGGCCAGTACTCGATCCAGGTGTTCTCCCCAAGTACATACTGATACCTGCAGAGAGCAAAGTGAAAAATACTTGGTCGTCATAGGACACAATCGTGAACTGTTTGTTGAAAGAAAAACCTTTAGATTAATCATGTAAGTAAACTATCTCTCCACCTCTACGTATAGCTTCATTATTTTCATAGAAGTTTTTGTGTGCACTTTATTTTTGTGATGATATTGGCAACCATGTGGACAAAGTGGTGTGTGATATCCCTTTATTAACCTGTCCTGCACATGTGTAAGAAGAATGAATTTAAAAAAAACATCCTGTTCTCTTTCAACTCTCATAAGTCATCACTTTTAAAGCTTTCATACTTGCAGAAAACTCCTGAAAAACTTCAGAGATTTCCAGGAGGAGGTGTGTGTGAACGCAAACAGACACATTTTTCGCTCAGACTTCACCCGTAGTTTCCAGCCAAACCCCTAGTATTTTTTCTGCAGCAAGTCTGAGTGGGCTGATGTGAGAATGCAGAATTTCCCTCGAGCAAATGGGAGGGGGAGTGACGTTTCTATACTGTGACTGCTGCACGGTGCATAGACTAGATATTTTCAGGCTAGCATATGTGAAAACAACTTTTGAATGATTGGAGCCAGCCTAAAGTTGACCTTTCAGGAACCTTTTTTTTTGCACTTCAGTATTGGCTTCATTTTTTAACTACAGAGCTTTCCACTGGCTGGGACACCAGTAGAAAGCTGTTGCGGGATTCAGTGTAAAAGTACAAAGGCAGAGCAACAGAGAAGCTTCGTTAAAGCGCTTTGGGGGAATCTAAATGGGCAAAGACTTTCAATATGGTTGATTTGCTCAGGTGCAGCTGGAGCAGCAATAGGCCGCATTAAAGGGGTTCCATGACACTAAAATGAGAGGCAGATGTGCACAGCTTGAACAAACATCAGTAAAGACAGAATTACGTACGATTGATCTTGTTGAAGAATTTGAATGTATTTGGATGCTCCCATGATGAGGTAAGTTTTTCCTTTTGTCAGACCCAAAGATGCTCTGCAGTGCAGGAGACTGAGGAATGTGCGCAGTTTTCCCAGAGGAGCCACGTCATTATTTCCTTTGATGAAAATATAACGTAGAAGAACAGAACACAGGACGACATCAATAATCACATACAATTAAATTGACAACACCGAATCAATACTGTTAAAAGTGCAACATTCTCTGACTGTGGAAATAAAATGTAGGGCATTGTGATGTCATTTTAAGCCTCTTGAAGAAACATTTATAAGTCATTTGAAATAGATAAATAATCAGCATCCTCACTGACTTATAAAACCCCCTCTTGACTAAGTGTACTAAAAAAAACACTGCATGTACTGCATCAACTACTCCTAAACATCCGTCCACCTTCTACCACTTGTCCCAAGTCGTGGCCCCTGTGGCAGCAGACTAAGGAAGTTGACTTATATGTCCCTCTCCATAGAAACATTTTCCAGCTCCTCCTGAGGGATTAAGAGTGAGCACTGGGTCTAGTTCCCCCCCGAGGTGCACATGCTCAGAAAACCTCCATAGGGGGGCACCCAGGAGGCATCTCAGTCAGATGCTGGAACCACTTCAAATGGTTCTGTTGGATGATGACTAGCTTTACTGTTCTGAGCTCCCTCCAGGATTGGCCCATTACAGGGGTTTCTCATGGCAAATTGGTCCTATGGGAGGGTCCAAACCAAGATCGATTTGAAAAAAAAAAAAACATGAATCTGACGCTCTGGAATGGAGGTGCCTCAGATAAGGGAATGACCCCCTGGAGCCAGACTGGGGATGGTTCCCACAGGGGAGTGTCTGGTGGCCAGGCTGTCATCAACAGGGCTCAGGTGAAAAAAACTACATACAGGGACAGGCATAGCGGTCAGGTGAAGAGCAAAATAGGTTGCAGAAAAAATGGCGGGACCTTGATACTCCTAACTATGTCACATATTTTTGCTAACACCGTGTCCTAACAGCACGCAAGGGACAGAGTACGAA
Source organism: Labrus mixtus (assembly GCF_963584025.1). Lineage (NCBI taxonomy): Eukaryota > Metazoa > Chordata > Actinopteri > Labriformes > Labridae > Labrus > Labrus mixtus. Next base: position 16,738,119 of record NC_083613.1, read on the forward strand.
CGAGGAACAACAGAGGAGGGGGCTCTACAAGGCACTGGCACTCTCTTTTCTTACTCAACAGAGCTTGTTTTTACAAAGTGGGAACAGTGGTGCATTAATAACATCTGCATCCAAAAAAGGAAATGCTGAGCTTTGACTTGTGTCAACACCGGAGACAAACATTTTGAGAGCTGGAGCTGAGGTGGGGTTTAAGCCTCTTGACAAACTGCTACTTCTTGCCCACATGTCAGTCAGGTCAGCTACACGCGTAACAATGGATAACAAGTACAGTTCTTAAAATCAAAATGGATACCGTGTAAAAAAATAAACCCCCCATACAGTGTGTGCCATGAGGACTATAACTAATCAGATCTAATATGTTTTTTTGTACCAGGTTGTAAACATGTTAATTCATGCTGTAAAAACTGACTTTTTGGGCTGTGGTGTGTATGTAACCCTTTTCACACATACGGAAATCTCCTGAAAAACTCCGGAGATTTGGCTACCTGGAGGTTCTTTAGGCTATGTGTGAACGCAAACAGCTGCATTTTTCGCACAGACTTTACCCGGAGTTTCTCCGGCCAGACCCCTAGTATTTTATAAGCAGAATATCCGAGTGAGCTGATGTCTGAACGCGGCAGCATATACTCCGGAGATTTTCAATTCGAGTCAATGGGACTCCAGTGACGTTTATATAGTGACCGGCTAAAGTGTCTGCATGCGACCACTACGATCTCTGTGCACATAATTAAACGGCTGCATTATGTTTTCTGTTCGTCAGTATGTTGTTCTCCTCTCTTTTGTGGATGTTGTCATTCCATTGGACTACACATAGCATCGATATAAAGGCAAATATTCTCATTATAACGTCGTGTAGCGGACTCTGTTGCTACGGCCGCTACTTCCACGTTGTTTATTTACGTCACGTCTTACCTCAGGAAACCCCCCGCGGCCCCTCCCCTCTGACAGGGAAAGTCCCCCCTGTGAGGAGCATATGTGAACGGTTAGTTCGGGAGAATCTCCGGAGAAGTCCCCCTGAAAATATCTAGATATTATCCGGAGTGCATACGTGAAAACGGCTTGTGACTTCTGGGGCTTCTGCAGCCAGCCTCAAGCGGACACTTGACAAACTGCAAGGGTCCCAACCGCATTGGCTTAATTTTTCAACTCCAGAGGTTACCACTTGGTCAATACAAAGCACCCTACTTCTGTCTATCCACCTACAGTACAAAAACAACCCATTTTATATCGTTACAATGGGGGAAAATGAAATTCACAGATCAGCGAATTAAATGTTTAATTGATGCTGTGTGGCATTGGCAATATCCAATGCTCGCATGCTGTTAGGACACGGTATTGATACATATTTTGATTTGTATTGTATTGTATTTGATACAAAAAAAACAGAAAAAAAAGGAATGGACAGAAAAAAGACATTAAGGAGAGAAAATGAGAACCCACCTTCTTTAATGACTTCCAATACCCGAGCAGTGTAAATGTCCGTGGCGGAAAAACCATCAGAAAAATCTTCAATTATGACTTTGTACACTAAGAGGAGACAAGTTGTATTTTATTAGCTCACTTGCTTTCTTTCTCAACCTCTCTCTCACTCTGTATTACACAAACACACACAAACTGACAGGCACACTCGTTCTTGTGCCACTGAATCACAGAAACACACACTCTCTTACCGAAATCTATTTTGCTGCTTTCTGTTGTTTCACAAGCTTTTGCAGTGCGCTCATCATTGCTGATTTGGCCCTTCTTCTGCATACTACAGTTCTCTGCATACACAAAACAAACAAAGTCAATAAATTGGTTCACAGTTTTATTAAAGGTAACATATTATCCTCGTTTTCACCAAGTTTAAATACGTCTCAGAGCTCCCAAAAACATGTCTGTTAAGTTTCTTGTTCTAAATTCACTCTGATCCTGTAGTTGATCATGTCTGTAAACCCCTCTATATCAGCCCTGCTCAGAACAGGCTGTTTCTGTGTCTGTAGCTTTAAATGCGAATGAGCGGTGTCTGACTGCGCCCCCTCTCTGGAATGGCTTGGGTTGCTCGGGCTTTGGTGCACCATGACCTTTGTGATGTCATGAAAGGAAAATCTCCACCTGTTTGAGCACACATTAGTCCCATTTCGAACAAAAGGCCCCAAAACTAAAAGGTTCAGGAACTTCTCTTCAAGGAACTAAAAGGTTCCTGTGGCCCATAGTTGTCAGCATCACCACTTCCTACAGGTCAAGGTTTCAGATTAATCCTCTGTCACATCTGTTGTTTTCGTTCTATTTATTAAAATTTTTCAAAATGTTTTATTAATTTGCTCTTTAAGTCAGTATTAGTCTGAAAATTAGTCTCTTTTTTTCTCTCTCTCTTTCTCGAGTCCGCCTGTTAGTAAACTGAGCACTGCTGTATTACGACGTTATGTACAAGAGGTTATCGTGCTTAGGCACGGTTAGTCTGGGTGCAGTGTGACCGTGGGCCGTGCAGGCCAGCGGGGGAATGAGGCAGCAGGGGGGCAATCGTGCTTGAATATGGCATGGTACAGATTGCCAGTGTGACCGCGCCCTTAAAGGTGGGGTAAAAACAATGGGCTCGCTGCAGTTTTTCAAACACAGTGGGTGATCTAAAATCCTGCTGTGCCTGAAGAAAATCTGTCACCTGCAGCAGTTGTAAGCATGTGAAAACTTCAACCAATGTCTGCCACGAGGTACCAATTTGATGAACCAATCACACGCCTCCCTGTCTCCCTGCTCGTTCTCTACCCCATGTGTGCACAAGCCCACACTCAAAGCATGAGCTGAGGTCCGCTTCTGGACCAATGGTGCTGTAGCATGTAAGTGAGGGGCGTGGCTTGTGAGGGAGCACAGAGGGGAGGGGTTGGGTGTAGACAGATAACAGAGGGAATGCTACTTTCAAAATCATGCTTGTTTTCGAAAATTACCAACCATGTGCAAATTGAAATTTTCTTATTCAAATATCACCAGTCAGATCATTGTGTTTTTATTCTGCTTACCTTCAGCACATGTACATTCATCGCCATTACAGAGCTGCAGAAGCTCACCACTTCCCCTCTCTGGGTGGTAAAACTTCACACAAGGTGTCTCTGCAACAGGAAAGACATGTTTATATTTTGTGTTGACTCACTGCAGATCCGTACATCAGCAAACCATCATCAAATACAAATTAAATATCTTACAAATGTGCCTTACATGGATCTTCATCCAGCTTCAGCTACACTTAAAACTATTTGAAACCAAGATGCAATAAGCTGAAACTACACTGACTATTAATGTTTATTGACACTGAGTATGTGACAAGGTGGGTTCAAGCTAAATTATGGTTATAAGTTGCTCACAATACATTCTAAGATGATGAGAAACAAAAATATTGTTTATAGAAGAGCCTTTGTTGCATGTCTGTTTGGGGCTTGGTGTGTCTCTACGTGTTTCTGATGATGCTTTCACACTTGCACAAAACTCCTGAAAAGCATAATTCACTGCGAGTAAGTGGAAAGGGGAATAACGTTTAAATCCTGCAACTGGTGCACGATCATAGGCTGTATGTGTGCGTCTGTTGTCTCCGTGCACATAATCTTTATTTTTTGATATCCTTTATTAATCCCTGAGGGAAATTTGGGTTTACACTGTTATTTATAGGGACATGCTTCTCACACACATATGCCAGAATCACATGCATGCACAAACAGGACCTGTGGATATTCATTGGTGGAGAGATGTCAGAGTGGGGCTGCTACAAGCTGCTAAGCAGAAAGTGCACCAGAGCAGTTGGGGGTTCGGTGCCTTGCTCAAGGGCACCTCAGTGGTGCTTGGGAGGTGCACTGGCACCTCTCCAGCTACCAGACCAAACTTCCATATTTGGTCCGGGATTTGGTCCGGGACTTGAACCTGCGATCCTCCTGTTCCCAACCCAAGTCCCTACGGACTGAGCTACTGCCGCCCCATAACTAAACTGCTTCGTTTTGTTTTCTGCTCTTATATTCTTATGTCGAACTATGCGTAGCCCTTATGTACTTTGTCATAAAGGCAAAAGTTCTCATTACAGCGTGATACTTTGTTGCTTCATACTTAGCTTCCATGTTGTGTTACGTCATGTCTTGCCGTCTGAGCACCCAACCAAGAGGATAGTCTCCCCCTCTGAGGTGTATGTGTGAATGTCTGTATGTATGAGCGCATGTCAGAACACCAGCTTAAGACTCACCTTCATAGTATTCATAGACAGACACAGCAGCTGGTTGTAAGATGCCCACCTTCATCTTCTGATGGATTTTAAAAGTGATCTCCTCTATTCGTGTGTTGGAAACCTGACAAGAGATGATGAACACAAGTACAGTATGTGTTTATGTGTAAGAGAGAAACTGCATGGTGTCTTAAAATCACTGCATCAAATCCAATCTTATACCACAGTAGCTGAAACTAGTCCTGCTTTGAGTTGAAAGATGGCATGAAGGCTTGCTGTCCCAGTTGGTGATGCTTAAATGCCGAGAGCTTCACCTCAGGGTTCCCAGTCTGGGAAGAAGGCTTAGAAAACTGATTGGTAGCTAAGGCCTGGCCCATACTAAAAGATTTTTAAAATCTTAAACCATTTTGAAAATGAGAGACCCCACACATGACGACAAATTATGACAGATTAACAGTTTGGTTCTTACAGTGTGTGGTGTGCAACGAGACGATAAACTTAGCACACCACACACTAACCGATTCATTCATCAGTCTTGACTATCAACGCGTGTAATCTTGCGAGGTCAGACACGATTTAAGAGTAAACAAACATGATGGACAAGCTAAATGTGGCTAAATGTTAGCTGGTACATCCATAACGGTAAAAATTCTGGTCCAACTCCTTTCCTTGGATTGTGGTTTGTTTTACAGGACACGTTGTAAAAACACTTGTGTTGTTGCCACAAATCAGCAGGTCATGAATTTATGAAATCCATCTAACATTATGCTTCGGGTTTGCTGTTGTCGCCATGGTAATGTTTGCTGTGCTTTCTGCTTCAGTCAGCTTGTGACAATTCACAGAGTCCGTGCTCGGCCGTCCTCTGTGTTCTCCCCAGACAACAGGATTTCTAATCGTAAATATTCAACACGTTTAATATTTATGATTTCAAATCAGGTCGTCTTCAAAGCAGATCAGGGAGGGTAAAATCACTGTTGACACACCTCACACAACTAGAGAATCTGGAACGATAATCTTTGGATCCATCAGATAGTCGGGCTGTTGCCGACTTTGGTCGGAAGGGGGGAATCAGGCCCAAAATCGGGCCGATTATCTCGTTGTGTGTACCCACTTAAGATGGACCAGCTATCCACAGAATTTGGGAAGATTACAGGATTGCTCATTAACCTGCAACCAGGCATGACGTCACAAGGAGAGCAAATGTGAAACGGAGCATTTTTCTCAGTGTTGTAAGACTTATGCAGACCACAAACAAAGGACTGGATGTGTTTATTTCACATTTTGTGGGTCAGTAGGCACTCAGGTTACCCAAATATATAAAAGGGATACTTCACCCATTGAAACATGAATCTGTATTGACATTGGGTCATATATGTAGTAGAAATGTTAAATAAATTTTGAAGTTGGTGCCTTCTTGACCGAGAAAAGGCAGAAAGTGTCTTTTTGGCTCATCAGGATGAAAGACACCAACTCCCAGAATGCACAGCCCCGCAGGCCACTCCCACTGAGGCTCAGGCTTTGTTTAAAGACATTTACTACAACACATACGGCCGTTTCCTCAACTGATTCCGAGATTTCTTCCAGAAGGAATTGGCATCTTGGAAATTCCTGGCAGCAAACGGACTCTATGTCTGTGTCCATAGGCAAACAGTGAGAGCACCAAAACCACCAGTCCGCCCCAACTCGATGGGTTAGGGTTTCTGGGAGTGAGGTCCCACCCACTGATCTGTGATTGGTCTGTAGCTTCAGTGGCCGAAAATATGAGGAACTAGTGTTGTAGTTTCACCCCTGCTAACCACAACAGCCACAACGATGATGCAAAATGACGATTTTTGCGTCATCAGAGGCTCCTTGTCAGACTTAGAAATACAAAGATTTCCCATCTCAGGGGAAAATGAGGGCGGGAAGCACGACTATTCAAAAATACTACCAGGTTTCTAATGATACAAAGCTTAATGCAAATGGGTGAAGTATCTCTTTAAAAACACTTTAAAAGTCTATTTTGCATAATATGTCTCCTTTAAAGCTTAAATTGAATTAAATATGATAAAAGGAGCAGGTCAGAAAAAAACAGAATCGAGGGAAGATAGTCTTACCTTGTCCAGGTAAATGATGACTGAGCCTCTTTCTGACAAGACTTTGTTTATCTCATACCTTTCAATGATGCGTGCACGACCTTCAGACAACTAAAACATGCATGAACAAAAGTAGTTAATAAAACATTGTCAACAAGACAGCCAACAAGATTTTTGGCTGTGATTGTTTCTGTGTTTGTCTTTATTTCAGTTCTTACTGCTTTAAGGTCCTTTGTGTTAACAGTGAACCCAGTTGGCAAGCCAATGTCCAAGATTGACATGGATGCATTGCGCTCGCTGTCCTTAAACCTGTAAACAGAGCAGATTGATTGATTGCTACAATGACATAAAAAATGGTTGAAAAATGTAATTTTTAAATCTAGCAACACTTGTTTCAATGGAAGGTGAGCGGACACAGAATAGTTTACAACAATGGTAAGATGATAAACACAGAAATAGAAAAATGAAGTATAAATTAAAGCCATGGTACAATAAGACTTATCATAAGGAACTCTTTAAAGTACTTACAAAATATCTATACTAAGCTTGTATATCTTCTCATCCTCATCCAGTTTCTCTGCAGAAGCAAAACATTTGATGAGTGGTCCTCAACCTTTCATGACCCCACTTTGACTACACAAAACTCTTGTGACCCCAGACATCCAAAACACATACAGCTTATTGCTAAAATTATTTGTTTTCAATCTTGTAATAGTTTTTCTACTGTGTTGCAAGTAAACATTCATTTTAGACCACATTTAGGCTTTTTGGCGTATATTATTGTGGACAGAGGAAGAAAGGCTGGGAGGACATTTCTGCAAGATGGAAGCCAGTGACCCTGGCTCACAGTAGCCTGTGTTCAATATATTTCAATATACATTGTGTTTTTTATTAATAGATAAATACAAATTTCCGACAACCCCCCTTGGAATTCCATTTAAACCAACAAAGGGTCGGGACCCCCAAGTTGGGAAAGCCTAACCTTTGTTATTTCTGTTGCTCTTAAAAGAAAATAGAAACACAAAAATAATATGACAACAACAGCAAGGACAAAATGGCTAAAATTAAAACCAACAGCAAAGACAGAGGACACCACATTACCTGGGAATACTTGCACTGATAAGTCAAACTTCTGACAGTCGCTCTCCTTTTGTTTAGGCTGAGCGTAATACAGCGACACCATCTGTCAAAGAGATCAAAGTGGGTCTTAAAAAGGGATAAAACTGAACAGCCTCAACAGCACATTTTCTGCCAACAAGGATTACACATTTTCTTAGTAAATATTATTATCAGAGGAGTGATATTAACACATGTTGTGTACACACAAATTTCAGATTCAGATTCAGATGACTTTATTTATCCCAGAAGGGCAATTCAGTTTCACTGCCAACCGAGTCATTAAGAAGAAGCCAAGACAAACATGAATGAAACAAACACAGTCACAGCAGCATTCGGACAATTACATTCACATGTCGGTAACAACAACTCAGCAGACAAACAGGTCGCTAAATGAGAAGCCAGAGCTAGAAAAATGTATAATAAATGCAACGCCAGAACTGTATTCAATAAATAGATACATAAATAAATGGACCTTTCAGGTTACCTCAGTGAACAGTAACAGTCCATACAGTAAATCTATTATTTCATGAGCAGCTCAAAGGCAATGGCAAATAAAAGGCTCCAAAATAACACTTAATTATGCTGATATATTTACAAAAACATGAATCAAATCTCAAGAGATGAGGTTTGGACATTTTAAGTAAGTGAGTGGGTGTGTCAATTAGAGCCTGACGGATTAATCGGCCAGCCGACAATATAGGCCGATGTTAGCATATCCAGTGACTATCGGTATCGGCTAATTTTATTGCAGATATTACTAGATTTATTCACCAGTCAAATAGCGTTTAATTTGAGTTTTGTTGTATTACACTAACAGTTCTCTGTTACCAGCAGAGGGCGCTATATGGATTACAACAAGCATCACCACTCGCCAGAATGTCAGGCGGTGATGCACGTACATGTGCAGCTACTTTCAAGTTGAGTGACCATCTTGTCTTCATTATACTAAATATCTTTCCCAGAAGTATTTGATAACAGCATTTAAGGAATCAAGACAATAAATGTGCATATCTATATAAGTCTATCTCTACAGATGGAAGTAAGATCTGAGAAAGATATCGGCCTATATATCAGTATCAGGTTTTTTTTTACTCTCCCTAATATCGATATCGGTATGGGACCCAAAAATCCCATATTGGTCGGGCCCTAGTGTCAATCAGTCAGACCTACCAATTACATGTACTGTACCTGCAACACAAAAGAGAAGGCAAAACCTAACAGGCGAGAGAGACGTCACAATTGCAGCCTGATAGCTAAAGGGATAAAAGTGTTGGAGAGGGCATTAAAGAAAAGACAGATGAAAGAGTGGAAGTCACCACATTGTACCAAAGAGAGTGTTTTATCTAGACACTCAATGTAATTTTCCCTGTGTCTGCATTTTCGTCAAACACAAAGAGAAAAAATCCAGTGTGATATACTGACAATGCATTCAGTATCTTTCCAGTATAGAAAAAATCATGTAATTTGCTCATAACTCATTTAAAAAAACAAAACAAAAGACAATAAATCCAGAAAAAACATTTTAAACTTACTGTCAGTTTTGCTTCTCCAATTCCTGTGGCGGTCACATTGACATCCTTGTTTATACTATTGAACTGTTGACAAGTGAAATAGACACACATAAAAAATAAACACATACATGCACATGACTATCAAGCATCATCAGGATGAAGAGGTCTTTAGAAAGAATTCTGACTTTTGATTATAATTTCAACAATGAATTTATAAAATCAAGAGAGTCACTTGAACAAGCTGTAAACTAATTGATTAACTAATTAACTTCAAACAACAGGTGTAAAACGTAGACTAACAATACTGAGTGTAACTTTCCACCCTAAAGTTGTAGTTCCAAATTTATGGAAGAGGATTAGGGCCACTGAAAAACATTTTTTTGGGGTTCTGACTTTTTTGGGGGAATGCTGATTTTTTTCTCAAAATTCTGAGATTAAAGTCAGAATTCCTCCCAAAAAAGTCAGAACCCCCAAATTTTTTTTTGAGTGACCCTAATCCTCTTCTGTACAAATTCGATCTAAATTTCACCAGATGCCTGTTCGGTCCATCTCTGCTCTGCCACAGCAGCAGAGCTTTAGTCAAAGTGTGTGCTTCCACTTTCTACTCTGCGCTGCATCTCATCGACAAGAAGTCACACACCAAAACAATATTCAGACATCCGGTTTATTTTCAGAATAAAACACTCAGTTTTGACGGTTCCATACAAAGACCTTATGTGTGTTAGTTGTTGTGTTTATAAGAGTTTTATATGGTTTTAGAGCACATACATTGTATTATATCGTGTTGATTCTGTAATAAGCCAGGAACTCATTGGTCTGGGACGAGGTAGCACAGAGCTGTACCTGAGCAGAGCTGACACGCAACGCACAAGCATGTAGGGAGAATGGTGTCCACTTTATTTCTAGAGCGTCCTGGTCGCCTGACTTCAGCACTAGGTTACTTTGGCAGGGGGTCGCGGCTCTCTTGCAAGGAGTGCAAGTGGCTTTACGGCACTATTTCACACACCAGCACTAGATAAAAACAAAGCAGTTTTGGGGGAAATCCTCCATAATGCTGCTTGAACAAATGGACAATTCTTCTTTTTTCTCAGGAGCAGCTGAAAACCAAACCCGAATGGTTGCTCTGTGTGATTTTCTGACGCTGTGAGAGAAGTCTATAGAGTACTGGTTCTACAGTGATTAAAGACAAACCTGCAATAATACGGTACGGTAGATAAACTAATGTTCAGTGTTTAATTTATTAGTGTCTTACTTTAGAGGTTCTTGTGGTGTAATGGTTTCCCTTGTTGAACTTGATCTTCTCAGCCATTGATCTGCCTGGTATCAAGAGGTCCACATTCAGGTCATAAGGTGGTTCCTCAGCACTGGCCCAGTACTCAGCTAGAGCCTGGTACACCAGTATGGTGGTCTATGAAGAGAGGGGTATGATCAACAGGTTGAGTTGATTAAATTATGATGTAATAAAGTGAATTAAATTATGAAGTGATAAATGCATTCAGACTGAAAGAGACGTTACCTGAGTTGGACCATAGCCGCCGTTCACCCTCTGTCGTTTTGAGAACCATCGGACCACAGGTTTGGCTTTTTCAAATTCCTTCACGAACAAGGGGTAAGAAAAGGCTGGAGATTAGCGCAGTTTAAAGTTGATTGATCTTTTGGAAATTACTTTACCGATGTGGATGACACAACCCTATAAAAATAAAAAAAAAACCTTACCCAAAACGGTACATCATTCAAGCAGCTTAAATTATTATGAATACAAATATTTTAAAAATAATTTTAAAAATAACATTATTGAACAATGGCTAAAATGAATAAAAATATTGGACAGTTTTTGTTGAACATCTGGATTAAAGTTGATGTGCCTTGATTATTGTACTGTAGATAATGAAGTAACCACGATAATTCTCCCACTAGTTAGTTTTGTATTTTTGAAGCACTTATCAATAATACTACAACGTAACCGTATATCTGACACATTCATGCAGCTGGAAATCAAAGAAGCATGTTAACAAAACATAGGAAAAACATTCTCATAGAAAACATATTGATGGAAAAAATGTCTCCCAACCTCAACCATAAACCAGCCGACTACAACACAATGTGGTCCACATTACATTCATCAATAAACTCACCTTTGCATTGTCTGATTTTCAATCCACAATGTAAGTGGCACAGGTACAGAACGGCTTAACACTCTTTCAGCCAAAACACACACACACACTCACTACAGGCACATACACTTACACACACACAGACACTCACACACATTTTCCATTTCTTTTTCTCTCTCTCTTTCAACCCCAAAAAAATCGCCAACTTCTGACCATATACTTGTTCTCACTTGCTAACTTCTCTATACATGACCTTATTTATTATTATTTAACATTTTATTAGTACATAATCCGTATCTATGTTCCTGTTGTGATAGCATTGTGGGGTAACTATGTTCACAGGTGAAAAGGACAATCATTTCTAACTCTAACTCTTCTTCTTGCAGGATTTTGCCCTCAGCATCGGCTTCATTATTTTTTAACACAGAGGTCTTCCTTCAAACAGACCCGTTATTCCTCATGTATTGTCAGTGCTCTTTAAGTTGTTTCCATAATTTATTGTTACCTCCTGCTAGCTTCCCAAACAAAGATCTGGTCTCAGCACCTGCTCATGTTTTCTCATGCTGGGGGTCTGCTGAAAGGATGTATTCTTAAAACAATGACCTGCTTGGCTTTCTGGACCAGCAGGTATTCTAATGATTTTTAAAATCCTTAATATCTTCTATCAGCAGTTTTAAATTGAACGTTGCCAGGACATTGTAACATAACCATGAAACTTTGCTGTAGATTGCATTTAATGCCAATTGGCAGTGTTAACACGGTAACACCCTATAAGGTTGATGAACATATTCAAACCTTTAAATGCTGAACATCAATGTATCACCAATTTTCGGTGAAATGAACCCACCTTTGCCTTCACCAGTGCAAGAAGAGCGTAAGCTGTGGCCTCCAGTTGGTAAGTATATGCAGAAGGTACAGGCCAGTGGGACAAGTCTGAGGAAGACACACAAACATATTTACATAACTATACTTATTATATTCATGTCTGTCTGTTTTTATAAAGTTATTTGATCCTCATTATGTCGAGTAACACTGTGTGAGAAAACCTGATGAGGCAAAAGTGTAGAGTTTCGAAAGGTCCAGTTTGTTTTCATTGGCCAGAGCATATGATGTAATGGCAACGGCATATGGGTTGGTGAGTCTAGGCAGGCGATTCTTCAGGTAGGCCACTGCTTTGTTGACATTGTCGGGCATGCTCTAGATGGAAGGAAGAGACGGCTAATGAGCCATTATACCCAAATACAGGCGATAGAATAGTGTAAGACCAAAAGGACATGCTCTGAGACTTGAAAATAGTGTTGTCAAGTAAATACAAATATGAGAGCTGAATCTCACAGCAGGAGCACAGCGAGCAGCTTGCCTGAATTGGATGTAATGTAGGAATGTAGGGCTTTTGATTAAATCCTGATACTGGTTTTAGCTGGTTTTGAAACAGACTAAAATATTACTAATGTGTCTATGGTGGCTGACAAGTGCAAAGTGCGAAGGCTCGGTATGGCTGGATAGATTGACGTCAAGAAAAAGGTGTGGCCTTTGAAGAACAATGAAAATTTCAAAGCAAATGCAAAAAGCCAAAACAACTGCAAAAACATCAAATGCACTGCAAATAGATAAATGATACGAAATCAAAAATGTTCAGAACACAAATGCAAATGGGCAAATGCTGCAAATCCAGTTTTAAACAAAGTGGTCCTGGCCTGAGGGGGCGCTCTGTGGAACAGTTTGTTATTGATGGGAGAGAGTGAGGGAGACAAGGAAGTGAATTTATTGTTTGGATGGGGGTTCTGTCAGGGCATGTCTGGAGCTAGCGCCAGCTGCAGGGCTAACACAGGCATGTGTGATGATCTGTTGGAGGATATTTAGAGTATAATCTAAAGCAAACAAGCACAAATTAAAGGAGAAAAAACTTGAACTCCGTAGCATTAATCCATGGGCCAGTAAGCTGGCAAACTAAATGAGTAACACACTAAGAACTCCTAACAGGTGCTGCTCATGGTAGTGATGGACATACAGATTAACATTGTGAGGCCAATTTGAAGCTTGATTCCAAGGCAACTGGACTGGTTGCCTTTGAATCAAGCGTTGAATTTACCATGACCTGGATGACTGAGAACCTAGAAAGACACTGTGAGGCCAGGCACCAACATTATCTCTTGAGTAGCAAAGACATTTCATTTTGACAGATGATGTCAGTGCTCCCCAATGCTCCAATGTCAAGACTGCAATGCAATGCGCTTATATTAACATCAGCTGTATTGTTATACCGTCATCCAGCAGTTATTTGTTAAAACAGACACATAAATGAAACAAACATACAAGAAACCTAATTGAAGACTTTTATGGAATTATTTTGATAACATTACATTTGAGTTATTTTTAAGACCCAGCAGGTACCCTGTTATGAGGAAACTGTTAATGGGCCTTTCACAAAAACAAGAGCTAGAAATCTGCTATAGATGAAGTAAAGGCATGCATGAGTGTAAATGAGGACACTTAATACTCCTTTGGGATACTTACATTAACATTATCACGACATAACGTGCCTGTCTCCTGTATGGCAATAAGGCAGAAGGCTGTCATGGAGGCATCTGAATCTGAGCCGAGGACACCACTCTGCACATGCAAACATGGAAAGATGTCTTTGTTAGTATTTTTGTTTGGTTATTTGTCTGTTTATTAGAATTACCTTTCAATAGTGAACGTACACGCATTTCTCTACTATACACATATCCAATTTCATGGAACATGCCATCTGGTAGCTGTGCATGGAGAAAAAGAAACCTGACAGCACTACAGATCACGTTGCTTGGCACTTCCACCAGATTACTGGCAATGGCAAACACCTTTAAAACATAGGCTGTCAACCTGAAGGAGGAGGAGAGATCATGTGTCACATTTGCTTCAGTTCATTGATTTGTATCAAAAAGATTGGATATTCCAATGGTTGAAGGAGTTTAAGAAACTGATATGCAAGGTCATGAATGTTTGAGCGCCTCACCAGGAGCTGCTTGCACGTTTGGTAAAAACAGCAAAAGACCCATCACTCTTACGGTATGCCAGCTCATTCTGGTAGCCTGTGAAGTAATGACACAAAAACCAAAACGTTTTATTGTGTGCAGTTTAAAGGAATAGTTCTTTCTTTTAAAGTGTGGTTGTATGCGGTATTCTGAATCAAAAGTTTATTAGCCACAAGAGACGCGGACCAGCATGGCGCCTTTATTGAGTAACCATCTGGAGAACCTGCATGGAATGCAAGGCTATACAGTGCTGCAGACGGCATTATTTCTTTTCTTTTTTTAAAAGGAGACACAAACACTTGTACACCACTTACACATACAACATAAATCTACAAACCCATCACATAAAACAATGTACAAAACAAAATACAATAATAGACAATAGACAAGAAGGTGGTGGGGGGGATTCAATCATATGGTCTATTTTCCATGAATTATTTTAACCAATGGTCAATGCTAAAGCAATTTGTGTATGTTTATGTATTTTCCAATTCATCATAATAATACACTTCACTGATAATAAGGCTAGTGTAATGATTCGTTGTGTGAGCGTTGACATTATTTCTCGCCAAGAAGTCAGACTAGCGGACAGAGTGATATTTTTACTTTCAGAATAAAAGACAATCTTGAGATAACCTCCTTCCAAAGCCTCCTCACAGATGGACAAAGCCACAATAGATGGATCAGTGTTCCTGCCTCACCATAGCCATGCCAGCACAAATGTGAGAGGGAATTATTGTTTTTTTTTAATCTGGGTGGTGTGATATAAATCCTATGTATTATTTTAATATGAAGAAATGTTTATCTTACACATTTAAATAAGGCAGTTTTTTAAAGCAGTCTCCCACTGTGTGGTGGTCAGGGATATGCCCAAATCCCTCTCCCATTGGTGTTTGATGGCGGATAAGCTGTCCAAGGAGGCAGTGAAAAACAAACTATATAGTTTAGACACTATTTTTTTCCCTGAAGCAATCTCCTCAAGGTCATTGTCCAATCACCCTTAAGGCCTGTGGAGGTGCTTTTTGAGACAAGTAGCCCCACGATTGATTTTAGTATGAGAAAAAGTCGACATCCCTTCAGTCAAAATTATTTTTTAACTCGATAAAAGGCACCATATCACCATCCTTCATTATTTGCCTCGAAGTTGGCATATTTTGTTTTCCAGCATTCTACCACCAGCTGTTACTAAGGGGTTATTCCATATAGGGCATGATGGTGAAGATGACCCATTAAAGGATAAACACTTCTGCAAGGATTTTACAGCATCATAGGAAAACTGAATTAAAGAATAGACTATTTTAAAATTGGTTTTGGGGTGAAACCATAAAGCTGTTAAAGAGACACACTTGCTATCTTCAGAAAGGATATTTTCCTCGATCCATTTCCAACTGCTTGCCTCATTCCTGCATGTGTAGGCCCATAACAAAGGGAATCTGGCATTAAAAGCAAAATAATAAGAGTAAACATTTGGAACTCCCAGTCCACCACTTTTCCTTGGTCTGATCAGTCTTTTGAAGCCGATTCTGGGTTTCTTATCCCTCCATAGGAAACCTATAAATAACTAAATAATAATAATTTCTTCAGTTAGGGGAGAATTTAAGTGGTAAGGTTGATAGGAGAAATAATAGTCTAGGTAAAATATTCATCTTTATTCATAAAATAATCACTTCTGCCCTGCCCCATAGTGAAATAGGTAAAACTGTCCATCTCTTGATGTCATCCCTGATCATCCTAAGGAGGTGTGGGCTGTTTAAATAAAAAAATCTCCTTTATGGGAGTCCTGATGTTTAATCTAAGATATTTAAAGAGGTCATATTATACCCTTTTTGGGATTCGTATATTTAATCTATGTACCTACTTTTGTTGTTCACAATAGCTAAAGTTATAAAAAAGTGTCTGTTTTCATGTACTGCCGCTCCATGCACCGGCTCGCTTCTGACTCTCTCTCTAAGGCTCTGAAGCACCCACGTTCAGAGTCCCCACGTGTGCCAAGTCTGATCTGATTGGTCGGCCTGTCGGCTCTGCTGTAATTGGTCAGTTGCTCAGCACGTTTCTCGGAAATGTCCCGCCCCTTTTACCATATTGGGAATGCAGCCACTTTGGCTCCGAGCGGAGCAAAAACACTAGCACCTTAGCACTACTGTGCTACCGCAGGCTACGCCATATCGTGGGCGTGCTACAGAAGTTAATGGGCGTGCAACATGAGCTGCTTGTCTTGCCACAACGAGCCAATGGGCTTAGATCAGTGATATCACACTGACAAGACTGGAAACATTTTTTCAAAGGGGGCTAGAACCGAGCATTACATGCAGCTAATGCTACATCTAACAGGAGGACGTAGGAGAAGCCGCGTTTCCACGGACTTTGAATATTTACACATAGATGTGCCTAAACATGCACAGGACACATGGAAAACACACTAAAGAGCATATAAAACCAGAAAAAGCATAATATGACCCCTTTCATTAAATTCTGAAAATAACTTGTACTTTTAATAAATCTCCTTAGTGTGTGCATGAATAAATCACCCCAAGTTATTGATTGAATCAGCAAATCCTCGTGTTTAGAATTTCAATGGCTACAAGAATCGTCAGTCATCGGCACAATTGTGTGCAATTGGCTGGAACAGAACTGCTGCCTCCTTTCAACTCAGGCTCTCATTGGCTATTATAGGCTCGGAACTGCGAATGGAAGGCCAATTGAGTTGTGATTGAAAGGGTCAGTGTGGCCGCCAGTTTGCTGTATGGCAGTTGAAAAATTTCATTCATAAAATTAAATATAACAGAAAATACAGTCCAAAATAAGGAACAGCGATGGCAAATTTCCTGCACATCTCCTCCACTATTGACAAGTACTTCTTACAACCCCACTTAAAAAAAACCTATTCCTTTTATTCACATCTGCAGTGTTTCCCCTATCATTATATTAGGGGGGCAGCCCGTCCCCCTAACGCCCCCCCCCTCGCCCCCCTTGAAGGTCAAGTTAATTAAAAAAAATGTTTTTTGTTCTTTTTAGATTTATTTTTGGGCTTTTTGTGCCTTCATTGTAGAGATGGGATAGTGGATAGAGTGAGGGAATCTGGGAAAGAAGTCATTTAAGGATACCTTTCCGATAAAACAGGACAGCTGTCATTAAAAGTAACACATGAACACCAAGATTCCTTCAAGTGTTTATGTCGGCGTCCGTCTGCCCGCACCTCCCCACCCCCCCAAAGCTGTAAACCTAGGGGAAACACTGCTCTGGATCTATAGTCCTGTAATTGAAGGCTCCTATGTTAAACAAATCTCCTGGGAACTGTGCTAACAAATGAAGCCTACCGTTTTTGATGTGCTCGAGGGCCTCATTACGTTTCTCAAAGCCCACTGCTTCCCATTGGTTGGTCTTATCCAAATATGTGGTTGCAATGACTGGCAGGGTCATGGCGGCTATGTTCTGCTCTCCACAGCCCGAAGGCCTTTGGATCAGAGCACCCATAGCGTTCCCACTAATGGCGCTCTCCAATAGTGTACTCAACTGCTCCATTCCTGAGGGAACACAAGGGGTCATCAAGGTTGTCAGTGTCATGTGCAACAACAAAACAAAGTCAACATACTTTACAACAATAGCAATTAATGCAAAAGGAGAATTTACATGCACCTATTCCCAATATAATGTCTATTTTTTTGCTCAGTATGTCAATTCCACCACAAGGGGGCTCTCAATCAAAACAAAAAAAAAGAGGCGGGGAATCATGGGAGTTCTCACTGCTCCTTGCCGAACGAACTCCGAACTTAGTCAAGATGAATGGGCGAAACAGACATAAGGACGATAATCTGTTTACCGACGATGTATCCAAGTATAATTTGCATGACATTTTTATCACAGCAGCACATACAGCAACAGTACGGCAGCTTTCAGTTTATTATCATGGTGGCCTTTGCGACAAGACACATCTTGTTAAAACTATAAAATTAAGTTAAAATAGCAAAAAAAAAGATATATAACATTGGTTTAGTCCATTTTTTTTATTAATTTGAATATTTTGATGTAAACATCTAATAAAATTCTACATATTATACCTTTAAGTTATAGATAACATTTGATTTTAAGTTTGAGAGTTACATGCTCCTTCCTCTCACCTGTCACTGAGATGAGTGTGTTCGTAGGTGTGTTTGGAACCATATCATTCAGAGGAATCTCACTGTTGATAGTTAATACCTGTATACCACCTAAATGAAAAGAAAGTTGGCAGGTTTGGGGATAAGCAAATACAAAAATAAATATAACCAGTTTATGTTGATTGCAGCTACTTCAATTCAACTTACCTACACCGCTCTTAACTGGGTCTAGCTCTATGACTTTTGGTAATTGTTGCAGGACACCTTCAGACTGGAAACACAACAGGAGCACATCTATTTTGCAATTTGAATCTCTCTTCACTGTAAGTTCTTCTATACTTTGAAAATTTGCTATAGAAACAAACTCTGACAAGCAGCGTAGAGCTATGATGATTTTCATCACCAACCTAGTGGCTACATACAACTTCTAAGCAAAAATTGTCTTTGTTTGGCTGCAACAATATGTAACTTTTCCAAAGGCCAATAGTAGTTTCAAAAGTTGATTTAGTGGCCTGTTTCAACAGGTAGAATGGCGTCTGTCTAATGTCCGCTGTATACTTTTGTAACCTTACAAATCTATCGCAACTTGCATAATAATTTACACTCTCCAATGTAGCCATGTAGCCAAAGCCCATATGTATCACGGTAACAGTTGAATACACATACACTTGTAGACAGTTTGCAAACTGGATGAAGATGCTTGCAGTCATATTTGTCAGTCAAAATGGTTGTGTAGCTTTGATTGGTTGGTACACTTTGCCTCTCCTTGGGTTGGTTAGATTTAAGACATGAGGACTGATGATTGGTTATGTTTAATATCTGGGTAGGCCAATCAGAGGCAGAGTGGAGTCCTAAGTACGGCAAGCAGCAAGTGAGGAAATACATTACGGGGGAAAAAAAGGGAAAAATGTATGGTTCTCACTGTGTGAAATAGAAGGATTAGAATTTGACAGTGTAATGATGCACAGACGTGTGAAACCTCACACTCAATGTGCAGGACTTGGTGCAAAATAATAGCAGAAGGTATCAATGACACCTATAAAATAAAGCTAGCAGAACAAATAACTTTATATGTATTCACGACTCACTTCATATGAATTGTCTGAGTATTGGGAGCACATTTCAGTACTTTTTTACTCAAAAGTTTTGAGTCGGGGCTCTCGTGTAGCAGTGGTTAGTGCATGTGCCCCATAGCCTCCAAGCAGGCAGCCCAGGTCCAAATCCTGCATGTCATTCCCCACTCTCTCTCTACGGTCCTATCTCTCCAATAAAGGCACAAAAAGCCCCCCCCAAAAAAAGAAGGTTTATATTGAGGACAGAATTTAAAATAGGATAATAAAACATTCATTAAAAAACAGGATTACAGGGTGGGCTGTCATTGTGTGTGCCTGCTGTTTTGTAAATGGGCATTTATAATATTGTTATAGATTTCAGGGGAAGCGTACTGTTTATAAAAAAAAATTCCCAGAACAGAATCACTTAAAAACGTAACCACTTGCTACATTTGCACTGTAAGGAAACAGGAAGCATGTTTTGATACTCAACAATTAACCCCATAATGCTCCCTGTACTGCACAGTGCTGCATGGTGGAACATCTCGATGGGTAACATTATTAGATAGAACACAAGCCGTGCACCCTCTGCTTGTAAACAAATGCATGTTGTATGTGTGTAATACAACATAGCAGTTGCACTCAAAGACCTTCGGTGGCCGCCAAAGTACACCTAGTCAAATTCCTCCATAATGTTCCAAGTGCTACAGTTGTAAAATTACAGAGATCCAAATGTGAAATTAAAACTGTGTATAATCCTGCAGCTTAAATGATTCCCGGCAAAGACATTAATAATATAATCAACAAAAAGCTGTCAACCCACTTCAGGGTCAGTTTCTCTTACCACTACTCGCAGCATCTTTCTTATTCCATCACTCAGCTCATAAGAGTCTTTAACAACTGCTTTAACCTCAATCGGAGATTCTCCTTGTTGCATGGGAATAATGATGAACGGTACAGCTCGTGTAGTCTTGGCTCCAACGATGACCTCCTGACGATATTTCCCACGCTTAGAAGCTGCACTGCACAGATCTTTGTCCTCAATCAGATCCACACGCACCTTGAAACAGGTGGTCAAGATGAAGGGATAAAAAAAAGGCATAGATGAATAAAGGGCGCCACAGGAATGAGTCCTAAAACCTGGACATAAGTTAGCATTTGAGCGCCATGGGGTCTATCCTCTCAAAGTCAATGGAAATGTTGAATGGGTTTGTGGTAAAACGCCTGAAATAAGGTCTGTGGTTAACACAAGTTTAAGAGATGTTGGCGTTTTGTTGGACGACATAAACTACATTAGGTAATACCTTTTTTTAAAAGTTTTTACGCGTCCTTAAATAGGCGGTTGCTAACAAGTGGCTAAATGAGACTAATGTGGTTGTCGGGGACATTAAACGTCATCACGCCGGACACAAACGCTCGGAACTCTCTCACTAATCAGTGATGTCTCCAGTGGGTTTGATCTTTGGGTTAAGGCAAATATTAGGTTAATAAACAATTTATTAAGCTACGCGGATAATTTTTTTTATCAGAGATTGTCTGAAGCATAACGGTAGTGACGTCAAAATCATCCGACCATGGTGTAGTTCGCTATAGCATAACTGTCATGATTCACATCATGGCAGCCCTCCCTTCTCCTTTTGTTGTGTTGTTTGTCATTCCCTGTCTGTTTAATCCTCATGTGTCTCTCCCCCTGTCTGTGTCTGTGTGAGTGTGGTGGGCGGGGTTTCGTTTTCCCAGGCGGTGCCAGGTGCAGCTCGTTGGTGATCAAGGGTCTCAGCTACAAAGAGAACCCTCTGCCTCATCTCGCCGCCAGATTGTTTCACCAGCTCGTGTGGTATCCAGCTTTCTTGGCTCCTTAGAGATTAATGTTCCTTGTTGACGAAGCTTTTGTAGCTAACCTTGTTTTTTTGTCTTTGCTCACCAGATCACTTTTGTGTTTTCTTCACTCACCTGTGCATTTTTGGACACCACACTGGGATTCACGGACACTGCCACATGGGACATCGGGACTTCGCACTACACCTCCCCCTTGCACATTTTTGAGTCACATTTTGGAATAAACTCTTTGTACACGTATCCGGTCTGAGTCGTGCTTTTGGGTCCAGATTTAGTACTAGCCGTAACAATAACGTTAGCTTTTTACATCTGTCGGATGCATTAACGCTTCAAACATCATAAAAATGGTGTTCATCTGTGAAGATTATCCTGCTGAACAAAACGCCTACGCTTCAGAAACGTGTGTTTGCCACAGAGCTTATTTTCTGCAATGATCCAAAATACAATGCAAAAATCCCATAGGCGAATTATATTTCTGGGTTGGCCTACAAAAATACGTCATTTGGTTTGTTCACGTTAAGACACAGATAATTTGTGTAAGAAATGATCAACATTGCATATTTATTTCCTGTTTTGTTTTGAAATCTTACATTGCTGTCATTTCAGTTTCTGCCTTTATGTGGCTCCAGATTCGTTGATTACCAGTAACTGTCGTCAGGACACAACTAACTCATGAGCCAGGTATACTCTTTTGTTTGCCCTCCTCAGATGCTAGATTGTCTTCTTATCCTAAGCATATTGATTATTGCTTTTAACTTATTTCATAATTTAGCTATTAACCAGTGGTGGTTCTAGACCACTTTTACTGAGGGGGCCAAACTGGGGCCAGTTGTTTTGTCCATTGTCCATTTTCAACCCAGGTGGAAAATGGACAAAGATAATCGCTTTAATATATATATACATAAATATATATTATGCCAAATAATAGCACACATCATTAAATACCATGATTTACATTTGTTTCAGTTAATATCACAGTAGATTGTGAGTCCGATTGTTGAGTCAAATACTGTGTATGTGTTATGAGGGGGGCGCTTCCTTTTGGAGGGGTGGCCACAGGGGGGGCCAAGCTCAGTGTTACAGGGGCCCTGTAACACTGGGGCCCTGCCAGTTCTAGGCCGCCCATGCTATTAACGCGTTTGCCTTTGTCTGACTTTTGGAGTTTTGTCTTTCCCCTGCTGGTTTTCTATGCACGGCCAACTGAAATAAAGAGGTGCTAGTAGGGCTAAACCCTCTCATAGTGTAAATGAGTGACTGTTGTCATGGCACACCCATTATTTTGCTGATCATTTGAGATAAATTCATTCAACCCACAACCAACTTTTGATCAATAAAGTAACTTTAACGTGGGGCGCTGATAGCCTAGGGGTTGGTGCGCCTATGTGTGGAGGCTGTAGTCCTTCTGATGGGCGGCTCGGATTTGAATCTGACCTTTGGTGTATTAAGGTACCACCTATGTTATAAGCATGTCAGTCTTGCTTGAAAACAAAGAGCTGATTAGATTGACTCACAGTGACGGCTTCTGGGCTGTAGTTATGCAGGATAGCCTTAATTTCCAGCTGCTCTCCACGGACTGCAGAGTACGGAAGTCTGAGATCAATGAAGAATCTCTTCTTGACAATGACCTCTAATGGATCTGCCACACAGATACCTTTAAAACCCACAAGAAATAAAGCAAATGCAAAAGATGGTGGAGAGACAAAGAGGAAGAAGAAACATTAGAATACATTTCCGAAATCCACATCCTCATTGACTGTTCTAAAACCAAAAGAGCTTTCTCTTGCTACCAGTAACAGACCAATTGGAGAGGGTTTAAAACTCTTTATTCCACACAGCCCGCTAAAGTTTTGTGCTGTCAGACCAGGTGATTATACACATTACCCTCCTACCCTTTTACTTAAAAACCAATGTGATCATGCGAGCCAATAAAATCATATTCAAGTTCTTGATATTCAAATTATTCAGACCGCAGTCTTTCTTTGCCTGCACACCAAAGCCTTTTTCACCTATGCACTTAGGACTGCCCCTGAACTCCTCCTGATCTGGTTGTTCACATATGTACCTCACAGCAGGAGACGTTCCGGGTCTGAGGCAAGATATGACAATAAAAGAATGACTCGGAGGTGGCTCCTCCTGTACTGTTTCACTATTTCTGTGAGGCGTAGGGAGCAGCAGGCGAGTGTTACAGCCTGTCCTAACAGCACATACGCGAGTGGGCTTCAGCGACAAAATTACTATTGTAGTGTATTGTTTCCTAATGGAGTGTCCTAACTGCCCGTGAGCGACACAGTGCGTCCTAGTGCGAACCAGAGCAACACGGCGCACTGTTTTTATAACAGAGCTTGTTAGCTTTTTGTACAAAGGGGAGATAACGGTTCATAAATAGTATCCAAATGTTGAGCTTTTACTTATGTCAACAACACCGGAGAAAAACTTTTTTTCGGCTCACCTTAAGCCGTTTATTGACGAGCCTCTGTGTTGTGATTTGAGTCAACAGCTCGTCAATACAAAGCACCACATTTCCGTTTGTCCACCTTCAATACAAAAGCACTAGATGTCATATTGTTTGCAAGGGGAAACTGAAAATTACAGGGCAAATAATTATTTAACGGATGCAGTGTGGACAGCCAACGAGAGCAGTGATGAGTTTGATAGGGACGCCTTAAAAGAAATCTGCAGAGGCTATTGTAAATAACATTAAGAGGTTGAAGATGTTTTTTGTAGAAGTCTGATTTAGCATTACATGTTTTTGTTTTACATAAGTTCCTTAATAATCTGTAGTTGTTCCAGTCAGCAGGGTCCTTGGTTTTTCTGTATGTCTTCCAGGTTTCATACCGTTGTTTGAACAGACTGCTCAGATCAGAACTGATCCAAGGCAAAAGTCTTCCTTTGACCCTGACTTCCAGCATGTCCCAGTTTATTTTGACCAAATCGTATATGAAGTTATCTAAATGAATGGTCTTGCATTGTCTTCTTCTAATGTATTTGGAGGAAGACTGGGAGTTATAATCTTCCAGAAACAAAAGATAGCTAAATGGCCACTAAAACAATCAGATAGAGTACCAGATTTAATAATTCCACCAGGATGAGTGACAAAGATCCAGTCTAATAATGACTTCGACTTAGGATAATGAACTCTGGTAGGCTCGTTGATCAGCTGGGTTAAGTTTACACTATTGAGCAGGTTTTTATCGCGTGATGAAGAACGGTCTAGCCAGTTGCTGTTGAAGTCGCCTAGGATAATCATTTCACATGGATGTTCAACTGAAGTAAGGGTAGACAATATGCATTTGGTTGACTCAGGGTGAACAGATGGGGGTCTGTAGATACTGCAGATAATGAGATGTTGATTTAAATGAAATTTTAACTTAACAAAAAGACATTCAAAGAATGAATGGGATACTATAGGAGTGGCAGGTTCAGACACAAAATGAGAGGAAACATATAGCCACACCTCCACCTGTTGTGCCCCTGTCAGCTATATAACATATTATTGTCAAGTTCTACTTCACAGTCACAGATTTTGCTGTGAAGCCATGTTTCTGAAAAGGTGAGAACGTCAGGTTTTTTCTGGGTTACCCAGACTCTAATTAAATCAATCTTTGGAAGAAGGCTTCTGATATTCAAATACATAATTTTTATACCTTTAACTTGATCAATTGTGTATCAGATTTGACTAAAGGGCATTCAAAAAACTGTTGGCTTAATAAACTAAAAGGTGTCACTGTAATTAAAAATAAATAGTTTTACATATAGGCTATATTAATTACTTCATTTAATTCTAAAATGATTTATTTCATTCATGTCTTTTATTTACTGGATACTCTTTTGGTTTAAGGATGCATCATAAGTTTTTTTTTTACAATGTTTAATTTAAAATGTTATTAAAAAGTAACCTGAGCAGGTGTACAAGTCTGAACTGTCGATGCTGCACTTAGCCCAATGTGTAAAAGGGAAATTCTAAATGTTTCTAATAAAGAAAAAAAAAAGTGTTGCATCAGGTCCCTTTACTGTACCGAAAATGTACCGAACCGAAACTTCAAAACTTGGAACTGTACCGAACCGAAATTTTTGTGTACCATTATACCCCTAATGAGCAAACAGAAAACAAGCTAAAGCTGGCCACACACTAGACTAGACAATTGTATCCCCGATTTTGGGCCTGATTTGCCCCTCCCGGCTTGTCGCATACGATTTTTTTGTCAGAATAATGTGTGTGTGGAGTCACTACAATTATTTTACAGCTCCAGATCGAGTTGGAGCTTCCCCGATTCCGAATCTTAAATATCAAACATGTTTGATATTTAAGATTCCTAGTCGGGCTGCTGCAAACGGAAATACCTGCATCAGCCAATGAGAGCGAGCGGACAGGGAAGCCACTGGATGTTGCGCACTTTGACAGATCACAGACATGGCAGCGAACATCAACACAACTGAGCCCTGAGCCAAGTGGAATATTGAAAAAGAAGACCAGCTTGTTGAATTATTGCAACAAAACCAGTGTCTTTATAACATCTCCTGCAAGATGTTTGTTTTTTGTTTCTTGCTGCACAACAGGGTGCACGCCAGGACAGCCAGCTGACGACGATTGTCATTAATTTTTGTTTATCTACTGAAGTCACGTTGTAGCGGGTTTGACAAGGTTTTAATTTTATATATAATAATAATATATATATAGTGCTAGGTGTGGATGAGATATATAATTATATATATATATAATTTTGGGGTGCCAGTCAGAGTCAAGTCTGACAAAATAAAATTAAATAGTCAACCTGCACAAAATAGGAGCTAAGCAAGAGCAAAAAACAATCAAACAAAAGAAAAATGGGATTTCAAATATATATATTATCACAGGCATCAACCACACTGCAACAAAATGAATGTGAGCACGGTGTGTGCGTGGCTCACAGTCTGTGTTTGGAACTCCAAGTTTTTAGTCCCTTCCGGCAAAAGTGGATATAACACGAACTTTTTCAAACACGCTCTATGCCGAGGTAACCTTCTCCTTCACTGTCGTTTTTCCAAATGACTGTCCGCACTGATCACCGGTGACTTGCACCTGTACAAATGCCCTTCCTGGAGGACGGATTCAGACTTCGCGGCACTGTGGCTGTTTTCCATTGGAGTGTGAGATGAATGTGGGTGGATGATGGAGGAAGCAATGAATGGAGGTGTGTACAAAGGGCATTCTGACTCTGCAGGCGCTACAACGTTTAATCACGCAAGTTTATGTGAGATCTGGATTTGGCCCTGTAAAGTCGTGACAACAAACGGCAGGTGTGTTGTTTCCCGGTCGGGCCGAGTCGTCTGGTGTGTGCTGGTTACATTTTAAAAATCGGTTAAGATGATAAAATCGTCTAGTGTGTGGCCAGTTTACAGGAGGCCCTGACAGTACATGTGAACACAGTCCTGAGAACAACAATAAAAATTGTTGTGCTATAAAATGCTGCATATTATACCTCTAATAGAGTAAGTGACAAAGAGTGAGGTATGCACCGCAAAGGACTCTCACAATGAAGTTGTCTGACTCACATTGTCTTTATCCTAATTAATGTAAAAGAAAAGAAAAAGATGTCATATTGTGCAAAGAAACATAATCCTCTTACCGTGAGTTCTCGACATACTGATGCCAGTGAACTGCCAGGTTGTGATTGAATCTTGCAAAGGAACATTTCTTTCAACATATGTGGTTTCACTGAAACAAAGAAACGTTATCAGTTTTTTTGGGGGGGGGGGGGGGGGGGGGGGGTTGTGCTAACAAGAAATCTTACTGGGGGTCAGCCTTTATGTATGAAGTTTGTTTACTCACCAGTCAAGGTTTTGTGGAGAGCAAGGGGGCAGTATGATATTATCCAACCAATACCAACTTTCAGGGAACTTGGTGCGGGTAACAACATCACTGCTGTCCCTGTAACTATCATCCTCCTCACCTAAAATGTGATCACAAAGAGACTGCTGAGCACTTTATTCAGTGGGACTCGTATGTCAACCCTGGTGCCCATCTCTTCTCCATGTCTCTTACTTCGAGCCAGTATGAGGTTTTCCTCCTTCCTCTCTGCTTGCTGGTTTTCTATCGCCCTACAGCAGCGCAAGAAGGCATCAACACACGCTTGATCGTCCCCAATGTATTCACTCCGCCTCTCACAACTGTATGAAACGGGGATGTCTCTCATCCCATCAAAACAACAGTCACGCAGCACTCCTTCAAAATCACTCACTGGAAAAAAGAGGGGTGTGGTGGAGAGACGGGTGGTTATGCAATAATGGACAGTACAATGTTTGTGGATGTATATACAGAATGGCATGAAGTCCAAACAGAAAATGTATTTGTTGATGTAGTGAGCTCTGGATTTTGGATGCAAATTGATTATGAAATCCTATTTTTTTTTTTACTAAAGGGAACTGAGAAAATAGGGGGAAACAAATGTATGATTTCAAAATAACATTTGGTGTTTGCGACTTATTGAAGAGGCCTCCTGTACAAACACATATTTTGATATTATACTGTATGAGCAGAAGTTCCTAGTTCCACAGGGCCTTTCTGTGGGGAGTTTGCATGTTGTCTCAGTGCATGCGTCAGTTCCCTGCAGGTACTGGTCTTCCTCACAGCCTAAAGACATGCTTGTTAGGTTCATTTGTGATTGGTGTGATGTAACTAACAGTAACTGTCAAAGGTTCTTATATCAGAAAATTTCTAGTGCTGAACTGTCACGTTAGCTGTGTCCATGTAAGTCTATTGTGTGCTGGGAAGAACTTTACTTGCATAGAAATGCATTTTAAATGATAAAATCGCTGCGTTTAAATCAGGCCATCAGTCGGTTTGTGTTACTGATAAAGAGTTCAGCAGACCGACGCACTCGGATCTAAAACATTTGGATTAGCTTCTGATTTGGATCCCTTAACTTGACACCTCTAAGCATTACAAGCAGCCACTTTCACACACAGAATTCGGAAATATTCTGGACCATTTTAGGACAGTCAGGTTCAGGTGTTTTGTAGGAACTTTCCATTCAATATACTTTCCGCGTACCTCTTGGCTGGAGTCAGACTTTATTGTACAACAGCATGAGCGCTCACACATCGGCTCACCCTGACTTCACACAGATAATTTGCTACTGAGTAGGCAGGTAAAAGTCTGCTCCAAGTTGAGGTGAGCTGATTGGCAACAAGAGTGCAGTGCGTGTAGGAAAAGTCATGCATACATTCAGTGACTTTGGGTTATCAATGAGGTGATTGGAGCAATGATTCTTACACATGCTGGTTCTGACTTCCATTATAGTGCTGGCACGTTTCCTCCTGCTGGTGGCTGGACAATTTAAACCTGAAAATGCGAAACACCCTTTAACATGACACAAAAGTCTGAGGTGTCCGCGATGTGTTACTCTAACAACAAGTTAGAAGTAAGGTAGACACAGTAATGTCTTATTGTTAAAGAAGTAGAATGAAAACAAACTAAGGGTAAAGAAGCATCACTTAGTCTGTAGGGAGTCCCTGAAGCGCTGGACTCAAACAACAGCCCTGCGTCGTAGAAAACACCCATACTGTCCCTCCCTCCACCTGGTGTGCAGCCTGTGTCAGCCTTCTCCACAATATCCCACACCTGAAGAGGGTGGAAGTCAGTCATGGACAGAAACACAGACAGAAAAAGCTTGGCTATGGACATCATGTTTGTAGTGTAAACAGTTATTATACTTTCCATCAAGTACAGCCTCCAAAGAAATTTTAGAAACAAGACCAAAGAAATTACCTTTTTCTGGGTGAGACGGTGCTTGTTGTTCAGGACATAGACGCCTTTGTCCACTGCGACCAGTCCCACTTTGGCCCCTGGGGTTCCTGTAACAATCATTTTGAATGATTCCCGAGGCTTGTAGGACGACCCGTGCCCCGCTTGTTCCAACGTCAACTGAAGCAGGCCGGAGAGAAAGTAATGTTTTTTGTTGAAGCAGTCAGAAGGCATTTAAAATATACAAACATCAACTTCATCACTTTATGCATGTTGTCTCACCGAGCCCATGCAGGAGTCCTTGACATTCACCCAAACAGAGTCGGACACCACTTCATTATCATTAGTGTGGTAGTAGGCTATGATGCGGAACGATGGCAGCATTTCTTTAGTGATGGGTATTGTTAGAGCAATCATGATTTGACCACTTCTCCTATAACGGCTATATTTAATCACCTGACCTCTGCTCAAGATCTGAGGACACATATTTAAAACAACATCAGTACTAATCAAACATGAGTGTATACAGAATAATGCAGACTACAGGGTCAAATTCTCTTACCAGGTATGTGATGTCATTTTCTCTGTTTTCCTGCCTGTTGAAGATGAGGTCGATTTTCACAATTTCTCCTAATGTTACTTCAGCTTTACCCAAACCTGTAACATCAGAATTTAACAGTGAAGATGATAACTGCTTTTAGGGTGATATCTTCACTAACACCTCCATCTATTGTTACATCCCCACCAGAGGTTGCATTGGAATTTCTTGTTGTCTGATATTTTGACAGACAGGGTTAGAAAAATTCTGTGATGTATTATTACCCGTCTGTTTAAATTTTCTGATATTTTTAGTGACATGCTTCTCACACACATAGGCCCGAATCACACACATGCACAAACAGGTCCTGTGGACATGCATTGGTGGAGAGATGTCAGAGTGCGGCTGCTACACACTGCGCAGGGAGCGCACCAGAGTGGTTGGGCATTCGGTGCCTTGCTCAAGGGCACCTCGGCAGTGCTCGAGAAGTGATATCGCACCTCTCCAGGTACCAGACCAACTTCCATATTTTGGGTGTTTTTTATTTTAATGCCTTTATTTAGCGATAGGACAGTGGATAGAGTCGGAAATCAGGGAGAGAGTGGGGAATGACATGCGGGAAAGGAGACACACGTTGGATTTGAACCTGGGCCGCCCACTTAGAAGACTACAGCCTCCATATATTTTGGTCTGCATCGGGAGTTTAACTGGCGACCCTCCAGTTCCCAACCCAAGTCCCAACGGAGTGAGATACAGTCTATATCTATCACCGATCGATCATTCAACAAACAATGAAATCACCAGGGTTGTCCGGCGTTGGGTCACAGTGGCAGCAGCTTTAACAAGTCAACCCAGAAGTTCCCCATGTCCTGGAGGATTCCAAGGTGTTCCCTCGTTGGATGGGATATATTACCTCTCCAACAAGCTCTAGGTCTACCCTGGGGTCTCCTCCCAGTTTGACGTTCCCGAAAAACCTCCAAAGGGAGGCATCCAGGAGGTATTCTAATCAGATGCCCAGTCGTCCTCAACTGGCTGCTTTCAATGCAAACGAGTATCAGTTACTCCAAGCTCCCTCAGGATCTCTGAGGCCCTCACCCTATATCTAAGGCTCACTTTGGTCATATAGGGACTGGATGGCCCTTATACGCCTTCTCCCAGGCCACAAAACACACGTAGACTGGATGAGCAAACTCACATGCTCCCCCAAGAAGCCTAGCAAGGGAAACGAGATGGTTCACAACTCGCACTGCCAAGACACAATCTGCATTGTTCCTACTCTATCCAGGTTTTACAATCGGCCAGAGCCCCCTTTGCAGCACCGTAAATGCCTTATCCTGGGAGGTTATGTAGCGTGACACCTCGATAGTTGGAGCACACTCTCCATTCCCCTGGATGGAGATCACCGCCCGGTGTGCCAATCCACAGTCACTGTGCCAGATGCCGACACTACATTGAAGAGGAGTGTCAGAAAAGCCCAACAAAGTCCAGATTCTTCTTAGGGTGAATCTCATCCACACCTGGCACTTTGCCACTGAGAAGCTTCTTGGCTTCCTCTGCAACCTCTGCCCTTGTGTGACATTGTAAATTTCTTTGGTATTTATACAATTTGAAGTGCAATATCTTTGTGAGAATAATTAAATGGTTTTCTGGATAGCCCTTAGTATTGTTATCAGTCAAAATGATGGACAGCCTTCAGAGTTTTACGTCATTGTTGTTCAATAAATTACATCAAAGACAGAAAATACTCACCTATGTGAATGTAGTTGTTGCTTTTAGTTGTATGAGGGAGAGCCAACATGGTGGCATTTGCCTGCCTGTCACTGGAAATACGAGAATCATTGGTCCTGGCCTAAAAATTGAATAAACAAAAGCAACCATACAAATTATGTTAATTTCTAAGAAGTTGCAGGAATGCAGAAGATGGATAAAAATCATACAATGCCAAAGACCTACTTTAATAAGCATTGGGTTACTGGTTTCCACTGTATTGATGCTAAACCTTGCCATGCCATTGGCTTCAGTCATGCCCGGATCCATGACGTAGCCTGGATCCACAAGCACTTTAACACGATTTGCTGGAGTGCCATCAGGATTCAAAACCTCAATCTGCCATCAGAGACAAAAATAGCTGAATGCTCAAAATGTATCCGTCTGTCTTTTAAAACATTTTACATTTCTTCTGAAAACATATCTGCTGAATTTTTTTCACGAGTGAGATCATATTGACCCAGTGAATGCACCCATAATTAGTTGTATGTGTATGTATTATTTAGAATAATTTTAATTGTTACTTTCAATTAATTCTTTGCGTATAAATAAGTAACTTACCGTAACGTCGAAGGACATTCCTGGTTTAAAAAATGTGGGTGTTCTCTTGAAGGTTATGGTGTAAGGTCATGTGACAATCTGGATACTTCTCAACTCTGCCTCCACCATTTCATCACCTATTAAAGATACACACAGAAAAAGTTACATTTTGCCTCCTCTTCTGAGCTTTCTTGTTTAATAAAGCTTGAATAAAAACTATCACAAACTAGGCTAATGCTCAAGAACAAAACATATTCTGAAGTTTCCAACCAGCGAAAGTGTGCAGAAATGGGAGACATTTTATTAAAATAGCAAAGCACTTAAATCACACAACAACATATTTTTGGGAGGTAAAAGTAACTCTTGTAAAATAAGTTATTTTACAATAGCAATTAGTAAGACATACACATTAGCCCTTTTCAGACAGCTTTTTTCACAAAAGTGCCATTACTAAGCTCAGCCATCATCACGTCTCTTTTGTTGTTGTGGAAACACGGTACAACTGGTGCTCCACATAGACACACAGTCAGCACTGTGCTCCCCCGCTGGCTCTATGGAAACCGTCTGGACTCTACCTCCGAAAACGAGACATTATGCCACAGCGACATTCAGATTAAAGGCGAAACGTCAAATATTGCGGCTTGAAATGGCAGTCTGAATAGGGCTATTGAAACACATTTTCATGCATAAGCACAACCACAAGTTTCTCTTTTACCGCTCGCCGTCAGCACACTGACAGCTACATATATGTGCCTCTCCACCAGGCTGAAGATGTTTTGGAAGGTTTGTGTGATGTGCTCTCTCCTCAGTGTGGCCTTTCCATTACCTTTTAAAATCTATTGTGATAAAATATCAAAACACATCATGTCATGTTCAGTCAAGACTTTACTTCAAGATTTTTTTTGTGTGTGTGTGTTTGCACAACAGTGGGTCAGACATATATATTACTGAACAATCAGCTAGTAGACTGATGGACAGAGATGAATAAAACTGTGCTCACCGGGACTCTCTGAAGAGAGCTGGGAAAGCTTATTTTTTGGCCATCATACATAACCCCAAAGACCACGTATGCCACCCCATTCGTGTCTTCACCAAACAGATACCTAAACAGGTCAAAGGTTAAAACCCACAAACATTAAAATATATAAATACATGCACAAGGGAATGGTCAAACTGTAGCAAAAGCAAGGAAATACAACAAAAAAACCACACACCCAATCAATCTGAAAATCAGACTGGGTCTTTGTTAACATAAAGCAAAAAACATACTTAGCTTCAATGTTGACAGTGAGCTCTTGACTGTCCACATAGAAAAAGGGGCTCACAGGCATCAGTTTGACCTCAAAACTGGGAAGCACTGAAAAATCAATTATCCAATCAATTCAAAAATTCAAGCTCATTTAATTTTTTACAACAGTTCACATTAGGAAAGGGACTCACCATACTCTTTGACCTCAAACTCTGCAGAAAAGGTCTGCTGTGGGTTGCTTTGAAACTTTGCCACTACCGTCCATAGTCCGGAACTACACACACACACACACACACACACACACAAAATCAAAATTTGACAAATTAGTTCTGCATCTGGAAATCTTAAGCACTGTGACTGAGAGCCCAAGTTTGAGGGTTATGAGGCTTTATCTAGGGATTTCCCAATTGGCTCCTTCTAAATTGGGTTTTCACCCTTCCCTGTTTCTCCTGGGCTCTGGTCTGTCGACCTTAGTGACTGTATGGCTGTACAATAGGAATGGTATTCCATCCCTGCCTGTCATCTCCCTGTCGCAAGAGATTCTTGCTGTGGTGCAGTAATCTTTTGTTCCTGCAGAGCTGTAGCAAAAGTCCCCTCTTCCTGTTCATCTGTAGTAAAAGTTGACTGTTCCTGTTGATCCAAAGCAAAGGTCCCCTGCTCCTGCCAAGCTGAAGTAAAACTCCCTTGTTCCTGCTGAGCTGAGACAAAGGACTCCTGCTCCTGGTGAGTTTTAAGGCCCTGACACACCAAGGAGACCGCCGGCCGTCGGTTCGTCGGTGGCCCACTGGTTTTTGTGGTGTGTCCAGCTCCGTCGCTACCCAGTTGGTCTTTTTTTGGCCGACTCTACATGTTAAATCGGAGGAGCCGTCGCCGGTGTGGTTGGGGGTAGAAATCTCTCTGATTGGCTGTTCATCTAAGTGAAACAGGAGAGTCAGTGCACGAGAAGAAATATGGAAGCGCCTCTTCTATTCTTGTTCCACTAATAAAAGACCAAGGGCTGACAACGCCAGTGCCATTTTTAACTTTTTGTCAGACATTATTCTCCATTAGAAGTACATAACGAGTGTTGAGCGACAGCGGTAAGAAAATTGTCTTCTCGTATCACAACAACAGTTTATTTATCTGCATTCTTCCTCATCCTTTTCCAGTTTACCCTTTTTGAATGACGATTACAGACTGCCACCGCCTGCTGGCATGAAGAGTTATTGCCTCTCACGCATGCGCAGAACGTACGTGGTGGTTGGCCATTGGCTGCAGTCTGCAATGTGTTCTAGTGCAAGATTTTGGCCAAGAAAAAGGCGTCGACCGCCGACGCCACAGGCGGCCTACGTCACCACCAGTTCTTGGCCGTCTGCTTGGTGTGTCAGGGCCTTCAGTAAAACTCCCTTGTTCCTGCTGAGGTGCATCACCTGTTCCTGTTCAGTAGTAGCAAAGGTCCCCTTCATACTGAGCTGTTCCAGAAAAACCCTACTGTCCTACTTAATGTCTGCCCTCCCACTGTATTTTTAGTAATATTTACAGTGATCCAGTTGGAAAGGATTCAAATCCTACGTAAATCTGTCCTGGATATTGTCTGTCGGTTCAAGTACTGTACCCAGCTGGATAAAGGAAGGAGTAGAAAGGACATAGGGGACAACCATTACAGCTTGGTTTCATATCAGGCACATTTCTCTACATTGTATCAGAAGCCTTGACATGAACGGAATATCTGTAACTGTATTTTCTTTCTTGCCACCTTTTGAACCCTATTTATCTTACCTTTATCTTTGTTTTGTTTTTTGTGGGGGAGGGGGAGCATGCTGGGTTTCCAAATGTTCACAATGTACTGTAAACAGTATCAACTCACCTGACTATTTCACCTAGTGTGTATTTTCCAGAATAAATTCCTGATGTTAAAACACGATGATCAGTTTGTGCAGTGATGCCGTCTGGAGTCTAAAGATGTAAACAAAAGAGCTTTCAACATTGTGCTTCACAAATGTATGCAGCTTCCGTTCGCAGGTGTGTTATAATGCTAACATAATTAATTAATTTGAACTGATTTCTTAAAGTATACAGTAAATCAGCAAAGGCTATTTGTCATACATTGAACTACTCAAAACTACTCATTCTTCTAGTAAGAAAAACTTTGATTATCTAGGCCTGCCCTTAAAAACCAAATGCCTGGCTAGTTACTTCTTCTTCCGCAGGATCTAAGTTTATTAATGCGTGATCCTGCAGGGGATGGGTAACCCGCAAAAAGTTCCTTAACGGGTAAAGAATATATAATCATGGGCATGGGTAAAAATGAAAAAAAAAAATTCAGGGAGGTAGCAGGTGAGAAGAAACAGAAAAATTATTTGCAGTATTTGTAAGTGTGTGTGAGAGAGAGAAAGTGCAGTGATACCTGTGACTGCTTATCTGTGCGTGTGTATCTGCACCGACATGTGTGAATGTCCGTGAATGAGCAGTTCTGCCCTTGTTGTAGAGACAGTATGATGTCACTATAAAGCGAGTGAGTGTGTGACTTTTGTTTAATCACAGGTCTTGTCCGGTTGCATGTCTATTTTTCCAGGTGAGGATTTAACAGCGGGATAATTGCAGGTAACGGGTCAGGTTTCAGTACTGAGCTTTACAGGTTGGGGCAGATGCGGGTCAGTAAAATTGGACCTGTGCAGGACTCTGTATTAATGTACTTCAGCATGTCTGAGGTAGACAATCCAAGAGTCACAATGCATGAGTCCTTTGGCAAATTATTTTAACAAATGCTAATTATGATTAGGGACTCAGTACTCAAAGTGAGCCAATATGTCTTAAAGTTCTATCAAGAAGCAGTTCATTACCAAAATGTCAATGGAAATTGAAGCATCAATTTGAGTGTCATGTTCTCTCCCCACGGGCTCCATGCTGGGCAACAGACCAAATATCCTGAAAAGGACTAAGAGAGAGACAGAGGGACACTCCTTTATTAAACATGTTCTTTAGTTTGGTTGGAAAAATGTAGACACAACACAGCTGATAGCAGGATTTGAACCTTACCTTGAATGTATCTTTAAGTAAAACAAAGACACGCTCAATGCAGCCATTACATACATATTGTAAGCTTTATGAGTGAAGTAAATTCATATATTTTAGTAAATGCATGTATTTAAGTTGAAGATAAAAATACATTTACAACATTTATATAGTGAACTATTTACATATTTGAGTTTACAAAGTTAATATTGATATATTTACACATTTTAATAATTTCAGTAGCACCTAGTAACTGTGACCAAAATATATTGAATCTACCTCTGTGGTTGTCTTAATGTTTGCCTTAAGTTTAATCATCCTAGCATCTGATTGGCTAACAGCGGGACATGTGATGAGGAACAAGGAAGTGTTGTTTTTGTTGTGTAGTGGAATCAATGTGGCTGACAGTAAAGTGCTGCTGAAAATGTTAACCCATCCTGCTGTTTTTCTTAAGTAGAATGATCCATCCACCACTCATCGGACCCTCACGTTACAATATTAAATTGTGTTTTATCTTGTTTGACTCTATTGTCATGGAAATCAATCAACGTTTCCCCACTTTGAGTTTAATTTTGATTGACTTATTTAAGCTATTTCATGTTTTCTGTCTTATATGCATCTTTTAATTTTGAAGTTCTTTCTCCTCTCTGCTCAATGAAACAGTATTGAGTTTGAACTTTGCACATATTTAAACATGCAGACTCACCAATGCTGTTTGGAGTATAGATAGTCTTGTCAGTCTGGATAAAGATGTAACCAGACTGGTAGGACACTAAGACGACTTTCTCCAGCAGTCGATCAGGAAATTGAGCTTGCAGAACAACATACTGCTTCACTTTGGGATCCTTATTGAAGTGTCCTACAGGGATCTGAGATTAGACACAGAATATTTAAGACCAGTATTGCAAATTATTAGAAGTAGTACTGAATGAGCCCGTAATGCACTTTCAAATGCAGTAACTTAATATCAAAAACATCAATTATTTTAATGTGTTCCACTGCTGTCAATCACATTTCATCATGCTGGAATTTCCACATTACCGTAACTTGTGCAAGGTGCTGGTATTTGTTTGCCTTAGTGAGGGTCACTGTTGTTGATACCAGCGTGTTGGTTTTGGTTGGATGGCTCATCACACTGATTACAACATTTATATTATGTTGAAGTTTGCAATCTTGTATTTCCACAAAGATATTTTCTGCTGTTCCTACTCGCAACAGGTTTGGGGCAGACATCACCTCCCTGAATAGACAGAGGAGAGAGAGAGAGAGAGAGAGAGAGAGAGAGAGAATAGACCAATTAAGCAGTTGCGCACACATTGTGGTAGAGATAATCACAGATAAGGCCAGATCCCTGGTATAAGTGGAAAAAAGGTCTTGTTGTGCCTTTGGATGTCAAATGGTAACATGAAAAAAAAAAAAAGACCAGACATCTACTGTATACCGTGTCTTCTATAGCTTTTTTTATGTTCTTGCTGCTAGCTAGGCAGTACGTCTATCTTTACTTCAAAAGAAACATCTAACAAATCTCAGTATTAAATGAGCTGGACTTGACCGCAAAGCTCAAAGTAGTAAGACAACAGTTTTGCCTTGAGTGTGCCCAAACATGATGTAAACACGGCTCCAACAACAGTACATCTGTTGGGACTCACACTTCTCACTCATAGTAGACAGTCATGACTCAGAGAGACATTTAGAGAGGGTATACTTGATTTCTGATGTATTCATGTGTAAAATATTCCACATTCTTCTTTTACGGCATTGGTGGGCCAAGTTTGAATACTTCAATTATTATTTGGAATGGGATGATGAGTATGACCTTCACTATGGGTTTTCTACTTTGAGTTAATTATTGATTATCCTGACAGACGGCCTACTAGATAAATAAAACATTTCAACATTCATGTTGGTTGTTTGCTATGCAAACTGAACATCTAGGTCATTTTACTGGCACTAGTTACAATTAAATCCCAGAAATGTTACACAAACATGTGGGATGTGGAACTTATTAACTAAATTTACGAAAAATCAGGTGATTAAAGTGTATCTCATTGTAAATACTGAAATTGATTTGACTTATTGTTGCGTCCATTTCAGTTTAGCTCCATGACATAAATAAATATTTCATCATTACATTCTTTAAAACTTTGGAAATATAAACCACTCTGATTAAGAAATGCAGCAAATTATTTTGTTTAGCACACAGGAAGGGGGACCAGGCTCTCAAAGCATAAAAAATGTAAAAATGTAAAAAACAACATTTTTTTGGAGTGCATGATTTCCTCCCTTCTTGTGTGTTTAACTTTTCCCCTGTTTTCCAAAAGTACCCAACACTTCTTTTTACAGTTCTTCATCTACTTGAATCACATTGAGTCATCTCCCTGGCCTTAAAAGACAACAACACAATGAATAAACTTAAGTCAACTATTAAAATTAAATAAACTCACCAACAAGGGCATCTTTGCCTTAAACACTTTTCCTATCAGCAATGCCAGGACACACAAAGGTGGATGAATTGTGTTACCTTGACTGCATCCTCTGACACTTGTCATTGAGAATAACAGTCACTCGGTTTATACAGGAGATATTATTTAGAAACGCTTATCTCATCAAAAGTCTGGATACATGTCTCACAGTCTTCATATTTCTAGGTTGTGTCTCCTCAAACTTTTCTTTCCCCTTTTATTTTGGGTGTCTAAGGGGAATTAAAAAATGTTAAAAGAAAATCACTGTGAATCAATTTTCTTTGCACTGAATTGATAGAAAGGACCACAGAGAAATACTTGATCAATGCATGTCAAATAACTGAATTAGGAACTACCTAAAAACCTCTTCCACATGACTACAGCATTTCAACAAACATATTTTGCTCCATGTTTTAGAATTGTCCATTTAATAATAAGTAAAATGAACAGTTGACTCCTGTACTATACATAAAGACTTTCAAGAATTCAAGAAAGGGAACTAACAGGTTAGTTCCACAAACAGTAACATGGTTACGAAGCCAAGGATTAAACATCTTAGGTCTTTAGGCGTAGGAGATTGCATTGCATTCAGGGTTTAGAATATTGTGCCAGGGGAAAGCGTGTCTACTTACAACTGAGTTTGAGCAGCCTGAGACTTGAGCGGGGACAAGACTAGAAAGCCCAGCAGGCACAGCTGGGTCCAACACATCCTTCTATTGGATCCAGTATCTGCTCTCTATAAAGAATCTTACTTCAACACTCTCCTTTTTATACACTGACCTCCCACTGTCATGGACTCTGCTAGAGATTCCTGCTCCTCAAAAAACCCTCCCTCCTGCTGCTACTCCTGCACACACCCCTCTGCTCATTCTCCAGTCTGCAGCTTCTCCCTCCAGTACACTGGCCCTCTCCGAATTGTCACAGTTCAGTATGCAGTACGTACTATTCAGTAGGGAGTTTCAGTATACTGAACTTTCGTGGTCATTCAGTATGCATTTTTTGGGTCCACCTCAGTATACTGAACATTTCAGTATGGATACTAACTTCCGGGTTTCATGCAGTATGGATCAGATGCGTGCTTTCAGGAAATGAATTGTATTCTAACTCCCACAATGCTGTGCGAGAAACGTAAATATAAAACGTCACTTCCTATGGTCACTTCACGTGCACTTCCAAATCAAAACAAATGAGCATGGCTGCAGCTGGTTCAGGCAACGTGCCTTTCAAATGTGAAGTTGTTAAATTGTTTATATGCAATGTGACATATTGTATTATTCACTGAGCCACAGTACATATCACGTAAAGTCTCTGCAATGAGTTATCAGAAGCTCAAAAACATTTACTCATGATTATTGTATGGATGTTGAAAACAAGTGCTTTTGCTGTACAGGGACAGATGACCACACGCGACAGCTGATCCGGTGGAGAGCCCGGAACATCAATCTGTTCACCGGACATCGGAATGCTGCCCGCAAGGGTTTCGAGTAAGTTATACCATTTGTGTAAGGACACACTCTCTGCCTTCTCACTGGGGTTGGTGAATGAACCTAAGTGCAGAGTCAGGTGTGTTTGTGGCTGATTGGCCTTGATTACAACCAGGTGTGGGGAGCTTATATATACTCCTGGAATTCAGTGCTCTGTGCTGACTCATTATCTCACCTTCAGAGGTAGTGAGAGGTTCTCCCTGTGTTGTCTCTTGTTGTCTGTGTGTTCATAAACACAAACTAATAACTTTCTATGTATTTGTGTCTATTGCCAAAATAACTTGGGGTGCTGGGTAGTTGATATACCCCAGCCTTTGTGTTGAGTTTTAAGGCCTCCCTGGCAGCCTTTACTTTCGTGAATTGTTTCTGGGTCTCTCGGACAATTTAGTTTCGAGTCAGCTGCTTGGCAGCAGTGGTTTAGTTGATAATTTTTGGTGCATTAGTTAGAGGAGTGTTTTGGCTCTATACTATTTTCATTGTTCCCTACCCCCCCTCCAATCTATCGCTTGCGATTTTTATGGTTATCCTTCTTGGATAACTTTAAGACACCCCTGGGTCCGCACCTGTGTCCCACTTTCCCGTTTTCCTGACAGAATGAGTCAGCCAATAGCGGACACAGCGGACCACCTTGCAAGTGGTTCTCAAACTTCTTATCTCGGTGGGCAACTATCCTTACAAGGGCAGGCTATAACTGCTCAAGGAGCTCTTTTAGGCTCTCATGAGCAAATGCTTCAAACCATCACTGAACAACAGGCCTCTCATAACAATCTGCTAAAACAAATTGTCACCCGTTTACAGACACCTGTGCCAGCATCAACTGAAGTGCAATCACCAAACTCCATCGCCCACCAAGCCCCCCCCCAGTTCCCCAACATGGCCCTATTTTAGCTCAGGAGACAAAGCTGTCAACTCCAGCACGCTATGACGTGCATCCAGGAAAATGTAAGGGGTTCATCACCCAATGTAGCCTGGTGTTTGAGTTACAACCCTCTATGTTTAGTACAGAACGAGCTCGGGTAGCATATATAATATCCTTACTTTCGGATAAAGCCCTTTCATGGGCTACCGCCTTGTGGGAAAGGCAGAATCTGGTCTGCACCGATTCTGCTCTCTTCATGGCAGAGATGAGGAGGGTTTTTGACCACGACATAAGCGGCCAGGAGGCAGCAAAACGACACATTGGTTTACGTCAGAGCTCTACTAGTGTAGCCGAATTTTCCATTCAATTTCGGCAGAGAGAGAGACACGTATGAGAAGTGGGGCCTGTTTGGAATGTGGGAAGACCGGTCACTCTATTCCGAGGTGCCCCTCAATACTCAAGGGTGCACAGGGAAACGAATAGACTCGTCAGAACATGGGGAGGTTCTGCCGAGTCTGAATAATTCCTCCCAGGTAACCAATGATCACACTTTTCTGCCACTTGAATTATTCTGGGGCAAAAACAAGTGCAACCTCCAGGCGCTTGTTGATTCAGGGGCAGCTGGTAGTTTTATAGACTCAACCCTGGCTGAAATCTGAAACTGCCCATATCTACTCTTTCTAGTCCACTTGCAATCACAGCAGTAGATGGGCAACCGTTGGGAGTCGGCAGGGTTGAGAAAAGGACGTGCCAAATTTGTATTTGTATTGGCAATCACAGGGAAGAGATGAGGTTCTTTCTGATTGATGCACCGAATTTACCACTAATTCTGGGACACCCATGGCTCAAGGAACACAACCCTCATATCAATTGGAGGTCTGGGGAGGTTCTGAGTTGGGGCCCTGACTGTGCATCTCACACCGTTGAATCACACTCTGTGCAACTCAGTCCTTTGAGACTTGAGCTCTCTGCTGCCACGATTACTTCCGCTTCTGAGTCTCCCAGTCCAACAATTGATACCCCTCTTGTTTCACCCCATTCAAAAGACCTCACCTCATCTAAACCCTGTGATCCCTTGACTGTTGGGGCTCTTGAGCCCTTTACCCCTTCCTGTTCTTCCTCCCCTGGCTCTATAGTGTCTCCCCTTCCCAACGAGGTCCCTGCAGAGTATACAGATCTGAGTGAGGTGTTCAGTAAACAGAAGGTCTCTGTCCAACCCCCCCATAGGCAATATGATTGTGCCATTAATCTGCTCCCAGGCACATCACCCCCAAGAGGGCGCTTGTATTCCTTATCAGGACCTGA
This sequence comes from Labrus mixtus, assembly GCF_963584025.1. Classification (NCBI taxonomy): domain Eukaryota; kingdom Metazoa; phylum Chordata; class Actinopteri; order Labriformes; family Labridae; genus Labrus; species Labrus mixtus. Next base: position 16,780,041 of record NC_083613.1, read on the forward strand.
AACAGGATATATGAAGACCTGTATTGATGAAGCTTTAGCTGCAGGTTTCATTCGCCCCTCTACGTCACCTGCTGGAGCTGGGTTTTTCTTTGTTGGGAAGAAAGATTGGGGGGCTTAGACCCTGTATTGCTTACAGGGGTCTCAATAAGATCACGGTTAAGAACCGCTACCCACTCCCTCTCATGTCTACAGCATTTGAGCGGCTTCAGGGTGCTTCCTTCTTCACGAAGTTGGACCTTAGAAATGCATACAATCTTGTGCGCATATGAGAGGGAGATGAGTGAAAAATGGCGTTCAACACTCCACGGGGGCACTACGAATATCTGGTGATGCCCTTTGGACTTTCTTTCAGGCATTTGTCAATGATGTCCTCAGGGACATGCTGGAACTTTTCGTGTACATCTACTTAGATGACATCCTTATTTTTTCAAAATCTTATCAGGAGCACGTGTCCCACGTTAAAATAGTTCTTCAAAGGTTGCTGGAGCACCACCTTTTTGTCAAGGCAGGAAAATGTGTCTTCCATGCCCCCACAGTCAAGTTTCTTGGTTACATTGTGGCACAGGGCAGCATCAGCATGGACCCTAGCAAGGTCAAGGCAGTGCTGGAGTGGCCACAACCTGGTTCTGTGAAAGAGATTCAGCGCTTCTTGGGGTTTGCAAATTTCTATCGGTGCTTCATTAGGGGCTTCAGCTCGATTGCTGCCCCTATTTTGACATTGGCTAAGGGGACCACTACAAGGATCAGCTGGTCCCCAAAGGCTGAAGAGGCTTTTACAGAGCTTAAGAGAAGGTTTACTACGGCACCAGTCCTTATTCACCCTGACCCTTCTCTACCTTTTGTCGTCGAGGTCGGTGCCTCTGATGTAGGAGTTGGGGCAGTTTTGTCCCAACGTTCTCGGAAGGACCAAAAGCTCCATCCATGTGCATTTTTCTCTCGCCGTCTCCTGCCAGCCGAGAGAAATTATGATGTAGGGAACAAGGAGCTTCTAGCAGTAAAGATGGCCTTGGAAGAGTGGCGCCACTGGCTTGAGGGTTCTGAGCATCCGTTTCTGGTCTGGACAGATCATAAAAATCTTTCCTATATCCAGCAGGCCAAACGATTAAACCCTCGTCAGGCTCGGTGGGCCCTCTTTTTCAACAGGTTTGACTTCACCCTATCCTACCGTCCGGGTTCGAAGAATCTGAAGCCTGATGCCCTCTGCCGCCGATTTGACCGTCCGGACAATGACAGGTCCCCTGAGCTCATTATACCCGTCTCCCAGATCCTTGCACCACTCACCTGGGAGATTGATACTGTCGTTCAGGGGGCTCAGTAGCAGGAGCCGGACCCAGGAGGGGCTCCCCCAGGCTGTCTGTATGTCCCAACAGCAGTACGATCACAGGTGCTTCAGTGGGGCCACTCATCACGCCTCTCAAATCACCCCGGAATTCGTCGTACTGTAGATTTCCTCAAAAGGAGATTCTGGTGGCCTCGGATGGAAAGAGATGTTGGAGAGTTTGTGGCTGCTTGTATGGTTTGTGCCCAAAACAAGACATCACAACAGCCCCCTGCTGGTCTTCTCCAGTCTCTGCCTATCCACCATCGCCCTTGGTCACATGTGGCCCTGGATTTTATTTCAGGCTTGCCCACCTCAAAGGGGTTCAGTGTCATTCTGGTGGTAGTAGACCGATTCTCGAAGGGGGCCCACTTTATCCCTCCCACCATGGCCTTCCCCTAGACATTATGTCAGACCGAGGTCCACAATTCACTTCAGCCCTGGAGACCGCCCGCCTTGTGGTCCAGCATGTCTTTTGCCACCATGGCCTTCCTATAGACATTGTGTCAGACCGAGGTCCACAATTCTCTTCCCGGGTTTGGCAGGCATTCTGTTCTCTTGTGGGTGCTTCTGCCAGTCTGTCGTCAGGTCTTCATCCGGAGACCAATGGCCAGACAGAACGCACTAATCAAACGCTTGAGAGAACGCTCCGTTGTCTGGTCTCCTCGAACCCAACCACTTGGAGCGATCAACTTGTCTGGGCAGAGTACGCATACAACACCTTAAAGAATGCATCCAGAGGATTGTCTCCTTTTGAGTGTCAGTATGGTTGTCAGCCACCGTTGTTCCCAGAACAGGAGAGAGATGTGAGGGTGCCATCCGCTGCGCAGTACATCTCGCGATGTCGTGCTACCTGGAGGCGGGTCCGGACAGCTCTTCAATGCTCAGTGGCACTACAGAAGAAGTATGCTGACCGGCGTCGCCGTCCTGCACCACAATATCAAGTTGGGCAGAGGGTTTGGCTCTCTACAAGGGATCTGCCCCTGCGGGTAGAGTCACGTAAATTAGCGCCACGCTTCATCGGCCCCTTCAAGATCATTGGGAGGATTAACCCCGTCACTGTTCGACTCCTGCTTCCCCGATCTATGAAGATTCACCCCACATTTCATGTGTCTCATGTCAAACCAGTCTGCTCTAGTCCATTGGTGCCAGCGGTAAGGCCACCACCTCCGCCCCGGTTGGTAGGGGACCAACCAGTCTATACTGTACGGCGCATCTTGAGAAGTTGTGGAGTGGGACGGGGCATGCAATCTTGGATGCAGGGGTATCTACCGTCTCCAATGAGGAACCATGCCTGTGGGGGGGTACAGCTGATGAACATAGACATCAGAGTGCCTGAGGACACGTGCATCATGGACTGATCCAGGGTAACCCACGAAGACGTCCAGGAACTTCCCCCTGCGGTCACAGATAGCCTGGAACTGGATCGAGTGGAAGAGCCTGCAGTTTAAATATGCCTGCTCGTGTGCTGCTGGAGCAACCACTCTCACATGGCAGCCATCAATGCTGCCAGCCACACGAGCAAACACTGCCGACCCCGCCAGGCGAGCAAAACCAGCGCCAACTCCGTCCATCTCTGCAGCAGTGGGGAAACGGATCACCCGCTTCACAATGGCAAGGACCCTCTTACTGGCCTTGTGCACCAAGTCAAAGACTGTTTGCGTTGGAATCGCAAAAGCCTCTGCCACGACACGGTATGATGTGGCACTAGCCAGCCAGTAGAGGAACACCAGCATCTCCACTTCCCTGCCCCAGCCATGGGTAGAGTGGTCCTCCTCCAAAGTAGCCATCAGCAAGTTCAAGGCACCCCTGCTCAGGCGGAAATGTGGCCTCGTATCCTCACCACTAAAGTACAACCTCAGGAGTGGTACCTGGAGGTTTATTTGGCAGTATATGCCTCTAGCTCCCCTGGTATTCTGCGGGGAAAAGAAGGTTCTGAGTTAGAATCTCTGTAGTAATTCAGTTTACAATAGGCTGTTCAGTTAATGCAAGTATATCATATCAATGGCAAAACCAAATAACTGAAAACATGACATGGCTGGACTCACTCAGACAATAATCGCACATTGCGTTATTTTACATTTTTTAATTGCAAACAATTAATAACTAGAAACAGTTTTTCCCAATGCCACACAGTTTTAATGTGCATTTGGTGTGCATTACATGGAAATGTTTTCGGTAGCTACATACATATGTATGGTCAAGTACGAGATAAACACTATATAACTAACTGCATTATGGTTAATAATAAGATAACAAACTTTAATCAGCTGACTATATAGCTAACATTACCATGCTCCAGCGTTTTACTTGTGGTTAGCTTCATGATACTTTATTTATATTCATTCTTATGTAAACTCATTGTATTGCACCTTCACACAGTGACCAAAGCGCCAATTCAATAATCAACCTGACTTTTCACTACTACCTGTAAAATGACATGAACTCACCTATTTCATCAAGGCCAGGAGGAGAAAAAAGCGTCTTCTCCGAGATCTTCTCCTGGCTCGCCTTCTTCTCCCTAGCACTAACTCCATAGCAACACGCTGCAGTGTCCACATGGTGAATGCAACTCAGAATTCAGATGTTGACAGCTGGCTTTTATTCTGTCAGCCATGGGGCCATTCATGATTTGGCCAGAGGGATCATTAGTGCCCTCATCTGAGTTGGAGTGTCAATAACATGGGGCGGGTTAATGACGTCACTTCCATACTGAATGAATCAGACGAAGTAGGCACAAATATCTGCCTACTGTGTGTGCATACTGAATAGTAGGTACTAACAGTATGCAGCACGGATAGTACGTACTGCCTACTGCCTACTGAAAGATTGAGTATGTACTTGGCAATTCGGATACGGCCACTGTCTCCACCTATTGGTACCTTCCCTGTATTGTCTCTCAGCCAATCAGTGGCCAGCCTGCTCATTCTGCCACACACCTGTTGCTTGTTTGCTCATTTACCCCTCAGTACTTAAACAAGTCAGTTTGCCTTTTCTGTTGCCAGATCGTAGTTTGTGCTCCTGCCTGCTACGTTCCTGCCTGATTGTATGTACTGCCTTTTGAAATTTTGACCTTTGCCTGTTTTCCTGTTTTGAGGTTTGCCTGATTCCTCTGTACTTCTGCCTGGTTATCCTGATTTTTGGTTTTGACCTCTGGAACGGACAGAATTTTGCTCTGACTGAAAACTTAAGTAAACTCTCAGTTTTTTCCTTACTCCTGCCTCTGCCCTCTGATACTGCATGTGGGTCTTCTCTGATTTGTAACACCCTCCTCCTGAAACTGAGGATTTCAACAACATTGTAATTTATGGCAAGGTTCATAATGTTTCCAGTCCGTCTATGATAAGAAAAGTCTACAGATAGATAGTGGAAGCCCTAAATGGACATGCATTCATGAAGTTTATTTTACTCTGTTAATCTCGTGATAACGAATAAATTTTGGTTGTTTTCTTGAGATCTCAAGTAATTAACTCTTTATCACGGGAAAGCCAGCTTTGTTATCCCGAGATAGCAAATGTGTCTGCTAGGGGCTTCTGTATGATAAAGAAATGCAAAGGGCATGGACACTATACTGACAACGATAGAATAATAATGGCAATCATTGTAAAAACACTTGTTGTTGTTGTTCTTCTTCTTTCACTCATGTATAGATAGTACACATGATTGTACAATAAAGATATATATATATATATATATAGACCTGAGAAAAATGGTACAAAGTAGCTGCCATTTAGTAAAGTATGGATAATGGTTGCAGAGTATTGTAATTACAGTATGATGCCGCAGTAATCTGCATTTAATATTCATCCTCCCATATCTATGTACATAGAACTTGATTTCTTCCAACTGAGATATTTAATTACTCTTCATAGTGGCCATTAAGATATCCCTTATTAGTGCAACAATATGACAAAGTCTGAAGTGATTATGGTGTTTTAACTGTCTAAGCCAGACAAACTGCATTATGTATCAAAAGTGTTGGTCCAGTTACTTTCCCTCTGATGCAGTAAACAAAAGCACATTTGTCAGGAAAAGACAGAGGGCCTTACTCTGAAGTGCAACTCAATATTATTTGATATGGAAACAAAACAAATCCAGAAAAATCCCACAGTTTAAATATTGGTGTAGCAGCCTGTAATGTGCCCACTAGGGTCCCTTTCAATTTCATCTCACCCATTAAAATGTTTTCAGTCATTTGTTTGGTGGTTGTTTTTTATTAAATTTCTTTATTTATTTGACATACTTAATCAATCCCTGAGGGAAATTCTGGTTTACACTCTGTGTTCGAGAGACAATGCTTCACACACATGTGGACATCTATTAATGAAGAGATGTCAGAGTAGGGATTCTACACAAAGCGTGCCAGAGCAGTCTGGGTTCGGTACCTTGCGCAAGGGCACCTCTGCAGTACTCTGGCAGTGACCTGGCATCTCTCCAGCTACCAGACCAACTTCCATATTATGGTATGCATTGGGACTTGAGCCGGCGACCCTCTGTTTCCCAACCTTATAGACTGAGCTACTGCTGCCCCCCAAAAAACAGTTAACCAAACAAAGTGAGAGTATTTGTTCAGTTTGAATTATGTTTTATCTCGACAATCCCTTTCTTTAGCATGAAAATAGCACTTATTGTTATTCTCTGATCTGCATGAGCCACTTGCAACAGCCAGGTGTAGCGATTTGTGTATAAAACAACATATCTGGTCTAACAGAACAGAGGGTTTCTCTTTATGCAGATGGCATGCCTCTTTATGTATGAAATACATGTCATGTTCGAAAAAGATACTTTGACGAGTACAGATAATTTCTACAATTTCAGGCTGTAAGCTAAACATCCCAAATAAGAACAAGAAATATTTTTTAAATATTAATTTTGAGGAAACAGTCAGACAGGGATATGCTGTATTGCTGAATTTGCTTGCTTCTGCTTCCAAGCTGCTTTACTCTACGTTTGCAAGAATCTGACTATAACTTTAAAACATTTTTTTATTTCTTATCAAAAATTGCCTATAAGACCAATATTAAAAATGCCTTTAAATGCCCCTTTTTTGAAGCTTTTCATGGGTAACTCCACTGAGCTCAACATCAGGAAATTGTAACATTTTCCTACTATACCTCTTCTTGAACTTAATCAAACAGTAACAACTTGCTCGATTGTCTGAATAAACCAAAATGTCATCAGTGTAAGAAACCGACAATCAGATCAAGGCTTGTTCATTTTAATCAATACAGGGAAAAATACAAAATGACAGTTTGAAAATAACATTTTGTGTTCTGGATTATCTCTACTGTTGACATCCAAAGAGTTCATACTGCTGGACCAGCTCCTCCATGCCAATACAGGTGGGTCTGTACTTCTCCATTTGACATTCAGCTTCTGTGGGCCAGTACTCGATCCAGGTTCTTTCACCGAGTACGTACTGATACCTGACAAGAGCAAGTGAAAAAAATTATTAAGTCTTCACATGGCTGGACAACTAAAACACACACAGATATACCATAAAACTTGGAATATAAGGTGTGTGTGTGTGTGTGTGTGTGTGTGTGGTGTGTGTGTGTGTGCGCGTGCACTTTCCTGTGCAGCTGTGTAAAATAGTAAATGGGCTTGAGCTTGTAAAGTGCTTTTCTAGTCATTTGACTTCTTAAAGTGCTTTTACACTACAGGTCACACCTAAACATTCACACACTGATGGCAGAGGCTGTTATGTAAAGTGTTATTTATTTGTTTTTTGATTTTGAAATACTTTATTAATCACTGAGGGAAATTCTGGTTTAGAGATAAAGGAACAGGAGCATAGGGAGCGCACCAGAACGGTTGGGGATTAAGTGCCTTGCTCAAGGGTACAAGCAGTACTCGGGAGGTGCTCTGGCATCTTTCCAGCTACCAGAACAACGTCCTTATTTTTGGTCCGCACCGGGTCCCTACAGACTGAGCTTCTGCTGCCCCCTTCATCAGTATGTCATTCATTTGAAGAATGGTAAAACATGTAAAATACTCATGTAGACACAAAATGTCATTAAGAGGATGCACACACTACACCCATGTATATTCACAACAATAAGAAACTTACGATAGATTTTGCTCATCTTTGTGAATATCTTTGGATGTGCCCATGATCAGGTAGGTTTTGCCTTTCTCCAGATCCAAAGACTCCCTGCAGTGTTGATAACTGAGGAATGTGCGAAGTTTGCCTCGAGGACCCACATCATAACTTCCTGTTTTTCAAATACAGGAGGAGAGAGAGATGTTTTATAAAGATTTAATGAATACTCACAAATACTGTCTCATCGTATTTGTTCAATCCATACAAAACATCATGTAAAAAGCATCATGGGGTTATATACTGGATTACCTCTTGGTGAAGGCTATAGTATAGTAACTTCCTTGAGTAACCATTAGATGATTGAGCTGATCTATTGATTGTTGATGTTAATTTGGATTAGTTCTGATCTCAGATCTATCATAAACGCCAACTCCTCCTGTGACTCCATATCTGGAGTTAACATCCTGCTCATCAGGCCTGAGTGCCCTGGTGCGCCCTCTAGAGGTATCCAGTGACATATAGTCGAGTCGAGTATGTATAAAAATACGTTCATGACGCAGCTGGTTGCGTATGTGTATGCAAGGTTAAACAGTAAGTATATCTCCAGCCTTACCCCTTAAATGGGCAGACATTTAAAAATATTTTGGAAAAGTAATTAATTGCTGTTTTCTGCTGTATCTGGGCCAAAATAACAAAAAAAAATTAAAAATACAACCTTTTTTCTCCTATTTAGAGTCTGTATATCACAGGATACATTGCCTATTTAGGGTATACTTTACTTTATACCTTATTTCAGACCCATAGGTCCATATCGTTATAAAAAAGCACAGATATATAAATAATTTCAACATTACCCACATTGTTTAAAAAGTTCCTGTACTGACTTTTAAAACATTTTCTACAAAATGTTTCTGCACCTTTCAATCAATATGTGCATATAAAGTTTAAAAAAAGCAAAAAAACTGAATAGTAATTATTCACATGGGTGGTAAACCTTAGTTACGGATCTAATCTTTGAATAAAAAACAAGTTATGACCATTTTTAAAACACTGTTCTGTTTTATACAACCATCTCTATGGGGCCCCTTTAGGTAAGAACACATTCCGGACCAAAGAAGGGAAGTGAACCAAAATACAGTGCATTGTGGGTTAAATTTGGCCATCTGTAAACGATGAAGATCAGGTTTTGCCGAGCATAGCAAACGTTAGCATTGCTAACAACAGCAGCCTTCAGTCCTACTTACAGGTTAACGTGCTCATGCCTGTGCTAAGTGTGGTTACACATCGCTCCGGTCGATATGCCAGTTTAACCTGACACAGCCTACATACTGTAACTTTGTCTCCATTTTATAGATGAAAATAGGCTACTGTCAAACTGCGCTGCACTACGGGATGCCATCCACTGTCTTGTTGTTTACTTTCAGGTCGTAGTGCAGGCTAGATGACAGCAGCCGCTACTGACCGGAGCTACATGTTGCATTCAGGTGCTCCTCGGATGGTCACAGTTTCTGAGTTGGGAAGTCATTCATCCGACTTCAGTGTGTTCATGTTGGAAAAGTCTGAATGTTGTTACAACAACAACAGACAGTGTGGATGCTACAAAGAAGATGTGTGTAATGTCTCTGTTACAAATTATATTTGGGCAATTTTTTTTTTGAAAATACGTGAATTAGCCTATTAAAAAGTATCTTAACATTAACAAAACATATCTTGCCCCTCATGTTGGTGACGAATATGTCGTACGAGTTTACTTAGTTATTTCCTCAATTTCCGACTTATTGTTCTGACTTGAGCAGGTGTTTCTGTACATTTTCCAACTCAGAATTTTTTTTAAGATGTGTCCGACACCATGTGAATGCAGCTACAGCCCCAACAGCCCCCAATAATTTGTATCGATTTGAATGAAGCCACTTGACCTGAGCACTTGACCCAAACCTCCCTTCAGTGTTTCTCACGAAATGAAGTGCACCCAGTTTTTGCACCTCCAGCCCACAGCCTGTCAAATGTCTGTGTCCCCCAAGATACAGAAACCAGCACATTAGAGGCTCTTTAAAGAAAATAATAATTAGAGAGTAGGAAATAAAAGATAGACACCCACCTTCTTTGATGGCTTCCAGTATGCGTATTGTATAAATGTCAGTGGACAATCCGTCTTCAAATTGTTCCAGTCTCACTTTGTACACTGAGGACAACCAAGGTTCAGATTGTGAATTCACTTGCTCACAGATTTGCTTAATTTCTAACACATTAACACACACTTCTTTTTTAAGGTTAAATGCTGTATGAGTAGATAATTTATACTTTCTTACCAAAATCTATTTTGCTGGTCTTTGTGCTCTCACAGGCCATGGCAGTCCGCTGATCATTGTCGATTTCGCCCTTTTTCTGCAGGCTGCAGTTCTCTGGAAATAAACAATAGACACAAAGTAAATAACAACTGAGGACATGATTATATGCCTGTGTGTAGATGTGTTAATAGTTGAATGCTGCTGTATCAAAGTCACAATTAAAGCATGTTCGTGACTTATGCTGTAGTTAGATTTGCTGTGATTCTGCTCTGGTTTGTTGCCTCTGACAGAAACTAATGATGTTAAAAGTTCAAAGTGTGTATTCATGATCAAACTTCAATTTAAAAAACCATCTCCAGCCTGGGCATCGGTAGGACGTCAAAACCAGTCAACCCAGGAGGAGATGGAGGAAGAACTCAGTGAAAGAGAAAACGGTTTTAAATAAATGACCTTTGCCTCAGATCAGTTAATTTTCTTCATTTCTTGAGGGAAATTCTTGACTGTTCTGAATTAAAGTAATGTGCTTGGGCCAGTTATGTTTGGGCCAGTGATCTTAAAGAGCCCATATTATGCCCTTAAGCATATAAAACCAGAAAAAGCATAATATGGGACCTTTAAAAAGCCACAAAGTTAACTTAATGTCATCACCTTTCTGAGGTTTGTTGTCAGTCTGTTGATCGTTTTTTTGTCATGTGCACCTAATCCAGAGAAACTGAATTTCGTTCAGCTGTAAACTTTGTATGTCGATGTGTGATTATATTCACTTGATCTAACTCATAACAGGTCTGCCGAAACCATTCAGGAAGTGGACCAAATAACACCTGGTTGACGAAAATAGTTTGTTAGTTAGGGAAGGTTCTTGGTCCTGCAGTCTGGTTTGACCATTGACACTCTAACTGCATCGTTCTGGAGATGGCTAACCTGCTAATATGTCTGCCTGATGGTCAGTCAGTCCAACACTTTGGTCCTCAATGAAATACCTCAAAAACAAATCAGTCGATTATTTACCAAATTTGATCAAGATGTCCTGGTTTACTATAAACTATTATCTTTGCTGCTCCTAGGTTATGTCATTAACTTTGGTTCCAATTTTCATCTTATTTTGACAAAATTCTACAAGGACATTGTCTTTGAAGAAATCTCAATTTGGGTAATGTAAATTAAAGGAGTGACCCCATATAGCCGAGTACTCGACGATTTGTTCGTCAGAACAGTAGAGCACAAGGATAATTCCATAGCAGCTACATGGTCGTGTTTAATGTCTAATTTTACAAGGATTTGCATGTTTTCTCCAAATAATTCATGGCTCATAGCCTATCTTGGTATAAATATCACTTTATATAATACTGTAAATGCATTTCTGAAAACCACATGTAGCCTACTTTAAATCAAACTCCTTAGTGTGTGTCTGAAGAAATCACCCGAAGTATTGATAGCAGGTCCAAGTTTAGAGAATTTCATTGGCTACAAGAGATGTCAGTCATCAGCACAGCAATTGGCCGTCAGAACAGGGGGCGGCACCTCCTTTCAACAAAGGCTCTCATTGGTTGTTATGGGTGTCATCAAAAGGTTAGCGGAGAGTTCTTTTTAACTGTTCCGTGGATCGATTTGGATCAAATGTGTTTGGATTAAATCTTTTACTGGATGTTACAAGTTAACGTGCTGGACTCAATTTTGGTGTATTATTAAAATCAGGAGAGTTCAGTTAATCTACAAATGGTAATTTTAAAGATGCTGTTTTTTGTTTTTTGGTGGTCTGAGCAGCACACACTGGGCCGCAGTGTGTGTGCCTGCTGTATTGGACATGTGTAATGTTGTTATAAGGTCACATTAATGCAGACTTAATGAGTGAGAAAGACAGCGTCCTATCATAAAATTAATTGTTTTTCCAAGTAGAAGACAAATTGTTTAATGAAATGATTAAACTCTAAGGAAAATATGGAGCAATAAGTGCAAAAAAAACACAACAAAACTTTCGACTGTCAGTCGACTATAGGCTAATAGCTACAATGGTGATGATTACGATATTTAATCTAAAGATGTACGTGTGTATTTGTAATGATCACTTATAAGCCTGGCTAATTTGTGCATATTGCATCAGACACAGCTTCTGCTGCAAAACCTATTAAGCTAAATGAAACCACTAGGGCTGGACCCGAATATTCGGCTATTGGAATATTCATTCTTTGGGTAGGCAATTGATTATTAATTTTGGGATTCGCATATTTGTTTTTTGTTTTGTTTGGGGTACCTGATATTCCTATCCTCACAGCGGTCAGTGAAGGTCACACTACAGTTCACCTTGGCGGTTAAAGGGAAGACAAAATGCAGAAGACTTCAGCTGTGTGGCAACACTTTGACGTGACGACAAGACAAAGGCAGTGTAAAAAACCGAGGCCATACTAGGTAGCAACTGTTGTGACTAGCTCGTTTGACTCGTTACGTTAAGGTTGTAAAACGTTATAGAGACTTATTGAGCCGCGCCGGCGGATCTTCGACTATTCGCTGTTGATAACTACCGAATCTCTAGAAACCAAAATTACAAAAATAAGAAGTGAAAAATTAATAGTGACAGAAACTACAGAGATGAATAAAAGGTGTTTTGTTTACCTTCAGCACATGTGCATTCATCATTTCTGCAGAGCCGCAGCAGATGTCCAGCTCTCCTCTCTGGGTGATAAAACTTCACACAACGTGTTTCTGCAGCCAGAGAGACACATTTTTTAGAACATACATTAAATGGCAATTGCATTACATTATAATATGTACAGTAAATACTTGAAAAAAATCTAATAATGCATAATTATTCACTCTGAAATCTTTTGAAAACAAATAAAAGAGGTCAAAGTCCTGGAGGCAGCAGATGTTTCTATCATTGCCTTTTTCACACGTGCTCCTGAAAATGTCAGGACAGACTGTTCCTGAAACTGTACTGATTTGCCTGTAGACAAATGCACCTCACAGTGGGGGACTTTTACTGTCAGATGGGAGGAAGGCGGGTGGTGGGGTCTCATGAGACAAGAAATTACAAAAAAAGGATAGTGTGGAAATGGCAGACTAAACAGAGTCCTGGCTATGATGAAAGTTTTCGCTTTTGTATCAATGCTGTGGGTTCTTCATGTAATCACAGAATTTATACAAGCAAGCAGAAAAGATAATGAAGCTACTATATAACAGTCCCACAGATGGCACCGGTCTCCCACTGGTCATGTGCAATGGGGTGAAAAATGTTGACATTTGGGTTCGCACATGCACCTCGAGTTTTGTGTTTAAACAGCTTGTCTTTAAGTGTTAGGGATGATAGGGAACATTAGGTTTCTTCTTCTTAGTCCTTATCTCAGTTTTTAGTTTAGTAAATTCATTTGGAGTGGTTTTCATGGGGGATCTATAGAATGGGTTTGTTGATAATAAGACTCAGGTAAAGTGGCAGCTCAGAGGATCCGTATGGATGCCGACTTGGAAGCTACCGGACTAGACAGCCGACCCACACCCATGAACTTGTTAGAGAGCAGCCCTGTTTCTTCTTTTTGTGATCCAACTGCAACAAAAACTGAACTAATAGACAAAGCCTGGGCTCGTCGCTCCAAAGTGGCAACCTCCGGTCTTGGTAAATGAAGCCATTGCGGAAGTACAAAATCCTGCAGTTCGTCGAGTGTCCACTTGAGGCTGGCTCAAGGAACACCAGAAGTTACATACACATAACAGGCAAAAAAGCTGTTTTTACAGCATAAATAAACATGTTTACAGCCTGGTACAAAAAACTAAATTGGTCTGATTAGTTATTGTCCTCATGGGCACACACAGTACAGTGACTTTTTTTTTTTTTAAACAACTCCATTTTCATTTTATTCACAAATAAGTGTTATTCATAGTTAGGCACGTAGCTGACATGATTGACAGGAGGGCGCGATGTACTGTAGCGGTTTGTCAAGAGGCTTAAAACCTGCCTCAGCTCCAGCTCTCAGTCTGTTAGGTTGATTGAAAGTTAGGCTGAGGCAGCATTTCCAGCATGGCAGCTGCTGCCGATGAGCCTCCCAAGCCCACTGTCGTAACAGATAGCTCACGTCAGTCAGGCTTTGTCTATTTATATTTACAGTCTATGGTCACTCCCCGCAACGCCGTCCAGTGCGAGCAAGGCTGACCCAGCCTTATGTTTTCCCTATCGTCAGAACCCGTCCTTTCTGTCACTGTCCCTTCACACTTCAGGTTAGGGATAGCTTTTTGTTTTATGTATATGTGTAGGCAGTGCTATCTCGTAACACTAAGACTTACGGTCGTAGTATTCATAGACAGACACAGCAGCTGGTTGCATGACTCCAACTTTCATCTTCTGATGAACCCTAAATGAAATCTCTTCTGGCCGAGTGTGAGAAACCTGTGGGGAGATTCAGAAGGCAAAGATGAGATCATTAAGAAGAAAGAAAAAAAGACGAAATAGGACTAAATGCCACAATGATCTCTTGCCTTGTCCAGGTAGATGATGAGAGAGCCTCTTTCCGACAGGACTGTGTTCATCTCATATTTGGCTATTGTGCGGGCACGTCCTTTGGACAACTACACACGCAGACACACACACAGATACATGGTTAGATGATTATTTTTGCATTTAAACAAGTTTGTTTCCTCTAGCCATAAACTCTGATATTCTGTTTGTATGTGTGTATCTGAAACAGTTCTTACTAAGTCCAAGTCTTGTGTGTTTACGGTGAAGCCAGTTAGCAAGCCAATATCCAGGATTGTCATGGTCGCATCACGCTCTGTGTCTTTGTACCTGTACAGAAAATGGACAAAACTGGTCAAATAAAAGTATTAAAGTATTGTTAATGCTAGGACGAGATTGGTCCACGACAGTCTGGGTATTATATGAGATATTGTTTCTGATGTTTTGTATTTTGTTACAGAAAAATAATTGAAACTGTTCACATTTATCTGCTGATGGTTCAATAGCAACGGGTGGTGGACTTGAGGTGCAGCTTACAATGTTGAAAATAATTCTGGGTTTAGAACTGTGTTTTTTAATTAGATCACTGAAATACTTGTCTTCATTTGATTTTTAAAAAATCTGCATCTCTGCAGGATAATTAAGGCGTCTCCACCTTTGTTCAGCTCTGCGACATAACTGTTTTAACAATCTTATTTCAGCAGTAAGCCTGGTCTGTAGTGTGTTTTTCAGGTTTTTAGCTTTTATGGGAGCCACTGTAAGAATGCAATAATCAATCATCATTCAAGAATGCTAGTACAGGTTCAATTAAAGATGGTGATATCATCATTAACACCTAATGCATAGTCAAAGTCAATTTCAGAGGAAGCAAATGAGTCGCAGAAACTAGCAGCAGAGTCAAAGTTAAAAATGCGGAAGTACAACAGGTCCACATTATTATTAACTGTATTATGAATGTGGGAATTGAAAAGAAAACACTTGTGATCAGAAACTGCAGTTTCTTGGCAAACAACATTACTAAATTGAAAACCATGGGAAAAACCAGGTCCAGAGTATGCCACTTATTGTGTGTAGGCCCTGTTACAGAACGAGAAAGGTTGAAAGTATCCAATAACTTTAATTGGAAGACAGGATAATATAAAAGAAAATGATAATGACAGAAATAGAAATGGAAAGAAATTAAACAAGTGTTCTCTATTAAGCCTCGTGTTTGTACTTACAAGAGCTCTATTCTCAGCTTGTATGTCTTCTCATCTTCATCCATTTTCTCTGCAAGCAGCAAACATTTAGCAAACATGATTGTTTTTGTTTCATGCTGTAACTCAGGTAAGAGAGACAAAATAGACACAAAACAAATAACAAAGCAGTTAAAAAGTAGAGCCAAATTACCTGGGAGGAGCTGCACTGACATGTTATACCTCTGACAGTCACTCGCCTTCTCTGTCGGCAGAGCGTAGTACAGCGACACCATCTGGCACAAAGAGAAAAGAGCATCTTTGTACAAGAGAAACTAACAGGCATCCATTTAAAGAAAATACAATTCACACAAGTTAGAAAGGAATGTTCTGTGATTTAATAACCAACAAATACAAAAATGGTGACGTTAAATTTAACTTGGAAAAAAAAGAGCCAAAAGTGACCGCTTACCTCCGTGTAGTAGTGGTGTGGTCTCTGAAGCAGTAACAGGCACTTTTGTGTGGGAGAGGTTACTACACGGAGGTAAGCTGCTTGTCCCAGTTACAGCGCACTGTTTACCGAATATGACCTGACTCAAAGTGAGCAGGCCAGCTTCCATTCATTGTTTTCATATATTTTAAATACCTTAACTGTCGCCTCTCCTGTGCCTGTGGCGGACACGATCACATTCTGATTGATATCGTTGAGCTGCAGGAATTCAAACATGTGCACAAACACATTTATTAGGATGAGCAGAAGAAACAAACACACAGAAAATGACAGGAATGATGAAATGAATGAGCCCCTCAGAGCTTGTGTCAGAAAGTATCCTCACTTTGGACGTTCTCGTGGCGTAGCTGTTGTCCCTGTTAAAGTTGTATTTGTCAGGCTTTGATCTGCCCGGCAACAAGATGTCCACATTCAGATCATATTCTGGTTCTTTAGCACTGGCCCAGTACTCAGATACAGCCTGGTACACCATAATGGTAGCCTGGTGAGGGGGGAAAAAGGGGGGAGGGTAAAAAAGGAGGACATATTTTATGAGGATCTGGATGATTAAAAAAAGTGAGGTATCAAGATTGAGAGAAGAGTCTGTGTTACCTGAGTTGATCCATAACCTCCGCCCACCTTCTGCTGTTCGTTGAACCATCTGACAACAGGTCTGGCATCTTCAAAGGCCTTTATGAACAAAAGGAACGTGTAAGGGTGAAAAGATCTGCGTTTGACTTTAGGGTGGTATTTATTTTTAACTAGTCCTGAAATATCCTGATTCTCCAACATGTACAGTATAACCTGCCTTTCCAAGCTTTTCTATTAAATCTAATTCATCTCTTATAAAATCACGTTTGCTCCTGTTTTTTGTCACTTTTATTTACTTAGATTATAAAAGTTATTAATCCCCAGCAGGGAAACTGGTTTGCCCCTGGTCAATTCATACATACAACAAACAGTGTCGACAGTACTTCACAGTACACATCAAGTCTAAAAAACACAACTGACATCATTTACAGCTCATTCAAATATCTTGCTGGAACAAAGGGCCTCCTGAGTTGTTCAGTGGAACACGCATCACTAGATGCTCACTGAAGGAGCTTTGGAGTCCATTAAAAACACAGTGCAAAGGATTGCCTTCAAAGATCAGAGCTGTTATTAGCTTTGTCCTTGTTCTCTTCTCATAGGTAATTTCAAGTGAGTCTGGGGACATTTTTTGATCAGCTTATTGATCCTATTTTCATCACCCACATATGTTTTGTTGTTTGTTTTTCTCTGTAGCATTACTATGTGCTGGAACACGAAAAAAGTGCTCACCTTGATCTTCACAAGAGCGAGGAGAGCGTAAGCTGTGGCCTCCAGTGTGTATATGTGTCCCTTTGCAGATGGCCAGTGGGACAACTCTGAGGAAGACACAGATACATTTTTGTGACTCTGATGTAACAGCAGGATGCTTGATCTACTTAGACTTTCTAAATCACTAGTATCAAAAATATTAACTTACAAAAGGGGTATGAAAAGATATAACAGATAAGGTACTGACATCGGCTATTCAAAATTGTTACTTTTGGAGTGAAACATCTCATGTAAATGATTGATGATGATGATTTTAAGATGTAAAATTCAGCATTTAGCAAAAATCGGCCCACTATAGCTCAGACACTAATGCGTCATTATATTTTTACGAAATTATTCAAGTGATTTTCTTTCATTTGTGTGACAGCACCTGGGGAAGCAAAGTTGTAAAGGATCTCTTTGTTCAGTTTGTTTGAATTGGCCAGGGCGTATGATGTCATGGCAACGGCATATGGGTTGGTAAGTCTGGGCAGACGATTCTCCAGGTAGGCCAATGCTTTGTCTATGCTGTTTGGCAGACTCTGGATAGAACAAAAAAAACAAAGTTAGGATGAAGGTGAATAAAGCGAAGACAGATAAAACGCAGAGATTTCAAATCAATATTAAAGAAAACATTTTTTAAAGGAAAATGCACAAACAAAAAGTGTGATGAATATTGTGAGAGATTAAAAACCTTCTGAATACAGTATAATATCATTTTTTGTTGTACTAGATGCAGTTGTAGCCACAACAAGCAATTATCCAAGGCATCAAAGATTAATTAAAGAGTAATGATAAGAAAAGGAATGCAGGTGACTTGTTTAACCGAGTACTCAACGATCCGTTCGTCAGAACCTCGGTCGACTGCCAGTCTCATAGTCAAGCACAAGGATCATTTCATTCCAGCTACATGGGGGTGTTTAATGTCTACATTTAAATAGATCTCTCTTTTTTCTCCAAATTATTCATGGCTCATAATCTATTTTGGTATTAATATCACATTATTAACATTTCTATTGCAGTTCTGAAAACCACTTGTCCTTTAAATCAAACTCCTTAGTGTGTGCATGAAGAAAACACCCCAATGTATTGACAGAAGCAGGAGGTCCAAGTCTAGAGAATTTCATTGGCCTCAGGAGACGTCAGTCATCAGCACAGTCGCGTGCAATGGGCCGTCAGAACAGGGTCTGCAACTCCTTTAAACAAAGGCTCTCATTGGCTGTGTTAGGCTGTTATGAAATGTCATCAAAAGGTCAGCGGAGAAGCTGAGTTTTGTTTACTGTTCCGTGGATCAATAAGGATCTAATGTGTTTGGATTCAATCTTTTACTTGATGGTGGGGACTGGATTTTGGTGAATTATTAAAACCAGGAGAGTTCAGTAAATCTAGAAAATGGTAAGTTAAAAGACGTTGTTTGTTTGTCGCTGGTCTGACCCGCACACACTGGGCCATCAGTGTAATGTTGTTATAAGGTCACATTAATGCAGTCTTAATGAGTAAGAAAAAAATCCTATCATAGAATAAATTGTTTTTCTAGAGTCTAGAACAGAAATAATTTAAAGATGTGGTTAAACTTAAATGAGAATGTGGATCAGTCAGTCATCTATAGGCAACGTCTGACCAATCAGGCTCAACTATATAAATCCTTAGTCAGGGACAGGCCTAGAAGAAATACAATGTATGGCTGTGCTGTACTCACGTTAACAGTGTCAGAACACAGTGAACGGGACTCCTGCATGGCGATGAGGCAGAAGGCCGTCATGGAGGCGTCAGAATCCGTGCCACGCACGTCACCCTACATGTGCACACATTCACAAATTTTTTTTTTATTCATGTTCAATATCAGTCAGTGAGGTAAAGCATGATTTTTCTATCTCAGTTTTTTAGCATCAAAATGAGAAAAAGTATGTTCGTGAATTCACGCACAATCATCTCTCCATGGGACACCCTTCCAACTTCTTTAAACATGCCGTCTGGCTGCTGTGCGTTGAGAATCAGAAACTTGATAGCGTCACAGATCACATAGTTTTCCACCGCCACCAGATTGTTTGCCATGGCAAACACCTTGGCAACATAGGCTGTCAACCTTTCGAAAGGGCAGAAGAGCAACATATTAGTCAGAAGTCGTTCAGAAAAAGTCAGAAGTTAGAGGATGTACAAGTTCATGGATGTTTGAATGCCTCACCAGGTGCTGCTTTGGTGACTGGCCCACACAGCAAAAGAGCCTTCAGGTTTACGATAGGTCAGTTGTTTCTGATAGCCTACACACACAAACGCACACAAAAAAAGAAAAAGTTTTTCTCACAAACAAACAACTCTTGACTGAGCCTTGTTCCTTTGCTGCTTGTTGAAGTCCTAAAACATGTTTTCATTTGTAGCATTATATTGTTCTGATGGCACACGTTATGTTGTAAAGATATTAGAGTTCTTTAATAATAATGTGAAAACAATAAAAATGGACAGTAAATTATCTCGCCTCAAGTGAAGCTAAAAAACATAGAGTTTCCCCTCTTGACTGGCTGCAGAATAGTTAATCAATCCTGCCTTGTAAATGGTTAATGGACTTGAGTAGTCGTCCCTCAGCCGCAAGGTCGAGGGTTGAAGCTCCTGCATCAACATGTCCTATGCAAGACACTCAACCCTGAATGAAATGCGGGTCAATGGGATTAGTTACTTCTGATGGTCACTGTACATAGCAACTTCTGCCATCAGTGTGTGAATGTGTAGGTGTGACATGCAGTGTAAAAGCGCTTTGAATAGTCGGAAGACTTTACCATTTACAATTTACTACTCAAAGCGCTTTAACACCTGCTCTGTGTAGAGCAGAAACAGTGTGAGGCAATGTGAAACATTCCTCACACAACCACACACAAAAGTCAATGAATTTCTATCACTGCGAGTGTCTACTTCAAACTCACATGAATCTGTGATGCTGAGGGGCTGTACCCACCTGAGGGATCTTTGCCATTTTATCAGTTAGTTTAATCTCATTGTCCTGGTTTGGAGCCTTAGGACAGAGTTCTTTACTAAAACCCTTCTGCCTAGTCAGGAACTTGCATCTTTTGAATTTCTAGTCTCTGAGCTCATAAAAACATCCGTTCTGCCTACCAAACTTGATGTGTTCGAGAGCTTCGTTACGTTTCTGGAAGCCCACAGTTTCCCACTGGTTGGTTTTGTCCAGGTATGTGGTGGCTATGACGGGCAGGGTCATGTGGATCATGTTCTGCTCTCCGCAGCCAGAGGGCTGGTAGATCAGAGTCCCCATCGAGTTCCCACTAATGGCGTTCTCCACCAGTGCAGCAACTTCTTCTCTTCCTGTTTGCACACACACACACACACACACACACACACACACACACACACACACACACACACACACACACACACACACACACACACACACACACACACACACACACACACACATAATAATTTAATTTCACAAAAACGCAGATACAGGCACTGTACCACATGTCCAAATACAAGCCTGTACCTTACCTGTCACAGAGATCTGAGAGCTAGTCGGTGCGTTTGGAACCAAATCCTTCTTAGGAATCCCACTGTTCAATATTACTTCCTGTTTGCCATCTAAAGATCAAACAGTGTTGGGTGATCAGTAATCATTTTAAGAAGGCACAGCAGTAAATAACTGCATTATGTAGCTATTCAAATGGTCAACTCACCTACACCTTTAGTAGTTGGATCTAGAGTTACAGTCTGAGGAGATTTGACTAGTACACCTTCAGGCTGGAAAGACAATAATAAGGTCACACATTATACATCATACTGAGTATTTGTAATATACTGTAAGTGACGAAATGCAATGCTGCTCGCCTTTTCAATTATCTCTGGTGGTCTGATTCTCTTTTGTATTTACATTGTTACAATAACAGTCACAGATTTGAATGATTTTAATGTGACTGGGCAGATTTTTTTTCTTATTTATTACTGCTGTAAGATCACCAGGGTGCGGTTTGGTCTATATATCCCAAAATGTGTGTTTTGTGGATGTTGTAATTGTATTGGACTACACATAGCATTGATATAAAGGCAAATATTCTCATTATAACGTTGTGTAGGGGACTCTGTTGCTTCGGCCGCTACTTCCTCGTTGTTTTTTTACGTCACGTCTTACCTCAGGAAATCCCCCGACCCCCCTCCCCTCTGACAGGGATAGTCTCCCGCTGAGAGAGGCATAGCCAGGTCGGGAGAATCTCCGGAGCAGTCCTCCTGTAATTATCTAGATATTATCTGGAGTGCATATGTGAAAATGGCTTTAGAATAACAAGCTAAGCCTGTCAATGGCAAAAACAAACACTTTTAGTGGACGTATTTTGATCGGCGCATTTGCCCTAAAGCAGCCATTCTGCTGGCTGTGGCGATCTACTGGACCGATTCCAACATTTTTTGTAGCCTACCTATTAGTCATTAAGACACCAACATATTTAAAAATAATGCCCAGGTTTAAAAAATACCCAAGTTATCCTAAATATTATACTATTTGTAGAATTAGATTCAAGTGGTGGCCGCCAGCCGCCGAATACTGTGTTTAATTTCTCAAGGACAAACAGTGTAACTGACGGTGTCATCTTTAATGAGCTCCACGTGAGGGTTTTATGAAAACTGTTGAAATGTAAGTGTATTGTGCATATTCATCGTACATTATTTGTACATTGAGTATTTGTGGGTTTATGTTTGTTGAATCTGTTGTTAACAGGTTTTATTTTCTATTTTCTATTGATAACCAAATCCCACTGCCGTATTTTTGGGGTTTTGTTTTGTATCTATTTTATATTTCTTTATCTGAAGCTACTCATTGTGAAAGCTAGTTAACTGATATTGTAAAACATAGGCAGAGGTTAACTAAGGTAGCTCATGCACTGTTAAAAATGACTAACTAGTCGTCTACAAATACAATTCTGCTACTAGAACCCCAAAGTCATTGTATCTTGTGGCATCTAATTCCACGGGTTACACATTCTTAAATTATTTCTATATAGGGCTCAACAGTGACGGCCCACTTTTTTGGTGGCTCTGGTTCCGGAAGTAAATTTCCCCATTCAAATCCTCCCTTGATTTTTCACAAAATCCTTATATTGATATATTAAGAGATTGGCGCCTGGAACCAAGAAAGCCAGCTACCCCATTACTCGTGACTATATTACATTTAATTTGACACCAAAACTGCATTAATAAAGGGAAGAAAAGGCAAAGGTACAATATTGTGTACATAATTTAAGCACGGAGTCAAGGAACTACCCATCCCACAATCCATTGCGAATGAGATCGTTTCTTCTTCTTTTTTTTTAAGATTTATTTTTGGGCTTTTTGGGCCCTTAACTGAGAGACAGGACAGTGGATAGAGTTGGAAATCAGGGAGAGAGAGTGGGGAAGCTCAGAGGCCGGAGTTGAACCCATGCCGCCCGCCTGGAGGAGCACAGCCTCCATACATGGGGCCACCAGCGCCCCAAGATCGTTTCTTCTTAAGAGTAACTTTTGAGGTGTTATATTGTTTACACTGTTAATACAAGTGTTGTACTATCCTTTAGTTTGTGTTGTATAAATATAAACTACATTCACTGCAGCATGACAAGGTTATTGGTACATTTTGTGTTTCTAACTAACTAGCTAGCCTGCTAGTTGTAATGTTTGTAAAACCCCAAGATGAACCAGGCGGACAACGACGTAGCAATGTGGAGGCTTTTATCCAGAGGCTGCCGGTTACATGCACAAACAGTGACTAACTAACTTTTACTGTGCTACATGACTGCTCTATATAAATGTGTCACCCATAGATGGCGTTGTTGCTTCACTTAAAGCTGTCATCAACATTACACTAGCTAAACTTAACTTTTCGCATACGCCGCCAAGGGGCGGGAAACATTGCCATGTTTTTTTGCCACAGCAAGCTCAACCAATCAGAGACGTTGCTGTGACACTAGATCGTGGGTAGTGTAGTTCTATGGCCTGATATTGCGAATAAATCTTTTTTTTCTTAAAGGTTGATATACTAACTCGTGGCTCCTACAGGAGCATATACCATCGTTTTATACTCGGATAGCTCGTGGTAAGTCTACCAGGGATAGTTATGACATTATGGCTAATAATCAAATCCGCTATGGAGAAAATGAATGGGATTTTTACTTCCGGCACCACACTGTTGAGCCCTATTTCCCACCGCCATATTGTGTTTAAAAGCAACGTAACAACCGAATTTCCCCAGGGATTAATAAAGTGTTTCTGATTCTGATTCTGAAAGAGACGCATGGGATGTGATGTGTTTCTTACCACGACACGTAACTTCTTCATGATTCCATCATTGAGGGACGAGTCTTTCACAGCTGCTTTGACCTCGATCCCGTACAATCCTTCCTTCATGGGAATAATGATGAAGGGTACTGATCGTGTACTCTGAGGATAAACTGTGACCTCCTGACGATACCGTCCGTGTTTGGAGGCTGAACTGCACACATTCTCCTCCTCAATCAGATCCACACGCACCTTTAAAAAAATAATAGACAAAACAGAAACAAGACAGAGGTATGAGGGGATTAGAAAAGATCAAGAATCATGTTCTCAGCAATCGTATGGAGACGGTAAATCAAAAGTTTTGCACAAGGTGATTTTAATGAACACGTTTCTGTTCTGACTTGTATCAGCTTGAAGTGTGATTTGATGGACGACATTGCTGATTTACATTAAGTTCAATGTAAAACCCTTGGCCAGAAGAAACCAACAACTTGTCGGGTTCTGGGTCAAAGTTGTGCTTTGCTGCACTTTTAGTTCTAATCACTCTGAGGAACATTTTGATCAACATGTGTGCAGCTTTTGTTTTGCATGCTTCTTATAAAAACGTCACAATCTCCTCGGCTCTGTCCTGGATAATTGGAGCTGAGTAACACAGACTTACTGTGGCGATATCTGGGCTGTAGTTGTGGAGTATTGCTTTGACCTCGAGCTGCTCTCCTCGGACGGCAGAATAGGGCAGCCTGAGGTCAATGAAGAAATCTTTCCGTACAATTACTTCCAAAGGCTCACCAACGCAGATTCCTTAAATATGAGGAGAGGATAAAAGAACATGATGAAAGAGAGACAAAAAGGTGGGTTAGTTTTTGGTCTAAGAGGCACACATAGAAATAAAGACGAGTCACTTAATCCTCACCGTGAGTTCTGGACAGACTGATGCCGGTGAACTGCCAGGTTGTGATTGAATCTTGCAAAGGAACATTTTTCACAGATGATGTGGTGTCACTGAAAAGAGGAAACATTTTCATACTTTTAAGAGATACGAGGTCGCTTCAAAAACTTGGTGATGTTATTAATGACGTCAAGTGTGATTATTGTGTGTAGAGATGTCTGACTCACCAGTTAGCGTTTTGTCTTGGGCAAGCAGGAAGTTTGATATCCAACCAAAGCCAACTCTCAGGGAACTTAGTGCGAGACACAATTTCATTGCTATCCATGTAGCTGTTGTCATCCTCCTCACCTATAGAGTGATTAAAGAGTTCAATGAGCGCGATGTTCAGCATGATTATGGTATTAAACACCCCAGGGTGTCCCATCTATTATCCCTGTCTCTTACTTCGAGCCAGTTGGAGGTTGTCTTCTTTCCTCTCTGTCCGCTGGTTTTCCATCTCCTTGCAGCAGTGCAGGAAGGCATCGACACACGTTTGACCGTCCACAATGTACTCACTGCGCACCTCACAGCTGTATGAAACAGGGAGGTCCGTCAAGCCATCCCGACAACATTGGCGTTGTAGTTCGTCTTTGTATTGGCTCACTGGATTAAAAGGGGAGTAGAGTCATGGGTTGAAAGGTCTGGAATACATTGTTAATTTGGCAGCTATCACAGATTCAGTCATAGTCTTAAAATTAAAATGTTGATCAGTCATTTTTACAAGGGGACGGTAGCCTGGTGGTTAGTGAGTGCGCCCCATGTACGGAGGCCATGGACCTCTAAACGGGTGGCCCGGGTTCGAATCCAACCGGTGGCTCTCTTCCCGCATGATGTTCCCCACTTTCTCTCTCTCTCGCTCTCTCCCTATCTCTATCCACTGTCCTGTCTGTAAGTAAATGCATAAAAAGCCCCAAGATACATTTGAAAAGATTTAGTCATTTTTACCCTTAAAGGTTTGAGTCCAGTGTCGGTCGACGAAAACCAAAACATTTGAGCCCAGTTTTAGTCAATAAAAATGACATTACATTACAAATATTGCTTTTAATCCAAACATTTTCTCTCTTTAAACTTTACAGGTTTCAGACATTGGTATCAGGACGACAGGTCGTATTAGCTGTTTTTCTCTAAACTCGTAAAAAAAACATGAAAACCCTTAAACAGCTCAAGCAAAAAACAAACACGTCTTGCACTCTCAGAAAACATAATACTGTACTACTAAAACAATACTTAAACAACTTAAACATTATGATGGTAATATTTATCCACTTTGAATTAACCTATAGTGGAGAACTATCACAGTGTAGTAAGAGTACTTTTAGTACTGCCACTGTTATACATTTGAGTAGAGAAGAGCTACAGGTTTAACATTTCAAACAGCTTCTGTGTACATCTCCATAGAGGGAAGTCTCAGCATTATAAAGTCACTAATAGTCACTAAGTTACTGTTGTGTTTCTCACTGCAGTTTACATCCTACCGCAAGCTAATGCTAAGCTAGCGCTGGCTAAACTGCATGATGCCACATCCAGGCGGCGTGATTATAATAGCAGGGGACTTTAATCATGCTAACCTCAAGACTGTGCTCCCAAAATTCCACCAGTTTATTGATTTCCCAACCAGAGGAAATTATATTTTGGACCATGTATTCTGCAACATAGCGAGGGGTTACAAAGCGTCGCTGTCCCACCATCTTGGCCGGTCTGACCACATCAGCCTATGACCCCTACATACAGACCTCTCATCGCAAGGATCAAGCCCACAGTTCCCACCATCAGGGTCTTGCCTGAAGGAACCATGGCCAGACTACAGGACTGCTTCGATGAGACGGACTGGGATCTCTTCAAACAGACTGCCACACACAACAACCACACAGACCTAAACACCTTTGCCCCATCTGTGCTGCACTACATCACCTTCTGTATGGACAGTGTAACCACAGAGAGGAACATACGCTCACTCCCCAAACACAAACCGTAGATGAATGCAGCTGTGGTTAGTCTGTTGAAGGCTTGTGATGCTGCTTTCTACACAAGGGGGTCATATAGCCTACAGAACAGCCAGGTCCAGTGCGGATGCTTCAACACCCCCCCCCCCCCCCCCCCCCCCACAACCTGGCCACAAAAATGATCCACCTGGGCCTTAACACACACCTGTGCAGCTAGATCCATGACTTCCTCACCAACAGACCACCGACTAAGGCAACAGCCATCATCTGTGACATCACATACCCCAGACACGCCATGTTCACCCCCGGCCCTCTGGCAAGCGCTACAGGGTGCTGTTCGCGCACACGACCAGACTCCTGTCTCGCTCCTGAACACACAGAAGCGACACCCCACCCCCCACTGACTCTCTGCATCATAAAAGCCCCATCCCCCCTTATCTTATCTTATCTTAAAATTATGATACAAACAACTCACTCACAGATTGGGCAGGTTGTCGTTAGCTCTCATTATTGCACAAGCTCATGCTCTCTCTGTCACTCTGTTTCACACACACACACATTCATATACACACACACACCTAACATCTCTCTCCTCTCTACTGCTTGTATTTTGACGATGCATTTGACGCACAGTGGGGAATAATAACTGCCCACTGCTTACATTTTGTTAGTTTTGTTTCATCACATTAACATAAACGAAACACACGTGTCGTCAGGGTTTTTATGGTGAAAGATCTATTGCTAGCTTGTAAACATCTTCTCCTATTTATAGAAAAACAGTCACTGACAAACGTTTGTTGTTGTATATTCAGTTAACGAAATGAACACTGTTGGAATACAGTGCCCCATGTCCTTAAAAAATCAATTATTTTAAACTATATAGAAAGTTAAAACAGTCAACAGTCTTGTATTAAGTAGTGACAGAACAGGCATAGGTAGATGCAAACTGTTTATAAAAGCCTATCCCACATGGATATAATACCATGTATCAAGTAAATAAAGTTTAAAAGTAAAAAGAGGGTCAGCTCACTTTTGTATATTATAATAGTATACTCATCACCACAAGATGTTAGAACAGTTTGCAGAGTGTGACTGAATATGGGGCTATGTAGTACTTAAAGGTGTTGATTCTTACCTAAGCTGGTTGTGACTTCCGTTATAGAACTGGCTCTCCTCCTCCTGCTGGGGACGGGACATTTTAATTCTGGAAACACAGCATAGACAATTTCTTAAAAGGTGCACATTGCAATATTTAAGAAATTAGTATAGCAGATATCAAATTTACCCTAAATACAAATATCACTCTCTCTCTCTGGGTTCATTGTTCTCAGCTCTGTGTTCACACTGATGGGATGGTGGTTCCTTCAGCTTGTTTATCTTTCAATCAGAGGCTCAAAAATGTTCCATAGATATTTTTTTCCCACCCAAACCCATATCGGGACTATGGGTTTGAAGAATCCCTGTTCAACCGTTAGCCCTGTCACCTCGGGTAAACGGCCCCATCCACTCAGGGACGCTGTATATATATAGAGGCATAATGGCGGAGTATTGTTTCAAAATGTGAGGGATGATAGGGAACAGTAAGGTTATTCTTCTCCTTCTTTTTCCTTTCTGTTCTGTAAATTACTCTGGACTGGTTTTCATGGGGGAGCTATGGAATGAGTTTAAGATGTGTTGATCTGTGTTGTCTGATAAACACACCATTATTGAAGTGCGCACAGAGCGGGTGTTGTGTTTAAATTATGTAGTAAGAATTAAATGAAGTGACAGCTGAGAGAGGACCCGTTTGGACGCAGACTTGTAAGCTACTGGACTCGACAGCCGACCCACACCTATGAGTTTGTTTGAAACCAGCCCTGTATCTTCATTTGTGATCCAACTACAACAAAAATTTAACTCATAGACGAAGCTCGCCAAAATACCATCCAGTGCGAGCAAGGCCGCCGGTGGCCCAGCAGACCGGCTTGTAGGTGAGCTGACCCAGCCTTATGTTTTCCCTGTTGTGAGATCCAGTCCTTTCTGTCACTGCCATTTCTTGACTTTCCATCACACTTCACACTTCACACTTCAGGTTAGGGCTAGCTTTTTGTTTTATTTACTATTTGTGTAGCCGGTGCTTCACTCACTCGTAACACAAGGGAACAACTGAAGGAGTACAAACTGATTCTCCAAACAGAAGAAAAGACTCTGTTTGGACTAAAATACTTCAAAGAAATAAGAACTGAATTGACTTCGTGCTGCATGTTCTGACATACAGATATGAGATATGGACGGGAGGTGGTGCACTAAGAGAGTTTTGTTCTGACAGACTGGTGCTGAAGTGAGACTTCTACTGGATCGAAAGTTGCATATTATACTCTAAAACCCAATAAGGTTTTGCCAACTTATTCTTGCATGTTATTAAGGACGTAATACTCTTAAAATCAAATTAAGGTCACTCAGCAAAGTTGGACGCATTGCCCTTCTTGTGCACTTATTGATGATTTCACAACCACTTGTCCTGAGTGGTTTTTCATATGTTCACTTATGTACATAAAATACCAAAGAAGGTACATTGAGTGAAGGGTAGAGCAGAGTCTTGGTACCTTGTCTGTAGGGAGTCCCAGAAGCAGCATTGGACTCAAACAACAGCCCTGCATCAAAGAACACACCCATACCGTCTTTTCCTCCACCTGGTGTGCAGCCTGTGTCAGATTTCTCTACAATGTCCCACACCTGCAGGAGAAGGTGATTCACACACAGCAAAACAAACAGCAAAGGCTCAGATATGTGTCACATGTCTGGCTTACAAAATGAATACTTTCTATGTGTGTAATTTGTATCTTTAACAATTTAACCCCAAACAAACATTTTAAAAGACAAAAGTAAAATTGCCTTCTTCTGGGTGAGGCGGTGCTTGTTGTTCAGGACATAGACGCCTTTGTCCACTGCCACCAGTCCCACTGTGGCTCCTGGGTCTCCTGTTACCTTCAGACCAAACATCCTGCGAGGCTCAAAGGATGGAGCGGCTCTCGATGATTCCAGCCTCAGCTAAACGTGAAGGAGATGTCAGTGAGATCTGAAGTTTCTTATCAGTTTAATGAGTGTCATTCATTTAGAAAATTCCCTAGAAATATGCATTCATGTTAATCAGTTTGTGTGTGGGTTTGCTGTGGCACATAGCTACATGTGGGTCTCACCGAGCCCATGCAGGAGTCCTTGACGTCCACCCAAACAGAGTCGGACACCACTTCATTATCATTTGTGTGGTAGTAGGCTATGATGCGGAACGATGGCAGCATTTCTTTGGTGATAGGGATTATCAGGGAAATCAGCACCTGACCTCTTGTATGGAATCGGCCATTTTTCACCAGCTGACCTCTGCTGAGGACCTATTGATTCAAACATAAACAATCAGAATGTGGAAATCAAAAACAACAATAAAACTATCACATGTGCAGGTGTAAAACATCTCTTACCAGGTATGTGATATCACTTTGTGCGTTTTCCTGCCTGTTCAGGTTAAGATTAATTTTCAGATTTTCTCCTACTTCCAGCTCAGCTGCATCCACACCTATAAAAGTGACACACTGATATGACCGACTGTTATGAGTGCCTGACACTGCAAAAAAACTGGAGCATTGCTAATGCTTTGTTACTTTCACCACTATCACTACCTGGTCTTAAGTATCTGGGCCCGGATGTTCAAAAGGTTCAATTTGGATAAAAATCTGGATCTTTTAATTCAGTCTGGATCCAGCCCTCTGTTGGAGGGATTATCCATGATTCAGGATTGTGTTATCTGATATTATTCAACAAGGTAATCTTTTTTTTTTCTTTTTTTTGTGTGTGTCTACTGTCACAGAAGTCCCGACCAAGAACAAAATGATGAGGATTTAAAAGAATATAATGCCCAAATATTTTCTTTGTCTCACTTTGGACTGGGAGCCAGAAATGTGTGATTTTAGGACATGACCACATAAGATGACCATAGGTGCCACAGCTACTTTTACATTTCCGACATAATGATGAGCACATAGGGTCATATTAACATCTGATAGCCGGGGTCACGTGAAGTCTGTGGATCATCTTATATTGAGTTTCATGGGATTCGTTCGAACTTGTAATTTTTTTTGCATTTTGTAAAATCTCTCTGCACATCTTATCATCGAGATGGGACCCAAAATCTTCAACCCAGGAAGTTCTGCTACTAATAGTAGGAATGTTGATAAACATTTGATCATATTAATAACTAAAAGTTTTTTGTTTAAAGACGATGCTTTTAACAATATATTTTCTTTTCCAGCTGAGTCATATGCAATACAGTGGATTTGATATAACTCCTAAACTGTAGATAATGAAAAAACTGTGTTTGAGGAAGATCAAATTCATTCATTAGTTGGGAGAAAGATTTTAAAGTCCCATCTGAAAGGAGATCTCGTATTTGTGAAATACCAGCACTCTTCCATGTTTTAAAACCCCCATCTGAGCAGGACTGTACAAAGTCAGGATTACATGAAATAGGTGCCAACACAGAGTATTGAGTCACAATCCCAAAATGCAAACGAACACGATTCCAAGTTTTTCTGACAATAAAATGATCTTTCATTCCTTGTAGTGTTATTGCATTGTTTGTGAATGGCATATCGGAAAGAGCAGCTTCACAACCAGTATTTTCCAAATCCAGAAATGTAGAATTGGCATAATTTTACTTATCCATTCAGTAATATGTGTCATTTGTGAAGCCCAGTGGTAGTCCATCACTTTTGACAGAGCTAACCCCCCTTTGTCCACTGGTAACTGAAGTTTCTCCAATATAAGTCTCGAACGTTTATCTTTCCAAACAAATTTAGTTATCATACTATGCAATGATTTAAAAAATGTAACTCGAATATACATTTCTTCTTTTGAACAACCATGCACCGGTGTTACTTAAGGTTGTTCCTCACCTATGTGGATGTAGTTGTTGCTGTTGGTGGTATACGGTGCAGCCGTCATGGTGGCTGTTGCCTGTCTGTCAGGGGAGATACGTGGATTATTGGTTCTTGCCTGCAATTAAAGACAGAGACAGGTTAGTCTACTTAAATAGTTGAATAAACCTTTATCTTAGGCTAATATTGCCTGAACTGAAACAGTTTAGCCTAGCAATGTAGTGTGCCCTCATGATGAATAAAGAACATAAATCTAAACAATCCAAAGTATTTTCATACAATAAACCACAAAGCACAACTTGGTGTTCACCGCTAAACGCAAAGTCTTTAAGTCTGCATATGGTACAATACAGTGTCTGTCACCAACACTGCATAAAATAATATTGTTTCATTTAGTGAGGTAAAAAGTGAATGTTTGATTTATGTATAGGATTAATCTGCTTTAAGTCACATAGAATAAACATCAAGTCAAACTACAACTCAACTGAAGTTATGAATGACTTCAGTTATATACTGTATGCGCCTGCTGTTTTGGTCTGCTTTATGCCATGATATCTGTGCTATTTTACACTGCATTATTCTGTGTTTTGCCACCAGGGGGCAGAAAACTGTCAACACTACGTCACACACCTGTAAATAGATATGAAAAATGTGTATTATTCGGACAAACTGGTTTTAAATTAAGAAGGGGTTTATAAAAACACTTACAGTAATTGACAGTCTGCTGGTCCTGGCCTCTGTATTGATGGTTAGCCGTGCCATGCCATTAGCTACGGTGAAGCCCTGCACCTGGCCTGGATCGACCACCACTGAAACACCTCTTGCTGGAGTGCCATCAGGATTCACAACTTCAACCTGGCATTTGAAACACAAACAGTTAAATCATCAGAAAACATTTAAATCCCTGTACACATATATTTGCAGCTGAATGCTCAATCTTAAGGTCAGGTACAAGTTCACAAGTGTTTCTCTTTGCAGTCCCAGCAGTCCCAAATTTAAAAAATAACCAAATTAATCAGAATTATTTGTTATTGAAATAAAACTTGTGCTTTAAGCTAATAATAATAGAGGATCTTAAAATAACATGTGAATTTTCATACATAAATGTTTTTTTTCCAAAAGCCTATTTCGAAAGTAATTGCCACCCTTAAGCTGTCAAAATCATTAAAAACTGGAGGAAAAAAACTTACCGAAACATCAAAGGACATCCCTGGTTTGTAAAACTTGGGCGTTTTCTTGAAGGTGATGGTGTAAGGTGACGTGACAATCTTGATACTTCTCAGCTCTGCCTCCACCATTTCACCACCTGAAAGTTGATAAAGAATCACAAATACATGTACATACAAATTAATAACAAAACATAACAAACTTTGAATATAACTGCTTGATAAACCGATACAGAAACATGCATCCTTTACATCTTCTGCATCTTAATTAGGAAAATGTAGACATAAATAAAACTTGTTTAGAAACTTAAGAGGCTGAATTAGTAAGAATGTCAAATGATCGATCATACAGAACAGAAACAGTCTGTCTCACCGCTCTCTGTAAGCACGCTGACTGCTACAAATATGGAGCTTCCCACAAGTTCCATGATGTTGTTGAAGGTCTGTGTGATGTGCTCCCTCTTCAGCGTAACCAATCCATTACCTCTCTGGATCTAATGTGACAAAATACAGGAATGCATCTTTAAATGCAGGGCAGTAATACAGTGAATACTTGGAGGTACTTTGCTAAATTTTTAAATGTAATCCATCAGCATGGCTGTTATGATCATGGTGGCTATAGCTCTGTCCATAGGGACTTGGATTAGGAACCGTAGAGGTAACCAGTTCAAGTCCCGACCAAAGTATGGAAGTTGGTGTGGTTGTCAAGTCACTTCTCGAGAACTACAGAAGTTTTTTATGATTTCAAGTACTGCATATGATGTATGTTTAAGGTCTCATATCATCCTCCCTTTCAACCAGTTTAAATAAGTCTCAGAGGTAGGCCTGGGCGATATGACAAAAAATGTTATCACGATAAAAAATGTCATATCAGTCGATATTGATAATTATCATGATAATTGTCAATTATTATTTATTTAAAATTTTAAACAGAAAATTTTCACCTGCATAAGCTCAAAGCACGGAGCTGGAAAACACTAATATGACAGTTTGTTGCTGGGGAGTAACACTCACTGGCTCGCTGGGGTCCACACCATGCATAGACAGTTTATATAATTTACAATACGGTCCACACTAACACTCGTTTATGACATTTGGACATTTATTTCCTTCGGTGTATTCTAACGGGTCATATTGTTTCCAATGGGGGAAAAGTGATTGTTAGCTGTTTTAGCTGCACTTGTCTTCGGCACAGTTTACAGAGCACTTTACTCTGTTTTAAACAGGATGTATTTGTGTCTGAAGCTTTAAATACAAATGAGCTGTGTCTGAACACGTCCCTCTGGAAGGGGATGTGGGACGGCCTTATTGTTCACAGTGAGAAGGCAGACTCAGAGGATAGAACAAACACCCAGCTGTGGGAGTGTCTCCCACCTGGGGGAGGGGTTACTCCCCTTTGTGATGTCATGAAGGGAAAATCTCCAGACCGCCTGTTTGAGCACACATTTTCTGAAACGTGGAGCAGTCAAAAGATGTAGAGGACAGACTTTCCTCATAATTGGGGGGTTTGTAGACAGACTAGGGACAACTATCAGTGTTCAAAAAACATGGTAAAGTGTATTTTGTATAATATGTGACCTTTAAAGC
This sequence comes from Labrus mixtus, assembly GCF_963584025.1. Lineage (NCBI taxonomy): Eukaryota > Metazoa > Chordata > Actinopteri > Labriformes > Labridae > Labrus > Labrus mixtus. The sequence goes on from NC_083613.1 coordinate 16,813,917, forward strand.
CAAGCAGTAACACCTACAATGAGTGATCAACTATCAATCTAAAAAAGAGAAATAAAGCAGAGAAGTAAAGCTGTGTGCTCACCGGCACTCTCTGAAGAGAATTTGGAAAGCTCTTCTTTTGACCATCTTGCATAACACCAAACACAACGTAGGCCGTCCCATCCACGTCTTGACCAAACAGGTACCTAAAACAGAGGGGGAAATAGAAAATGTAGTTGTCAAAATGACATGCAGACAGGCTAAATCAACAACACAACCTTTAATCATTTTTTTTCTCTTCAAATGAATGTAACAAACAAACCTGGGGCCCGTTTCTGAAAGAAGGAACAAACCCTCAGTCTAACCCTGAGCTCTGAGTTGATTTACTCTCAGATGGGAAACTCTGAGTTTTCGGTTCCAGATCAGCAGATTTCAATTTGTTAAATCAACTCTGAGTAGGTAAACTCTGTGTTCAGCGCGTACACCACGATGATACAAAGCCACCATGAATGGAGCCCCGATTCTACTATTCGTCATGGCAACAGGTGACAAAAAATGAATCCTCGTACTTTAACCATCTCGAAATATATCAATATTTTCATAGGCTACGGCGAATACGAACAGGTTTTAAGCATGAAAAAAAAGTAACACTGCTGCAGCGCAGCGGCAAAGGAGAGAAAAGTGATGTAAGAGAAAACAGCTGCTTGCGTCAGCGCGTAAAGTCTATTAGGCTAATTTAATATTTAATCAGAATTATAATATTGCAGGTCATAGCCTAACCGGTGGAATGGTATTAAATCTACAATTTATTTTCATTAAGATGCAATCCAGCAGAAGAAAATCTTCAACTTTAAAACAGCTCAAAATGAAATATAAGAACATAAAAGGCTCATATAGATTTAAAGTTAACTTCAGAGTCTATTTGAATGTGCATTAACTTTATCCTCAACATAATCCTGTATTCACACACACAGGCTAAATGTCCTCTCACCTTTATCCTGTTTAGTTTATTAAATAACCCTAATTAAATTAACATCTCCCGACGTTAATTTAGGCTCTAATTCCCTGAGGTGTAATGCAGCCCCTTCATAACGAGGCTCGACTAAAAGACATGCCATGTTCGATAGTTTTATACACTGTTATATTGCCATCCTAACATATCACAAAAAAACAACCTGGATTTTTAGTCAGACAAACGGTGAATCTTCACTCACGCTCGTGATACGGACTGAATGAAAGAATGAGGAAATGAAACGAGGTTCTGGCTCTGAAAGAGGGAGGAGACCTCGAGAAACTCGGGGTTCACTGAAGAAAGAAGTTAGGTTCACAGACTCAGTTACCATAGAAACTGACTCAGAGCTAAAATAACCTCTCCCTCTGGAACGGGCTGGAGTTAAACCTCTTTCTAGGGTTTGAGTGACCTCCTCTTCTGAAACGGAATACCCAGAGTTTCCCTCATTTCAGGATTAACTGACTCAGAGTTTACACAAAACCTTCTTTCAGAAACGGGCCCCTGGTGTCTAAATCCACAAAACTAAAATCTTTTACATACGTAGCTTTGATGTCGACAGTGAAATCTTGGTTGTCCACGTAAAAGAAAGGGCTCACAGGAATCAGTTTGACCTCGAAACTGGGCAGCACTGAAAAAATCAAAACATTTAAACCCTATTTATTAATTTAATTTAATAATTGACAGTATAACTTAATAAATAGTGTTAAAAAGTATGCAAAGTTGTATGTTTAACATAACAGAGGAGGTAATTGAAGGGCTCACCATATTCTTTGACCTCAAACTCAGCGGAGTAGCTCTGCTGTGGGTTGCTGTGAAACTTTGCAACCACCTTCCACAGTCCTGGACTACAGCCACCCAAACACAAGAACAAACAGTATATGTCGGTAATCAAGCAAAAACATTCATAACGTGGAGACTAAAGGTAAAACCTAGAGTATAATTAGTTGGGTCTACTCTGTTTATTTCAACATTAGGATTTAAGATATAATTAGTTAAAGCACTATTTAAAGGAATAATTAAACCTTAATCACTTTCTGAATTAATAAAAAAGGTTAATAGCTTGGATCTGTGGGTTAGCCGTTAAATATAGTAAGCCATAAAAAGTTGAACTTGCTACAAATTCTAGAAATAGGAAAATAATTATTAGCCTAAACAAACGACTCCTGAAGCACCTCTCAAATCTACTTGTTAAGGGTTTCCTAATTTTTGTTTAATCTTTTACAACAAAAATAATAAAACTATTGACTAGGTGTTAAACTGGGCATTCAATGGGATGAGGCATTTCCCTAAGTCATCAATGGCTGCCAGTCAAATGCTAACGTGTTACCTTCAGAAGAAGCTAGGCTAGCTGTTGCTTCTTTTATGCTAACTGTCCCCTGATGCTATACTTAATGGACATATATGACTGAAGTAAAAATATCACCTGTCTAATCTTTCCAAAAAGAAAACAAGTTACTTAAAAATGTATGGCTTTAAATATAACGGAAACATAAAGGTGGAATTAATACACCAAATTGTTTATTTCAGGTAAATTGCAGGTAAAAAAACAAACAAACATGTGTCATGGCATTCAGTAACGAGTTCAAACAATACACAAATTAAATTCATTACTATAAAACAGAGAGCAATGAAAACTGTTACAGCTTGAAGTATGTTTACAATCTTACCATATACTTTGAAACTTTCAGCTGTGTAGCCTACATTTATCGTGTGGGACAATATTTTGTCTTATTGTATACAGATAAATTGTAAATGCTATCTGTTGTTATAAATGGGGGTGGGGTCGTCCCTTCCTAACCATGGAGCCCCTGAAGTACTGTGACAATTTTTCTTATCTTGTGCACACAAAAAAATGTATGCAAATGTAGGAATTTTAATGACATAACATAACAACATAACAAATGATAAAACTAATATATGTCATTGTTTTTGGAAATGACCTGTCCATTTTTATTTTGATGCTAGCAACAAATCTCAAACAGTTTGGGACATTGTCATGTCACTGTTGCATTAACTTGATTTTATTATCAACACTGTAAGTGTTTTTTTAAACTGAAGAGATACATTTCAGGCATTTTAAAAGTGGAGTATTTTACCTTTCAAATCTAGTAACTCACATTTCATTATTTAGTTGACCTAAATCTGTTTCACAAGTTGAAACTCCAGTCGGCTCAATTCAAAAAAGTGTTTAAGTTTCTCCTAATGTAGCCTGCAGTGCTTAAATATAGATATTTATAGAGGTTTTAGAAACACTGAATTAAAACATGTTTTTTTTTGCACTGACAAAATAAAATGATTCAAGGTAAGCCCAAAGTGTTGTTGTTATTAGTCATAATGAAATGTAGGATAACCACTTCACAACTAAATGTACGACAGTAAAACGTGGGAATTTATCGTGTTAATTTAGATATAATACATACCTGACAATTTCTGCCAGCTGGTAATCTCCGGAGTGGATCCCTGATTTCAGAGAGACTGGATCAAGTGGTAAAATGATGCCTTCAGGGGTCTAAAAAATAAACAACATTTGGTAACCATTAATTTGAGACATTTAAATGTACAGATTAATAAATACATCCATGATGTAACATGAAATAATTCTTTTGATTTCGATACATTAGCCTGGTTATTAAGGAGATGGCTTCTTTTTCTTTTTTTTAAATAATTGCTTAAATTTAAGGAATTTAAGGAATTATATCAGTGAAGGACAAACCCCAACCACTAGAGGGGGACATGCAATTATGTTTTACCGTATTTGATTGGTTAAATGTTAAAGTGAGATAGACCCCAAACCTGACAAAGACACAAGGCTGGTTGTTTAGCGTCAGTAACAAAGCTGCCATTTACTGGTGATATGATAGGCTACTATTGAATTCAAGTTTATGCTGCCCAAAAATAAAATACCATACCACAAACTCAATGGCAATCGAAGCATCAGTTGCGGTATCATCATCCCTCTCTACCGGCTCCATTTTGGGCGTCACTGCAAACATCCTGTAATAAACTAAAAGAGATAGGAAATAAGACGTTAACTTTGGTTCTGAAGGTTGAGTGAGGGTGTTTCTGTTTTTCAAAACTACTTTTCACAACGTCACTAGTGTCTGTAATGCATGAAAAAAAAAATAGACAGTGACCTTGTCCATTGAAAAGATATAAAATAAAGGCAGGGTTGGTAATTTTCGAAGACTAGCATGATTTTGAGACTAGCATTGCTTCAGTGCTCCATATGCACTTACCCCCTCCGATCTGTGCTCCCTCAAAAGAAGACCTCAACTCATCGGTTGCATTGTGTAGAAACTACGTTGTCTAATTCATTGGTAACTAAACACTACACTTATATACTTATATATCATAATAGATGTTGAAAAAACGTGACTATTTTACTCAGAAGGGCCAACGACAAACTTGTCTAAAAGTATAAACTTCGTCATCGGTGACACGCTTTTAGTGTGGGCTTGGGTAGAGAACTAGCGGGGAGACGGGGAGGCGTGATTGGTTCATCAGATTGGTACCTTGTGGCAGACATTGGTCAAAGTTTTTCAGGCTTACAACTTCTACAGATGACAGATTTTCTTTTCAGAGCACAAGTTATTAATTTCTGTCAGGATCTAAGGACAATTCCAACCAACATCTTAAAAAGTGGATCTGGAGAAAATTACCAACCCTGCCTTTAAGTGACTTATTTTCAGAAAATGATATCTTGTCTTGTTAAAAAAAAAAACACTTTCCACAGTGTTTCTAGCAGTGTGTACCTTTACTGTCGGGGGTGTAGAGCGTCTTGTCAGTCTGGATGAAGATGTACCCAGACTGGAATGAAACTAGGACGACTTTCTCCAGCAGGCGGTCAGGGAACTGAGCCTGCAGGTACACATACTGCTTCATGTTTGGATCCCGACTGAAGTCTCCAACAGGGACCTGAAACCAGCAAGAAGACAAACACAATGAATAACCATTATGATGGAATATGTATAGTTGGCTTTCATGGATTCTAGACGTCTTATTTGTTGTCTTGGCAGAAAATTAGGTAATAACATTTAATTTACCGTAATTTGCCCAAGCGCCTGAAAGTTATTTCCAGTGTTAAGGATTACAGGTTTGTGTGCAAGCCTTGTGTTTTTAGTCGGATGGTTCATAATGCTGATTTCCACAGGAATGTCTGCTCCTGTGCAGTCCTGACACTCCACAAAGATGTTTTCTGCTGTTCCTACACGCAACAGGTTGGGGGCAGACATCACCTGCCTGCAGAGAAGAAGGAAAGATAGACTGTTATGTAGGCCTGGTGCAAAAAGCGCTTCATGCTATGTAATAATAATATTAATGACTTTATCTAATTTGCATGATTATGGAATCATTTTTTATTTATTTATGAAATTTGACTGCTGAAACATACAAGGCCCATGGCAGTGTTTCCAAACCCTTTTTTCCTCTGTGTGTTATCTAGATTATTAGTGAATATGTGCAGGTCTAATATTGACGACCTAAGAGCAAACAGCTTTTAGCAGCTCCCAGGGGGCCCGGACCACAGGTTGGGAATCAATTCCAAAATTTAAAGAATAAAGATTGCAACAGACAAGTTGACTTAAAAAGGCATTTCTAATATATTTGTGTGTGTGTGTGTGTGTGTGTGTGTGTGTGTGTGTGTGTGTGTGCGCGTGCGTGCGTGTGTGTTAGAAATTCCCCTCAGAAGAAGATCAGGCAGGGGTGTTGTTTTCAGGCATCAATTTCAAGGCGTTAGAATCAATGGTTGTATGACTTATATTTTAATATATTTAGTATTTTATTGTAATTCTTTCTGCTTAATGGTGTTTTTAATCTTCTGTTTGGTAACTGTGTAAAGAACTTTGGGTTGCTCTTTATATGAATGGTGCTCTTTAATTAAAATTGCCTTGCGTTGCCAATGCATGTGGCACTTTTGAGTTACAAAGTGCTTCACAATTAAAACTTAGGCAAATAACAAATAAAGATTCATTCATCATCAGTAAAACAAGGTTAAAAAAGTGCATAAGAGCAAAGGTTTGAGAAAAAGCAGGACTTTAAAAGTGAGTTTTAGGAATAGATTTCAAAGAGGACACTGAGTCTGCCTCCCTGAGATCTTCATGAAGACAGGGAGTTCCTTAGCGCAAAGACTGGGTCACCTTTTGTGACCAGTCAAGGTGTAGGATGAACAGATATCTGACAATGCGTGTCATGGTGTTATAAATCCTAACAATAAAGGGACAAAAATCAAACATGAATGAAGACATGGTCAGACAAGGGTGAGAGCCTCTATCTTGGAGTCTGTTAGTTAAAGTTTCGATTCAGCCAAACTGCAGAAAAAATAAATCAAACAAAAGAGGAAGAGCTCCTGCATGGACTTCACAAATAATGAGTAATGTATTAATTATCTTGCTTCAGATCCAACATTGGATCAATACAACATTTCATAAAGTCTGGTGCAATACGTCTCTGTGCAAACTCAGACCACAGTTTAACCTTTGTGACACAAAATGCAAACTGGACCATTGCCTCTCATTATGTAAGACATTAGCTTTATGAAATAGACTTTTTAAATTGAATATGGATGAAGCCCCATATAGTGTTAGCTGCTTCCAAACATTTTCATTAAGAGCAAGTTGAACACAAGGAGCAGCGTAAACTAACATACACAACATATACTAGTGCATATCTAATTTCTTCTTCAGTAAGCATTGAGCCCAGGTGGAATTACAAAGGTAAGGTGGTACATACAGTGGAGCTGCATCAGCGAGAGAAGAGAGCGATCCAAAGGCCAGAGAGGCCAGCAGCCACAACATCGTCCTCCTCATCCTCTTACCAGATCCTGATCCCCTGACAAAGTAGAGTGTCACCCTGCAGCACCCTCCTTTTATCCACTCTCTACCCTCTTTCTGCACCCCCACGTCACCTCAGTCTCCCCCCAGAGCGTCTCCCTGTACACAAACACACACGATTTCCCAGCAGCAGTTGAGTAATGTTATTTCTGTCATTGATTTTCTTCTGATAAACAGAAGAAAATCAATGATGCTTTACAGACTAAGTGACTCCAACGCATTCTTCTCAATCAATGTTTCACTGCAAATTTACCAATACAGAGTCATTAAGACTTTATATTCATGACATTTTTAACGTAATGCCTTTTTGTCCTGAAGTTTGTCATTACTCTAAATGTGACCCTGCTGAATCAGTCTCCTTTCACAAAATCAAACATTAATTATTCACAAACAACTTTTTGGGTTCAAGGCATGTTAAGTAATTTCCAGGCAAACACCTGGCACACAATTTGGGATTTTTTTCCAGTTTCACAATACTGGAATTACCTCTGGGATTTTGTGTTGACTGATGTATATCAGTTTACATTGAATTTATCAAGAGAATCAGAATTAGAATCAGCAATACTTTATTAATCTCAGAGGGAAATTTGGTTGTTACAGTTGCACTAAAACACAATATAGCAGTAGAAATAAAGTTAAATACAATTAAAATATTAATAAGATAGGAATGTAAGTAAAATATCAAGCAACAAGTACAAGAAATAGTTATACAAAAATTAGAGTAAAAATAAGGGTGCTTAAGCGCGGCGTCTTCGGCACAGGAACAAGGCAGAACATCTACCACAGTACAGGGACCCTCTAAAGACTCAGGCTCAAGCTGAAGACATGGTGAAGTACTCCACAAATCTATTAAAAAATGATTTTAGTCTGTTAGCCCTATCCACACTGCCTTCAACTTCTCTGCTGCGGCTTGACCTTAAGCCTGTGATGGTCTTCATGCCACTCCAGAACTCCCTCATGTTGTTCTGCTGGAGTCTTTGCTCCAGCTTCCTTCTAAACGTGTCCTTGGCCTCCCTGATCTTCACTTTCAGGACCTCCTCTATTGTACTTACCTCCTCCATATGTGAAAAATCTGAATTGGAATCATGTTTAATTGCCAAGTAGGTTTATTGCTTGAGATGTATATGCCATAACTTTCTATAGAATCTGCTAAAAAAAAAAGTGATGGGAAAGTACAACAAAATTTAAAGAATAAAGAGTGCAACAAACAAGTTGACTTCATTTTGAGCCTTGAAAGATTTAAGTGTAATAGAGACACATAGTTTGGGCAGCAACAGGCACAAACCAGTTTTTATCTGACTTTTGGATTAAGCCAAGTCATGAGATCATGTTTTGATACTCACGTACACATACAAACACATGCCCATTTTGTTACGAAACCAGCTGCCTGTCCTGATAATGTTCTTTATTTAGTACACATGCTGTAAGTAATTGGTGGTTTGATTGCCCGAAAAATGATGGTGGTGATGATATAAAATAACTGCTCCAAGTGATATAAACAGATCCCAGATTCACAAGCCATACATCTCTGTCTGATTGTTTAAGAGCTCTCGCTCCACAACATAAATGGCGTCACAAACGTGTACTGGAAGAATGATCGGACAACTGCTGAATCCAGGGCTGGAGTGAAACTGCACAGTGGCCACAACAAAAGGTAAGAGCTTTATCTTGCCAAAGTTAATATGCACAGTCTGATTCCATGCCTGGGATGTAGTTATATGTGTCTAAAATCTCAAATGTTTCTTTTCGAGTGTCTGCCAAGAGTGCATGTTATTTTGTGAAATGCCAAGAATGGCTAGTAGAAATAATTCTCTGTACCAGAGAAAAAGTTACTGCTGAGAATAAAGCCAGACTGTAACCTACACACTCATAATTAGAGCACAGGAAACGATTATTTCTTAGTACAAATTATAAGTGTAAAAAGTGTTGCAATGTCTATGAGAATGGGCATTATTAATAATTTCATATCTATTTACATCTAGTCAGACTGAAGCTACATTAAGTAGCAGTGATGTGTTACAAGGGAATCAGAAGACAGGAGAAACAGATAAACTCTGTTTCGGTTTAAGTGTGAGTAAGAAAAGAAAAAACTCTTCCTCGTCTTTGTGTTTTAATATTGTGTAAAAGAGAAAAGGTGAATTTCTACGTGGCTGTGTTAGAGAAAAGTGAATTTCTGTCTGGATGTGTATAAAAGAAAAAGTGAATTTCTGTCTGTATGGGAATTAGTGGTTGTGTATGTGTAAGAACAAAAGACGTGACCATGAACATTTTTTTTTTTTTAAGATTTATTTTTGGGCTTTTTGTGCCTTTAATGGAGAGATAGGACAGTGGATAGAGTCGGAAATCAGGGAGAGAGAGTGGGGAATGACATGCGGGAAAGAAGCCACAGGTGGGATGTGAACCCGGGCCGCCCGTGCATCTAACCACTTTGCTACCAGCGCCCCTGACCATGAACATTTTTAAATAGGTCAAAGGGGCACAAAGGACTCTTAAAAACAGGGGAGGGTGCTTAACCACATTGGGTACGTGCAGCTATTAGTTGAGGGGACAGACCCCCCACCCTCGTCTTCCTGTGGTCTCTACGGACTTCCTCCCGCTTAGACTGAAACATGAGAAGGGTGATGTATTCCCCCCTCCTTTACAGAGTGCTGAGGTTTGTCCAGAGTAAAACATACCCTGTCTGGCTGTGACACATAGAGTATACGTTATATAGATCTGAGAAAAATGGTGCAAAGTAGCTGCCATTTAGTAAAGTATGGATAATGGTTGCAGAGTATTGTAATTACAGTATGATGCCGCAGTAATCTGCATCTTCAATATTCATCTTCCCATATCTATGTACATAGAAATTGTTGTATTCCAACTGAGATATTTAATTACTCTTCATAGTGGCCATTAAGATATCCCTTATTAGTGCAACAATATGACAAAGTCTGAAGTGATTATGGGATTTAAACTGTCTAAGCCAGACAAACTGCATTATGTATCAAAAGTGTTGGTCCAGTTACTTTCCCTTTGATGCAGTAAACAAAAGTTGTCAGGAAAAGACAGAGGGCCTTACTCTGAAGTGCAACTCAATATTATTTAATATGGAAACAAAACAAATCCAGAAAAATCCCACAGTTTAAATATTGTTGTAGAAAGATGGACAGAAAGATGGAGGTAATGATAAAGTGTACTTCTTAAATCTATCTTAACTGTTACTTTGTTAGTTATGATGTTAAAGTGGGGGAAAGCTGAATATTTTTGGAGTCCTCTTAAGTTTCACACATGCTTCAGTCTTGTTTCTATCGCCCTCGGTTACTTTATGATATGAAATGTTATAAGTTACGGTCTGAGAACATCCAGTGTGATGTTTCCTGGTCCAAAATGCTGCAGCTCGTGTACTGACTAGAACTAGAAAAAGAGATCGCATCACTCCTGTATTGGCTTCTCTGCACTGGCTCCCATAAAACCTAGAATATAATTTAAAATCCTTCTTCTCACTTACAAAGCTCTTAAAGGAAGAATGTGTTCCATTTTATACATAAATATAGCAGAAATCCAGTATATCCTTTGTAAAGAACAGACCAGCCTTCCCCCCGCATGCAGTATTTATGTGTTAACATGCTTACAAAACTGGGAGTTACATTTTCTTCTTCCAGTGTAGCCATTTTAGGACATCATTGTATTTGCAGTTGATTGATGAGGATCTGATATACAAAGCACCTTGAGCCAAATATGGTTATTTATTTATTTTATTTAACAAGGAAGAAAAATCATCGACAATAACATTTCAATTTCTGCATGCGCTCAGAGCTCATACTGTTGAACCAGCTCCTCAATGCCCAAACAGGTACGTCTGTGTACCTCAGTCTGACACTCTGCTGCTGTGGGCCAGTACTCAATCCAGTGTTCTCCCCAAGTACATACTGATACCTGCAGAGAGCAAAGTGAAAAATACTTGGTCGTTACAGGACACAATCGTGAACTGTTTGATAAAGGAAAAATCATGAGATATATCATGTAAGTAAATTATATCTCTCTGCCTCTACCTATAGCTTCATTGATTTCATAGAAGTTTTTGTGTGCACTTTCTTTGTGACGCTATTGGCAACCATGTGGACAAAGTGGTGTGTGATATCCCTTTATTAACCCGTCCTGCACATGTGTAAGAAGAATGAAGTAAAAAAAAAGTCCTCCTGTTCTCTTTTAACTATCAAATGTATCACTTTCAGGGCTTTCACACTTGCAGAAAACTCCTGATATTAATAATAATAATAATAGTTGTACATGTGAACACAAACAGCCAAATTTTTCGCTCAGACTTCACTCAGAGTTTCTCCGGCCAGACTCCTATTTTTTTTCCACAGCAAGTCCTAGTGGGCTGATGTGAGACCTCAGCCGGATATTATCCGGAGAATTTTTCTCGAGCCAATGGAAGGGGGGAGTGACGTTTATATATTTGTGTAGACGTTATCAGCAGCCACGTTTTACAACCTCTCTTCCTGCAGGACTCAGGACTGTGGATTAACATCTGGGTTACTTTTTACCAAGAAACAAAGGAACTGATTTAAGTCTCCTTCTCAGACAGGCTCTGGAGGACAGGATATTATAAAGTTTTACAACACCTTGAATAAACAATCTAATGGAAACAGAACGCTCTGCTATCTACGAATTGACCCCGAAGACATGAACTATGATCGAAACCAGTCTCTGCAAAGCCGTAAAATTGACCATCTGTTTTAAGGACTGCTGGAAAGCTGATTAAACCACAGCGTTCAATTCTGCATCAAATTAACATTTATGTCTTTCTTCATCTAGATATTTGTAATTGTCACATTGAATGTATTATAATCATCTTTTTAAACTCAAAATCTGATTTTCAGAATAAAACAACTTTTCACGTAATTTGGGGGTTTGTAGACTGTCTATGACACATGAATGTTTGAAAAACAAGTGTATTTTGCATAATATGTGACCTTTAAAACTACAACCTTTTGCCATTACCCCGATCATAGCAGCATAGGAACAGACATGTATTAACTGAAAAGGTACAATATTATTATTATTAGTAATATAATTTATTTACAATATTATTTACTTTTCAAAAACTCATACATCAATCTATTTCTCTGATGATTTAAAACCTGATTTTAAAACCAAAAGATGCCAAAAAAACACTGTGTGTTAGGTCTGTCTGTTTCCAATCCTGTTTTTAATTATATTTATATTAGACTATTGTTTTTATTAGTGCCATCAAATGTATTACATTACCTTTCTCCTCTCTTTTAAATTTGTCTTTGTGTTTTGTCGTACACTTTGGTCCATCGTTTCTGTGAAAATGTTCTTCAAAAGTACATTTGGATTACCTCTCAAGTAAATGTTGGTGCTGTAACTTCAGGTACAGTCAGGTTTAGATAGATGTGTGTTACAAGAGGCTGCTTTGTCTAATATACCTCTGCTAAGTTCTCTGTCACACCTGTGCAATGCTACAGAGATCTACTCCGACTACCCTTGGCTTCTATTAAAGGGATACTTCACCCATTGAAACATTAATCTGTATTGACATTGGGTCATATATGAAGTAGAAATGTGAAATAAATTTTGAAGTTGGTGCCTTCTTGGCTCATGTGGATGAAAGACACCAAATCCCAGAATGCACAGCACAGCAGGCCGCTCCCACTAAGGTCCGAATCAGAATCAGAAATACTTTATTAATCCCAGAGGGAAATTCGATCGTTACAGTTTCTCCAAAATATACAATATAGCAGTAGAAATATAGTAATAAAAACATTTACAGACATATTTATTTCAACACATACGGCCATTTCCCCAACTGATTCAGAGATTTCTTCCAGAAGGAATTGGTATCTTGGAAATTCCTGGCAGAAAACAGACTCTATGTCTGTGTCCATAGGCAAACAGTGAGAGCACCGACACTACCAGTCCGCCCCAGCTCGAGCCGGCTCAGGCTCCTCGTCCTCACGGCGGCCAGTGTTGCACCCTTGAAATGAACCGGTCAGAACTCGTCCATCTTCACTTTTAGCAACTTTTATTAAAGAATGCCCACAGCTTTACACAAGCTTCGTTTTCAGCCTACGCACACCTCTGTGTCTTCTTCACTGCGCCTCTCTTAAAGGGCCAGTGTCTTAATCTTAAAAGGTAAAACACACAGTATTTACTGTTTACTCTTAGAAATTTAAATTAACTTAAATACTTCTGGAAATTAAATTAGTTTAACTAGACACACTGATATAACAAAATGACAGAAAAACATGTGAAAATATGAATAAGCATTTTCAGTGTGTTACACCCTCCCCCACTAAAATAATAAAATGTTGACAAAACATTTTCCTTTATGGAAACAGGCTGCCTCAAAATACTTTTAACCTCAAGAATACACTTATGGCACAGTTAGATAAATATACTCAGTATGCAGTCACATAATCCCACAAATTTCAATAACTACACATCTAGTGACTACCACAGCATGACTACAGGATAATAAGATAAATACTTCTTTTCCTGTTTTGTTGTATTGTCTTAATCTGTTGGTACATTGGTAGGCCTCCCAAGTCCATTATGTCACATATGGTAAAAATTACCATTCCAACATACTTAATGTGTTTTAAACATTATACATGCTCTGCAGTGTAATCCTATTTATTACAGATATCCCTTTGTGTCACCATGTACCACTGTAACACACTAATTCCTGTGAATAAATGCATTAATCAGTAGTCCCCTGAATTTTCTTTTCAAAGCTGCCAGAAATCAATCTCTGGAAAAAAACTGATGTAGAATAACTGAAACTGCATTACTCTGTGACTATTCATCCAAACAAATATGAACTCTTTCGTTAACATTAGCTGTGAACTATGAACTTAAGCAGCTACTGTATCTTTAAATCTCTACTTTCTTAGGGGTGTGACACTAGGCTTCCATAGTTTATCATATGTAAGGATATATCTTGGTCGGCGTGTGTAGTAGGTTGAAAACGCTACATATAAAGTTTTTATCTAAACAGACATCCCCCTATTGTTTTGTAATATTTCATGAGCTATTCTAATTGTAATGACAGATTTTCACATGGTAATATTCAGTTTACCCAGGAGATGGCGCTGTTATGCCACTGTGGATTCCTAGAGACACTTTATCACTTAGTCCTGCACATGCGCAGTTCAGACAATAAACGAGCTGGCATGAGCAAGACGCTAAAAGTTTGTCCTCTTTTCATTCCACAGGTAATATGAATCTTTATATATTAACTTTAAGCTGGTTATGTATCTAATGAACATGCAGTTTAATTTCGCTGTCATGTTGTAACATGAGCTACAGTTTTATATGTTTGTAAGATCAGTTTGTAGCATGTTGCTAAGTTTAGCCTCGCGAGCCAAGTGAGACAAGAGTAGTTTCGTCAGTGTAAGTAACTCAAGTAAAGCAAACGTTCCAAATAAGATGAATATGTGTTTTGTACATTGTTAAAAGTATTAGCTTCAATAGCTTGTTAGTAAAAGTAATAGTGATAATGATATTTTACGTTCTGTTTCACATTGATTGTTGAACGCTACTGTGACGCAGCGGCGCCATTTTCCTGCACAATGGTTGTGTACAGACAAGCGGCAAAGTGTGTTGTTGGTAATTTCATGTTTATGGAGCTGTATGTGTAAAGCTTAGTTAACTGTGAGACTAGGAGGAGGAGACGTCTTAAGTAAATGTGTGTAATCTTATTTTATTTTGATATCTTTGTATTGTGAGATGTATATCTGTCTACATGTATTTAATTTAAAACTATTTTGAAGTATGTGAATGTATATTATGTTAAACAGTATTTTATTTTAATTTGTGTTGTCAAAGAGTTTACTTTATTATTTGATGAAATGTGTTGGTAACGGAAAACTTAATGTGTCAGACAATAAACGAGCTGGCATGAGCAAGACGCTAAAAGTTTGTCCTCTTATCATTCCACAGATTTATTTTAGGCTATGCAGTGCTTCCTAGCCTGTGTAACCTTTGCTGCCGGTCCAGATTTCCCCTAGGTCTGGTGCCGGTAACACGTGTCCTTGTGAAATGTCTCTCTCTCTCAGCATGGTCGTCTTCTGAAGACACTGCATGATCCTCACACACCTGGGACTCTGGTTCCTGGACTTCAGAGTCTGAATCCTGACTCTGACTCATCTCCTGCTACTGCATGTCCTCCTCCAGGAGTCTTGTGCCCTCTGCTTGACCCATGTCCTCAGTAGTGTCCCTTCCATCTTGTGGCTGGCTCCTTTCTTTCTGAATGAGTCTTTCAGCCTGAGTTTTTACTTGGGGATTATTTGTGGCAGGGTTGAAGAGTGGAGCATGTGGGTTAAGGTGAGCATGTTGTTTTTGTTCAATCTGTCCATCAACAAGGTAAGGACAAGGCAACAGAAGATTTCTGTGCAGTACTCTTTCTCTACCTTCACCATCCAGAGGTTTCACCATATACACCGAAGTTCTGGATCAGTACATGATCTCCAGGTTCCAGCACAGAGCTCCATGCTCTCTGGTTGTAATGTTTGTGTCCTCTTTCACCGGCTTTCCTCATGTTTTCTTGTGCGATGCCATAAGCTTCCTGCATTGACCTTTGCCATCTCTCAGCATATCTTGCATGAGACTGTGGACTTGTGTGTTCTTTAGGAAACATCAGATCAATGGGCAAAGTAGGCTCTCTTCCAAAAAGCAGGAAAAAAGGTGAAAATCCTGTTGATTCATGGACAGTGGAGTTATATGCATGAACCACTTTGTGTAAATAGTCCTTCCAGTTTGGTTTTTGAGTTTCTTCCAGTGTCCGAAGCATGCTTAACAACGTTCTGTTAAAACGTTCAGATGGGTTAGACTGAGGATGATATGGTGTTGTTCGTGAATGTTGTATCCCACTGTAGCTTTCCAGTTTCTTGAACAACTCATTTTCAAACTCCCTACCCTGGTCATGATGAATCTTGGCTGGGAAGCCGAACCTGAGAATGAAGTCATCAAAGATCTTGCATGCTGCTGTTTTGCCTGACTTATTTGGTGTTGCATAAGCCAGTGCAAACTTTGTAAAGTGGTCTACTATTACTAATATGTATTCCACTCCACCCTTGCTTCTCTCCAGATGAAGGTAATCAATGGAGATCATTTCAAAAGGTGCTGATGTTGTTATGCTCTGCAGTGGTGTCCTTGTTTTTCTGCTTGTTTTTGTTTTGTTTCAGGCAATGGCACACTTTTGTTACATAATGTTCAATTTCCTCTCTCATCTTTTGGCCAAAAAAATCTCTCTCTGGCTAAAGAGATCATCCTGTCTGCACCCAAATGTCCCATTTGCTCATGTAGCTGCTGATAGATGAGTGAGTTGAGCTTTTCAGGAACTACCAACTGAGTTCGGGAAATGGTCTTTCGCTGCAGGATTCCATTTTTCTATTCAGATAAAGACGAGGCCACTCCCTCAGAAGGCTTTTCACTGCCACTGACTCTTTGATCTCGTCTTTGTATCTCAAACGTTCATTCTGTTGTTTTAGAGTGATTACTCTATTTATCACCGCATCCTCTCTCTGACCTGACTGAATACTTTCAGCTGGTATTGGTTGGACTGTGGTCTCACATAGAGTGGTCTGTTGAGTTAAGACATCTACCTTGCAAGTAATGGCTGAAATCCAGCCAGTGTCACCTTCTTTCTGAGCTCGCAGTCCTTCTTCAACTGCTGCTATGTCATCTGGTTTACACTCCTCTGTACATTCTGACATCAGTTTTTCCATTTCTGCAGGTTGATGAGATAGGAAGTCTGCATCACGGTTAACAGTTCCAGGCCTGTATTTCAGGCTGAAGCAGAAATCTGCTAATTCTGACACCCAACGATGCCCCACAGCATTCAGTTTTGCAGTCTTCATTACATACGTCAGAGGGTTATTGTCACTGTAGACTGTGAAATGAAGGGCGTGGAAGAGGTAATCACGGAATCGCTCAGTCACAGCCAACTTAAGAGCTAAGAATTCCAGCTTTCCAGAGTGGAGTCTGTAATTCTTTTCTGTTGGAGTGAGTGTTCGTGATCCATATCCTATCACTCTCAGGGCTCCTTCTTGATGCTGGTACAAGACAGCACCTAAACCATCTTCAGATGCATCTACATCCACAAGTGGCTTCTCAAGATCGGGATATGCCATTACTGGGGGATCTGACAATGTGTCAACAAGCTATTTTATCTATTTTACAACTGCTGGCAGCTGTATTAGTTATTTTTCGACAGCCAATAGCCCAATGTTCACTACTGCCACACTTGTAACAGTGTGTGCACCTTCCCTCTGGGTTTGATTTTTCACACTCACTGCACTTTCTTGTGACGTGCTGTGCTGCTAACTTGTCGTGGTGGGGTTGCTTGTGTGCCTCCGTGACTCTGAAGGCTATACCAGTGGGGGGTTTATACCCCCCAGCAGGTTCAACCATGCCGGGCAGGTTTCTAGAGTAGAGGTCAGACGAAAAGCAGCAACTGGCCCTCCAGGTTGGGGGTTAGGCGTGGGGTTAACTACCCCATCCTGTAAAAACATTCCAGTTACAGAAACGCTAACGAATAAAAACCAAATCACACACCTGGCTGAAGAAGGTGCCCCAGCAATGGGGACTATGACGCTTACCAGCCAAACCCGCAAGGGCGCTGGTAATCCGACACACCTTCTGACGCCAAGAACACCCATCCCCCTGGGGACATGGAACATCAGAACCATGTTCCAGGCTGGCAATGCTGCAACCATTGCCAAGGAAATGGAGCACTACAACCTCTCAGTCCTGGGCCTGGCAGAAACAAGATGGACGCAGTCGGGTGAGGTCAAATTGACCAGTGGCCAGTCCATTATCTATTCTGGACACGAAGAGGAGGCAGCCAACCATACGGAGGGAGTGGCAATCATGATGACGAAAGGCACTAGAAAGGCCCTAACTGCATGGAAACCCATCAGCTCTCGTATCATCTCAGCAACCTTCAATACCAGCAGCAGGAGAGTGAAAGCCCATATAATCCAGTGCTACGCACCCACCAACGCTGCAGATGAGGAGGTCAAGGACAGGTTTTATGACAGCTTAAACCACCTACTCAGTAGTATTGGAGACAGGGACATCATTATCCTGATGGGGGACTTTAATGCCAAGATTGGAGGCCAAAACGAGGGATATGAGTGACGAAACAGTTCAAGGATATTCTCTCAAGGTCCTGAACAGACAATCACCAACAGAGAGGCCACACATTCCTCAGACCAGGACACCGCTAAACATCAAATGTGACAGACCAACAAAGACTGAAATAAAAGCTGCAATCAAACATCTGAAAACCGGCAAGGCTGCTGGCCCTGACAATATTCCACCTGAAGCCCTTAAAGCTGATATAAACACATCTACAGACATGCTCTACAGCTTCTTTGGGAGAATTTGGGAGGACGAAGAGACACCCAAAGAAGGGTGACCTAAGGAAGTTTAACAACTACCGAGGGATTACCCTACTTTCAGTGCCCAGTAAGGTCTTTAATCGGGTCATTCTCAACCGTCTCCAGGAAGCTGTGGACAAGAGGCTCCGGGACCAGCAAGCAGGATTCAGGAAAGATCGTTCATGCACAGACCACATAGCAACACTAAGCATCATCATTGAACAGTCTATTGAATGGAACACATCCCTGCACATGAACTTCATTGATTTTGAAAAAGCTTTTGACAGCTTAGACCGGACAACACTGTGGCAATTAATGGAACACTATGGAATCCCCACAAAGATCATAAACCTTATCAAGAACTCTTATGAGGTCACCTTGGGTAAAGTCATGCATGCAGGCCAGCTTTCCCAGAGCTTTGAAGTCAAGACAGGCGTTAAACAGGGATGTCTTCTGTCACCATTCCTCTTCCTTCTTGCTATTGACTGGGTCATGAGGGGAAGAGAAATGGAATTCAGTGGACAATGTGGGAGCAGCTGGATGATCTTGAATTTGCGGATGATATAGTTCTCCTTTCCCATACACAGACACAAATGCAAGAGAACACAGACAGACTTTCAGAAACTGCAATAAAACTTGGTCTCACTCCCAATATAACAAAAACTCAAGTGATGAAGATCCAATCCAAAACCAGAAACCCCATCTTCTTGAACAGCACTGCCCTAGAGGAGGTAGAAGCTTTCACCTACCTAGGCAGTGTTGTGGACACCACTGGAGGGACAGAGGCCGACATTAGAAGCAGAATTAACAAGGCTAGAGTGGTGTTTCACATGCTCAGAAAGATCTGGAGCTCAAAAAACATCTCCACAAACACTAAGATACGCATCTTCAACTCCAACGTTAAACAAGTGATGCTGTATGGATCCGAAACATGGAGAACAACAAAACACACAACACACAGGCTGCAAACATCCATCAATTCATCAACACCTGCCTCAGAAGGATATTAAACATCTGGTGGAAAGACAAAGTCAACAATGTGGACCTGTGGACCTGTGGAAAAGAACAAGCCAAGACCCCATAGACTTACAAATCCGAAAGAGAAAGTGGAGTTGGATTGGCCACACCCTCAGAAAACCTGCCACAAACATCACCCGACAAGCCCTGAAATGGAACCCCCAGGGGAAAAGGAAAAGAGGTCGCACCAGGAACAGCTGGAGAAGAAGTGTAGAGGCAGAAATGTCAGAGAGTGGGCTCAACTGGGGAGAGCTTGAGCGAAAAGCCAAAAACAGTGAAATGGAGGATATTCGTCAGCGGCCTATGCACCCAAGAGGAGCAAAAGGCTTAAGTAAGTAAGTAAGCACTTTCTTGGTTTTTGTATAGCACCAACAGAGTTTTTCTGCAGAGTCATATGGGTTTTTTCTTCTTCTTGGTTTATCTTTACCTGACTGAGACTGGCCACATGTGTGGTGAGGTTCTGGAGAGCTTCACAAATGACTTCATTTCCAGCACCAAGCTTCTCAAGTATCGGGTTGGGTTTAGGTGTAGCGCTTCTGTTTTTCTTTAAACCACTAACCTGCTCAACTTCACTATTCTCTTCTTCATGAATCATAGCCACTTTCACTCCTTTTTGATTGGTCATAGATGACAGTTTACTTCTCCTCTCCACTTCCAGACTGTAGGCGGTGCTCAAGCAACACTTCATCTGGTACAGATGGATCCTGCAGGAAAGGCTTGATGTCTACACATACTGCATCATCTTGTAAACCTGTCAACAATGTTTGCAAGAACAGGGTCTGTATGAGTTCTGTGTAATACTTCAGCCCTGCCTTGGCTCTCTCAGATGCGAAGAGCACTTTCTGTCTGAGGTCCATGGTGCGGATGAGAAACTGAACAGGAGTTTCTTTTGGCTCTTGGATAGCACGGGTCAATGAGTGATATAGCTCTGTGGCATCTTTTTCCATGAAGTGCGTCCTAAGGACCTGTCTTAAAGAGTTCAGTGACAGTTGTTGTCTGCTTTCAAGATAGCTTTTTAATTTAACTTCAGGTGCAATGGACGGAATAACTGCTTCAACAATCTCACCTTCCTCATAGCCCTTTTGCAGTCCACGTTCAATTTGTCTTTCAAGGCTGGTGAAATTCAGTTTGTCTGTTTGTCCCACTTCACCAATTTGTCCAGTGATCCTAAAATCTTTCCTGTACATCGGATGCAGCACGGTTCTGACTTGCTCCGACTCCTTTTCTGAACTTAGCAAGCTGCTCAGTCTCTGTGGTGATAAAACAGGTGGAGGTGCAGGATCATGTTGTGCCAGCAGAGGGCGCCCCACAACTGTCTCTGGCTGCCCACTCACCTCCTGAGCTGTCGATCCATCAGCTCCAGTGACATCAGTCTCTTTTGTTAAGTTGTCAATAAAATCATTGGTGGCTAATAGCAGACAATCCATCATCTTCCAAACCAGTTATCTCCTCACCCTCCAGGTAACCCAGGATCAGCCTCCTCAGTAACCGACATGATGAGTCCGCCTCATCACTGGGCTGAAGTCCTAGTTTATCGCATACTGCACTGACTTCAGTGAGTGTTAAAGTTAGAAGCTTCTTCTCAATATCATTCAGTAGCGATTCCCACTCATTATCCATGTCTTTTCAGTCTTTGAGATACTCACAGCTTCTTGAAAAAAATGTTTGTTTTCCATTCCTTTACTGCATTGACAAGCACGTTGTTGTTGCTAGGTCTCGTGACGACAATGCTATGCTAACTGTCGTTGTTCACAGCGGTGCCGTCTTCTCACCTTTTACACTTTTTTTCGGCTGAAAACTTGCTTGAACCAGGTGGAAACACCAAAATTATGTTGCACCCTTGAAATGAACCGGTCAGAACTCGTCCATCTTCCCTTTTAGCAACTTTTATTAAGGAAAAATGCCTACAGCTTCAGACAAGCTTCGTTTTCAGCCTACACACACCTCTGTCTTCTTCACTGCGCCTCTCTTAAAGGGCCAGTGTCTTAATCTTAATCTAAAACACACAGTATTTACTGTTTACTCTTAGAAATTTTAATTAACTTAAATACTTCTGGAAATTAAATTAGTTTAACTAGACACACTGATATAACTAAATGACAGAAAAACATGTGAAAATATGAATAAGCATTTTTAGCGTGTTACACCAGCAATATAGCAATATAGCCGCGAGACGGTTGCTGCCGACAGGCCGGTCTTGAAATACAAAGATTTCCCAACTCAGGGGAAAATGAGGGAGGGATGCACGACCATTCAAAAATACTACCAGGTTTCTAATGATACACAGCTTAATGCAAATGGGTGAAGTATCCCTTTAAGCTTTCCAAGAGGGCAGGAAGTCAGACCGAAGGCAACTTTTACCTCCTGGGTGCGTATCCACTGAAAGTGAATGCCTAGAGCTGCATCGCCCAGCTCCACTGGTCACTAGTTTAATTTAGTTTTCTTCTCAAACTAACCAGCACTCCACAAGGTTTATTCTCTGAGCAGTATATCACTTTTGTCTTTTGTATATATAATTTTGAAATAATGAAGGAGACAAGCTGATATAAATTGGTGCCACCAGCTTTGTTCTTGCTTGTAACAACGTTTAAGCTACTAGCCAATTACAGAATAGGGCGGGTCATGCCTTTACCATCCTAGGGAAAAAAATGGCAACATACCACTAAATGATGTGCAACAGAGGGAGTTTAAGAAATGGTATACACAATGGAGACTGAAATCAATATTCTTGAATTTATCTTTATTTGAATTGACTGGACCTAAATGTTTGTTTACTGCTACATGTTTTAATCTTATTCACAGACTTGTCTTATTTACAAATTTGTCTAATTCAAATATTCCCAATCAGATCATTGTGTTTTGTTTACCTTCAGCACATGTGCATTCATCATTTCTGCAGAGCTGCAGCAGATGTCCAGCTCTCCTCTCTGGGTGGTAAAACTTCACACAACTTGTTTCTGCAGCCAGAGAGACACATTTTTTAGAACATACATTAAATGGCAATTGCATTATGTAAATATGTACAGTAAATACTTGAAAAAAATCCAATAATGCATAATTATTCACTCTGAAATCTTTTGAAAACAAATAAAAGAGGTCCAAGTCCTGGAGGCAGCAGATGTTTCTATCATTGCCTTTTTCACACGTGCTCCTGAAAATGTCAGGACAGACTGTTCCTAAAACTGTACTGATTTGCCTGTAGACAAATGCACCTCACAGTGGGGGACTTTTACTGTCAGATGGGAGGAAGGCGGGTGGTGGGGTCTCATGAGACAAGAAATTACAAAAAAAGGATAGTGTGGAAATGGCAGACTAAACAGAGTCCTTGCTATGATGAAAGTTTTCGCTTTTGTATCAATGCTGTGGGTTCTTCATGTAATCACAGAATTTATACAAGCAAGCAGAAAAGATAATGAAGCTACTATATAACAGTCCCACAGATGGCACCGGTCTCCCACTGGTCATGTGCAATGGGGTGAAAAATGTTGACATTTGGGTTCGCACATGCACCTCAAGTTTTGTCCATGTGTTTAAACAGCTTGTCTTTAAGTGTTAGGGATGATAGGGAACATTAGGTTTCTTCTTCTTAGTCCTTATCTCAGTTTTTAGTTTAGTAAATTCATTTGGAGTGGTTTTCATGGGGGATCTATAGAATGGGTTTGTTGATAATAAGACTCAGGTAAAGTGGCAGCTCAGAGGATCCGTATGGATGCCGACTTGGAAGCTACCGGACTAGACAGCCGACCCACACCCATGAACTTGTTAGAGAGCAGCCCTGTTTCTTCTTTTTGTGATCCAACTACAACAAAAACTGAACTAATAGACAAAGCCTGGGCTCGTCGCTCCAAAGTGGCAACCTCCGGTCTTGGTAAATGAAGCCATTGCGGAAGTACAAAATCCTGCAGTTCGTCGAGTGTCCACTTGAGGCTGGCTCAAGGAACACCAGAAGTTACATACACATACACAGGCAAAAAAGCTGTTTGTACAGCATAAATAAACATGTTTACAGCCTGGTACAAAAAACTAAATTGGTCTGATTAGTTATTGTCCTCATGGGCACACACGGTACAGTGACTTTTTTTTTTTTAAACAACTCCATTTTCATTTTATTCACAATAAGTGTTATTCATAGTTAGGCACGTAGCTGACATGATTGACAGGTGGGCGCGATGTACTGTAGCGGTTTGTCAAGAGGCTTAAAACCTGCCTCAGCTCCAGCTCTCAGTCTGTTAGGTTGATTGAAAGTTAGGCTGAGGCAGCATTTCCAGCATGGCAGCTGCTGCCGATGAGCCTCCCAAGCCCACTGTCGTAACAGATAGCTCACGTCAGTCAGGCTTTGTCTATTTATATTTACAGTCTATGGTCACTCCCCACAACGCCGTCCAGTGCGAGCAAGGCTGACCCAGCCTTATGTTTTCCCTATCGTCAGAACCCGTCCTTTCTGTCACTGTCCCTTCATACTTCAGGTTAGGGATAGCTTTTTGTTTTATGTATATGTCTAGGCAGTGCTATCTCGTAACACTAAGACTTACGGTCGTAGTATTCATAGACAGACACAGCAGCTGGTTGCATGACTCCAACTTTCATCTTCTGATGAACCCTAAATGAAATCTCTTCTGGCCGAGTGTGAGAAACCTGTGGGGAGATTCAGAAGGCAAAGATGAGATCATTAAGAAGAAAGGAAAAAAAGACGAAATAGGACTAAATGCCACAATGATCTCTTGCCTTGTCCAGGTAGATGATGAGAGAGCCTCTTTCCGACAGGACTGTGTTCATCTCATATTTGGCTATTGTGCGGGCACGTCCTTTGGACAACTACACACGCAGACACACACACAGATACATGGTTAGATGATTATTTTTACATTTAAACAAGTTTGTTTCCTCTAGCCATAAACTCTGATATTCTCTTTGCTGCTTTGTATGTGTGTATCTGAAACAGTTCTTACTAAGTCCAAGTCTTGTGTGTTTACAGTGAAGCCAGTTAGCAAGCTAATATCCAGGATTGTCATGGTCGCATCACGCTCTGTGTCTTTGTACCTGTACAAAAAAAGAACAGAACAGGTCAAATATCAACTTAAGGAAGACAGAGATCAGGAAAGAAGAGCCTTTTATGCAGGAAATGGAGGACAGGATAATTTAAAAATGCCTCGTGTTTGTACTTACAAGACCTCTATTATCAGCCTGTATATCTTCTCATCTTCACCCATATCCTCTGCAAGCAGCAAACATGATTGTTTTTGTTTCATGCTGTAACTCAGGTAAGAGAGACAAAATAGACACAAAACAAATAACAAAGCAGTTAAAAAGTAGAGCCAAATTACCTGGGAGGAGCTGCACTGACATGTTATACCTCTGACAGTCACTCGCCTTCTCTGTCGGCAGAGCGTAGTACAGCGACACCATCTGGCGCAAAGAGAAAAGAGCATCTTTGTACAAGAGAAACTAACAGGCATCCATTTAAAGAAAATACAATTCACACAAGTTAGAAAGGAATGTTCTTTGATTCAATAACCAACAAATACAAAAATGGTGACGTTAAATTTAACTTGGAAAAAAAAGAGCCAAAAGTGACCGCTTACCTCCGTGTAGTAGTGGTGTGGTCTCTGAAGCAGTAACAGGCACTTTTGTGTGGGAGAGGTTACTACACGGAGGTAAGCTGCTTGTCCCAGTTACAGCGCACTGTTTACCGAATATGACCTGACTCAAAGTGAGCAGGCCAGCTTCCATTCATTGTTTTCATATATTTTAAATACCTTAACTGTCGCCTCTCCTGTGCCTGTGGCGGACACAGTCACGTTCTGATTGATATCGCTGAACTGCAGGAATTCAAACGTGCACAAACACATTTATTAGGATGAGCAGAAGAAACAAACACACAGAAAATGACAGGAATGATGAAATGAATGAGCCCCTCAGAGCTTGTGTCAGAAAGTATCCTCACTTTGGACGTTCTCGTGGCGTAGCTGTTGTCCCTGTTAAAGTTGTATTTGTCAGGCATTGATCTGCCCGGCAACAAGATGTCCACATTCAGATCATATTCTGGTTCTTTAGCACTGGCCCAGTACTCAGATACAGCCTGGTACACCATAATGGTAGCCTGGTGAGGGGGGAAAAAGGGGGGAGGGTAAAAAAGGAGGACATATTTTATGAGGATCTGGATGATTAAAAAAAGTGAGGTATCAAGATTGAGAGAAGAGTCTGTGTTACCTGAGTTGATCCATAACCTCCGCCCACCTTCTGCTGTTCGTTGAACCATCTGACAACAGGTCTGGCATCTTCAAAGGCCTTTATGAACAAAAGGAACGTGTAAGGGTGAAAAGATCTGCGTTTGACTTTAGGGTGGTATTTATTTTTATTTTTGTTGCTTCTGCTGCCACATCCTTTAACATCTGGTCTTGCCTCATAGAAAGACCCCCCATTCCCTCATCCGACAGTGAAAATCTCTTACCTGTGTGAAAGGGCAACTCTTTGAAACTTTCAGGAGTGCAGTTGTGAAAGAGGCTTACAATTACAATCGATTAATCATTAAAAATGCAAACGTTAAAATGAAGCATACCTTGCCCACCTCTGTTGTGTTTTTTTTCTAAAACAATATTTATGTTATTCCCTCCTTTGTGTTGTACTTTCAGATTCAGAATTCCTGGATTGTCTTTTTTGTGTTTTTCTCTGTAGCATTACTATGTGCTGGAACACTAAAAAAGTGCTCACCTTGATCTTCACAAGCGCGAGGAGAGCGTAAGCTGTGGCCTCCAGTGTGTTTATGTGTCCCTTTGCAGATGGCCAGTGGGACAACTCTGAGGAAGACACAGATACATTTTTGTGAGTCTGCTGTAACAGCAGGATGCTTGATCTTAGTCTTAGTCTTTCTAAATCACTAGTATCAAAAATATGAACTTACAAAAGGGATATGAAAAGATATAACAGATAAGGTACTGACATCGGAGTTAAACATCTATGTTAATGAGTCTCTGATGTAAAATTCAGCATTTAGCGAAAATCTACCCCCCAAAGCTAAGACACTAATGCGTTATTTTATTTTTACAAAATTACTAAAGTGACTTTTTATTGATTTGTGTGACAGCACCTGGGGAAGCAAAGTTGTAAAGGATCTCTTTGTTCAGTTTGTTAGCATTGGCCAGGGCGTATGATGTCATGGCAACTGCATATAGGTTGGTAAGTCTGGGCAGACGATTCTCCAGGTAGGTCAATGCTTTGTCTATGCTGTTTGGCAGACTCTGGATAGAACAAAAAAAAAAGTTAGGATGAAGGGGAATAAAGCGAAGACAGATGAAACGCAGAGATTTCAAACATTCAACATTAAAGAACATTTTTTTGAAAGGAAAATACACAAACAAAAAGTGTGATGAATATTGTGAGAGATTAAAAAGCTTTTGAATACAGTACAATACCATTTGCTGTAGTACTAGATGCAGTTGTAGCTACAACAAGCAATAATCCAAGGCATCAAAGATTAATTAAAGAGTAATGATAAGAAAAGGAATGTGGATGACTTGTTTATTGTGTCAACAATACACAGTAAAATGATCAGTTATAGTTCTTTAAAGAAAGAAAATCTGAAACAACAAAAACAAGAATCAGCAGGTCAGACCTTGAAAAAATCGGGAATCAGAATTAGCCAAAAAAATTGGAATCAATGCTCCTCTAATAGGAGTATTAATAGTTTAAAATGGGGGAGGCTTAGCAAATGGTCATGTTGGTTCAGTTCTACAGAAAGCTGTGTTCTATGAAGTAGTATAAGGGGAAAAAATCTGAGATTTCGTGATTAAAGTCATACATTTACAAGATAAAAGTCGTTATTTTAGTCTATAGTTATATCAGTAGCAGCAGCCGCCTGTATGAAAATGAGGAAAGTGGAGCATCTTGTAAAGTTACACTTCAGTAAAAGTTTCACAAATAAGGAGATACTTCCTTGTGTAGTCTGTAACGAGACTGATTACCTCTGTGGAATGAGCTGCTTTCTGCTTTCTCTTTCTCTCTCTCTCTCTCTCTCTCTCTGTGCATATACAGTACATCATATTACTGCATGTATCTATCTATAAATCTCAGTCACTAACCACTTATTTTCCTAGGAGCTCTTGAGCTGTCTTAGGCTCCTCGAGATCGTTGGTTGACGGCCTGACTGAACAACACCCCAACAACCCCCCTTGCTCCCTATCCCTCTTCCTGCATTTTATCCCATCTCTCCCCCTATCCCTTTCCAAGCCCGGCGCAGTCTAGACCTGTGAAGGTTGTTTCATCATGAGCCGGGGATCTGGCCGAAGATTTCTGCCTTTTAATAAGACAGTTTTTTCTTACCACTGTAACTTTTGCTGCTTTGCTAAAGTGCTCATGATGGATAGGCCGGATCTTTGTAACATAGCAATAAGTAAGGTCTTTTACCTGCTTTTTGTAACATAACGATGAGTATGTTTTTTTTTACCTGCTCTTTTGTAATGTTAAAAAACAAAGAGTAAGATTTTACTTTTATTGATCCGCGTAAGGGGAAATTCTGTTTTTACACTCTGTTAATAATGCAACACACACATAGGCTGAAATATACATATGCACAAACAGGATCCTACGGACATGCACTAAAGGAGAGATGTCAGAGTGAGGGAGCTGCCCACAGCGGGCACTCGTGAGCTGGTGGTGGGGAGGGGGTTTTGGTGCCTTGCTCAAGGGCACCCCATCAGTGCTCAGGAAGCAACTTCCATTTTTGATCCACACCGGGACTTGAACCGGCTACCCTCCGGTTCCCAATAACACAAAACCCAGAATGCACAGCACCGCAGGCCACGCCCACTAAGGTCTGAATCAGAAATACTTTATTAATCCCAGAGGGAAATTCGATCGTTGCAATTTCTCCAAAATATACAATATAGCAGTATAAATATAGTAATAAAAACATTTACAGACATATTTACTTCAACACTTAAGGCCATTTCCTCAACTGATTCCGACCGCAGCAGCCAAAACACAAGACCGGCCTGTCGGCAGCAGCCGTCTCGCCGCTATATTTATATTTTTTTCGCCATTCTCAGCTTTCTCCATAGAGCCGCTTAGCATAGCTTCCAAGCAATATGGCGGACGTTAAGTTTCGATTCAGGGAGTGAGTTCCCACCCACTGATCTGTGATTGGTCTGTAGCTTCAGTGGTCGAAAATATGAGGAACTAGCGTTGTAGTTTCACCCCGCTAACCGCAACAGCTTCCAGCGGGCACTCCTGAGCTGGTGGTGGGGAGGGGGTTTTGGTGCCTTGCTCCAGGGCACCCCATCAGTGCTCAGGAAGCAACTTCCATTTTTGACGCAAAAATCGTCATTTTGCGTCACTGGAAGCTCCTTTTCAGACTTAGAAATACAAAGATTACCCATCTCAGGGGAAAATGAGGGCGGGATGCACGACCATGAAAAAATACTACCAGGTTTCCAATGATACAAAGCCTAATGCAAATGGGTGAAGTATCCCTTTAATACTCTGTCGTGTTCTGCCCATCTCTCCTGAGAAGATAGTAAATGAAGAAATAAAAGGATTCAAAGAAAATTAGAAAACAATGTATGGCTGTGCTGTACTCACTTTAACAGTGTCAGAACACAGTGAACGGGACTCCTGCATGGCGATGAGGCAGAAGGCCGTCATGGAGGCGTCAGAATCCGTGCCACGCACGTCACCCTATATGTGCATACATTCACAAAAACATTTTTAATTCATGTTCAATATCAGTCAGTGACATAAATCCTGATTTTTGTAACTCAGTTTTTTTAGCATCAAGATTAAATAAGGTAAGTTTGTGAATTCACGCACAATCATCTCTACATGGGACACCCTTCCAACTTCTTTAAACATGCCGTCTGGCTGCTGTGCGTTGAGAATCAGAAACTTGATAGCGCCACAGATCGCATAGTTTTCCACCGCCACCAGATTGTTTGCCATGGCAAACACCTTGGCAACATAGGCTGTCAACCTTTCGAAAGGGCAGAAGAGCAACATATTAGTCAGAAGTCGTTCAGAAGAAGTCAGAAGTTAGAGGATGTACAAGTTCATGGATGTTTGAATGCCTCACCAGGTGCTGCTTTGGTGACTGGCCCACACAGCAAAAGAGCCATCAGGTTTACGGTAGGTCAGTTGTTTCTGATAGCCTACACACACGCACACAAAAAAAACCTTCTTGTTCAATGGCTGCTGGTTGGAGAAGTCCTAAAACATGTTTTCCTTTGTAGCATTATATCATTTTTCATATTGCACTGATGGCATAAGTTATTGTAAAGAATCCTGGTTAAAACTGTAAAAAATGGACAGTGAAATATCTGGCCTCAAGTGAAGCTAAAACATGTTAGAGGCCTTATCTATTTAATGTTCTTTCCAAAGTCGACCTGGAAGATAACTTTATTAAATGGATTTGTCTTTGATATGATTCCCCTCAAGCATCAGTTCTTACAAATGGCTGGAAGTCCCCTACATTTCAGGTTGGGCGTGGCACCCGCCAGGGGTGTCCTATCTCCCCGCTTTTGTTTACTCTCGCAATAGAGAGTAGACCATTGGCAGAGGTGATGCGGAGCGATCCTCTGATGACAGGTATTCATATAGGTCCCCATAAGCACAAAATCTCTCTCTACGCCGACAACATTTTGTTATTCTTAAGCAACCCAGAAGTCTCCATTTCTAGAGTTATTGAGATCTCCAAAAATTTCGGGAGGTTCTCAGGCTAATTAATTACGCTATATCAGATGCTATGCCCCTAACTTTTAATACCCTTTGGACATCAGATAACTCTGCCCCTTTCCGATGGTCCCCTTCTGGGTTTGTTTATCTGGGTATATATATATTACTCCAGCCCTATCTGGTCTTTATAAAGCCAACTTTGTGCCTTTAATCCACAGAATTAAAGACGATCTGGCACGCTGGACTTCCCTCCCATTATTTCTTTTGGGTAGAGTAAATCTTTTTTAAATTAACATACTCCCCCGCTGCTTTATGTTTTTCAAATGATCCCAGTTCTATTGACCAGAAAAATCTATCTCTATTCTAAACAGCTCATTATCATCCTTTTTATGGAAAAATAAGCGAGCTAGATTAAAACTACAGAAGCTGCAGCCCCGACTAGAAGAGGGTGGACTGGCTTTGCCCAATATTAGATACTACCAACTGGCTTGCCTTGGCAGGTATCTGTGGGAATGGGTTAGAAATTACCCTAAATCTACATGGCTCAACTTAGAGGCTGCCCATCTGGACAAAATTCCTCTTGTAATATTATGTATATTTAAAAAAAAATGGGTTTCAGAGAAAGTAAGGGGTAATTTCCTCCTCCTGAACACTTTAAAAGTATGGAGAACTATTAGGAAGATAGAGGCTCTGGAAGACTGTCTTTCTACTCTTACCCCCATCGATCTGAATCCAGATTTTCCCCCTCGCCTTGTAGATTGTGCATTCACATTTTGGTCACAAGGGTATTTGCACCATAGCAGATTTAGTGGCTAATGGTATTATTACATCTTTTAACCAGCTCAAGGATCAGTTTAGCCTTACCACTACACACATTTTTAGGTATCTGCAGGTTAGGAGCTTTGTCTCCTCAAAAATAAGGTTACACCCAGGGGGTTCTCTCAATCTTCTGTAAAAAAAAAGTGCAGCAGTATCCCACCCATCGAAAATTAATAACCAGGTTTTATAATGCTCTGTTTCCCCCAGTAGAGGGCGTGAGTCACTTTGGGAGACTGATCTATCTCAGATGATGAATGGGGAAATGTCTGGTCTTGTTCATAGGGGTGTTTGTCCACTAACAAAGTCAAGGTAATGCAATTCAAAATTATTTATAGGCTTCAAATTACACCACTGCTACGGAATAGATTCAACCCTTCTCTTTCAAAGTATTGTAATAAATGTAAGGTTATCGAAGGGACATACTTCCATTGTATTTTTGATTGTCCTTTCATCAAAATGTTTTGGGTACATGTTTGTAAGGAAATTTCTGTAGTGTTTGGTAAAAACTTAGATCTTAAGCGTGTTTCTTGTATTCTCGGTTTATATTCTGCAATTAATCTTAAACCCAACATGCTGAATCTCCTTGATGTTCTTTTGTTTGGTGTTAGAAGGTGCATCTTACTTCAGTGGATCTCTGACAAACCTCCTCAGCTCTCAATGTGGTTACGAAGTATAATAGAACTCATACCCCTGGAGGCCATGACCTACTGGCTCAAGGAGAAACCCTCTTCATTTTATAAAATATGGGACCCCTTCTTAACCTATATTGGAGTAGAGAAAGCACAGACTTTGCAAAGATGGACTATATGGACTTATCTGGACAGATATTCTAAAAGAGGCCCGTAGTCAGAGTTCTTTACTAAAACCCTTCTGCCTAGTCAGGAACTTGCATCTTTTGAATTTCTAGTCTCTGAGCTCATAAAAACATCCGTTCTGCCTACCAAACTTGATGTGTTGGAGAGCTTCGTTGCGTTTCTGAAAACCCACAGTTTCCCACTGGTTGGTTTTGTCCAGGTATGTGGTGGCTATGACGGGCAGGGTCATGTGGATCATGTTCTCTTCTCCGTTGCCCGAGGGCTGGTAGATGAGAGTCCCCATTGAGTTCCCACTAATGGCGTTCTCCACCAGTGCAGCAACTTCTTCTCTTCCTGTTTGCACACACACACACACACACACACACACAGACAAAAACACATAATAATTTAATTTCACAAAAACGCAGATACAGGCACTGTATCACATGTCCAAATACAAGCCTGTACCTTACCTGTCACAGAGATCTGAGAGCTAGTCGGTGCGTTTGGAACCAAATCCTTCTTAGGAATCCCACTGTTCAATATTACTTCCTGTTTGCCATCTAAAGATCAAACAGTGTTGGGTGATCAGTAATCATTTTAAGAAGGCACAGCAGTAAATAACTGCATTATGTAGCTATTCAAATGGTCAACTCACCTACACCTTTAGTAGTTGGATCTAGAGTTACAGTCTGAGGAGATTTGACTAGTACACCTTCAGGCTGGAAAGACAATAATAAGGTCACACATTATACATCATACTGAGTATTTGTAATATACTGTAAGTGACGAACAGCAATGCTGCTCGCCTTTTCAATTATCTCTGGTGGTCTGATTCTCTTTTGTATTTACATTGTTACAATAACAGACACAGATTCTAATGATTTGAATGAGATTGGGCAGATTTTGTTTTCTTATACGTATACCACTGCAGTAAGATAACCAACCTGGATACGGTTCTCTTACCGCCATTTGAGAGTCAGACACTTAGATGGAACATTACTGGACCATTAACCTGGACTTATTTATTTAAACTGGAAACTGTGTGAGTTTGTATAGTGTTTAGTGTTTATATCTTTAAGTCACTGAACTTTGTATACAGCTTATTATTGTAGTCTCACTTGGTTGCTTATTTTATTGCTTATTTTATTATCTCGTTTCTATTTTATTTTTACATTCTTAAATTATTTCTATATTTCCTACCGCTATATTGTGTTTAAGAGCAAAGGTAACAACCAAATTTCCCCCTGGGATTAATAAACTGTTTCTGATTCTGAAAGAGACGCATGGGATGTGATGTGTTTCTTACCACGACACGTAAGTTCTTTATGATTCCATCATTGAGGGACGAGTCTTTCACAGCTGCTTTGACCTCGATCCCGTACAATCCTTCCTTCATGGGAATAATGATGAAGGGTACTGATCGTGTACTCTGAGGATAAACTGTGACCTCCTGACGATACCGTCCGTGTTTGGAGGCTGAACTGCACACATTCTCCTCCTCAATCAGATCCACACGCACCTTTAAAAAAATAATAGAC
The DNA here is from genome assembly GCF_963584025.1 of Labrus mixtus. Taxonomy (NCBI): domain Eukaryota; kingdom Metazoa; phylum Chordata; class Actinopteri; order Labriformes; family Labridae; genus Labrus; species Labrus mixtus. Next base: position 16,846,965 of record NC_083613.1, read on the forward strand.
AAAACAGACACAAGACAGAGGTATGAGGGGATTAGAAAAGATCAAGAATCATGTTCTCAGCAATCGTATGGAGACGGTAAATCAAAAGTTTTGCACAAGGTGATTTTAATGAACACGTTTCTGTTCTGACTTGAAGTGTGATTTGATGGACGACATTGCTGATTTACATTAAGTTTAATGTAAAATCCTTGGCCGAAAGAAACCAACAACTTGACGGGTTCTGGGTCAAAGTTGTGCTTTGCTGCACTTTTAGTTCTAATCACTCTGAGGAACATTTTGATCAACATGTGTGCAGCTTTTGTTTTGCATGCTTCTTATAAAAACGTCACAATCTCCTCGGCTCTGTCCTGGATAATTGGAGCTGAGTAACACAGACTTACTGTGGCGATATCTGGGCTGTAGTTGTGGAGTATTGCTTTGACCTCGAGCTGCTCTCCTCGGACGGCAGAATAGGGCAGCCTGAGGTCAATGAAGAAATCTTTCCGTACAATTACTTCCAAAGGCTCGCCGACGCAGATTCCTTAAATATGAGGAGAGGATAAAAGAACATGATGAAAGAGAGACAAAAAGGTGGGTTAGTTTTTGGTCAAAGAGGCACACATAGAAATAAAGACGAGTCACTTAATCCTCACCGTGAGTTCTGGACAGACTGATGCCGGTGAACTGCCAGGTTGTGATTGAATCTCGCAAAGGAAAATTTTTCACAGATGATGTGGTGTCACTGAAAAGAGGAAACATTTTCATACTTTTAAGAGATACGAGGTCACTTCAAAAACTTGGTGATGTTATTAATGACTTCAAGTGTGATTATTGTGTGTAGAGATGTCTGACTCACCAGTTAGGGTTTTGGCTTGGGCAAGCAGGAAGATTGATATCCAACCAAAGCCAACTCTCAGGGAACTTAGTGCGAGACACAATTTCATTGCTATCCATGTAGCTGTTGTCATCCTCCTCACCTATAGAGTGATTAAAGAGTTCAATGAGCGCGATGTTCAGCATGATTATGGTATAAAACACCCCAGGGTGTCCCGTCTATTATCCCTGTCTCTTACTTCGAGCCAGTTGGAGATTTTCTTCCTTCTTCTCTGTCCGCTGGTTTTCCATCTCCCTGCAGCAGTGCAGGAAGGTGTCAACACACGTTTGACCGTCCACAATGTACTCACTGCGCCTCTCACAACTGCATGAAACAGGGAAGTCCGTCAAGCCATCCCGACAACATTGGCTTTGTAGTTCGTCTTTGTATTGGCTCACTGGATAAAAAGGGGAGTAGAGTAGAGTCATGGGTTGAAAGGTCTGGAATACATTGTTAATTTGGCAGCTATAATAGATTCAGTCATAGTCAAGATTAAAATGTTCATCAGTTTTACTCATATTTTAGTCATTTTTTACGGGGGGCTGGTAGCCTGGTGGTTAGTGAGTGCGCCCCATGTAGGGAGGCCATGGACCTCTAAGCAGGCGGCCCGGGGCCAAATCCAACCTGTGGCTACTTTCCCGATGTTATTCCCCACTCTATCTCTATCTCTCCCTATCTCTGACTCTATCCACTGTACTGTCTGTAAATAAAAGCATAAAAATCCCCCAAAAATAAACCATTAAAATTACCCTTAAAGGTTTGAGTCCAGTGTCAGTCGACAAAAACCAAAACATTTGAGCCCAGTTTTAGTCGATAAAATTTACATTTTAAATATTTCTTTTAATCCAAACATTTTCTCTTTTTAAACTTTACAGATTTCAAAAATTGGTATCAGGACGACAGGTCGTATTAGCTGTTTTTCTCTAAACTCGTAAAAAAAACATGAAAAACCTTACACAACTCAAGCAAAAAAAGAAACGCAACTTGCAAAACAAAAGAGCTGTTAGACTAATGTAATCGTTAAACACTAACAGAAAACATAATACTGCACTACTAAAACAATACTTAAACAACTTAAACATTATGGTGATAATATTTATCCACTTTGAATTAACCTATAGTGGAGAACTATCACCGTGTAGTAAGAGTACTTTTAGTACTGCCACTGTTATACATTTGAGTAGAGAAGAGCTTCAGGTTTCAAACAGCTTCTGTGTACATCTCCTTAGAGGTTTGAAAAATATCCTAGGATGCACTGGGACACATCATCAGTGATGTATTCTGAGTTCATCGGTGTTTCGGGTCCCACAACATCAGACACACTCCCTCAGGCGACCCAGCCAGGGTTGATCAGGCCCTGGCTGATGGTGTTGTCTTTGGCTGCGGTTGCTCTCCAGCTTTTACAAAGGTGATGTATCTCTTTGTTCAGACATGCTTGTTATTAGCAACTGCTCTGGAAATGGCTTCTGCCACTGCTTTGAGCACCTGGTCATGCCTCCAGCGGTAGCGACCATCTCCAAGAGCTCTTGGATGTGCGCCAGTGAACCATTGCCAGGGCAAAGAGGACATGCAGGACACTCACTCTTGCCCCAGATATAGAGACTCACTGGGCTAGGCAACACGTCAAACACCGCTTGGGCCATATACTTGATACGCTGTGGTTCAGCCTGCCAGTTGTCATTACAGGTTACCTTCCTCTCCACTCCACTGCAGAGGCCAGAGAACACGTGATAGGATACCACGTTGATAGATCCAAGCCTTGAAACTGCCAGGTAAGCCAGACTTGTCAACTGTGGTGAACCGAGTTTCAAGCTTCTTGCTGGTTGCTTGGACTGAAGATGCATCCCTGAGGCTGCAGTCAAAGACCTTACCAAGGCTTGTGACTGGTTTCTCAGTGATAGATGGTATTGCAACGCCATCCACAAGGAATTTAAACTTGTCCACCACCTTCCCCCTCTTCAACACCATGGATCTGGACTTGGCTGGTCTGAAGCTCATCCTTGCCCATGCTATGATCCTTTTCCAGACCTTGGAGGATCCACCTTCCCCCAGGGACTGATGTAGTGGTGTAGTGATGTCAGGTCATCCATAAAGGCTCTGGTGGGGGGCTGCCAGGTTGCCAGACTTGGACAGTGGGCCTCTGCATTCAGTCTCAGCTGCCTTGACCAACATGTTCATAGCTAGGGCAAAAAGAATAACTGAGATGGTGCACCCAGTTATAATCCCTCTTTCAAGCCTGTGCCAGTCAGATGTTGAGCTCCCAGCAGACAGTCTTAGCCTGAAGTTCCCATAGTAGCCCAGGATGAGGGCCTTGATCCTGCTGGGCGCATGGTGACTCTCCAGGGTGGTCTCAACCAGCTTGTGAGGTATTTAGCCGTACGCATTGGCTAGCTCGAGTCAAAGCACAACCAGGTCCCCCTTCCCTTCACGGGCCTCCCTGATCAACTGAGTGACAACTTCGGTGTGTTCCAGACACCCGGGATCTCCTGGAATGCCACCTTTCTGAACTGAGGTGTCAATGTACTTGTTCTTTATGTAGCAGGATGATGCGTCTCCTCCCTGCTTAATGTGTGAGTTTGTGTTGCCTTTCTTTCAATGGGGTCCTCATTAGCCTATCACCTCCTGGGGGCACTCTATAAAGGGAAGTCATTTCCAACTCCTCTACCCACCTCCGGGTTCCCTCACTTCCTTCCCCTCGCTGCCACCGGTTCAGGTATGTTAGCAGAAGCTGTTTTGGCTGAAAACGTTTATCCTATGCGCTGTTTCATCATACGTTCTAGCTTATATTTAGATGCATTACTTGTGGACCCTCCGCAGGCATGAATGATGCTGCTGGTCTCTACCATTGCATCGCGAGAATTACGTGCTCCTCTCCGTCTTGTTTGTAGCCGGACATGGCCTGATTGGTATGTACGCCTCACGGCAAGTCTTGTAACTCCTTGTGGTTATTTGTTAGTATTAATGGCGTATTTATGTGTGACAGGGACTGCTTGCTGGGCTCGTAACTGCTAACTCTGGTGTGCTGTGACGTTACTGGATTAATTAAGGAATAACTGCTGCAATGCTGGATTGTGCTTTGTGATTTTGATGCTTACAGCAACGGCTGTGGGGCGGATTCTGCTGTATCGCTGGCAGGGCGGATTCTAAGTCCTTAAGTGTGCGGACATAGCTAACAGCTTTTTTGGGACAATTTAAAGGGTACCTGTATTAAATGGGGCATTTAGTACTTTGTTTTTTTTCCTCTTGATTTGCTATTCGTCTTGCATTTTCATTTTGTTTCCTTTAGTTCTATCTAGTAGTGTTGCAAATTAGTTATAGTTTCAGTTTTTTGTTAATTCATTGAGTTAATTAACAGGTGACATTGACATTTGTGTTAGTGCATTTTCATTCTTTTTGTTATTTTTGTTTGATATTTGAGCACATTACAACATAATTTGGCTTAATTAAGTTTGTTTTCTCTGTATGTGTTTCTGGGTTTTGTTTCTCAATTAGCATTCACAAGTTGTTTTGGCAGTATTTATTTAAACTGAGTAACCTGTTAATTGGTGGCTTCCAACCCTATAAACTAAATTGTGTTTTGTTATATTTTTTATTTTTTGCAACCTCACTGTTAGAGCCAGTTGTGTGTTCAGTATGTATGTGTGCTCTGTGGTAGTTCCTCGTGGTCACAGTAGGGGGCATATTCACTTTAGTGTTGGGAAGGTTACAAGTAGAGGAAGTAGAGGAAGGGTTAATCACGGAGGTGAGCAGCCTACCGTGAGAGGCACACAGTTTTTGACTGCTGTTGGAAATGTATCGGGAATGGAACATTTATCCTGGCTTTTGTTTTACATTCAAGTTATAGTGGAATAAGTGTATGTAGACGACCAGAATATGTATTGTAAATGAATGATTCAGATAAACCCGTTTGAGTGTGACAGCACAGAGTTGATTGATTCCGAACACGGAAACAACGTGTCAATTAAGTACGGTAGGCTATCAGCCCCTCAGTGGCTCAAACTTTTGATAGGCAAGATCAAGCCACTACACTCACTAATTCCTCTTCCCTGTCCTTACAGTTGCTGAGAACCAAAGGTGGTGGTACTGGTGTCCTGGGTGGTGGTTCTCCTCTTCTCGTTTGCTGTGTATCCCTGGTCTTGATTTGGTTTCACAAGACGGTGTGTGAGTGACTGCCACGTGTGATTGGGGTGCTTTTTACTTTTAGTTTTCTGGAATCCCTCTCACCCCTCATTGACCCATCTCACCATTGGTAAGCCACAGCACCTGTCAAGGTCTCCCTTTTCTCCTTCCACGTCACTGTGTGTTTGATGTTTTAAACTGCATTTTAATACATTTTGTAACAAAACTTTAAATATTTTTGATGAATTGAACCATGTCTCCTGCCTCTAAGTGAAACGAACCTGAGTGCTTTATAAATTGATACTGTAAAGTTAAAATAATTCCTTGGGTGCAATTCCCAAGGTGGCGTTGTCGTTCATCCATTTTCCTTGGTTGTGTTAAGGTTACCTTAACTAAAAACAAGAGTCAAGATACTTTACAACCACATCTGGATACTGCTCCAGCTTGGTTGAATTTTCTTCCTTAGGAATCCAGACTCCCTCCGCCTGTCTCCACTGTTCTGCCACCATCCCCTTATGCCAAACCACCCGCAACATCTTCCAAAGGATTCTGAGGAGCTCTGGGCAGCACTTGTACACCTTGTAGGGTACCCCACTAGGTCCTGGAGCAGAACTTGCCCTGGCTGCTTTGACCACCTCTTGCACTTCCTTCCAGGTGGGTTCTCTAGTGTTGAACTCTACCAACGGGGTTGGTATTTCCAAAAGGGCTTGCTGGGGTCCAAGCTCTTGCTCTCTGTCTGGGTCGCTCAGAGGAGTGTGTAGGAAGTGATCTACTTCTTCCTTGGAGCAGTCAAGACTGCTACGCTTCTCTCCTAGTAGCTGCTTTGTGAAGCCAAATGGGTCAGTTGTGAATGCAGCTCACTTTCTGGCTCGCTCAAGCCTCCCTCTCCTGTGTCATTCAGCTCTACGCAGGGACATGAGGTTTTTCCTGATGCTGTGAGGGAAGTCTTAGCATTATAAAGTCACTCAGAATAATATATAATATGAATTTGTAAAATGTATTGTCACAATATAAACTGCGGACCCCTGCTATGCTGAAGCTAATGGGGATCCAGATAAAAAAACAAAACAAACTCATTTTATGATGTCATAACTCACTCACTGATTGGGTAGGTTGTCATTAGTTCTCGTTAGCTCTCGTTATTGCATAAGCTCGTGCTCTCTCTGTCGCTCTGCTTCACACACACACACATCTAACATCTCCTCTCTACTGCTTGTATTTTGACGATGCATTCGACGCACAGTGGGGAAAAATATATTGGATTTGCAAAGTTCCTTAGCCCACTGCTTAAATTTTATTAGTTTTGTTTCGTCTCATTAACATAAACAAAAACACATGTCGTCAGTGTTTTTATGATCAAAGATCTATTGCTAGCTTGTAAACATCTCCTATTTATAGAAAAACAGTCATTGACAAAAGTTTGTTGTTTTATATTCAGTTAATGAAATGAACACTGTTGGAATACAGTGCCCCATGATTTTAAACAATATAGAAAGTTAAAACAAAGTCAACTGTGCTCACTTATGTACAGGTACAACATTAAATATCAACAATAAACATAATAAGCAAACACTAATATGTACAAGACTAAATAAGAAACAGTGCAGTGTTGAATATACATTAACAGTGTTGGTTTGTTTCAGAGTTATTGCACAGTGACAGGTGGGGGGGGGAGGGGGGGGGAAGAGGGGCTTCATCAGGGCGACGGGCCTGTAGTCACAGTGTCTACTGTGGACTCTCCCCCCCCCCCCCCCACCATTCTGAACAGCACAGTATCAGTAACTGAGCTCTTTCAGAGATAAAATAAGATCCAGAAGACTCCAGAACCAGACGGTGTGTGTCCCTCCTGCCTGAGAGCCTGTGCTGAGCAGCTGGCCCCCATCTTCATGCTGATCTTCAACACGTCACTGGAGCTGTGTGAAATGCCCTTGTGCTTCAAAAGCTCCAAATATATGGAGCTTTTGCTCCATATATATCTTAACTACATATATGAGTAATATCAGTATGCAGTATATACTGTATACTGCATACTGAGTTCAACAGTAGTATGTAGTATGACTGCCAGTCGTCGGTTATTTTGCAGTATGCTTGGCCCCGGTTAAACTGGTTTTACTCAGCTGTGAATAATTTGTAGTAATAGAGCGAGCGAAGCACCCTGTAATTGCAGCTGCTTGTCCAGCTGTGGCACATGCACTGTACAGTCTACAAATTAGGAAAATCCGAGGTGGTAAGACTTAAATATGAAAAAGTCATATTTGTTATTGGTTCATAATGTGGCAAGATATTCAGTCACCGCCAGCGACGAGTTCAAACAGCTGCGCTCCGGCATTTTGATCTCTGACCTGGCACTTTGCATTGTGGGAAACAGTACGCGAGGTAGACTGGTCCGATGCTGTACAATTTTCCCAAATCAGTATGACATCCTGGTATTTTTGGCACACTGCAGATCTCGCAGTTGTTCACATACTGCATACTGCATTTTGGCCAAATCAGTATGTACTAGTAGTATAGTATGTGGTTTCGAAAACAGCCATAGTCTGGGTGTCGGGGTGGTGTTGATGGGGTGAGTGTGAAAACCTGCAATAGAAGCTGTTCAGGTCTTCAGACATTGTTACCTGCAGGGGGGTGGGTGGGTCTCCTGTAGCTTGTGACCTCTCGCAGGCCTCTCCAAACTGACAAAGTTATTTTTCAGCTTCTCAGCGTAGCTCTTCTTAGCTACCCTGATCTCCCTCGTCAGCTTGTTCCTGGCCTGCTTGAACAGGTCCAGGTCCCCACTCTTGTAGGCTTCCTCCTTGGCCTGACCCGTCCGGGATGTGTTCACTGAGCGAGGTTTCAGTGAAACACAGGGCGGCGGATCTTCAAAAGTACAAGTTTCTTGTGTTTAGGAGCAGCAGCTCATCTATCTTGTTAGCCAGAGAGCGGACATTTACCAGGGGATTTGACGGGAGCACAGTGCGTAATCCCCGCTGCCTCAGTTTAACGAGCGCTCCTGCTCGCCTTCCCCGTCTGCGGCAAAGTGCATAGAGAGATTCAGCTCCTCTGGCAAGAATCTCCGCGAAACTTTCTGGTTCAGTGGAAACCGGTGAAAAAGTTTGGCAGAGGACAGTCTAATGCTAAGTAGTTCTTCTCTGGTATATGAGACCAGAGAAGGGGAGCAGAAAACTATTAAATAAAATAAAAACACGACAAGTACTAGAGAGCACAGAAACCATCCGCGGCGCCATCTCGGCACTTCAGACTATCTGAACAAGCATAGAAACAAACTGTTTTTTAAAAGCCTGTCCCACATGGATATAATACAATGTATCATAGAAATACATTTTAAAAGTAAAAATAGGGTTAGCTCACTTTTGTATAGTATACTAGTATATTTATCACCACAAGATGTTAGAACGGTTTGCTGAGTGTGACTGAATATGGGGCTATGTAGTACTTAAAGGTGTTGATTCTTACCTAAGCTGGTTGTGACATCCGTTATAGAAGTGGCTCTCCTCCTCCTGCTGGGGACGGGACATTTTAATTCTGGAAACACAGCATAGACAATTTCTTAAAAAGGTGCACTATGCATCATTTCAAACATGAATAATAATACTTATATATTATACTTTCAAACAGAAGAAAAGACTCTGTTTGGACTAAAATACTAGAAATAAGAACTGAATTGACTTCGTGCTGCATGTCAGAAGTGAGATATGGACGGGAGGTGGTGCAGTTTTGTTCTGACAGACTGGTGCTGAAGTGAGACTTCTACTGGATCGAAAGTTGCATATTATACTCTAAAACCCAATAAGGTTTTGCCAACTTATTCTTGCATGTTATTAAGGACGTAATACTCTTAAAATCAAATTAAGGTCACTCAGCAAAGTTGGACGCATTGCCCTTCTTGTGCACTTATTGATGATTTCACAACCACTTGTCCTGAGTGGTTTTTCATATGTTCACTTATGTACATAAAATACCAAAGAAGGTACATTGAGTGAAGGGTAGAGCAGAGTCTTGGTACCTTGTCTGTAGGGAGTCCCAGAAGCAGCATTGGACTCAAACAACAGCCCTGCATCAAAGAACACACCCATACCGTCTTTTCCTCCACCTGGTGTGCAGCCTGTGTCAGATTTCTCTACAATGTCCCACACCTGCAGGAGAAGGTGATTCACACACAGCAAAACAAACAGCAAAGGCTCAGATATGTGTCACATGTCTGGCTTACAAAATGAATACTTTCTATGTGTGTAATTTGTATTAACAATTTAACCCCAAACAAACATTTTAAAAGACAAAAGTAAAATTGCCTTCTTCTGGGTGAGGCGGTGCTTGTTGTTCAGGACATAGACGCCTTTGTCCACTGCCACCAGTCCCACTGTGGCCCCTGGGTCTCCTGTTACCTTCAGACCAAACATCCTGCGAGGCTCAAAGGATGGAGCGGGTCTCGATGATTCCAGCCTCAGCTAAACGTGAAGGAGATGTCAGTGAGATCTGAAGTTTCTTATCAGTTTAATGAGTGTCATTCATTTAGAAAATTCCCTAGAAATATGCATTCATGTTAATCAGTTTGTGTGTGGGTTTGCTGTGGCACATTGCTACATGTGGGTCTCACCGAGCCCATGCAGGAGTCCTTGACGTCCACCCAAACAGAGTCGGACACCACTTCATTATCATTTGTGTGGTAGTAGGCTATGATGCGGAACGATGGCAGCATTTCTTTGGTGATAGGGATTATCAGGGAAATCAGCACCTGACCTATTGAATGGAATCGGCCATTTTTCACCAGCTGACCTCTGCTGAGGACCTATTGATTCAAACATAAACAATCAGAATGTGGAAATCAAAAACAACAATAAAACTATCACATGTGCAGGTGTAAAACATCTCTTACCAGGTATGTGATATCACTTTGTGCGTTTTCCTGCCTGTTCAGGTTAAGATTAATTTTCAGATTTTCTCCTACTTCCAGCTCAGCTGCATCCACACCTATAAAAGTGACACACTGATATGACCGACTGTTATGAGTGCCTGACACTGCAAAGATCTGGAGCATTGCTAATGCTTTGTTACTTTCAACACTATCACTAACTGTGCTTAAAGAGCCCATATTATGCCCTTTTTGGGGTTCGTATATTTAATCTATGTACCTACTAAAGTATGTTCTCAATAGCTAAAGTTCGAAAAAAGTGTCTGTTTTCATGTACTGCCGCTCCATGCACCGACTCACTTCTGACTCTCTCTCTAAGGCTCTGAAGTGCCCACGTTCAGAGTCCCCACGTGTGCCAAGTCTGATCTGAGTGGTCGGCCTGTCGGCTCTGCCGTAATTGGTAAGTCGCTCAATGTCCCGCCCCTTTTACCATATTGGGAATGCAGCCACTGGCTCCGTCCGAGGGGAGCAAAAACATTAGCACCTTAGCACTACTGTGCTACCGCAGGCTACAGCATATCGTGGGCGTGCTACAGAAGTTAATGGGCGTGCAACATGAGCTGCTGGGCTTGCCACAACGAGCCAATGGGCTTAGATCAGTGATATCACACTGACAAGATGTCACACTTGCAAATATTTTTCGAGGCGGGCTAGAACCGAGCCTTATATGCAGCTAATGCTGCAGCTAACTGGAGGACGTAGGAGAAGCTGCGTTTACGCAGACTTTGAATTTTTGCAAATAGATGTGCCTAAACATGCACAGGACAACAAAAAAAAAAACACACTAAAAAGCATATAAAACCAGAAAAAGCATAATATGGGCCCTTTAAGTATCTGGGCCCGGTTGTTCAAATGGTTCAATTTGGATATAAATCTGGATCCTTTATTACAGTCTGGATCTCTGTTGGAGGGATGATCCAAAGCGGCAACCTCCGGTTTCAAAAAATGACGCCAATGCAAAAGTAAAAAAACTGCAGTTCGTCGAGTGTCCGCTTGAGGCTGGCTCCAGAAGCACCGGAAGTGCTAGAAGCCCACAGCCAAAAAAGCCAGTTTCACAACAGAAATTAACATGTTTACAGCCTGGTACAAAAAACGAAATATATCTGATAAGTTGATGGCCTCATGTGCTCCAACTGTGTGTGTGTGTGTGGGGGGGGAGTTTGAAAACTCATCGGATTATTTTATTACGTAAAACGGCTATGCCCATATACGGGTTGTGGAGGCCAGGAGGCTAGGTAGCAGCTTGGTCCGTCGGCTTTCTCGTCTTTTTTTCTTCGTTTGGAGAGTTTGTTTAACACATATCTGACAACATATATGGCTTGCTTTGCGGTTAACAGACCATCCAAGAAGTTGAAACAGAGTTTGTGTGATGTCAAAAACTAAAGGTCCACCTCGGTGGTTAACCACAGACTGTAAATATGGTTATCCGACGTTATGATGAATGTTATACTCCACGTAAATGTCGACATTAAAAGACAAACTTTGTGTATAAAGTTCAACATGAATCAGATAATACCCGATGGTTAAACAGGTTATAGACAGGGTTCGTCCAGTAATATTTACAATCTATGGTTGATCCGGGTACTTTATGTCAAAGCTACCCAACTCTCAAAAGTTTTCAAAAATATATGTAGCCCTGGGCAATTTAAAGGCTTTATATGCATGTTTTTGTACCTGGCTAACATGTGATGATTACAGGGTACAACCTACGTTGTTGCATTTTAATGTATGTGATTCATTGTCAATAAGTCATGTCATTTTTTTCTGTTTGGTGATTGGTGGTGGGGCGGGAGTTACCGGTAAGAGTAAATGATGAAGAAAAGAGACGAGAGAGAGAAGTCCGCGGCAGCAGCAGCAGCGTGAAGCAGAATTAAAAGACTGAAAAGTGAGTTTTTACTGTCCAGCTCGGTCAGTTAACAGTTTCCCCGGAGTGTTTCACCTCGAGTGGAGGTGAAATAAGGACTTTGGTAGTGGACTAGGTTAATGTGAGTGTGAGCTGCAGCGGCTAGCTGAGCTCCGACACGACGAGGGAAGAAGAGGATTTTACCTATTCCGATGGTCCTCCGCAGTCAGCCATTAGTTCGCTAGCTTTGTCTTCACCTCCGAGTTGTGTAAGAGACTGTTGCTGTTTGAAGTTTGTAAGACTTTTGTTGATTGTGAGAGCAGCGGCTAGCTGTATACCACTGAGTGAGGAATAAGATTTCTGCCGCTGAGGGTCCGCCACGTTCAGCCTGCCCGCCACCCGCTCGTCATCAGCCCTTCCGCAGTTCGCCATCAGCCCGCCAGTGTATCCTATTAGCTTGATGCTAGTGACTTGAATTCTGTTACTGTGAGTATTCACCTGCTATTACTGCCTGGTCAACGTGAACCAGCTTCAACTGTATTCGGCCGCAACTCTACACCTTCAACCAGGCCTGCAACGGGGGTTTGTTTTATTTTATTTTTTGCCGGTTTGTGAGAGAGTGTGTGTGTGGGCCCACAAGTTTATTTCTAGTTCTTCATAAAAGTGTAGATGCAGGTGCGCTGCCTATTGTAAAGGGTACAGAAAGTGCTACATATATTTTATCCAAATGAAATCCAGGATTGGATTATCTGATATTATTCGTCAAGGTAATCTTTTTCTTCTTTTGAACAACCATGCACTGGTGTTACTTAAGTTTTTTCCTCACCTATGTGGATGTAGTTGTTGCTTTTGGTGGTATACGGTGCAGCCGTCATGGTGGCTGTTGCCTGTCTGTCAGGGGAGATACGTGGATTATTGGTTCTTGCCTGCAATTAAAGACAGAGACAGGTTAGTCTACTTAAATAGTTGAATAAACCTTTATCTTAGGCTAATATTGCCTGAACTGAAACAGTTTAGCCTAGCAATGTAGTGTGCCCTCATGATGAATAAAGAACATAAATCTAAACAATCCAAAGTATTTTCATACAATAAACCACAAAGCACAACTTGGTGTTCACCGCTAAATGCAAAGTCTTTAAGTCTGCATATGATACAATACATTGTCTGTTACCAACACTGCATACAATAATATTGTTTAATTTAGTGAGGTAAAAAGTGAATGTTTGATTTTTATTTATTTGTAGGAGTAATCTGCTTTAAGTTACATCCAATAAACATCAAGTCAAACTAAAACTTAACTGAAATTATGAATGATTTCAGATATGTGCCTGCTGTTTTGGTCTGCTTTATGCCTTTCTATTCATATTATTTAACGCTGTATTATTCTGTATTTGGCCACCAGGGGCAGAAAACTGTCAACACTGCGTTACACACCTGTAAATAGCTATGAAAAATGCATATTATTCGGATAAACTGGCTTTATATTGTTTGTTGTGTGTATGACCAGGTGACAAATGAGTTTCCCCCCTGGGGATCAATAACGTTTTCTAATCTAATCTAATCTAAATTAAGAAGGGGTTTATAAAAACACTTACAGTAATTGACAGTCTGCTGGTCCTGGCCTCTGTATTGATGGTTAGCCGTGCCATGCCATTAGCTACGGTGAAGCCCTGCACCTGACCTGGATTGACCACCACTGAAACACCTCTTGCTGGAGTGCCATCAGGATTCACAACTTCAACCTGGCATTTGAAACACAAACAGTTAAATTATCAGAAAACATTTAAATCCCTGTACACATATATTTGCAGCTGAATGCTCAATCTTAAGGTCAGGTACAAGGCAAGTGTTTCTCTTTGCAGTCCCAGCAGTCCCAAATTTAAAAAAATAACCCAATTAATCAGAATTATTTTTTATTGAAGAAGAACTTGTGCTTTCAGATTGTTTTTCTGCAAACTGTTCATCCCACAGTCTCCTTTCTTTTGACCAAATATTACTGAGTCTAAAAATTGAACTGAGCTCATTTCTATTTCCTTCCACTTGGGGTTTTTGGTTTCACTCATCCATGTCATTATGTGTTTTATCTGAGCAGCATAGAAATACTTACTGAGATCTGGTAATGCCAACCCCCCCAGTGGATTTCAGTTTCTTTAAGTTTTTTTATTTCACTCTCGGTTTTTTGTCATCCCATATGAATTTTCTTAGGGTTTTATCCCATTCCTTAAAGGTTATTGGTGTTATATAAGTTGGTAAGTTTTGAAATAGGAACAAGAATTTTGGAAGTATTGTCATTTTAATTGATTTAATTCTTTCAAAGATAGATAGATTCAATATTTTCCATCTATTCAGATGTTCTTTCACTTGGTCTATCAATTCTGTGTAATTTATTGAAAACCATTCCTCCAGTTTTTTGGGGATTTTAACCCCCAGGTATTATAATTCTTTGCATTCCCATTTAAATTTGTATTCTCTCTTAAGATCATTTTCTATTTCCTCACCTACTGTCATTGCTTCTGTTTTATTAATATTTAATTTATATCCAGAGGCTAAACTATATATATTTATTTCCTCAGGAGGGATGTATTTATATTTGTTACGTAAACTATCACATCATCGGCATAAAGTGCTAATTTATGTTCATTTTCTCCAATTTTAATGCCAGTTATTGTTTTATTTATTGTTATACTTTCAGCTAGTGGTTCCATGCATAAAGCAAATATTTGTGGTGACAGACGATCACCTTGTCTTGTACATCTTTTGAGTAGAAACGTGTCAGACAGTGTCCCATTGACCCTAATTCTTGCATTTTGTTGGTTGTATATTATTTTAAAAATTTGTATGAATTTATGGTCAAATCCAAAAGCTTCAAAAGTATCAAATATAAAATGCCATGACAGTCGGTCAAATGCCTTTTCAGCATCCAGAGTTAACATTAACAGTTGCTTACATGATTTTTCTGAGTAATCTAACACATTCAGGGTACCATCCTTAAGCTGTCAAAAACATTAAAAACTTTACCGAAACATCAAAGGACATCCCTGGTTTGTAAAACTTTGGCATTTTCTTGAAGGTGATGGTGTAAGGTGATGTGACAATCTGGATACTTCTCAGCTCTGCCTCCACCATTTCAACACCTGTGAGTTCATCCAGAATCACATGATCACACAAATTGATAACAAAACTTGCTTTGAACATCCCATTGCTTGCTGCTTGATAAACCGATACAGAAAAATGCATCCTTTACATCTACTGCATCTTAATTAGGAAAATGTAGACATAAATAAAACTTTTTTAGAAACTTAAGAGGCTGAATTAGTAAGAATATCAAATGATCAATCATACAGCACAGGAACAAATACCGTCTCTCTGTCTCACCGCTCTCTGTAAGCACGCTGACTGCTACAAATATGGAGCTTCCCACAAGTTCCATGATGTTGTTGAAGGTCTGTGTGATGTGCTCCCTCCTCAGAGTAACCAATCCATTACCTCTCTGGATCTAATGTGACAAAATACAGGAATGCATCTTTAAATGTAGTACAGTAATGTAGTGAATACTTGGCGGTACTTCACTAAACTTGAAAATGTAATCCATCAGCATGGCTGTTATGATCACGGTGGCTATAGCTCAGTCATTAGGGACTTGGATAAGAACCGGATGGGTCACCAGTTCAAATCCTGTTGCGGACCAAAGTATGGAAGTTGGTGTAGTTGCTTGAGAGATGCCAAGTCACTTCCCGAGTACTGCCGGGGTTTTTTATGATTTCAAGTACTGCATATAACTTTTCAACCAGTTTAAATAAGTCGCAGAGGTCCCCAAAACATGTCTGTGAAGTTTCTTGTTCAAAATGTTTTCTTCCTGTGTTCCGTGTATATGTGTATACCTGTGTACCAACTGTGCAAGGCTGTGACATCAAATTCCCCCCTGAGGGACAATAAAGTATTACATTATATTATAAAATCCACTCTGATCCTGTATTTTATCATGCTTATAAACCCCTCTATTTCAGCCCTGCTCAGAACAGGCTGTTTCTGTGTCTGTAGTTTTAAATGCAAATGAGCTGTGTCTGATCACGCCCCTCTGGAAGTGGATGTGGGACGGCCTTATAGGGCTCAACAGTGTGGTTCCGGATGTAAAATTGCCATTTATTTTCTCCATAGCAGATTTGATTATTAGCCATAATGTCATAACCATCCAAGGTAGACTTACAATGAGCTACCTGAGTGTAGAACGATGGTATATGCTCCTGTAGGAGACACAAGTTTGTATGATATCAACCTCAATTTAAAAAACAAGATTTTTTCGCAACATCGGGGCAAAGAACTACACTACCCACGATCATAGAGTGTTTCTGATTCTTTGAGCCTACTGTTAGAAACCATAGAAATTTTTCCTACCTTTTGCCTTTTTTTCCTTTTTTAATGCCGTTTTGGTGCCGAATTAAATGTACTATAGTCACGAGTATTGGGGTAGCGGGCTGTCTTGGTTCCATGTGCCAATCTCATGATAAAAGGATTTTGTGAAAAATCAAGGGAGGATTTGAAATGTATTTCCGGAACCAGAGGTGCCGAAAAGGTGGGCGGTCACTGTTGAGCTCTATTGTTCACAGTGAGATGGCAGACTCAGAGGACAGAACAAACACCCAGCTGTGGGAGTGTCCTCCACCTGGGGGGGGTTACTTCCCTTTGTGATGTCATGAAGGGAAAATCTCCAGACCGCCTGTTTGAGCACACATTTTCTGAAACGTGGAGCAGTCAAAAGATGTAGAGGACAGACTTTCCTCATAATTGGGGGGTTTGTAGACAGACTAGGGACAACTATCAGTGTTCAAAAAACATGGTAAAGTGTATTTTGTATAATATGTGACCTTTAAAGCCAAGCAGTAAGACCTACAATGAGTGATCAACTATCAAGCTAAAAAAGAGAAATAAAGCAGAGAAGTAAAGCTGTGTGCTCACCGGCACTCTCTGAAGAGAACTTGGAAAGCTCTTCTTTTGACCATCTTGCATAACACCAAACACCACGTAGGCTGTCCCATCCACGTCTTGACCAAACAGGTACCTAAAACAGAGGGGGAAATAGAAAATGTAGTTGACATGCAGACAGGCTAAATCAACAACACAACCTTTAATCTTTGAATTTCCCTCGGGATCAATAAAGTATCTATCTATCTATCTATGTTTTTTTTATTCTCCTCAAATAAATGTACCAAATCTTTTACATACGTAGCTTTGATGTCGACAGTGAAATCTTGGTTGTCCACGTAAAAAAAGGGCCTCACAGGAATCAGTTTGACCTCGAAACTGGGCAGCACTGAAAATGTTTTAACATTTTAACCCTATTTATTAATTTAATTTAATAATTGACAGTATAACTTATACTATAAATAGTGTTAAAAAGTATGTAAAGTTGTATGTTTAACATAACAGAGGAGGTAATTGAAGGGCTCACCATATTCTTTGACCTCAAACTCAGCGGAGTAGCTCTGCTGTGGGTTGTTGTGAAACTTTGCAACCACCTTCCACAGTCCTGGACTACAGCCACCCAAACACAAGAACAAACAGTATATGTCGGTAATCAAGCAAAAACATTCATAACGTGGAGACTAAAGATAAAACCTAGAGTATAATTAGTTGGGTCTACTCTGTTTATTTCAACATTAGGATTTAAGATATAATTAGTTAAAGCACTATTTAAAGGAATAATTAAACCTTAATCACTTTCTGAATAAAAAAAAGGTTAATAGCTTGGATCTGTGGGTTAGCCGTTAAATATATTAAGCCATAAAAAGTTGAACTTGCTACAAATTCTAGAAACAGGAAAATAATTATTAGCCTAAACAAACGACTCCCGAAGCACCTCTCAAATCTACTTGTTAAGGGTTTCCTAATTTTTGTTTAATCTGTTACAACAAAAAGAAAAAAACTATCCAATAGGTGTTAAACTGGGCATTCAATGGGATGACGGCATTTCCCTAAGTCATCAATGGCTGCCAGTCAATGTGTTACTTTCAGAAGAAGCTAGGCTAGCTGTTGCTTCTTTTATGCTAACTGTCCCCTGATGCTATACTTAATGGACAGATATGACTGAAGTAAAAATCTGACCTGCCTTAACTTTTAACAAAGACAACAAGTTACTTAAAAAATATGGCTTTAAATATAAATGAAACCTAAAGGTGGAATTACTAACTAGATTGCTTGTTTCCACATGAGTCAAAAGTGACGCTCTAGCTAAGCTAGTTAGCTACCTTTTAGCAAGCCTTCTTCAACAGCTGTTTTTTGCTAGCTTAGTTTTGGTCTCACAGTGATGTGATGTACAACCCCATTTCATAAAAATGTGGGAAGTGGTGTAAAATATAAATAAAAATAGAGTGTGTTTTACAAAATATTAAAACCCCATGAATAAATGTAACATAGCACAAATACAACATAACAAATGATAAAACTAATATATGTCATTGTTTTTGGAAATGACCTGTCCATTTTTATTTTGATGCTAGCAACAAATCTCAAACAGGTTGGGACATTGTCATGTCACTGTTGCATTAACTTGATTTTATTATCAACACTGTTAGTGTTTTTTTAAACTGAAGAGATACATTTCAGTCATTTTAAAAGTGGAGTATTTTACCTTTCAAATCTAGTAACTCATATTTCATAATTTAGTTGACTTAAATCTGTTTCACAAGTTGAAACTCCAGTCGGCTCAATTCAAAATGTTTCTCCTAATGTAGCCTGCAGTAGCCTACTTGAATATAGATATTTATAGAGGTTTTAGAAACACTGAGTAAGAAACAGAATTTTTTGCACTAACAAAATAAAATGTATTATATTCGGAATTAGTCCAGGTAAGCCTGATTTGTTGTTGTTATTAGTCATAATGAAATGTAGGATAACCACTTCACAACTAAATGTACGACAGTAAAACGTGGGAATTTATCGTATTAATTTAGATATAATACATACCTGACAATTTCTGCCAGCTGGTAATCTCCGGAGTGGATCCCTGATTTCAGAGAGACTGGATCAAGTGGTAAAATGATGCCTTCAGGGGTCTAAAAAATAAACAACATTTGGTAATCATTCATTTGAGACATTTAAATGTACAGATTAATAAATACATCCATGATGTAACATGAAATAATTATTTTGATTTCGATACATTAGCCTGGTTATTAAGGAGATGGCTTCTTTTTCTTTTTTTTAATAATTGCTTAAATTTCTTCCACTGAATGGAGAGGCTGAATGAAGGACAAAACCCCAACCACTAGAGGGGGACATGCAATTATGTTTTACCGTATTTGATTGGTTAAATGTTAAAGTGAGATAGACCCCAAACCTGACAAAGACACAAGGCTGGTTGTTTAGCGTCAGTAACAAAGCTGCCATTTACTGATGATATGATAGGCTACTATTGAATTCAAGTTTATGTTGCCCAAAAATAAAATACCATACCACAAACTCAATGGCAATCGAAGCATCAGTTGCGGTATCTTCATCCCTCTCTAACGGCTCCATTTTGGGCGTCACTGCAAACAGTCTGTAATGAACTAAAAGAGATAGGAAATAAGAGGGTGGGGCGCTGGTGGTGCAGTGGTGCAGTGGTTAGTGCGCACGCCCCATTTATGGAAGCTGTATTCTTCCAAGCGGGCGGCCCAGGTTTGAATCTGACCTGTGGCTCCTTTCTCGCATGTCATTCCCCACTTTTCTCTCCCTGATTTCCAACTCTATCCGCTGTCCTATCTCAGATAAAGGCACATAAAGCCAAAAAATGTATCTAGCATGATTTGAAACTAGAATTCCTTCAGTGCTCCATATGCACTTACCCCCTCCGATCTGTGCTCCCTCAAAAGAAGACCTCAACTCATCGGTTGCATTGTGTACAAACTACGTTGTCTAATTCATTGGTAACTAAACACTACACTTATATACTTATATATCATAATAGATGTTGAAAAAACGTGACTATTTTACTCAGAAGGGCCAACGACAAACTCGTCTAAAAGTATAAACTTCGTCATCGGTGACACGCTTTTAGTGTGGGCTTGGGTAGAGAACTAGCGGGGAGACGGGGAGGCGTGATTGGTTCATCAGATTGGTACCTCGTGGCAGACATTGGTCAAAGTTTTTACAGGCTTACAACTTCTACAGATGACAGATTTTCTTTTCAGAGCACAAGTTATTAATTTCTGTCAGGATCTAAGGACAATTCCAACCAACATCTTAAAAAGTGGATCTGGAGAAAATTACCAAACCTGCCTTTAAGTGACTTATTTTCAGAAAATGATATCTTGTCTTGTTAAAAAAAAAAAAACACTTTCCACAGTGTTTCTAGCAGTGTGTACCTTTACTGTCGGGGGTGTAGAGCGTCTTGTCAGTCTGGATGAAGATGTACCCAGACTGGAATGAAACTAGGACGACTTTCTCCAGCAGGCGGTCAGGGAACTGAGCCTGCAGGTACACATACTGCTTCATGTTTGGATCCCGACTGAAGTCTCCAACAGGGACCTGAAACCAGCAAGAAGACAAACACAATGAATAACCATTATGATGGAATATGTATAGTTGGCTTTCATGGATTCTAGACGTCTTATTTGTTGTCTTGGCAGAAAATTAAGTAATAACATTTAATTTACCGTAATTTGTACAAGCGCCTGAAAGTTATTTCCAGTGTTAAGGATTACAGGTTTGTATGCAAGCATTTTGATTTTAGTCGGATGGTTCATAACGCTGATTTCCACACGAATGTCTGCTCCTGTGCAGTCCTGACACTCCACAAAGATGTTTTCTGCTGTTCCTACACGCAACAGGTTGGGGGCAGACATCACCTGCCTGCAGAGAAGAAGGAAAGATAGACTGTTATGTAGGCCTGGTGCAAAAAGCGCTTCATGCTATGTAATAATAATATTAATGACTTTATCTAATTTGCATGATTATGGAATCATTTTTTATTTATTTATGAAATTTGACTGCTGAAACATACAAGGCCCATGGCAGTGTTTCCAAACCCTTTTTTCCTCTGTGTGTTATCTAGATTATTAGTGAATATGTGCAGGTCTAATATTGACGACCTAAGAGCAAACAGCTTTTAGCAGCTCCCAGGGGGCCCGGACCACAGGTTGGGAATCAATTCCAAAATTTAAAGAATAAAGATTGCAAAAGACAAGTTGACTTAAAAAGGCATTTCTAATATATTTGTGTGTGTGTGTGTGTGTGTGTGTGTGTGTGTGTGCGCGTGTGCGTGTGCGCGTGCGTTCGTGCGTGCGTGTGTGTGTGTGTGTGTGTGTGTGCGCGTGTGCGTGCCTGCGTGTGTGTGTGTGCGTGCGTGTGTGTGTTAGAAATTCCCCTCAGAAGAAGATCAGGCAGGGGTGTTGTTTTCAGGCATCAATTTCAAGGCGTTAGAATCAATGGTTGTATGACTTATATTTTAATATATTTAGTATTTTATTGTAATTCTTTCTGCTTAATGGTGTTTTTAATCTTCTGTTTGGTAACTGTGTAAAGAACTTTGGGTTGCTCTTTATATGAATGGTGCTCTTTAATTAAAATTGCCTTGCGTTGCCAATGCATGTGGCACTTTTGAGTTACAAAGTGCTTCACAATTAAAACTTAGGCAAATAACAAATAAAGATTCATTCATCGTCAGTAAAACAAGGTTAAAAAAGTGCATAAGAGCAAAGGTTTGAGAAAAAGCAGGACTTTAAAAGTGAGTTTTAGGAATAGATTTCAAAGAGGACACTGAGTCTGCCTCCCTGAGATCTTCATGAAGACATGGAGTTCCTTAGCGCAAAGACTGGGTCACCTTTTGTGACCAGTCAAGGTGTAGGATGAACAGATATCTGACAATGCGTGTCATGGTGTTATAAATCCTAACAATAAAGGGACAAAAATCAAACATGAAAGAAGACATGGTCAGACAAGGGTGAGAGCCTCTATCTTGGAGTCTATTAGTTAAAGTTTCGATTCAGCCAAACTGCAGAAAAAATAAATCAAACAAAAGTGGAAGAGCTCCTGCATGGACTTCACAAATAATGAGTAATGTATTAATTATCTTGCTTCAGATCCAACATTGGATCAATACAACATTTCATAAAGTCTGGTGCAATACATCTCTGTGCAAACTCAGACCACAGTTTAACCTTTGTGACACAAAATGCAAACTGGACCATTGCCTCTCATTATGTAAGACATTAGCTTTATGAAATAGACTTTTTAAATTGAATATGGATGAAGCCCCATATAGTGTTAGCTGCTTCCAAACATTTTCATTAAGAGCAAGTTGAACACAAGGAGCAGCGTAAACTAACATACACAACATATACTAGTGCATATCTCATTTCTTCTTCAGTAAGCATTGAGCCCAGGTGGAATTACAAAGGTAAGGTGGTACATACAGTGGAGCTCCATCAGCGAGAGAAGAGAGCGATCCAAAGGCCAGAGAGGCCAGCAGCCACAACATCGTCCTCCTCATCCTCTTACCAGATCCTGATCCCCTGACAAAGTAGAGTGTCACCCTGCAGCACCCTCCTTTTATCCACTCTCTACCCTCTTTCTGCACCCCCACATCACCTCAGTCTCCCCCCAGAGCGTCTCCCTGTACACAAACACACACGATTTCCCAGCAGCAGTTGAGTAATGTTATTTCTGCTCTGATAAAAAAAGATAAACAGAAGAAAATCAATGATGCTTTATAGACTAAGTGACTCCATATGGAAGCGATAAGTGATCAGAATTCAAATGATAAAGCTAATTTGAAAATTCAAATGCATTAACAGAAATGCTTTTTAACTCTCAGAATATGAGTGTATTATTTGACTCAAAAATCAAATGATGATTCATTTATCTAATTTGAATTTTAGTTTTCAGCTTTAAAAATGCACATTCTTTGACTAAATTAAAATGAAGAAAATGACATTTGCTTTATCATTTTCAAAAAATGCCACGCTAAATCTGTATCATAATTCAAATGAAAAAGCTAATTTTAAAATGAAAATACTGTAACAGAAACACGTTTTAATTTTCAGATTATAGGTGCATTATTTGACCTATATTTAAAATAAATATTCAGTCATCCAGTTTGCATTATACTTTTACTCTCTATGTATGTATATTGTATGACATCATTCAAATGAAAACTAAAAGGTCTTTGGCTTTTCGTTTTCAAACTTGCCGTGCTAAAAAGTGATCATAATTCAAACTCGAAAACGAAATGGCAAAGTGGACGACGCAGGAAAGTGACGTCAGACTCCAGCTCCCAGGCAGGTGAACGTAATATTTACAGTCTATGAGGCGAGCGGGCAGAACGCGCAATATGATGGGTGGCGGGGTGAATCTTTAACACTAGGGTTAATTACTCTTCATAGTGGCCATTAAGATATCCCTTATTAGTGCAACAATATGACAAAGTCTGAAGTGATTATGGGATTTAAACTGTCTAAGCCAGACAAACTGCATTATGTAGCAAAAGTGTCGGTCCAGTTACTTTCCCTTTGATGCAGTAAACAAAAGTTGTCAGGAAAAGACAGAGGGCCTTACTCTGAAGTGCAACTCAATATTATTTAATATGGAAACAAAACAAATCCAGGAAAATCCCACAGTTTAAATATTGTTGTAGAAAGATGGACAGAAAGATGGAGGTAATGATAAAGTGTACTTCTTAAATCTATCTTAACTGTTACTTTGTTAGTTGTGATGTTAAAGTGGGGGAAAGCTGAATATTTTTGGAGTCCTCTTAAGTTTCACACATGCTTCAGTCTTGTTTCTATCGCCCTCGGTTACTTTATGATATGAAATGTTATAAGTTACGGTCTGAGAACATCCAGTGTGATGTTTCCTGGTCCAAAATGCTGCAGCTCGTGTACTGACTAGAACTAGAAAAAGAGATTGCATCACTCCTGTATTGGCTTCTCTGCACTGGCTCCCATAAAACCTAGAATATAATTTAAAATCATTCTTCTCACTTACAAAGCTCTTAAAGGAAGAATGTGTTCCATTTTATACATAAATATAGCAGAAATCCAGTATATCCTTTGTAAAGAACAGACCAGCCTTCCCTCCGCATGCAGTATTTATGTGTTAACATGCTTACAAAACTGGGAGTTGCATTTTCTTCTTCCAGTGTAGCCATTTTAGGACATCATTGTATTTGCAGTTGATTGATAAGGATATGATATACAAAGCACCTTGAGCCAAATATGGTTATTTATTTATTTTATTTAACAAGGAAGAAAAATCATCGACAATAACATTTCAATTTCTGCATGCGCTCAGAGCTCATACTGTTGAACCAGCTCCTCAATGCCCAAACAGGTACGTCTGTGTACCTCAGTCTGACACTCTGCTGCTGTGGGCCAGTACTCAATCCAGTGTTCTCCCCAAGTACATACTGATACCTGCAGAGAGCAAAGTGAAAAATACTTGGTCGTTATAGGACACAATCGTGAACTGTTTGATAAAGGGAAAATCATGAGATATATCATGTAAGTAAATTATATCTCTCTGCCTCTACCTATAGCTTCATTGATTTCATAGAAGTTTTTGTGTGCACTTTCTTTGTGACGCTATTGGCAACCATGTGGACAAAGTGGTGTGTGATATCCCTTTATTAACCCGTCCTGCACATGTGTAAGAAGAATGAAGTAAAAAAAAGTCCTCCTGTTCTCTTTTAACTATCAAATGTGTCACTTTCAGGGCTTTCACACTTGCAGAAAACTCCTGATATTAATAATAATAATAATAGTTGTACATGTGAACACAAACAGCCAAATTTTTCGCTCAGACTTCACTCAGAGTTTCTCCGGCCAGACTCCTATTTTTTTTTCCACAGCAAGTCCTAGTGGGCTGATGTGAGACCTCAGCCGGATATTATCCGGAGAAATTTTCTCGAGCCAATGGAAGGGGGGAGTGACGTTTATATATTTGTGTAGACGTTATCAGCAGCCACGTTTTACAACCTCTCTTCCTGCAGGACTCAGGACTGTGGATTAACATCTGGGTTACTTTTTACCAAGAAACAAAGGAACTGATTTAAGTCTCCCTCTCAGACAGGCTCTGGAGGACAGGATATTATAAAGTTTTACAACACCTTGAATAAACAATCTAATGGAAACAGAACACTCTGCTATCTACGAATTGACCCCAAAGACATGAACTATGATCGAAACCAGTCTCTGCAAAGTCGTAAAATTGACCATCTGTTTTAAGGACTGCTGGAAAGCTGATTAAACCACAGCGTTCAATTCTGCATCAAATTAACATTTATGTCTTTCTTCATCTAGATATTTGTAATTGTCACATTGAATGTATTATAATCATCTTTTTAAACTCAAAATCTGATTTTCAGAATAAAACAACTTTTCACGTAATTTGGGGGTTTGTAGACTGTCTATGACACATGAATGTTTGAAAAACAAGTGTATTTTGCATAATATGTGACCTTTAAAACTACAACCTTTTGCCATTACCCCGATCATAGCAGCATAGGAACAGACATGTATTAACTGAAAAGGTACAATATTATTATTATTATTAGTAATATAATTTATTTACAATATTATTTACTTTTCAAAAACTCATACATCAATCTATTTCTCTGATGATTTAAAACCTGATTTTAAAACCAAAAGATGCCAAAAAAACACTGTGTGTTAGGTCTGTCTGTTTACAATCCTGTTTTTAATTATATTTATATTAGACTATTGTTTTTATTAGTGCCATCAAATGTATTACATTACCTTTCTCCTCTCTTTTAAATTTGTCTTTGTGTTTTGTCGTACACTTTGGTCCATCGTTTCTGTGAAAATGTTCTTCAAAAGTACATTTGGATTACCTCTCAAGTAAATGTTGGTGCTGTAACTTCAGGTACAGTCAGGTTTAGATAGATGTGTGTTACAAGAGGCTGCTTTGTCTAATATACCTCTGCTAAGTTCTCTGTCACACCTGTGCAATTCGATCGTTACAGTTTCTCCAAAATATACAATATAGCAGTAGAAATATAGTAATAAAAACATTTACAGACATATTTATTTCAACACATACGGCCATTTCCCCAACTGATTCATAGATTTCTTCCAGAAGGAATTGGTATCTTGGAAATTCCTGGCAGAAAACAGACTCTATGTCTGTGTCCATAGGCAAACAGTGAGAGCACCGACACTACCAGTCCGCCCCAGCTCGAGCCGGCTCAGGCTCCTCGTCCTCACGGCGGCCAGTGTTGCACCCTTGAAATGAACCGGTCAGAACTCGTCCATCTTCACTTTTAGCAACTTTTATTAAAGAATGCCCACAGCTTTACACAAGCTTCGTTTTCAGCCTACACACACCTCTGTCCTCTTCACTGCGCCTCTCTTAAAGGGCCAGTGTCTTAATCTTAAAAGGTAAAACACACAGTATTTACTGTTTACTCTTAGAAATTTAAATTAACTTAAATACTTCTGGAAATTAAATTAGTTTAACTAGACACACTGATATAACAAAATGACAGAAAAACACGTGAAAATATGAATAAGCATTTTCAGTGTGTTACACCAGCAATATAGCAATATAGCCGCGAGACGGTTGCTGCCGACAGGCCGGTCTTGTGTCCCGGCGAGCGGCCAACAGCAGTCCCGGCGAGCGGCCAGCAGCTGCCCCGGCGGTCGGCCAGCAGCTGCCCTTTTCAGACTCAGAAATACAAAGATTTCCCAACTCAGGGGAAAATGAGGGAGGGATGCACGACCATTCAAAAATACTACCAGGTTTCTAATGATACAAAGCTTAATGCAAATGGATGAAGTATCCCTTTAAGCTTTCCAACAGGGCAGGAAGTCAGACCGAAGGCAACTTTTACCTCCTGGGTGCGTATCCACTGAAAGTGAATGCCTAGAGCTGCATCGCCCAGCTCCACTGGTCACTAGTTTAATTTAGTTTTCTTCTCAAACTAACCAGCACTCCACAAGGTTTATTCTCTGAGCAGTATATCACTTTTGTCTTTTGTATATATAATTTTGAAATAATGAAGGAGACAAGCTGATATAAATTGGTGCCACCAGCTTTGTTCTTGCTTGTAACAACGTTTAAGCTACTAGCCAATTACAGAATAGGGCGGGTCATGCCTTTACCATCCTAGGGAAAAAAATGGCAACATACCACTAAATGATGTGCAACAGAGGGAGTTTAAGAAATGGTATACACAATGGAGACTGAAATCAATATTCTTGAATTTATCTTTATTTGAATTGACTGGACCTAAATGTTTGTTTACTGCTACATGTTTTAATCTTATTCACAGACTTGTCTTATTTACAAATTTGTCTAATTCAAATATTCCCAATCAGATCATTGTGTTTTGTTTACCTTCAGCACATGTGCATTCATCATTTCTGCAGAGCCGCAGCAGATGTCCAGCTCTCTTCTCTGGGTGGTAAAACTTCACACAACTTGTTTCTGCAGCCAGAGAGAGACATTTTTTAGAACATACATTAAATGGCAATTGCATTACATTATAATATGTACAGTAAATACTTGAAAAAAATCCAATAATGCATAATTATTCACTCTGAAATCTTTTGAAAACAAATAAAAGAGGTCAAAGTCCTGGAGGCAGCAGATGTTTCTATCATTGCCTTTTTCACACGTGCTCCTGAAAATGTCAGGACAGACTGTTCCTAAAACTGTACTGATTTGCCTGTAGACAAATGCACCTCACAGTGGGGGACTTTTACTGTCAGATGGGAGGAAGGCGGGTGGTGGGGTCTCATGAGACAAGAAATTACAAAAAAGTATAGTGTGGAAATGGCAGACTAAACAGAGTCCTTGCTATGATGAAAGTTTTCGCTTTTGTATCAATGCTGTGGGTTCTTCATGTAATCACAGAATTTATACAAGCAAGCAGAAAAGATAATGAAGCTACTATATAACAGTCCCACAGATGGCACTGGTCTCCCACTGGTCATGTGCAATGGGGTGAAAAATGTTGACATTTGGGTTCGCACATGCACCTCAAGTTTTGTCCATGTGTTTAAACAGCTTGTCTTTAAGTGTTAGGGATGATAGGGAACATTAGGTTTCTTCTTCTTAGTCCTTATCTCAGTTTTTAGTTTAGTAAATTCATTTGGAGTGGTTTTCATGGGGGATCTATAGAATGGGTTTGTTGATAATAAGACTCAGGTAAAGTGGCAGCTTAGAGGATCCGTATGGATGCCGACTTGGAAGCTACCGGACTAGACAGCCGACCCACACCCATGAACTTGTTAGAGAGCAGCCCTGTTTCTTCTTTTTGTGATCCAACTACAACAAAAACTGAACTAATAGACAAAGCCTGGGCTCGTCGCTCCAAAGTGGCCAAGACCTCTGGTCTTGAAAAATGAAGCCATTGCGGAAGTACAAAATCCTGCAGTTCGTCGAGTGTCCGCTTGAGGCTGGCTCAAGGAACACCAGAAGTTACATACACATAACAGGCAAAAAAGCTGTTTTAACAGCATAAATAAACATGTTTACAGCCTGGTACAAAAAACTAAATTGGTCTGATTAGTTATTGTCCTCATGGGCACACACGGTACAGTGATTTTTTTATTTTTTTAAAAATTTTATTCACGATAAGTGTTATTCATAGTTAGGCACGTAGCTGACATGATTGACAGGTGGGCGCGATGTACTGTAGCGGTTGACCCAGCCTTATGTTTTCCCTATTGTCAGAACCCGTCCTTTCTGTCACTGTCCCTTCACACTTCAGGTTAGGGATAGCTTTTTGTTTTATGTGTTACAGGTTTAAGAATGAAGCAATGCTCACTCTCGGTGCAACACATTTATTTCCTGTAAGAAATATGAAAAATACAGTTTTGATCAGAAGCTCTCTCTCTGTATCACATTGAAACTCATTCATCACGTACTGACTACTACTTCTGCTCTATCGGCGTCAGCTACTGTATACTGCTACCTTGCTATTACTTTAATACTTCATAAACAAGGGCTAAACCATACTACATCTTATAATACACATGAACACTTACACACACTGAACATCTACTGTACCATACTCGCTCCTCATTTCACAGGTTACCTAGTCAAAATACCCAGGCTAATTACTCAAATACATATATTAACCATACCTTTACTGGGCATACAGGTAAGTAAGACTAGCTATGGCTACATTGTCAAATTGAATTGTCAAATTACTCCTTCAGTATATTACAGGTAAGTACTGCATGAACATAAATGCTATGAAAACCATGAAAATAAGTGGTTAGTCCACATTAATTCAGAATCAAATGTATGACTGTCTTGTTACTCTCTCTTTTACCTCTGTTTATACTGTTTTTTTAACCTCTATGAATTATGCTTATGAACTAATTCAATGTAACATAACTTGTTTTTAATGCACATATTTCAATACTGAGTCTTGAACACTCTTTTTATCAAACTACACAGAAATGCTCCTTTAAACTTGACCGGGATGAAATAACACTGACTGAGACGACATAACACATGCTGCGGCGCTAGCATATTAGCGGGAATTAGCATGTACATATTAGCTTAGCCTGCTCGACATTACTAACAGCTAATTCACATTCTCAAACCAATTGCTCAGTTTATCATGCTTCACACAGTTTGTTCTCCCTTTTAATGTCTTACCCATATGGCTCTAAACAGTTATTTCATGCTTGTAAAGTTACTAGCTTTGTATTTAGCAACTGGAGTTGTTTCTATCGGCTGCCGCCATCTTAGACACACATTCGTGGCAACACACACTCTTAACCTCGGTCAAATTCCATGTCTCTTAATGTCACAATGACGAACTAAAGCTCTGCTAAAACATACTACTGTTGTCGATCACCAGAGTACTGACTACTACTTCTGCTCTATCGGTGTCAGATACTGATGCTCAATCAAGTATACAGCTTAGAGCGCCCTCTGCTGACGAAGCTGAGTTTAGCAGGAATACCATCACCCATTCAAAGCACATTCACTTAAAATACTCTGTGATAAAATAATAATACAGGTAAGTGGAACAGTAGTTTGCTTAAATGTTTTCAGAGATTAGATTTCAATCAGTTCAAAATTTAAAGGGGGGCAACTATTTAGTCTTTTCAAACACACCGTGCCACATATGTATTTGTGTAGGCAGTGCTATCTCGTAACACTAAGACTTACGGTCGTAGTATTCATAGACAGACACAGCAGCTGGTTGCATGACTCCAACTTTCAACTTCTGATGAATGATGAAATGAAATCTCTTCTGGCCGAGTGTGAGAAACCTGTGGGGAGATTCAGAAGGCAAAGATGAGATCATTAAGAAGAAAGAAAAAAAGACGAAATAGGACTAAATGCCACAATGATCTCTTGCCTTGTCCAGGTAGATGATGAGAGAGCCTCTTTCCGACAGGACTGTGTTCATCTCATATTTGGCTATGGTGCGGGCACGTACTTTGGACAACTACACACGCAGACACACACACCGATACATGGTTAGATGATTATTTTTACATTTAAACAAGTTTGTTTCCTCTAGCCATAAACTCTGATATTCTGTTTGTATGTGTGTATCTGAAACAGTTCTTACTAAGTCCAAGTCTTGTGTGTTTACAGTGAAGCCAGTTAGCAAGCTAATATCCAGGATTGTCATGGTCGCATCACGCTCTGTGTCTTTGTACCTGTACAAAAAAAGAACAGAACAGGTCAAATATCAACTTAAGGAAGACAGAGATCAGGAAAGAAGAGCCTTTTATGCAGGAAATGGAGGACAGGATAATTTTAAAAAGCCTTGTGTTTGTACTTACAAACAACTACTATTATCAGCCTGTATATCTTCTCATCTTCACCCATATCCTCTGCAAGCAGCAAACATGATTGCTTTTGTTTCATGCTGTAACTCAGGTAAGAGAGACAAAATAGACACAAAACAAATAACAAAGCAGTTAAAAAGTAGAGCCAAATTACCTGGGAGGAGCTGCACTGACATGTTATACCTCTGACAGTCACTCGCCTTCTCTGTCGGCAGAGCGTAGTACAGCGACACCATCTGGCACAAAGAGAAAAGAGCATCTTTGTACAAGAGAAACTAACAGGCATCCATTTAAAGAAAATACAATTCACACAAGTTAGAAAGGAATGTTCTTTGATTCAATAACCAATAAATACAAAAATGGTGACGTTAAATTTAACTTGGAAAAAAAAGAGCCAAAAGTGACCGCTTACCTCCGTGTAGTAGTGGTGTGGTCTCTGAAGCAGTAACAGGCACTTTTGTGTGGGAGAGGTTACTACACGGAGGTAAGCTGCTTGTCCCAGTTACAGCGCACTGTTTACCGAATATTACCTGAGCAGTGGCAGTTGGCGTCCGCCTGAGAATAGTGGGCAACCACACAGACAGGTTCTCCTTTCTCTGGGGAGATTATTTGTCATTATTGACGAAAATCTGGTCACATAAAGTCTCGCTGTCCGGCCCTACAAAGAAAGGGGCCCTCCAGAGCAGAAGCCGGTCGTTCTGCTGCGTGCAACGTAATAGGTTCAAACTCAGTTGGAGATCAGGCAGAAACTGTTGATAAAGCAGATATGAAAATGTTTGATGGTTTCATCTCTGATGATACGGTCGCTGTAGATGAGGGCGTAGCTGAGGCTTCTGTTATGGTCCTCAGTCTCTAGTGGTAGAGGGTGCTGTAGATCTACCTGAAACAGCGGCTTTAGGGGTTTATGATCCTGTGAAAGGTTTTGGAGGTGGTTACAGTGCTGTTCCCCTTTACAGGATGTTTGTTCGGACGAACGTTTTGTTGGATATGCTAAGGTGGGAGTGACACCTGAGCTGCCAGTGGAAGGTGTTACTTTTCTGTTGGGAAATGACTTGGCAGGTGATAAGGTGGTATCAACCCCCATCCTGTCTCCAACTCCTTGTTAAGTTGCTGAGACAATGGTTTTAGAGGAGTAGTATCCGGAAGCTTTCCCAGTTTGTGTTGTCACCCGATCACAAATTAAAGTCCTTAGAGATATGACTGCTAAGGTTAAGGAGGACACGGTAGACAAAGCTTTCCCCGTTGACAGATACAGTCTTTGCTAAAAGGTGTGGCGTGGATCAGCTGCCTGTGTTGAACAGAGTGACGTTGGTTACAGAGCAGAAACAGGACCCCACTCTGCCCTCTCTCAGGGAGACAGCTGTATCTTTGGAGGAGAGTGCAAACATGGCGGAGGGATTTTATTTACAAGATGATGTGCTGGTTGCTGAAGATGTCAGTGAGGAAGTGGAAACACAGCCAACACAGTGGAAACAAGTGTTGGGTTCCGTCTGAGAAACTCCTGAGGCTCTTAGGTCGCTTGATGACCAACTTGGGCATCTACCTGCAGAGTGTCAGAGTCAGATGAAAGCTCTGTTGGCCGAGTTCTCCACCCTGTTCCAGGATGTCCCAGGGTGCACGTCTCTAGCGGTGCACGATGTGGATCTGGGCAGTGCGGCTCCAATCAAACAACATCCGTACAGGTTAGCACCATCTAAATTGGAGTGTTTGAGGGAAGAGTTGTCTTATATGTTGAGCATTGGGGTGGTAGAGCATGGGCAGAGTGAGTGGAGTTCTACAGTGGTACTTGTTCCACAATCTGATAATACATCAAGACCTTATATTGACTACAGGAAAGCGAACCAGCAGACTAAAGCTGATGCCTTCCCAATTCCCAGACTTGAAGACTGCATAGACAGGATCGCAGGAGCAGAGGTTGTTTCTAAGTTAGACCTACTGAAAGGCTATTGGCAGATGCCTCTGACTCCACAGGCTAGGGAGATTTCAGCCTTTGTGACACCGGATGTTCTGTATATTTGCAATGTTCTTCTGTTTGGCATGAAAAATGCTCCCGCTACTTTTCAGCAGATGATGAATACCATTACTCAGGGGTTGAGCTCTGTGGTTACTTATATTGATGATGTGGTCGTGTACAGTAGCTTATTTCTCTCGAAAGCTAAACAAACATCAGAAAGCTTATTCAACCATTGAGAAGAAGAAATATTTTGTTTTTCTGAAGGTTGGTTTTTAGAGGGATTGTTTTCAACAATTAATGGCACCTGATTTTAAAATTTCACAAGTGTTTGACATAATTCTGAACTAAAGATCAAGACAGATGACACATTCGAGACATTCACCTTAATCTTTGTTTTTCAGGAAAGCCTTACATTTTCCAAATGTCACATTGGGCAATTTTTTGTCATTTCATAATGACAATCAACAAGGGGGACAAAGCTTGACACAAAATAACTATTTCTAGCATGTTACAATGTTCATTTTTAAGCTTTCTTGTCCATTATTTTATCAGTTTTAGTTGAAATTCATATTAAAAAGGCATATTTTTTACAGTAATGGATAGTTGGAAAGTTGGAAAGTCATAAGATAGAAACATTTAACTTGGATAACATATCGCCTACGTAGAATAAATATTACGCTCATCAGCCTGTTATCATACTTAGCTGTTACTGCTAATACTACACTTACTTTTACCATTATTAGGTGTTTTCAAACCAAAAAGTTCTGGGGACTTTTTAAGAAGAACTATCCACTATGGAGTTCCCTGAGAACTACACATCATGGGGGCTTTTTTTCCTGTCTGCATTCACACTGCCATGGTACCTACTCTGAAGCAGGAGATAAAAATGTTCCTCTAAATGGGGTTCTAGGAACCACAAATAGTTCAGAGTTCCTGT
Source organism: Labrus mixtus (assembly GCF_963584025.1). Taxonomy (NCBI): domain Eukaryota; kingdom Metazoa; phylum Chordata; class Actinopteri; order Labriformes; family Labridae; genus Labrus; species Labrus mixtus. The sequence continues at coordinate 16,880,338 of NC_083613.1, forward strand.
GGTGTAGAATGAATAAAAACAGAGCAGCGTTCCAACGGTTCCTAGAATTATGATAAAGTTCCCATGGTCCGAAAACTCCTATTGACATTGTAGCTATAGATCTATCTCGTACATTGTTGCTGTTGTTGCTCTGTTTGTCTCCATCAATCTCCCTCTATCCCACTTTCCAAGCCCAACACACTTTGGGCAGATGGCTGTCCTTCATGAATTTGCTTCTGCTCGAGGTTTCTGCTTCTCCTTACCTCTGTGACTTTGCTAAATGATGCTTAGTGCTCATGGTGGATTAGTGTTGGGTCTTTGTAGATAATATAACAAAGAGTAAAGTCTTTTACCTGCTCTTTTGTAAAGTGTCTTGAGATATATTTGTCCTGAATTGGCAATATACAATTAAGATTGATTGATGGTTGATAATTTTTGTAGTTGTTAATATTTCACTGTCAAACAAATCGGATCCTGTCATTTATCTTAAAGCTGAAAAGGCTAAACCGAAACAAATTATTTCAATATTCTGAGTTGGGAGCATCTAATTATGTCTCCCTCCTTGGTGGTAGGGATTTTTCTGTCAAGAAACATTAAATAGATATTAGAAGATAGAGAAAAAATAAACACAAAGTTATGGTTTATCAACTACCACTAAGCTCAGTCTAAACATTTCAGAATCAATAGTCAAATGACTTTTCCATCACGGTTAAAGGTGAATTAAACCGTCTGAAGACTTATTTTAAAGTTCCATTGATCTCATGTTGTCTGTTTTCTTTGACTACTTACTGGCGCGCCCAGAATTGGTCAACTGGTTCAAATCTGGGGAGCAGATTCAGAGAAAACAAACACTTACAAGTACAAGAACAATAAAGATATTAACCGTGCATACATACTTTGTGCACAAATACACACAAATACGTCACGCCAAGGCGGTCTGTGAAGAACACACAGAACAGACACAGTACACATAGTAAAAAGTATTTAAGAAAAGATAGAAATTGTCCAAACAATCAGAAATAAAATACCTTCTTATTTGGTCGAATAACTGTCCATTGGCCTTGCAGAGAAGCATGAGGAATAAAATATTATGCAGCTTCCAGCGATCCATGTTGACTGACTGGAAGCCTCAGTGGACTGTGGCCAGATACTATAACAGACCCCCCCCCCCCCCCCCCTTTATCACACAATGTCTAGTCACAGGAGGAGGAGGAGGTGTTTCTGATCAATAATGGTGACTTGATTTAAAAACATGCACAGAGTCCTTGTTGATTAGAAAACTCACACACCTTCTGCCTTCTGGGTTGATGGACGGAGCCTGTTCATGTGTACTTTCAAGTAGTATCTCATTCTTCAGCAGGTCCCATTTTTCTGGAGATTAAAAGAAGGGAGCTACTCAACCAACATACTGGTAGCTTACGCCTCAGCTGTTTAAGTGTGGTTTATGTTGTTTTACACCAATAAGTTTTAAAGCTACTTGAAAAATCTACAACATTTTTACATTTGGTGCTACAAAGTTGGGAAAGCATGGAGTAAATCTAGACTATGTTTCCTAAGACACAGAAGAACAATCGCAGTCACTTCCACACGGAGAGGCAGACACACTCCTAAAGCAGATAAACATGGAGAAACCAGCAAGAGTAAGCTAGATTTTTATGTTTACACCTTATTTAGATGGTCTTGATAATTTGAAACATTTAGGTAAAAACTCAAACAGTGAACATTGCTTAATTCAGAATTCACATTTAATTTAACAAGGAAAAAGAAAATCTAAATCAAAATAACACATTTAAACTCAAAGTGTTTGCAGGAGCGCCTTATTAAAGAGAACTGATGATCAAATTAATTTTTTTTGATGTATTCTGCAGGCCACCAACAGGAAACCCACTTCTTATTTCACACTTCGTTTATGGAAAAAGTACATTTCCTCTGTGAGCACACAAACTGGGTTCTATTAGAAATATAATGATCCCAGCACCACACCAGAACTTTTTTAAAGTGTAAAGATACTAATAGAAGTACTTCATTTGATTCCAATTATGTACGGGGGAAACATTCAACTGTGTAAAATACCCCTACCACTCCCCTTATCCAGATGTTTGTTACATTTACACATTTTGAGTGTATAAACTTTATATTAATTAACCTACACTTCAGTATTTTTTGGTGGCATCTCACCCCACTGAACCATCACATGCACATCACATCACAGACTGTATGAGCTGTAGCTGCTGGCTAGTATGCAAGTCACACATTGCATTAAATCAAAGAACGCTTGCTCTGATTGGCTGCAAGAAGACTTTCTAAATTTGGGGACAAAAAGGTTTAAATGCAGCTAATAAAGATTGACCAAAGATTTGATACATTATATTTGGTCAATATTTAAAGGGATTAGACTATTAATACCCAGCCCAAGTGGGTTTACCGCATCTGTTATTTCAACAACTGGAAAGCAGCAAAAATGATCTCAGATGTTTCACGGTCGATACAAACACCAGGTTGTCTTTAACTCCCACGAAATGAAACTCCAACATCCATTCACTAAAACACAGAAACTGTCCATTCAGCCTCATGGTCCAGGGTCTGAGTCTGAATCGCTGTAGTCTGCAACCAGAGATGTGACTGCTCCTAAATGTGTGTCCCTCTCCTTCTCCTTCCCAGAATCCTTCATGATTATCAGTCCTTTGTCTGCTTCCTGTTTGATATGCGTCTCCCTGGAGCTACAGCCGTTTGTCTCCGTAACCTCCCGTCCCAGGTGTGTGGTTACTGTACCCGGGCCTTCCTTTGAAATCTCTCCATCACATGTGATGATTTGAGGTTGTGACAGTCTGCTGGTGATGGTGGCACAGGGTTCAGATTTGACTACTGGTGCCCCAGAACGTTTGAGGATCAGGGGGCTGGGTGAGGAGCTCAGAGCTTTGGCCACAGAGGCTTCTTTCCCCTGCAGGCCGAGCTTATGGAGCAGACTACCAGCTGCACTTCCAGGTGCAGCCGAGGACGAGTTGAACCACGACCGAGAGGAGATCTCTTTCCGCTTGCTGTGCTGCTTGTCCTCGTAGGCTGATGGAAGAGGGGAGAGTGGAGAAATTAGGAATGAACTAGTATGTGTATCCATGTGATCATAACAGAGTTATATCACAATTATTTCATGTAATTTAATGCATAGCTAGCAAAACAGGTTTTTGATACGCCTGCATTTTTTAAACTGTTTCAGAAAGATGCTTATTTTAATTTATGATACATTTTTAAGCTTTAATTTGATTGTGTTCATTTTACCTCAGCTTTTTAAAGAGTGTATCTTGTGTTTGTACAGCCTGATGGCATCAATGTGTTTGGACTGATTACACTAAATACTGAAGTGTAATGTTGAATGAGAAAACAGGAATAGCATAGACCATGAAGTTGATTACAACGTAATTTCAGGTCCAAAGAGATAGTAGTGTGTTCTCTCTAGTCAGTTTAATTGATCAATTCAATTTGAAAGCTGCTGAGGCCAGCCCGGCCGAATCCAGGTTCATGTGAGTTCAGTAGTTCTTCGTTTAATCATTCAGAGAATTCCCTTTAAAACTCCTGTGAGGTACTTTTCATCTTGTGTTGATTTTTGGCACCCCCCTGTGGACCAAGCAGTGTGTCTTATCCCTTTTCTGATCCTGTACTGTACATGTAGTAGTGGTGTCGTCTGATGAAAATCTCCTCCTGCTGTCTTTCATCAGTCATAGATATCACTCAGTGTGGATCTTTGCTGTGGAAAATGTTCACAAAGGCTGTTTCTTGCTCCTTGTCTGACACCTACCCGGTCACAGCGCTCACACACATTGAAAATAACTTAACAGAAATAATCAATCTTCTTTCTGATGGTCTGGTAAATTTTCGTGGCTAATATAGAGACATCGGAGATCTCTTATAATCTTAATTGATCTGTATGTGTGAAATAAAACACTGTATGTGTTATTTACAGTCAGGTGCCTGGTATGTGAGCAGTGATGCCAGTTTCTTGTCCTCCTCCTTCTCTGGCAGCAGCGGGATGGACAGGTTGGTCCTCATCCTCACTGTGTTGTCCTTCTCCTCCTGCTCAGCCAGAACCTTCTTCTGTGTCTGCATACACAAAGTCAAATAGAGCTTTCAGTCCACAGAAACAATTAAACGTGATCTCAAAGTGTACCAACATTTTAAAACTCAAGAAATGTGAGGATGGCAAAACTGCTTGTTATGTGAAAAGAGGGGATTTACTTGTGACTATAAAGTGTTTTGGAGCTGTTTTTGATTCTCTTTTATGTGTAATGACATTCAGGAATACAATGTTGTTTTTGCATTTTTTCTGCTTACTCCTAGTATACACAGGAAGAGTGAGAAACAGAGCAGTGGATTGTACAGAATTATACACATGCAAAAATATTGTGTTTCTTTTCTTGTTAACACTTGTATTACTTTAGATTGCAGTGATGGTTAAAGAAAGACTAAACACACAAATAGTAAAAAAAATACACTCATAAATGTTGATTAAAAAAACCCAAGGGTTTGACCTCCTACCCTGAACTTCCTGCGGAGGGTACTGTTGAGCTGGAAGTCATTCTTCCAGCCGGCCTGGTAGTCTTGAATCTCGGACAGAGAAGGCAAAGCCTTTTTGAGCTTCTCCTTGTCTTTCCCACCGTGGTCAAGTTTGAACATGGCATCCGTCTCCAGTTTCTCTTTTTCCATCCGCTCTGCACAGGGAGACAGAGGAGAGAGATGATTATGAGGGGGCAAACACAGAAGGATAGTGTATCTTTGTGAGAAATATTATGCCTAAAATGATTGCTATACCTGTGGTGAGGATCTGCTCATTTTCCTCCATGTCCCAGCGTTCCTCCTTCCTGCTTGCGCCGCTGACTATTAAGTAGTCGCAAGTCGCCGGGTCCGTCTGCATCTCAATGTAGTTGACACACAGGTGACACTTCATCTTAAACCTGGAGGAGACACAAACGATGCAAGTTCTCAAGTTGTTCGTTGTGATTTAAGTATTCGGTAGGGCTAAACGACATATCATTTTACTATCGCAACTGCGATGTGCACATATGTAACACAGGACACATCAAAGGACGTGCGTTCTGTCAGTCAAGTGAAAACGCGTTTGGTGCCACTTTTCTGTTGTTTGATGCAAACAAAAATGGACGGTTTTCTCATTTCCCAGTACCAGTAATTTACGATACTAGTCTGTTATCGAACCTGTCTGTTCAGCCAGAGTCTTAAGTTACTTTAAGAAAGAATCACAAGGATATTCTGATGTTTTCTTGTTAAGTGTCACTTGCACCACAGGGGTCAGAGGGTCAAAAGTGTTTACCTGTAGATTGGCGTGGTGTAGTAGGTCCCCACTTTCTTCTTCTCAGCGTTGTAACGGACCCCTGTACCACAGCAGTGTTAGTGCACAGAAAAACACACACAGTGGGAAACTGTTTACCTGACTAAATGGATTATGTTTTTTTCAGACCTACCCATGCCAATGTGATTTTTGCAGCCATCACACCAGATGTTGTAGGGCATCTCAAACCTTGACAGACAAAACCAGTGAATTAGTCCATACACTTAACTTAAATGTCAAAGAACACCAGCAGGATTGTCATTGTTTTTATTTGAAGGGTGAAAACACTCCAAGGCAACTCACAGTAGCTTACAGGATATCTAAACTTAACAGGCTGTTTAACGTTCAGCTGTATTGTTGTCCATATCTCTCAGCCTAAAGAACTTAACAGGCTTTCATTTACTGGAATTATCATTGGTACTTGTTTGTTGATTTTACATCTGTAGTTTCGTAACAAATAGTCTTTGGGTTCAATTTTGGCTAATTAGCAATATTAGAACTGTTTAAAATGTGCACCGTGTCTGAGGGAAAACATAGAGACAGATATAGACTACTTTATGAAGACTGTCACATTCATTCAAACAGTTAATGTGGAAACGAGTTCCCAATTTATCAGAATATTCACTGATAACTGTTCAATATTACTTGTGCAATAACTTTGTAATTCACTGCTTTATAATTGTCTATTTATTTACTCAGTCACTGCACTTTAACTGTCTATTTATTTATTTATTCACTGCACTAAAACTGTTTATTTACTCATCCAGTCACTGCACAATAATAACTGTATATACTCTTTCACTGCACTATAACTTCACTTATTTGCACTATCTCTCTATATATATTTGTTTAATTAATCAGTCACTGCAAAATAACAACTGTATATATTCTTTCAGTCACCACAACTGTCTATTTATTTATTATTATTATCATTCATTCACTGAACAGCAATTGCTCTGGCCACTTTTTGCATATTTCTCTTTCATGTCACCACAAATACATTTTTGTTTTTGTAAATGCTGCTGTTTAGGATGGCTGCTAATGAAGTTTCGTTGTGTCCTTGTATACAATGATAATAAAGCTTCTATCTATCTATCGGTTTGCCATTCTTTGTATTCCCACAACAATAAATAAACAGTTGTAAAATTGTATCACAGTATTTTATTTGCTTGTTTAAATGTGTATTTTGGAGATGGTAACATTTAAAACCCAATGAATTCAACCTTCAATCTGATAACAAGTCAGCAACATGGATTTGAAATAATGATTGTTTGTCATTTCTCTTTGTGTCCTCACCTGATGATGAGGATGCCCTGGGACAGTTTCCTGGCCCTCTCACGCAGAGCATGGGTCTTGTGGTAGCCATTGAGGGATCCATGCTGAAGACACAGAATGTTATAGAAACATATCTTAGCCTTAAAGCACTTAGATTTAAACTAAATCAAGAACACACCCTGTCACCAAATACACACCTTAGCAGGATCAAAATCTGGAGGGTAGTATTTGTTCGTTCCTTTTCTTTCACCCTGTAGAGGAGAACATTGCAGGGCGCTTGGTCAGTACAGAATAGAAAAGTTAAACATGTAATCTTGAGATAATTTGCATGCAGACAGACACAGTTGAATGATAAAGGTCAAAGCTTACCATACTGACGACTGGATCTCCACACTAGTAATGATCGTACGACCCTGTTTTCAAAATGACAAACAATAAACAAAAGCAATGTCACTGACCCCAGGTAGTTTAAATGTTTGTACAGTATATAAACCCCCAAAGAGCCAGTCTAGGTCGAAGTAGGTGGGAGGGCTGAAGGGGTAAAGGATAGGGGTGATTTTATATTTGAGGTGTTTCTGTTGAGTCACTGGAACAGAGGTAAAACTTTGCAATGAACTTCAACATACAATTCAGATTCAAGCAGTTTCCGCATCTCTGGAAAAAAAAATACATCTAAATTAATAAAGCGTCCGACAGATATTTTCTTTTATGTGCTCGTAAAATATGCACTTCTATGTACCTACGTACAACTTAAATCTTAAAGTTAAATGCCTTCATGTGAACTATCTCAGTTTGTCTTTATAAAGCTTCGAGGATAACACCAAGCCAACATTAGCAATAGTTTGCTCGCTGTTTGACGCTTTATGCCGTTTAAATACGAGCAACACGTAGCTACATGACGACAACAACTAAACCCATATTCTAATGTCGGTTCTGAAAAGCTTACTCTTGTTTAAAAGCAAAAAAACCAACAACAACAACAACAACCTACAACGTAATTCTCTTGTAGCTGCTCAGCTGCTCAACCGAACACAAGAGGCTCATGGGTAATTAGACGTATCTGTTGACTTCACGCGCTGTAAGAATAATCGGAAATAAAAGTTCTCAACTGTGATGATGTACTTGAATGACCTGTGAAGTCGAACCAACAACCGGGAACGCCGGAGAAGAAAAACTAGTGTCCTACGGATCACGTTTATTATAAGTAAATGATGGCCAGATTGTCAATAATTCTTTTAAATCGCGTACTGTATATCAGTTTTTGGCACATTTGTAATTTCCGTATAAAAGTCGTGATATTTAGTTTGAATACTCTAGTAAGCTGTTACTAAGTCCTGAAATAAAACACGTATTCTATATGTTGATCATTTTATCACACTGAACCTCGACGAGAGACTTCTTTACCTGGGAACTTCGAGGATCCGAGTGGCATCTAAATGCAGACTGATTTCAGGAGCTAGCGTCACGTTGCAAAGCATTGTGGGTAGTGCCGGTGTCAAGAAGACGGAAAACGTGGCCAGGGCCGGGCAAACATATTTAGAAACTGGTGTTACCTGTCACTCATCAATGCCTCCGAGATGGAAATCAAAACGGAGCCACTTAAACGTTTCATTTGCTCGTTTTCTGACTGCTCGGCCGCTTACAACAAACAGTGGAAACTGGACGCCCACTTGTGTAAGCACACGGGACTCAAACCTTACGCCTGTGTGCACGAAGGCTGCGGTAAGTCGTTCTGTAGCCCGTATCACTTGGCACGGCATGATCTCAGTCACAGCGGCGTGAAACCCTTTCAGTGTGTCGTGGACGGCTGCAGAGAGGCCTTCACCACCAACACAAACCTGACCAGACACATGAACCGCGCTCACACTCAGGAGCAGAAGAAGTACGTTTGCAAATTTGAGGGCTGCGGGCTCGAGTTCAAGAAGAACAAGCAGCTCAAGTCCCACGTGTGTGAGCAGCATACCCAGCTGCCTCCTTACCAGTGCACTCACGAAGGATGCCAAATGCGATTCACCTTCCCCAGCAAGCTGAAGCGACATGAAAAGGTGCACAGAGGCTACCCCTGCCAGGAGGAGGGCTGCAGCTACGCGGGGAAGACGTGGACGGATTACTTGAAGCACAGAAAGGAGCAGCACAGGCTCACTGTGAGGTGCGACCAGTGCAGCAAGGAGTTTAGAGACTCCTGGTTCTTGCAGCAGCATCAGCACGTCCACTCTGATGTCCGGGTGGTCCTCAAGTGCCCCAGAGATGGATGTGGGAGGTCTTTCACCACAGCCTTCAACCTGCAGAGCCACATCACCTCCTTCCACGAGGAGATGCGGCCCTTCGTCTGCACCCAAGCAGGCTGTGGGAAGACCTTCGCTATGAGGCAGTCTCTCCAGCGTCACAGAATCGCTCACGACCCGCTAAGGAAGAAGACTAAAAAGCCCAGACCGAATAGATCTCTTGCATCCAGGTTAAGTGGTTACAGTGAAACAAAGAGAGTGGTGCTCAAAAAGCGTAGGGTGCATCATCATGGGTCTGACACCTTTTCCACACAAAACAAGACTGGTTCTTTTGAGTTGGTGTCTCTCCTGCAGGACACGTCCCTGCTCTGCAGCCCTGCTGTGGACACACTCACTAATCCTCTGACTCCACCTCTGACCGTGTAGAGTCAAATGAAGGCATTCACACCAGACTGAGGATGGATGGCACTTAATAGAGCTTTTCTGATGTCATATAACTTTTTCTAGCAATGTGATGTCATCATCTTAAAGCCTAAAAAGCTCCTTCTTTGGACAAAGGGGTGATTGGTTGTTTTGGGCTGGGACTTGTATATTAATCCATATATCATCGCCAGTTCTGTAGATGAAAACCTGAACGAAGAAATCCCAAGATACAAGAAATCAGCTCAGCTGAAAGATATTTTTCTAAATCCTGTTTTTCCGTCCTCTTGGGTCTTCTCAATATTTTTTTCTTTTTGAAATTATAATTTGTTAATTGGAGAGTATTTTTCTGGAGCCACACAATCCACTGTATTTGTGGTATTTGTATATAAGAAAATATATATATTTTTAAGTTCAATATGAAAATCTTGTCCAACAAAAATGTGCAAAAAAATATATAATTCTGCAGAAAAGTGTTTAAATAAACATATGGATGCCTTGAAATAATTTTGTTGTCTGAATAGTATTAATCACTTGTTGAAATCAGTTCAGCCCAGTATAAAAATGTCATGTAATCACTTTCAAGTGATTTTATGAAAAAAAAAAAAAGTATGTTTTTATAGGATGTGCTCAGCTGTCTAGGAGGTCTGAAGGTTGGGGGTTTGATCCCCAGCTCCTGCAGCCACATGTTGAAGTGTCCTTGGGCGAGACACTGAACCCCAAATTGCCTCCACTGCTGCGCTAGCGTCAGGTGAATGCATGTGAATGAAGTAACTGTTGGACATTTAACAAGTATCTGCTGCCATCAGTGTGTAAATTGATGAATGTGACACATATTTTGAAAGATAGAAATACAAATTTACAAGTCCAAGTGTATCTGTATAAACAAGACACTTTCTCTATTCCCACAACTGAGACATACACTTTCACTGCAAATACTCAAATCCTACCGAGTGGATTTGCCTAATTCTAGTGACAAATATCTCATTACACTTAATACAGTATAGCTCCCAACCTTTTTTGACTCAAGACCCCACTTTGACTTCACAAAACTCTGGCGACCCCAGGCATCCAAAACACACACAACCTTTTGCTTAAATGAATTTGTTCTCAATCATGTTATAGAATTGTCTACTGTGTTGAAAGTAAACATTTATTTTAGACAACATTTAGGCATTTTTCATGTGTGTTATTGTTGAAAGAGGTGAGATATCTGCACAATGCATGGCAGACAGCCAGAGACTCTGCAAGTTTCTTGTTTTGGCATCAGCTATGGCCCAAAGTATAGCCTGTGTTCAATATATTTTAATATAAAATATATTTCTTATTGATCAATAAATGAACATGTCAGGCAACCCCATTTTAATTCCATGGGACAATGTGGGGTCATTACCCCAAGGTTGGCAAAGCCTGACTTAATATATGTTACATTCTCCGAACAAGTCCAGATAAATGTATTTTTTTCAAGAAATTACTTTCAAAATAAAAATCAGTCTGAATTGCTCATGAGGTAAAATAGTTGGTTATATTAACGTTAGGTTCTAAAAATGAGATCTCAAAGAACTTGACAACTAAATTGGATTTGGTGCATTGGCAGCTATTTGTAATCAATACAAGCAGGTCAGGCCTCATTTTTTGCATTTATCATCTTGAAATAAGATGTTAACCTGGACTTGTCAGGTCTCCATCGCCAACTGCACACAGCTATACTGTTTCTGAGACATTCTTTCTGCTATTCTAATAATAGTCTAAAAACACATTTTCATTTGTAGCATGCTGTTGATATGAACAAAATGCAATAGGGGAACAAAATGTTGCTATTGTCAATACTAAATTGAAGATGACATGAACATGAAACACACCATAGCATGTACTATTTTTCATGCTTAAAGACTCTTAAAAAATAAGCAGTTATTAAAACTTAATGGGTGGGATAAAATAAGTGTATTGCTGAAAACGTTAGCTGAAATTGTTGTTTAGGTTCATTTTAGTATTTGTTACTACTTTAGTAATTTATTTAAATACGTTTTATTTTTTTGACGTTTGAGATAAAGATATCAATCAAACAAAACTTGACGCACAAGGAGCAAAACATCAGCCCAGACTAGCACAACTTTAGGAAGTGCTGGATACGCCACTCAAGACGATACTTCCTCTGAAGACTTGCCAGAGAGGGTCCACTTGAGGCTCGCTCCAAAAGACCTGGAAGTCCCATACACACACCACATTAAAATGTAAATTTTGACTGCAGAAATGTAACATTTTTACAGCCTTGTACAAAAAATAATTTAGGTCTGATTAGTAAATGTCTGTATCAGCACACACTGTGTGGGTTGAGACTTAAAAAAAAAAAAATCACTTTCTGATTTAACGAAGGATATGATTTATGCAAAATTAGCAGTGTGACCGATCTAACCGCAAGTGGGCGTGTTGCAGCAGTTTGTCACTTTACCACGCATCCTGGTAGCCCACTGGGGTGACAACACTTTGGTCAAGGTTCATTTCCAACCCTGGTCCTTTGCCAGATGTCATACCATCTCTCTGTACCCCATTTTTTTCTGTCGCTCTTAAGCCTTTACTGCAAAATCTAATATTGTCACAAAAGCGATCAGAAAAAGAAGAAAGAGTGTGTCCCTCTCCGTCTTTTTTTGGGATTTGAGCAAGAATCCCCTTTTTCCAATTAAAAGGGAATCTTTCGCCTACAGCACACAATAATTTGTCATTTTTGGACTAGATCTGTTGTTCTTTCAACGTGATTATGCCACTCTGCACAAAGCCAGGTCCTTAAAGAAATTATTCTCCAAGTTTGCTCTTGAAAAACTTCAACCTTAACCCAATCAAGCAACTTTTGGATGAGCTGGAATGACAACTCTGGCTTCTGAATGACAGCAAATCCCAGCAGATGTTACCAAAATCTGATTTAAGTGTATATCAGGAGAATGAAGGCTGATATATTTTAGTGCCCATGGTTTCAGAATAGAAGTTTAATAATTACATATGGGTCGAATGGTCTTGTCCATAACACTCTTTAGAGTCTGAAGCTGATGTCACTGACCTGCATGTCATTAACCAAAGGATGGATGTGTGTGGAGTAAAATCAAGGAGATACTTGATGACACACAGTGTCTCATCTCTGACCAACAGATTTATGGCATGAACAGAAGCAGCTCTTTGCAAGCTTGAGATTCCTTGTCTAAATCCTCTCTGAATATTTCCCATAACAGGAAGACTGCTCCCTACATTCCTGCCCCGCTCGGCTCAGACGAGCCCTACATGGACTGACTGTCTGACCAGCTCATCCAGAAATTCACAACAGGACTCATCCCATTAGTTTTCACACAAATTGCAACATGTAGTATTTGGTAGTTGTTTCCTCTTTTAAACCTGCCTACATAGTTGGGGCAATAAGACCTAGATGTATCATGTGGAAAAAAAAAAAAAATTCTTCTGAGACACCAACAGCCAACTATGCAATCAAAAATACATAGAAATACATAATAATTACTGTGTTCTTATGCATCTTTTCCATCAACATATCAGTTCAAGGCCTAACTTTGAGATTTTGCCAAAAGTCAACACGTTTTTTTAATACATTTTGGTTAATTTGCCAAATGTAATGGAATATAATATATAACGTATGTTTGTCGCATACAATGCTAACTGTATTTATTTCATCCCAGTTTCTCCAGGCTGTGAACCTCTCCATGTAAATATTTTTTTTTCTATGCTACTCCATAACATTTTTGGCCTGAACTCAGGCTTCATTTAGACCGGTCTGGATTCATGCCCACATCACCAGTCTGGCTGCCTTTGAACGGAAACACTAAGTGTGGGTGCGGTCACACTGGCCATCTGTACCGTGCCCAACCACGCTTCAACGCTAAAGTCAAGTTCGTTTGGCCAGTGTGACCGCTCCGTGCCATGCTCAGGCACTGTATACTTCCTTGGCTTTGGCACACTTCGGAGAGGTGTGCTTCGGCACGGTACACTTCATGCACGAGCACAAGCACGCAGGTACACAACGCTGACAGCCTTCATTATGGAGAAATCCAGAGTTTCATGTCTGTATCTGACTAAAATGACACAATATAAGCCACAAAGTAGCTGTCATGTTCTCTGTGTTGTTCTCAGATGTGCGGCCGCGGACTCACCTGCGGACTCGGCCGCTCGTCTCTTTTATTTTTAAATTAATTTATGGAGGTGTCTGATACAAATAGCTTAAAATAAGCTGCAAAGTCAGTAAAGTAGCTGTCATGCTCTCTGTGTTGTTCTCCGACGTGCAGACGCGGACTCGACTGCGCGTCCCTTTTTTGTTCTCTCTCTCTCTCTCTCTCTCTCTCTCTCGTCCACCTGTTTGTCAACTGAGCACGCTTCATAATAACATAAAGCATGCATGCGTTGTATTACGACGTTATGTACAAGAGGTAATCGTGCTTTTAGGCACGGTTAGTCCTGGCCAGTGTGACCGCGGGCCGTGCCGGCCAGCATGAGAATGGCGCAGCGGGGGGCCAATCGTGCTTGAGTGCGTTACGGATGGCCAGTGTGACCACGCCCTAAGTAAATGGACTTGAGCTTGTATAGCGCTTTTACACTGCAGGTCACACCTACCCATTCACACACTGATGGCAGAGGTTGCTATGTAAAGTGATCATCAGAAGTATCTAATCCCATTCACTCATTCATGCGTTGCCGACAAAGCAATTTACCAACTGAGCCACATCCGGTGCTGAGATTAAAATAGATACTGGTAAAACTTTAAAGGGGACATATTATGAAAAATCGCCTTTTATAGTGTACATATATTTGGGGAACCTGAGTGTCTACTGAGCTACAAAATGTGAAATAAATCCATGCAGTCCTTTGTTTGTAGTATGTATAAGTCTTACAACACAAAGAAAAATGCTCTGTTTCAAATTTGTTCTCCTTGTGATGTCACATTGAGATTCTGGTAACAAAAGTCTGTCTGTTTACACTCAACAAGCTATCAGTAGATATTCAGTTGCATGTCAACAGTGTATCAGTTGATATTCAACAAGACTTGTCAACAGACAAGTTATATACATTCAACTTACTGCCAGTAGACTATAAGGTGCATTTCAAGTTGTTACAACATTTTACAAAAAGTGTCTTCCAACTCTCTTATTTTTTTTAAACAGGTTATTGATTGACATTCAACTAACTATCTGTAGATTGTCAACGTCTTGTAAGTTGACACTCAACTACTCTGAATCAATCTGTCAGGTGAAAGTCAACAGTATGATGTCAACATATTCCCAATGTTTCTCACTCATCAAATGACTGACTCTGTTGATACTCTGTTGGTTGTCAACTACAGATTAGATTAATTGACTATCAATAGATAAGCTATGTTGACTATCTGTTGATTGTCAACATATATAAAGATGACTATCAACAGACTATCAGTTGGCATTCTCGACTAAGCATTTGTAGACCTGTGTTAGGACTATCCAATTAAAGTGAAAAACAGAGACACGTTTGCACAACTGCATATCAGAGAAGGAAAGCTCATTAATTTGAGTTGGTTTTAAACAAAACGAACTCAGTAGGCACACAAAATGACGAATTGTTTTCTGAAAAAGGTTCCATGAGGGAAACCAGAGGCAGCTTGACTTTGTCTTATCTGTGGTAAGCATTTCTTATATCCTTTAGAAGTCTTCCAAGTACACCATGTTTATGTTTTCTTGCTAACCAGTAGGTCCACTCTATGAAGCAGAGCTGTTCTTTTAAGGTCTTCAAACCAATCCGGTTAAAATGAGTGATTGGTCAGGTCTTGAATACACAGACGGATGAATGCACAAAAATGATGAAATGTAGCTCAGCTTGTAGCTGTCTGGCAAGGAGGAAGAGGGAGAGCCGCGATCACTGAAACGGTGTACATCCTCGCTAATCCCCGGGGAAGTTGCACGACAGCAAATCCACCACACGGACGACTCCCAGGTCTTCCCCCACAAGGCTCAAAGAATCTCATCGTCAAGGGTGATCATTGCCCAGTCCCCAGGCAGCACACAACCAGTCGATGTCAAACCAACAAACTCCATTCTTCCTGTCAACACTCTCTACGGTGGTCCAGGTAAGCGTGGGCCAATCAAAAATCATCTTAGAACAGGAGTCAGCGCCACTCAAATCCAGCAATTAAATAATTGCGAAAATTCAACCTTTTTCAAAAAGTGAACAATGCCAAAGTGCTGTGGGACCCTCAAGCAAAACCCAGTGGTCTGCTGGGGGGGTCACTTGAATATCCACAGTTTTGTTCCTAAAAGTGATGAGATAAAACATATTCTAACGGACTCTAACTTGGACTTTTTATGTTTGTCAGAAACTTGGCTGAATAAAAACTCCCCATCCTCAGCCCTACATATTCCTGGCTATAATGCTTTTAGGAAAGATAGAGCTGTTGGCAGAAGTGGGGGGTTACTGTTATACATCAAAGACCATATCATGTAAAGAGGTTCATTGCTCAGTTGAGAATGAGCTTGAGCATATTTGTCTTAATATTAGCCTATCACCACAGATGTCTTTCATTCTCATTGGAGTGTATAGACCTCCATCTGCAAAAGCTATTTTATTTGACAAATTTGAAACTGTGCTAAGGGAATGCAGCTCAGGGCAGGAAATACTAATAATGGGTGACTTCGATGTTAATTGGGAGGACAAAGGCACTAATAAGGCACTGCAACGGGTCTCAAATAAGTTTGATCTCACACAACTAATTAAAGGGCCCACTAGAATAACCTCATCCTCAAAAACTCAAATTGACTTGATATTCACCAACAAACCTGAAAGGGTGACAAAATCCTTCAATATAGTCACTAGTCTGTCTGACCATAACCTTACTCTTATAGCCAGAAAGCTCACTAAATCTCGCTTCCACTTGAAATCCAACACCAAATCTAGCCAATTAAGAATACCTAAGCATGATATTGATGAATTTGACAGCGAAATTAAAAACATTAACTGGAACCAAATCATAGTTGGTGTAGATGTTGATACTGACACAAATGTCCTCGTGTCCACAATCCAAAACATAACAAAACGATTCCTTAGAAAGAAAGGCAAATCTAAAGGGAATAATAGATACACCCTCCCCTGGATTTCTAGTGATATAAGGAAAGTAATGAAGGAGAGAGATAATGCTCTGAAGCACTCTCATAAGTCCAAGTCACTGACTGAAAGGCATATATTTGTGTCCTTAAGAAACAGAGTAACAAAGGAAATCAGAGCAGCTAAATCTAACTTCTTTGTTAATCTCGTACATGACGCTAAGGGAAATCATAAACAAATCTGGGACTGTCTGCAGAAACTAACAGGGAAAGGACATAATAAAGTAACAAAGCAGCTGGAGATCAAAGACAATGGAACCCTGTATAAGGGACCAGCAGAAATAGTGACTGTTTTTAATAGCCATTTTGTCAATTCTGTGAGGCTGACTGTACATAGTCCCCAAAGTGGTCAACTATACTCATCACCGATTGATATTACAAAGCCAGTTTTCGCTCTGACAGAGATTTCTGAATCCAAAGTTCGGCCTATAATTACTTCTATTAACAATTCCAAATCAAAAGACATATTTGGATTGGATTCTATGTTTTTAAAGAAACATGTTGCCTCTTTCACATGGCCAGTAACTAAAATCATTAACACCTCTTTTAAGGAGGGAAAATTCCCAAAGGACTGGAAGTCAGACATTGTTGTTCCAGTCTATAAATCAGGGGACACAACTGATATGAATAACTATAGGCCGATTAGTATTTTACCTGTCATGTCTAAGATCTCTGAAAAATGTGTGGCTGAGCAGTTGACTGAGCGTCTTAACAGTAGTCCTTTTACATTACACCCCATGCAATTTGGCTTTAGAGCCAATCACTCCACTGAGACAGCAAATTGTTTTTTTGTGGAAAACATCAAATCAAAAATGGACAAAGGAGGCATAGTTGGAGCAATTTTCTTAGATCTTAAAGGTCCCATATTATGCTTTTTCTGGTTTTATATGCCCTTTAGTGTGTTTTCCAAGTGTCCTGTGCATGTTTAGGCACATCTATTTGCAAAAATTAAAAGTCTGCGGAAACGCAGCTTCTCTTATGTCCTCCTGTTAGCTGTAGCATTAGCTGCATGTAACGCTGTTCAAACATTTGTCAGTCCGACGTCATTGTCAGTGTGAGATCACTGATCTAGGCCCATTGGCTCGTTGTGGCAAGCCCAGCAGCTCATGTTGCACGCCCGTTAACTTCTGTAGCACGCCCACGATATGCCGTAGCCTGCGGTAGCACAGTAGTGCTAAGATGCTAATGTTTATGCTCCCCTCGGACGGAGCCAGTGGCTGCATTCCCAATATGGTAAAAGAGGCAGGACATTTCCGAGAACCGTGCTGAGCAACTGACCAATAACGACAGAGCGGATCGGCAGACCAATCAGAGCAGACTTGGCCCCGTGGGGCTCTGCACTGGGGGCTCAGCAGAGCGTAGCTGACAGACTCAGAGCGGAGAGGGAGCAAGGAGGAGCAGTACATGAAAACAGACACTTTTTTCAGACTTTAGCTATTGTGAACATACAAAAGTAGGTACATAGATTAAATATACGAACCCCAAAAAGGGCATAATATGGGCTCTTTAAAAAAGCTTTCGACACTGTCAATCATCAAATACTCATTCACAAAATGTCTTATTTTAATTTCTCAATGTAATTGACTGGATGAGATCATATCTGTCAAATAGAGTTCAGTGTGTAAGGGGAAGTGGTGAGACATCACCGCCCCTGAGGAATGAACTGGGTGTACCCCAGGGATCTATAGGGCCCTATTCTGTTCAGCCTTTATATAAATGACCTGCCATCAGTCTGCACTGGATGTGAGGTTCAGATGTATGCTGATGATACAGTAATTTATGTTCATGCAAAAACCAAAGCCCAAGCTGCTGCCAAACTCAGTGATACAATGGTACATGTACATTAATGGCTTGCTCACTCACAGTTGTATCTCAATGTAAAGAAGACAGTCTGTATGTTTTTTAGCAAGGCTAACACTGTCACATCCTTGACACTACTCTATCCTTCAAAAACCAAGTGAGCAAGGTAATGCAAATAACCAAATACAATCTAGCCAACTTTAGATATATAAGGAACTGTTTGACAACACCTGTAGCAAAGCTCTACATGAATGCTATGATCATTCCCCACTTAACATATTGTATGACGAGCTGGACCCAGGTGAATAGCACAACATTAAGGCCTATCTTATCACTTCACAAACAAGCGCTTAAAGTTTTGGACAGAAAACCCAAGCTTTACCACCACTGTTACATCCTTGACAAATATAACTTGCTCAGCTGGGAAAATATTTTAAAACACACTGACGCATGCCTAATTTTCAAGATTATCAATGGCAAGGCTCCCCCACCACTCTGCACTTTTATACAGCAGAACCACAAGGTCTGCCGTAAGAGGGGAATGTGTAGTCCCTCTTAGGTCCAGCTCCTTTGGTCAATTATGTTTCTCTGTGAGAGCCTCTAAATTATGGAACCAATTGCCAGTGGAGATTAGAAATTGCACCTCCCACCATACATTCACCCACTGTCTTAAGGACTGGCTTTTAAGCAATCAAAAATGTGAACACCTTTGATAGTATTTAATCTGAGTGCATGTTTGTCTGTTGCTATGTATTGTTGAAGCTGTGCTGTCTAACCCATGGTGGTTTGTATGAATGGTTGTATGGTTATATGTTTTAATGGAGCCAGTATATTGGCATCATGTTATACTGTTGTTATCTGTTGCTGTGTGTATTCTGTAACATGTTTTTATTTTTTAGCCACCCGGTGCCTAGCTTAACATCCGTCCCGGTCGGTCTTTGAACTAGAGCTCAGTAAAGTGAAGACGCCATTTATTGTGAACTGAGCTACCCTCCTATTGGACGTACAGAGGTGACGTCAGGGAGCACTGCGCTCAAGCAGAAAATGTTTTAACTTCTGCGCAGTGCTCAAGAACGACAAGACCCTTTGCTGCACTCAACTCGGCGGCGAGGAGATACACAACACACAATGAATGGGCTTGACAGCGGTGCAGTGCCCATCGCGTCCTATCTGAAAGGGCCTTTACAGAAGTTGGCAATTTGTAGCACAGACCATAAAAATGTAGCAGGGGCATTAAGTGTTACCGTCTTTAAAATACACCATAATTTTCAAGAGGCATTTGAGCAACAAAACAAAATACATCAATGTTACATATAGGGAACATAAATCTGATGAATATTATCTTTATTAGCTCATAATGATAAAGCAAAGGGATGAAAAACCTCTTGGCGTATTGAGCAGTCCAGAACACCTCAGTACATTTATGTAATCATATTTACAAGGTTAATTATATTAAATTCTCATTGATCATTGTAAAGCTTTTTTGTAACCTGATTAGTCATTGACACTAACAAACATGGACAGGTTGTGTAACATCTAAGAACTAGAATCTAAAAGATTTGTTTTTTATGCAAAAGATTTATAAAACATTTGAAATAATACATTAGCATATTTCTTGTAGGTAATTTGTTGTTTCACCATTTAAATACTTAACCTTATAACCTTACCTTATGCTTGTGTTTACACACATACTTTATCTAGAGATACACGTTTTGCAATTTCTTTGGCCGATTTCAGATTTTTACCTTGTCTGACCTGCCGATACTGATTTTAGTCCGATACCAATTTTCTTTCTTTCACGCCCTATAATTAACAGCAAAAAAAAACGAGTTTTGGAACTTTTCTGTAATAGAAGCACATTTTATGTTCATAAAAACCTTTACTGCTAAGTAATTGTTTGTTATAAACAAATATTTAAAACTGCAGCAGGTTACATGACCATCTCTCATTCTCACTCAAACTAACCTCCACTAGACAGTTTCAGTGTCAAACCTTTTATTGCCTGTATTCTCCTTTATTTTATATGCAATTGTTTATAGTGGAAGTGTCTTCATATATGTAAAGTGAAACAAAAAAGGTATTACATTTTCTCTGAAAATAATACAGGAACCACATTCTCTGCATAAAATGTTCACATTCTAGAAGGATTCAAACAGCCATTATTAACACTCACGGACAGAGTCTTATCTGTCTGCAACTACAAATACCTTTCACCAAGGCAGAGAGAAACTGTCATGATTCAACCTTATTTAGTTTGTGTATTGTCTTTTTCTAAGTTTAAGTTTCCTTGTGGTTATTCATCCTAGTGTTGCTTGTTTCCCTTGTGTGTTTTTGTCTTAATGTTTAGTCTTTAGTGTTTCCTGTTTTATTTTGGAGTTTCTTATCCTTGTGTTTCTTTTTTCTAGTGGTTATGTTATATTCTTGAGTTCTCTATGTATCTTAGTGTTTCTTGATTTATGTTGTAGTTCTAGTCATGGAGCTATTATTGTGGCAAAACTATTTGAATATTTGTACACAGATCCACAAATGCGGAAATAGATCCAGAAATGCGGAAATAGATCCACAAATGCACACAAAGATCCACAAATGTACACACAGATCCACAAATGCGGAAATAGATCCACAAATGCGGAAATAGATCCACAAATGTACACACAGATCCACAAATGCGGAAATAGATCCACAAATGCGGAAATATATCCACAAATGTACACACAGATCCACAAATGTACACACAGATCCACAAATGTACACACAGATCCACAAATGCGTAAAAAGATCCACAAATGCGTAAAAAGATCCACAAATACACACACAGATCCACAAATACGTAAAAAGATCCACAAATGCACACACTAATCCACAAATGCATGTACTTATCTGCAAATATGTAGACCAAATTACGAAATCTTTACTTATTTATTAATGGCAGTGAACTTTTTCAGCTGTAAATCCTGAAAATACACACAAATGATCGCTTACAACTGAGGCAGGCCTCACCATTGGCTGTCATTTTACATGTGACTTTTGCAACACTCCTGCCGTGCAAGATCCACAAATGTGTACACATTCAAATGTGTGTCTGACGATCTGCAAACACATTAGTGGGGTTTGTTGCCCTGAGCACAGGCTCACAGGCTAGGCTGCCAGGCGGCTAAACTTGCCAGGCTGCGTACTGCTTTGCCCACACTGTACAGGAAACAAATTTCAAAAACACAAACTATATTGGACCCTCCATCGTAGCCTCCTAAGTAAAACTGCACCCACGACAGCTATCCAGCTCAGTAATGTCCGTCTTGAAGTCACTGGGTGCTACTGCGGACAGTCAGCCTAGCCTGTTTTGTGTACTGAACCCCCCTC
The DNA here is from genome assembly GCF_963584025.1 of Labrus mixtus. Taxonomy (NCBI): domain Eukaryota; kingdom Metazoa; phylum Chordata; class Actinopteri; order Labriformes; family Labridae; genus Labrus; species Labrus mixtus. The sequence continues at coordinate 16,901,856 of NC_083613.1, forward strand.
CTGAAAAGTCTGCACTCCATACTGAACTGTTGCTTTTAGGAAAGGGCCCAAATCTACATTCTCTCTTCCTCTTCGACCAAAAAAAAGATCCAATCAAATTCATCCCAAACGTCATATCCTGCCTTCTATCATGTAGTTAGATACTAGTTCGCTATCTTAGGTTATATTTTAGTATAAGGTCTGACATACACTTGGGGGGCCAAAATTATACCTGAGTGGCCTGCCGGTATAATTAAACATAATAGTGTTTTTTTATATGATATAAATATAATATAATTATATAATATAGAAATCAATATTGGGTGGCTGTGATCTTCAGGCCCTCAAATTACAGTTAAAAGCCTAATGCACAGACAAAAATATATATAAACCAAAACCAGTGGTTAACAAGTTTTTTTTTGTTTCTTTTAACCAAAATTTCACAAATGAACTAAAGCTGCCATTCCATCTCTTCAAAGTGTACCAAAGTTGAACTTTGGGCCATTACCCTGCAACTAATATACACCACAACAATCTTTAGGGAGCAATAACCTTTTTTCAAATGAATGTTTTACAGTTGTAATTTGTTTTGTTTTTTTCAGCGTCAACCATCGCCGATGTTTTGAGGCGATATCGGCGTGTCCTCAAACTCATCAAAGGAGGCCTCAAGATGACAAAAGCTTTTGAGAAGGCACGTGTATCTAGAAATGCTGTCAAGGACACAGCAGCAATTGCTGAGATATACATGGTAGACAAAAGTGTACTTGAGCAGTTTAAGGAACAAAAACATACACTTTGTGATACAACTAGCAAAACTTTGTGAAAAAAAGATTGTTGGTGACCTGGCAGAGAAAATAATTGAAATGAAAAGAAAAAAGCAGCTAATCCCCTTTTCTGTCAAAAATGACTGAATGAGTGCACAATTTTTTTTTGTTATTAGCATCAGAGAGTTATATTATTTGTAGATCCATAAGATCCATATTGTGACTTGTCCCTCTGTTGGTGTAGAGTTTGTTTTAGTTTATAGTTCTCCCTACACTGTATCTAAAGAAGTTAGAGAATAACTTAAATTGATTTGTAAAATACCTATGCGCTGCTAGTGCATTTTTTTTGTGCCAGATATTGTGTGCCTGTAGTGGTGGTCCAGCTTTGTGTTGCTTTAACTTGAATTATATTTATAATTATTATATAATTTATATTTTGTATCAACAGAGTCAGTCATTTGATGAGTGAGAAACCTTGGGGATATGGTAAATGGACTTGAGCTTATATAGCGCTTTTCTAGTCTTCCGACTACTCAAAGTGCTTTTACACCACATGTCACACCCTTTCACACACGGATGGTAGTGATCGCTATGTAGTATCATCCATCAGAAGTAACTAATCCCATTCATACACCGCCACTGAAGCAGCGGGAGCAATTCAGGGTTAAGTGTCTTGCCCAAGGACACATTTTGCCCATCTGGGGATGGAGCCCTCGACCTTCCGGTTGAGAGGCGACGACGACTCAATAACCTGTTTAAAAAAATAAGAGAGTTGGAAGACACTTTTTGTAAAATGTTGTAACAACTTGAAATGCACCTTATAGTCTACTGGCAGTAAGTTGAATGTATATAACTTGTCTGTTGACAAGTCTTGTTGAATATCAACTGATACACTGTTGACATGCAACTGAATATCTACTGATAATGCACCTTATAGTCTACTAGTAGTTAATTGAATGTCTGTTACTTGTCAGTTGAAATACTTATGTTGAATATCAACTGATACACTGTTGACAACTCCTCTTGTGGTGCTCGATTCACATTACATTTTGACAAAAGCACAGCACAGATGTTTCATTTAGACCACAGAGGACTGTGGAAAGGTGGAAAAGGGGTTTAATATGTCCTCTTTAAACCTCAACATTAAGAAAAAATGCTAAATTAAGGCTACTGGTAAATAAAATGATTTTATAATGGTTATTTTATTATTAGGTACACCTGGTCTTAAATTGTGTCTTAAAAAGGAAACAGGTTAGTCCTAGTGGGTTAAAGTTGATACTGGAAGGTGGTTTATTTAAATTGCCAAAATCTAAATTTTTCTGTGTATTATAAATATCTCAAAGTAGCGTATCTATTTTCCTTTGCAAATATAATAGGTAGACATGGAGGAAGCAGTGCATCATAACACCATTTTTTTTTTTTTATATGTCGGCTTCATCGGACAATAAAATGAGCGTGCAGGAATGTGTCAAAAGAGACAGAGCACTGGCAGGAGGGAGTCTCCCTTTTAGAGATATATGATTCCACAAAGATTTTAAAGAAGATGAGAAACCAGACAATTGTGACATTTATAGAGACAGCTGAAAGCAGGCCAAAGGTTAGAAAAGTTGCAACGTCACTGCTAGGAAAGCTCAGCAATTGGGGAGAAAGGGGGTTCTCATTTAAGTGAAACTGGCTTAGATAGAGAACAAAAATCTTAGCTGCAACAGTAGATGACTTGTCATTATTGGTTGTAATAATGAATTCAACTGAAAATTATATTATTATTATATTATATTATATTACACTCAATATTCTAAACTTGATTAAAAAAAACAAGGCCATGGTCAACAGTTGAAAACATGCCAGCATGGCAGGTAGGCTGCACACTCATGCAACGCAATGCTAACACCATTGTTACGCCGCTACACAAACCCACAGCTAAATGCTATCCTTGAACCTGACTCTAAGGCCAGTGAGCCCGTTACTTAATGCCTCTCCTTACGTGTTGCGTAAACGTGAAGGTGTATCCTGCCTTACCTGAATGTGTGTGCACCTGTCCTGTCTGTTTGAGGGGTGCACGTAGGTGACTCACCCCATCATGCAAATGTTTTGATGTTTAGCTGTCAAGTTTTAATTCCAAAAAAAGTTCCATCCAATCCCTCTCTCCTGCGCCACAGTTGTTTGACTTTAGGGCTTTCTATCTAGAATTACCTGACTAATTAGTGACTGCTGTTTGTGTCCTCTGGTTAAGTCCAGACTCAGTGGAAGCTGAAACTTTTATCTTTTCCTAAAGCTAACAAACTAGCCTTTTCATCTTAACCTAACCAAACAGCCACTGTTTCATAGCATTTATCTTGTAGCTGATTCAACTTCTAAAACTATTTAATTCTGTTCAGGATACTTTTTTTTTGGGGGGGGGGGGGGGGGGGGGGGGGGGGGTTAAGTAATAAATAGACAATGACATTTGTTTTCATATGAGACACAAACAGCGTTGTTCTGTTTAAATGTCCTGAGATTTAGCTTTTCTAGCCACTCCAGCACAAAACGCCCAAACTAGTCAGAAAGTGACTAGGGAATTTAAAACGTCATTAGCAGGTATAATGTTTTCCATGATCACTTGTTTCTGATCTGAGCATACCATTATCAAACTTGCAAATACACCTTAAAAACAACATATTTCTAAGGCTAATGGAAATCCTTATGAACCAAAGTTATTGCAAATCATCCTGTGGGCCATATAAGTCAACATCATGGTTGTGCTTGAGGATGAGTAAGAGGATAACCTTTATAATTAGGGTTTATCATCTGGGAGCCATTCTAAACTATATATAATGTACAATATATATAGTTTAGAATAGGTAAAGGTGCCACTTTTACCAGACAGGTATCTATTTTTGGAACATCATCTGGCTAGGTTACCACTGTATAAAAATGATCTGTTGAGTTTCCCTTTTAACAGATACTGATTCAACGTTCCTTCCATTCCTGGCTTCTGACAACAGTGAATACCAGACTGCTCCTGCAGGCTGTAATCCAAAGGGATTGCTCTATCTCCACTGTATTTCTCCCACCACCTCCTTCTCTGTCCTCTCGTCTTCTCATCTCCTGCTTGGCCTTCATTACTCCTGTCTCTCTGAGAGGTGGAAGGAATTTTGCGTCAGGCCCCGTGCCCTTTGCTGTTTTCTGTACAAATTACCTGGAGATGGATGCTTTCTGTGAGAATTATTTCTCTTGCTTGAGGACAAGAGAAAGTATTCTCAGACAAACAAGCTCTGATTTTTTTTCAATTTGTGCAGGTTAGCACTATAATGCCATCCAAATGAGACATTTAAGGTCCTAGTCTATAGCTACTGGGTGCAGCTAGGTGTCTTTCTTGATGGCACTTTAAATCTCTTAAAGATTTCTTTATGAGACACTGTCAGTGAACAGACAAACACAGATGATGAGAACAGTGATACAGATGGTTATGACATGTAACATATGCAGCATACAGAGGCACTCTGGTCTCACAATTATGTATGACTATCACCAGAAGGTCTATTGATAGTCCTAAAACCCACCTTGGTTAGTGGTTAAGCCTTTTATATTTTATTCCGCAAGACAAAATACATCTGCTGATGAAGGTATTGACATCCAGCTGATGAAGGTAATGACCGTTTTTAAGGGTATTGCATGTTTTTTCTCTAGAATAAAAATAACTTATGTGAAGTTTTTACAAAGAAGCCTACTGAAATAAAGCGCAGAGAAACACAAGTATTCTGGGTGAAATTTGCCTTAAGTAAGACCCAGACATATTTTATAGACTGTTTTATAACTGAGGAAGAGCACACTGCCATTCTTCATTTTAAACGTCTAATTTAGTGCAGACGGGGAAACCGCATCCCAGAAAGAATTGTTAAAATTCCTGGCAGTAAATTTCATGAACAATCATTAGTTCAAGATTTAGGGAGGGTTCCTTTGTAATTCATATCAGTAGACACATAATACAAGAGAAATAGGTCTGTTAAAGTACAATAAATAAACTAAGAGAGCTCATTGGACACTCACACGTCGTGAAGCCAAGAGTCAGACTTAATTCAACAGAGGTCACGTTCTTGTTGATTTCTGAATTTATCTCTGGCATTGCAGAGAATATTTCACAAAACATGTACAGCTTGACTTTCTCTGTTTTATTTATCTTTAATCTTATTCTTAAGTTTTTCTACCTCTGATTATCCTCTTTATGTAACAACAGTTTTTTCTTGTTTGAATTATATATATGGTTTCTTATATTATGAAAACACACTGGGGTTGTTAGAGTCTGACAGAATTACAGAAAGTATCCAGAAAAAGAAAGACCAATCTGTGAAGGTAAAACTAACATTCTGCATTGACAACACAGAATACCTTCATTGCATGGGAGTTGAAATACTATTGAAAATCGATCCAAATATAGACAATTTGAATCAATGAAACACATCATTTATTGTGTTATTCTTTTTTTAACCAGTAGAGGGCTCTTTTGATTTGGCTCCTCTTGACATAGGCATGAAGCGGTTTGCAACCCAGTTTACCCAAATGAGCATGTTCACAGATCTGAGCTGATGATTAACACAAGAGTTAGTTGTAATGACCCAACTTATCAAAAACCTGAATGAAAACTTGTGTTAGGTGACACAAAGTCAACTGTTGAGAAAATCCAGCGTTGTTGAAAAGGTTTCTGTGCTTCAATGCCAAGAACACAGGCTGCACCTCTGCTTATTTAAGGACATTTTCACTATTTGTGCTTTACATGTTTTCATTTGATTTTGGATTTGTTTAAAATAAAAATTCCAAAGAGGTCTTTGTTAGAAATTATCAGTCACTTTTTATAAGAAAAATTCATTTTTACAAGTAAATATTAACCCTCAAAATTATTCAATAGAAAAACAAGAAGGGCATTTTGCAGTTTTATTGTCAATTAGCTGAAATAAAAGAATTATCAAATTTATACACTGACTCAATCTCATTTCTTTATAAAAGGTGTAAAATAGCAGAAAATTGTGATCAAATAATATCGTGATCCCAGTTTTGTGATACATATCATATTGTAAGTTAACTGTATTGTTACATCCCTAAGGTGTTTAACCTGCACGTGGATAACAGCAGAAAAAGAGTCCACATGTGCACTTTGTAGGAAACTCCAAATTCCATTCACCGCCTGTATGGGCCCTATAACTGTTACATAATGCACATTCTACATATTCTACATGTCAGACACACATTGCTGAAGAAATCCCTCAATTTATGGACCAGCTCAAGGAGATGAGTCGGCCATTGGGGAATGTCTGCTGAAACTGGGCCTGTTGTGTTCTAATAATAACCTGACTTCCCTTCCTTTCTTCTTTGGCGTTTAACCTTTTAAAGTTTCTTTTTCTGCTTTACTGTGTTGATACTCAGGCGTAACGTTAACGATAAAAGAAGGGACGAAAGCAGTGTACAAGAGAGGCCTGTTTTAAGACAGTTATTGATGACTCATCCTGCATTTTTTAACCTTTCAATTTACATTTAACTTTACATTACTTCAAATTTCTTTTGCTTTTTTTGTATTGATAAGAGTACAAATGTATCTCTTTGCCATATCATTGGCTGCCTTTCCACTTCAGTATTCATCTAGCTTCCTGTCTACTTATTCATGTATTACACGTATACTTCTCAGCATAATCATCGTGACACTGCCCATTTTTGAGAAATCCCCCCCCAAAAAAATCAAGAAATCATTTTATAAGGAGCCAACATCCTCTGGAAAACATCTGGGGGAAACGGAACAATAATCCTGTGATTTACACCAATTAGATAATCCCAACAGGACAAATTCTGGGTCAAGTGCCCGTCTGCCCTCCTATGCTCCCAGTCAGGCTCAGGTGAGCGGGATGGTCTGCTGGCGAGTAACGGGTTAGTGTGTGTCTGTCTCATCTCATCCTTTCAACCCCCCTTTATCTCCGGGGGCTATATATTAGGGGTGGTGACTCGGCTACATCTTAAGCATCACTCGCACCCGCAGACACTCGAGCGACATCTTGGTTGAAGAGCAGACTGTAACAATGTGGTTCTTGCTGAAGCTGGTTGTGATTCTTTTCTGCATCAAGAGAGGAGAGGGTCACTGGCTGAGGTCACTAATCGGTAAGTTCTGCCTAAAAGGAGGGCCATGACCTTTGACCTCCAAGATCAAATCTTATTTTGCCCGCTTTGTCATATTGACATATTGAATATTGCTAATAGACATGGATTCTAGGAATGGAATTCACCATTGACAAGACATTAACAAGACTTGAGTCCAATAGGGCATTATTTGAATTTCAACATACAGCATTAGGCTGAGTATTGAGAGAACATATTAAAATGAGTTTTACAACTAATCTTCAACTGCAGATTTTGTTCCTAAAAGGAAAACTTGCTTAATTGGGTTTTATCTAATAAGATACGTTTTTAAGTTGTTTCATCAGAAATAAAACGGTGTCAAATATTGTTTTAAAATTCTTACATCAAAATGAGCTTAGTGATTCAAAGGTTTGTGAACTGGTGTGAGGGCAACCATGTCGTCCTAAATGTCAGTAAGACAGAGTGTGCCATCACTCCTACAATTTCTAGAATAAAAGATTGATACTTGGTTTCCGTGTATCCATACAACACTATTCAGAATGTGTCAGTACAATTGGGATACTATGATGTCTGGTTTTTGGACCCACCCTTATGTGTACCTCTATAACTTTAATTTTTTGGCTCTTTGCATGTTATACATTTTCTCTTCTGACCATTTAAACTGGTGAAGAAACGGGGAAAACATTTTTTTTTTATAAGAAATACACTGATAACTCTTTCTGCTTTTTCCAGATCAGAAACAAGGAACAACCTCTCCACACTTTGTAGTGAATGTGGACAGAAGAAACAGAGATCCAGCTGCAGAAGATGGTCAAACAGAAGCTTCTGGAGTCGGTCCATCCCCTGTTCCCATGGTCCGGTCTCGTCGCTCCACTCTAGACTCGCAGTGCAGCCTGCGCTCCATCCTGCTGCAGGTCCGAGACCTCGGGCTGGGCTACGACTCAGACGAGACCGTCCTCTTCAAGTACTGCAGCGGGATGTGTCCACACGCTCGCTCCAACCACGACCTCACCCTCACCAACCTGCTGATGAGCGGGTTGCTCCCTCAACCGGCACCAGGGGAGCTGTGGCACAACACGCCCTGCTGCAGGCCCACCCACCATGAGGACATGGCCTTCCTGGACAACTCCCACCGCTGGCATAAGGTGGAGAAGCTGTCAGCTGCGGACTGCAGCTGTGTGGGATAGACAGCAGGGTGTAGAGGAGAGGAACTAAGAGGGTGTATGATGGTTTTTGAGGATGATTTTACCGGCAAGTTCTCTTATTATACGCTTAAATTAAGATTTGTATTCTATTCCATTCATTAAGCTAAAATCTATTCTTATCAAGCTATTGATGCCAAGAATGAATAAGCACAAACTAAGAGTTTCTCTCAAACATTTTTGGTGAAAAGTCAATGTGTGCTAATTTAAATGTTTTGACTTTGGTAATCTTAAAGACATCATTAAGTTAGAATTTTAACACCTTTCACATTTGTGAGCTTTAAAAACCTTCACTAAGAGAATTCAGGCTAAAAAAAAACTTTGAGGTGATTGTGGTCGTTTATGAAAAGTTTGCTTAATGGAAATGGGATTTGTTTTTCCTTCTTAAATTGGCCATCGATACATATAGGGCTTAGAAATTACTTCTTTAAATGAAAATATATATTTTTTAAATGAAAGCGTTGCTCAGCTGATTCTGCCCTTAGAATCCAAGAGAGTAAAAGTGAACAGACATACTACAAACCACTTTACCATTTCTGTAAACAAGCTGACATGTATTTATTTTAATTCTTAAGTGCAATTTTGGGGTTAAGTAATAGAAAGAAATATGCGTACGAAGCTGCGTATATATTTATAAACACAGCTGAGTAAGTTCTTCACTATTCAGACAGCAGTTCAGCTTCAGTTCAAACTGTATTTATGTAAGATAAGTTATTTATTTATTTGTTGCCATTATTTTGTCATGTGGATTAACTTATTTTGTACTTTGCCTATCTCTAATTGTTTTGCAAACACAGTTCCTAATAAAGATAAACTTGTACAGGACTCAGCAGTGTTGTGAAGTGTGATTTTATTCCAAAGCAGTTGACCTCAAAAAATGTTTAACACCAAGGACCCTGAAAGTGCCAACAAGGAGACCACAGACTCCCTTTTATCCCAGGCTTTTAAACATGTTAGCACAGTATTGTATGAAACCCCTGCCTAAAATATTTACACATTTTTTATTGGGTTACTTATGAAAGGAATTCAAGTGGGAAAAAATGCTCTCAGGAACCCTCTCAGGGACAACTGGCCCCACATAGCCGCTATTTAAAGAGAGAAATCACATGTGGTCTGTTACTAATAACAGGAATTGTATTCAAGTTTTCTTGTAAAAAGAATCATATGGACAACTATTTGTTTCAGTTATGGACTAAAATAACATTCACCTGCAGATTGTGAACATCTGTCGATCAGATATTTGTTTCTTAATATTTATGTCGGTCCTTATGTTAAGCATTCGCTCCTTTCTACTCTGATAAATCTTTGCTAAGCTAACCGCTATAAAGACCTGAATGGCTGCTTTGCCAACCTCCTAGCATGCCAATATAGCTTCTGACTACATTCACCATCTTTAAGAAGCCATCGTGTCCTCCTCTGTCTTCACCGTCTCCTCTGGCTCCAACCCCCACAACTGAACACGCCCCTCCATGGCTGTGAGGAGGCAGGTCTCTGTTGGGTGGAAGGACAACGACTGGACGACAGCTTTCCCCACCGGCAGTTTCAAGGACAGAGATCCCTGGAGAAAAACAAGAAATGGAAAATATATGGGAAGTTTCCTAATTAAGGATGACCTATTGATTATCAGACATGATTATCCAGGGGAAACAAGAGGTTACAGACTGTTGCTAAGCATAACAGCGAGCAGTTGGAGTGCCAACTGGCTTCCTCTTCAGTTTTGTATAGTGCTTAGAGTAAGACTATAAAGCTTTAAGCATTATTAGTTAGATTTCCAAATACAAAAAAACAAAAACTGAAGGGAAGACGGACCAACTTTAAAAGGTGTGCCCACAAATAATTAGATAAATCATTCTCATTCTGCCACTGACTGAACAATGAACATAAATATAACCTGACACGTACTTCCACCAGGTCCCAGCAGTAGACATGTCCGTCTTCTGAGCAGCTCAGGACATGAGTATCTTTACTGGACAGGCAGCAGTCCAGCTTGTAGCCCTTCATTTTATGTCCTTTATACCTTAGTGAATCAAAGAGACAAAACGTGGCATCAAAAATCCATCATGTCAACATGCTGAGCTGCTTGAAATAGAAATATAGCTCAAACTTCTTTAAACATGTGTCAATGTTGAACATAGATTTTTTTTTTTCAAATGTTGCAATTAAGACCGATACGTGTATAAGGGAAGACATGTCAAAACACTGCTTTAACTCGATTCTTAAAATATTTATGAAGTTCTCAGCAGTGACGATGCATTTCCCAAACAGCTCATACTGTACATGCATCAACACTTTAGTTTTCAAGCAAAAGGCTACAACTCATTCAAGAATAAGAGTATTTAAGTTTACACCATCTGTTATACTGTTTATATATTTTTTTTTTAAGCACCAATTTTTGTCTATTTTGCACAATTATGGTTTATCTTCTCTTTGCTGTTTTTTCCAAGTGTCTTTAAATTGTCGCTTTTATGTGGAACTTTCTTATACAGTATCATTGACAGAAACATTCATTTGAATACATTTACAAATGTGGAATTTATGTCAGCCATGCAGAATTTCTAAATCTGTAGCTGTATACAAGTAGCCTATGTAGAGTTCATACTTCACTTTGTATGACATTACTGGATTTATTTCATTTCTTTTTGATGCATTTTTAATGATAGCAGACAACATGAAAACATCAACATGATCCAGTATGGGATTTAGGTTCAGGTTGAGGTTCAGGTTACTTTATTTGTACCCGTAGGTAGATTTGTTTGCAGCCAGCAAGATCGCCATGCATCATGACACACAGATTACAGGACAAATGCAACAATGAACAACACATAAGAGAGAAGGAGATCTAAACAACTCAAACATGTAACTAAAAAAGTTTACTTCTGTGACTTTATGGTTATGCAGGGAAAAGGTGACCTTATTCTTTTTACTAAAATTTTGATTTTCATTAAAAGATGTCAATTATCATCAGTTAATTATCATCATCATCATCATCATCATCAATATGAACAGCACAGTGTAAAACTGAGCAGTACTCACTCTCCGAGCATTTCCCCTGTGCTCTTGTCCAGTAGTCTGACTGTTGAATCCAGGCTGGAGCTCAGAGTGCACTGACCGTCCTGACTGAAACACACACACGTGATGGGACCTGGAACACAAACGATATACACGTGTTACAAGATAGAGCATTTTCAGTGTTATTTAAGTGTCAATGTTGCATTTCCATAATCCTACATGAAGAAAGAATCACCATCATTACTATAACTACCACTACAACAATCTCTTTATTACTATTTAAACAACTTCAACCCCTTATAGGTAAAGTACATTTTATACTGGTGTTTGTCTGAAAAAAGATTCATTACTGCTGATGAAGTCAACATGCAGCTGTCCCATTCTCAGGTCGTAGCGCCTCACTCTGCCATCCACTGATCTGAAAAGAAGATTTTCTTTTTTAATATGCATCTGTGAAATCTCAACCTTTGATCTTATTCTAACTGGTACAAAGGTATGTGCAGTAATGACAAAACTAGGAGTACATAGTCTTCTCATTTTCTTCAGCTTCAAGAATTCTATTGCAGTTTGAATGGACAGGAGATATCAGACGTTTGCTTTTAATAAAATGTCTAAATCAACTCTAACGTGCAGCTGATCAGCTTTCATGGTATTTAAAACATGTATCGGGGTTGACAGTGCTGACCCTGTAAGAAGCTCATGTTGTACAACTTTCAAGCTGCTGATGCCATCCCGAGCCTCGTCTAAGATCTGAATTGGCTCAAATCTTCTGGACCTCGTGTCCCAGCACCGAACTGTTCCATCTATGGAGCCTGGATGAAAACAAAACGAGAAGGTTACAATCACACATAACTATGAATCCAAAAAAAAACCCAAACCCTAAGAACCTCTGTGCTCAAGTCAAAAAATGATTCCCTTAATACGCCTCAATAATGTAGAAATGCCTTTAAGTATTTCATCTTAATGTAAACTCACCAGACAAGATGACTGTTGCCTCCTCATTGAACTGGACACAGTTGACTTTCTTTGAGTAGAAAAATTGGGTAGGATATAAGATTAAAACAAAGATAGCAATTAAAGTGTCAAGAAGCGTAAAAAAATGACATAGCAAAGTTCTTAACCTCAGAATCAGAGATAGAAACACAAGAACATACCCCAGCATGACCCCTGAGTTTCCGCGTGACTTGGCCTGTGGCGACGTCCCACAGGATCACCGTCTTATCGGAGCTGCAGGAGCAAAGCTGGCTGTTGTCGTAAGAGCTATTGAAAAGCAAAATAGTTTTTTTTTTCTCTTTATTCATTCATATGGATATTTTATTGTAGTTTCCCTCCCTGAGACTCTCTGGGAGACTGTGACAATTCTCTCACCCATCAGCATCCAGGACCTCGTATCCGTGGCCGCTGTATGTCTTCAGCAGAGTCCCCCGGCTCACACTCCACAGCTTTAGAGATTTGTCACTGCCACAGGACAGCGCGTAGTTCCCATCAGCTGAATAAGAAGGGAGACATGAGACAGAGGGAGGAACACACAAATTTTTATTTAATTTATAACTCATAACTATGCCCCCACATAGATCGAAATTTGAGAGCTATACTGATATTGATTTTGCAGAGGACAAAATAACCAATTACAGATACAGCAGCTGATACAGAGCATGTTTTATTTCACACGGATTATTCATCAATGTTGCACAATTATGACTATGAAAAGGTACTTAGAAGGCTGCATTCTCAGATAGCTGTAGGTTGTGTGCTTTGACAAAATATTAAGAACAGTGCATTAACTTGCGCTGTTCACTTAGTTGGAGTACTGTCAGGATATTATATTATTATACTAGTCTATATTATATAACATTTCATTATATTACACTATATTGTTCATATTGCACTATATTATATTATATTATATAACTGCACTCTGCATTACTGTGGTACAACACTGCCTCTCTTCACTGCTGTTTACATTACTTACTGCTATTTATCATACCAAGTCACTTTAATCACTTGTCATTCTCTGCAAATACTGTCTCAATTCTCAATTCCCCCCAGTCTCATTTTGTACTGCATAAACCCCCTGTTTTTATTTTTATTTATCTTATCTATTCTGTTTAATGTGTCTTCTTGAGCTTTCTTGTCTGTGCTGCTGTAACGCCCAAATTTCCCCCCTGGGGATCAATAAAGTATTATCCTATCCTATCCTATATTCTGCTTTAACCAGTTGTTTGCCCTGACAAACAGGCTGGAGGTGTTCCCAAACAAAGGCTCAACAGTATGATAAATGTTTTCAATCTTTTACCATTGAACCGGACAGCCCTGACAGCTCCTTGTTGACAGTCTATGGTGGTGAGAAGATGTTGGGGAAGCTGAGGAGCCTGAGGTCTGGGCTGGGGGAACGCCATCACAAAAACTATGGGGAAAAAAAACACACGTGAGCTACTCTAACAGCCTACCTTGCATTTATTCAGGTTAAGTATGCTGTACTACCCTTTTACATATTCGTTTAGCGAAATACAGCTGCACAAACAAAAAAGACTAAAAGATAGGTTAGCATTGTTTACGACTTCATTAAATCACACGTACCTCATTAGCTTTCAAAAAAGCAACAAATGGTTAGTAAGATGTTTTACACTACATGTGCAGCACTGTATGTAACCATAGTTACTAACAATGATGCAGGTTTTGGGTTTTAAATAGCAAAACTTTCCTACACACAGCGGCCTCTTACAAAGATTATCGTACATACTTACTTATGACACGAACTGTTCAGTCTGTGTTTATATTCAGGGGAGTAAAATGTCATATTCGTGCCGCGACTCGTAGAAATTATATATTTGTTAGTGGCAACATCCTCTCCCATTCACTGTACCCGCCATGTTTGCAAGTACGCGCAATGCACACTGGGATAAAAATACATCTGTCAAAATAAGATTTCAGACCTCTTTCTCCCGGTTTCATCTTCTGCTGCGGATTACTTTATGCTCTTATTTTGAAATCACCGGATGTGACGACACCTCCCCCCTCCCCGACTCATTTAATTCATGACGAGGCCGATCAGCTGTCCTTCTGTCATCGGAGTTTACATTTCTAAGTAATTGTTGACCTTTTTACAATAAAGTATGTCTTCCAACAACATGTCAGACCCGAAGAGGCAAAATAAGATTCTAAGGTGAGCATTTTGTGACCGAAAATAGACGTTTTTTTGACGGAGTCAGGTGACGTATTAGCGTGGTTAACGGTAGCTAGCAGCTAACTAGCTCATCTTTAACACATTTCACGAGTAGAGTTTAAAGGGATTAGGAGTGTAGCTGAGAGGTGTATTAACCACTGAATTAATTACAGATAACTTTAATGCAATATTGTTTTTAGTTGGCAGTGTTTTAAATAGTCAAAAGTTAAGGTTTGTGGCTGATTATCCCTATAAGTGTATCACAGCCAATTGCCCTTCTTTCAATAATTAGTCGGATTAGTCGTCCGTAGAAACTTAAAATAAGACTGCAAAGATCACTGAATTAAACCCTGTTCAATACCCTTAGGATAAACTGGAACACTGTCTATGAATCAGGACAGTTTTCTGATTATTACATGATTGTTTTGTTGCAGGTACAAGCCCCCTAGCACAGAGTCCAATCCCACACTGGAGGATCCCACGCCTGACTATATGAACCTGCTTGGCATGATCTTCAGCATGTGTGGGCTGATGCTCAAGGTGACCCCCACACGCTCACCCTAACCGTTCACTGTCACCTCTACCTCTTTGTGGTTTTGTGTGTGTTCACAATAAAGAAATGAGTGGTAGACCTTGGTCTTTCCCCAGTCGTTCCATTTAGAAGATTAAAGGTAAACTCACCTTTGGATGAAAGGATGAAGGGCAGTTTTTGACCTTGGGGCGTTATGGATACAATAGATGAAACAAAGAGGGGACATCAGCAGGCTCAAGTTGCATCCAAGTGCAATAGCAGATAAAATGTTAAGTTGACTGTCTTTGACTGAAAACAAATCAGAACTTATTCAATCGAATATAAGAGGTTATCAGTGTGGAAACATTCATTCAAATTTCCTTGAAGAATATTATTTGCAGATTGTGTGCAATAAATGACAACAACTACAGACTTCTGTATAAATTCTAAGGCATGCATCTTCTTCAGGGTGTAGTGACAGACTAAGACAAATAGAGTCATTGTGAGTTATTGACTGATCATTACTCTCTTTGTCTCAGAGTGTGTCGATTCACCCTGAAGAAGCAGATACCCGCTGGTGTATTTTAAGTGTTTTAGCCCTATGAATTAAATGCCTTTAATACTTTTCAAACCATCCTGAGTGCCTGGACCTGGATCATTTATATCAATGTTTTTTGGATTTAAGTGTTGTCCTCCACCCTTTTTCCTTTTTTTTAAAGTATTCCCTTTATGTGTATATATATATATATATATATACCATTGGTGCTCCCATGAGTACTGGTTTGAGGGATACCGGAAGTGCTTCTGTTGTCTCTCTTTTTCACCTTCAAAAAAAGTATTAGGGCTGCCATGTTATGCATCAATTTTTGCCTGGGAGCTAAGTTATAAAGAAAACACAAAATTAATGTATATAATATTGTATTTGTGGAATCAGTGCCAATCTGGACACTATCGTGTTGTCAAACTATCTCCTAAGTGGACATCTTTCTTCAGCGTGAACTTCAAATGCTCAGCCTTTTTTTTTTTTTTTTTTCTATGTTCCCAGCACTTGCCTGAGAACTAGCAGAGCATTTGTTGTTCTATTGTACATACTGTATCAGTTTCAGTGTATGGGATTTTTTCAAGCTTCTCCTTATAACGTTGTAACCCTTTGTTTGTTTGTTTCAGCTGAAGTGGTGTGCTTGGATAGCAGTCTACTGCTCTTTCATCAGCTTTGCAAACTCCAGAAGCTCAGAGGACACCAAACAGATGATGAGCAGCTTTATGTGAGTTTACAGCACCTTGTGTTCATACAGAATTTATTCTACTAATGCCTTACCTGAGCATGCTTGGGATATTATTATCCTTCTTAAATCAAAGGGGAATGTAGATATTCTTAAATCTTGGACCACTGAAAGGCACAGGTTGTTATTCATTAATACAGAAAAAGTTAACCTTTTTGTTAAGGTAAAAACATTTTGTCAATTAACGGCCATAACATCTCTCTCTTCAAAGCCACAGAAACTGTAATTTGACCTTGTAAAACACTGTTGCTTGTAAACAGCGCCTGGACTTGGTTGTTTGTTTTGGATTTGGGTTTTGTGTCATTTTCAGAGCATACCCTTAAACACAACAGTGCCATAACAATACAAACTAATGCCGTTTTCACATATGCACTCCGGATAATATCTAGATATTTTCAGGGGGACTTCTCTGGAGATTCTCCCGAACTAACCGTTCACATATGCTCCTCACAGCGGGGGACTTTCCCTGTCAGAGGGGAGGGGGATCGGGGGATTTCCCGACGTAAGACGTGACGTAAATAAACAATGCGGAAGTAGCGGCCGTAGCAACAGAGTCCCCTACACGACGTTATAATGAGAATATTTGCCTTTATATCAATGCTATGTGTAGTCCAATGGAATGACAACATCCACAAAAGAATGGAGAACAACATACTGACGAACAGAAAACATAATGCAGCCGTTTAATTACGTGCACGGAGATCGTAGTGGTCGTGTGCAGACACTTTAGCTGGTCACTGTATATAAACGTCATTCTCTTTTCATTGGCTGAAATTTAAAATCTCTGGAGTATATTCGGCCGCGTTCAGACATCAGCTCTTCCGAATTATCTGCGGAAAAAATACTAGGGGTCTGGCCAGATAAACTCTGGGTAATATCGTAGTAAAAAATTTGGCTGTTGCGTTCACACATACAGCTCCTCCTGGAAATCTCCGGAGTTTTTCAGGAGATTTCCGTATGTGTGAAAAGGGTTTCACTAACCAGCTGAGGTAGCTTAATCCAAAGAGAGATTAGAGAGATTAATCCAAAACTGCCTGTGGCAAAAACAAACCATTTTATAGGGTGTATTTACCAGCCGCTGCTAGAACAAGCAATCTACAGATGCAAATCTAAAACTTTTAGTACCTGTCATCTTGAACAATCTATTAATATTGAAATGTTATTAAATGAATAGCCTTTAAAATACCATACATACACCTACATCTCAGTGTCATTGAAAGGGGACCAGAACAAACAATCTGAAAGGAGTGCTGCTGTCTACTGCTGAAGAGACACTTTAAATATTTGTTTTAGTTTTATTTCAAACCTACAGGTTTGAGACAACACATTATTTTAGATAACTGACTTTCAGTGTGGACTATGAAGGCCCCTTCTATATTTAGCAGAAGAGTATGCTCTCTCTAAAACCTAGATTTAGAGGTTTGAGAATCTAATTGTCTGTTATTACACAAGGGCCCTATTTTCCTTGGCAGCTCTTAAAATGGCCAATGTAGTTACTGTGTTTTTATTTAAGGTCTTATATCATGCAGATTTAAATCTGGAGGTTAGACTCACGTCTATCTGCCACTGAGACTTGAGATTAGCCAACTCTAACGTCCAAAAGCTTTTACCTGTCTGACCCCCAGAGGTGGGACATTTCCATTTGCTTATAAAAGACTCCTACAACAGGGCACTGGTCCAGGCCTCACAGACAGACTCACAATAAGGAGAAACCTTCTGCTCCATCGTCTAGATGAGGTTGCATGACGACAAGCTTGATGCACTTATCGTTTCGTAACGCAAAATGTTTGGCTCAGCATATAATGTTAGACAATAAACTAAATGCTTGAGCCTGGATGCTAGTTCAAGGCCAGTTTTAGGACATTTGTCAACAGCCAAGATATGATGCAAGTATCTCTGTGGTATTCAACAAAGGTGAGTGCTAATGCAGGATAGGGCGACACGATTCTTGCTGAAATGGGTATCACAGTTTTCTCCCTGAGAATTGAGATCATGATTCTCTCACGTACGGTCATTTGTAATATTTTCACTTATAAATGAAAACTCTGGCTCCAACTCCACCACGTAGTGTCTGCCTCCTTCCTGTTCGTCTACATGTGCCATTGTCTACCCCGTTTGTGGTTACTATAGTAACGGTGACTGACAGCGGAGTGCCATAAATGAGGAAGAGAGATGAGAGAGGTGAATGAGTTGTAAGGCTGTGGTTGTCTGTGGCCTAAACAATGACTAAAATGTGTGTATTGCTTAACGCTGTGTGAGAGTGACTGATATAGCAACAGGGATCGTTGTAAATCAAATTAGGCCAATCATACCTGCTGCACAGAATGACGGGGGGTCAAAACCTTTTTATTAGCTTAAGTCATATTTTAATATTAGTTTTATTTATTAACTGTGCTTCATTCTAAAACTTTTTTGTTTGTTTGTGTAACTAAAAATGTGCTCATCTTACTTCCATTCAGCTTCTATTCTGTTCTACACACATACACACCTGCACCTCTTACACACAGCTGCTCAAAGACGCTAAAATAAGATTACTCGTGTTTTTAAAAGTTCTACTCGATATACCATGATCACATCAGGTGGTCAGTGTATGAGGAGGCTTATTGATTACATTCACACCTGTAAATTGTACTTAACTTTTTCTCTTAAATTTGCCCTTTGTCCAGTCATCACAAAATCTACTTTCACACGTCCATATAGGCAACTCCTACAAGTGTCTCTCATTTACAAAACTACACTACGTTTTGAGAGCCACAGTATTGGGATCCGTTGCTTCTTCAGACTGCATAAACCATCAACACTGTATGGACATTCATATAAAACATGGCAAACATTGATGTTAACTCCTGTTCTCTGCAGGCTCTCCATCTCAGCAGTCGTGATGTCCTACCTCCAGAACCCACAGCCAATGTCGCCGCCATGGTAACCAAGGGCCAATCACAGAACAGCAAGGAAGTAAATTTGCGGATGTTAGATTTGATGACGAAACAACTGATAGGCTCCCCCCCGGCCATCATGGAGGGAGCCAGAGACAAACAGAGACACGGAAGCAGATAAAAAGACAGAAAGAGAGGAAACAGACGGACAGTAAGGAGAACACAACGGCAAGACAAAGAGATCGAATGTTCTTAGACTGCACTCTCGTGTTTTCCCTTTTTTAACCTTTTCTATGTTGCTTTGTTGATGAAAATGTGTTTTGCTGATCAGTTGAAGGAGAACGTAAATAAAGTTATACAATTTTAAACTTTTAAAATTTTCTCCTTTTTTTACGGAAGAAAATATTGACACCTGACATTTAAACTTACATTCTTAAAGTTGTTACCTTGAAAATACTGTTTACATCAACCTGGGTAAGCTTCAGTCTTAAAAGCACAAACTGATGCTTTTTCAAGTCAAATCTCACTCAGTTCCCATTTTATTTAATTTTGTTCATGACACAAGCATCATTTATGAAGTTTTGGAATTGCTGCCCTGGGAGTCTACGATACGTAGTTAAAAATGAACAAGAGAGAAAGGCAAAAACAAAGCAGATGGTGTTACAAAATGACAATAATTAAACTTCAGTTGTTTTCCCCTTTTATATTTCAATAAATAAAAGCAGTGGTTTTAGGGAAAAGGTTTTAAGGAAAAGGCTCTTTTGAAGAGGAATGTTTTCAGGTCCTTGTATTTCTTGAATTTGGGGAATAAATATGATCAGGAAATCCTAAGAGGAACATGTTTAACATTAAATTTGAAAGATTTTTGAGAACAAAGTCAGAACCTGGAATTTCAAGTTTAAATCCTGAGTTTCAAGTTGGACTTCTGAGGAGAAAAACAGTCAGATTTCTGAGATTAAAGTAGAAATCATAATTTCAGAATTCTGAGTATAAAATTCAAATACATTCAGTGTGGGATTCACAATGCACAATTTAAGTAATCAGCAAGATTGTCTCTATCTTCATTTGTCAGAATGTGCAAAAACACTTGAGACTAATCTTTGCCTACCTTTTATTTATAATGTGAATGCAGCACGACTTATCTCACCCACTAATAGTAATGACTTTTAAAAGAGATAGTTGTACTCCTGAATAGCAGATATAAAAGAAATATTAGCTCACATGTCATCCACATAGAACTGAAGAAGAATCAGTAGAACTCAGAACATCTGTGAGATGTGTAAACTCAGGTTTTATGTGATTCACATATATATAGCAGTCGACCTTATCCTCTGTTCAGGAGCCGTTAGTACACATACACAGATAAACACACAGACACACACACACACACACACACACACACACACACACACACACACTCAGGTCTATCCCCCTCCGGCCACTCATCTGCTCTTTCTCCTCCACCACACACGCAGACACACACAGCATTAACTACTGGTGTGAGTGCTGATGACAGACAAGAAGCTGGGGAGTCAGCTGCATGTGACACTGATTTAGTGACATGTATAACTCACGTCCCCTCCGGCTCTGCTCTGCTGCAGACACACAGAGCTGCTACTCTGCACTCTGAAGCCACATTTTCAGCAAACTGCTCTGGATTTTCTCCTGATTTTGTACTGACTCACACTGCTTACTCACTCATTTTTTCCTTCCCATTGTTGTTGTTTCTAATCCAAGTTGCCCCGGTTATAATGCAGCATTTGTTGTTGATTGCTATCAGAGGAGAGGATATTGAATTTGTCCTAGTCAGCAGATATCGTGTGAATTGATCAGTGGGCTGCGTAATTTGGATATTACAAACTGTCACAGTTTGTTGAATGTAGATGTGAAGTTCAGTGGTTGACGTGCTGGAGGCGATTTTTTAATTAAATTGAATCACCATATTCTGCTCTGCTGGCTCTTAGTGTACAGAGAGTGATGGGAAACAGGCCTCCTTCTCACTCTGTGACACTAGAGGGCACAGTGGTTTTACAAATGAGTGAGTTCATAATGAATCGTAAGGAAATAATACAAGGCAAGTATCTGTGTTCTCCACTTGGTTTCCTCCTTGATGGTCAGGTGGACAAGCTAAACTGGTACTATCAATATCATATAACTGTTCTTTTGAATGTGTCTTTGCTTTTATAAGTTATGGAGATCCATTGTTTTTGACTTGGATGGTTAGTTTAATATCAATAAGTGATTGTCTTGTGAAAACCAAAAAGTGAAACAAGACTTGACATAAACATTATTTGTTTGAATACTGTCTCTCTTTTTATTAAACCAGGCTTCTTTTTGCCTTCCAAGCTGGCCATAAAAGACATTAATACATGTGTATGAGCTGAGGAGACGGGGAACTTGGGATTGGCTTTGAAAAACTGCTTCTGTGCTTCTTGCTTGAGTCTGACCCTCAAAGACTGTTATCATTATGAAGAACTATTTCATGCAAGTCTTGAATTTTCTGTAAACTTCTATAAATCATAATAATATAATCTTTTAATACTATCATTAAAAGTATGAAGATAGATCTTACGTTCAGGAGTACGTTTCAGGGACAGTAAACATTTTATTAAAACTCTGAACGTGTCAGACATTCAGATTCAGTATGGAGCAGTTATCGAGCTGAAGTGAGTGAAATCTGCTGTGTTTTAAGTGTTTTACCATCTTTGTTTTAGGACAGCTGTTCTTTAGACTGTTGGGACTTACACAATAAGAGACACTGGTTTAAGTCCAGTACAGACCAGTCAGTACAGAGTTTACTCTGGTATAGTTGGCGAGCTTCCTTTAGGACTCCGGGGTCTTGCTGTGGTGTCCTTGAACAGGTCACCTGCCCGGGTAATGATTTTGGCATCTGACTTTGTAGCAGCCAAACGGCAGCTCCACAGCGGAAAATAAAGCCAACGCGTAAGGGCAAAAAAACTGCAGTTCACCGAGTGCCCACCCCATATTACAATGTCCATTTTGAATGCAGACAAAAAGAAAACATCCTGGTACAAAAAGCGATTTTGGGCGGGATAGCTTGCGTCAGGGGGTGACCTTTTTTTTTTTTATAACTCATCTGTTTTGATTTTATGAAGGATAAGAGTAATGTATAGTAAGGAGGTGTGACTGATCTGACTGCAACCGGCCACGCCTCACAAACCAATGATGGCCCTGAACATAACGTGTCACCTTTGTCACCGTGTCTTAAAGAGTTCAGTTTTAAGGCCCCTTTCATTTTTGTTTTAGCATTTGTATCATTATTAGCCGCTTGAAACTCTTGTATTGTTTGAATTGGCGCGTAATTAATTAAGCGATATGTTTGTCTAATAAGGATGCACCAGATGAATTCTTCGTGGCACAGGAAAAGTAGGACACGTTTTTCGGCCGCTGCTGTGAAGCAATCAGTCTTCAAATGCACTCTCACAGCTAGGGTTAGCAAAGGGCTCCTTCAAATCTACATCATCAGCCAGGTCAGCTCAGGTTCAGGGATTTGAACCAGTAACCTTTTATACCTTAAATGCTAGTTTAACCTTACGGCCATGTCCAACCCTGCCTGTTTAAATTATGAGTGTTCACTGTATTAGATTGGATGTGCAGCGTGGCCTTCACACTGCAGCCTCTGTTATTTGTGAGTTTGTGTGTACTTGCGCCGTGTGTGGGGACGTTTTTTTTTTTTGTGTGCATATTTACTGAACTCCATTGAGTCCCTGCAGGAAAACAGCAGGGTCGCTTTCTGTGTCCTCAAATGAGGTTAAACTGAACCTCTGCAATATTTCAATACCCTGTGTGAGTGAGTGTGTGAGAGGTAGAGAGAGTGTATGTTCAGCCAAAGGCTTTCATTTTCAGGTGCAAGGTGTTATTGGGTGTGAACAACGGCACTGTTGGTGGGAAGATGCTGTGTTGGGGATCCTTCTCACTCACACACACACACACACACACACACACACACACACACACGCGCACACACACACACACGCACACACACACACACACTTTTGGTTTACAACACAATACACAATGACTTTGGAGGAGCCATACAGAAATGCCAACACATGCATGCATGCAAATGGAAGTGTGCACACCAGCTCACAGGTAATTTGAGGCAAGTTCAAGCTGCATCACACCTTGATGTTGAATTTTGAAAACAAAAAAGAAAGACGGAATCAAAGTCAGACCACTGTGACATTGGTCCTGCTGCTTTAGACTATATCTTTGAAAATGATCTCAATATTTCTCTTTTCGCAGCTTAATCTTCTTTCTTTCTCTCTTTAAGACAGATTCCTGTGAACAGACAGGTAACACCAGAGAGAGCGAGAGAGAGAGAGAGAGAGAGAGAAAGCTGCATTAAATTGAGAGACAAGGAGAAATCTTAACTACGATACTTTCTATTGTTAACTGCTGATAGCCAAGTTTATTTTCTGATTTTCTGCTGTGGTTTTTATTCCTCTACATATTCTACTTTTATTTACACTAATTATATAGTAAACATGGGAAATAAAGATGATTTTTTAAAATAGGCTACATCTATTACCTCTATTTTGGTAGAATATTATTTCTTTGATTGATTTGTAATTTAATGCTTGTCATCCCTGCCACAGAAGAAGATTTTATGATGGCACGCAGTCCAGATGTGTTTGACTATGATTTCCACGTAAAAGATTAAGAGTGAACCATATGATTGATTATTAACAGTCAGCAGGATGTTTTTTTTAATTTCAGTCCTTCTTATGCATGCACAGCCGTGACGGGGCGGCTGTGGCTCAGTTGGCAGAGTCATCGTCTCTCAACAGGAAGGGGTTCGATCCCCAGCTCCTGCACATGTCTGATGTGTCCTTGGGCAAGACACTTAACCCTGAATTGCTCCCGCTGCTTTGTCGGCGATGTATGAATGCGTATGAATGGATTACTTTTGATGGTGTCACTACATAGCAGCCTCTGCCATCAGTGTGTGAATGGGTTGGTGTGACCTGCAGTGTAAAAGCGCTTTATAAGCTCAAGTCCATGTACCATTTACAGTGCATAAGTCTACAGTACAAGACTATTAAAAATATTATTTAAATATAATATTTAAAAATATTGAAGTTTATTACTCAAGCTTTAACTTTGAAATGGTGCTTCACTTTGCTTCTTATTTTTGGGTTTGTTCATAGACGAGCTTTATCTGCTCACCTTGCTTCCCTTCAATTTCTATGAGCCACACACAAACATGCATCTCTCCCTCTTCACACACAGCTTGTCCCGTTTCACCTCCTCCCTTGTCTCTACTTGTGTACTTGTACGTGTGTGTGTGTGTGTGTGTGTGTGTGCGCGCGTGTGTGTGTGTGTGCGTGTGTGTTTGTGTGTGTGTGAGAGAGAGAGAGAGACAATACTCAGCAGCAATATGATTTATAAAGTTGCCTAAAAAATACAACTTGGGAAATTTACTTGCGAATCCGTTGTGATTTGCACATGATTCTTTCATTCACATACACACAAAACCCCCTGAAATTTTTCGGAGTGAACTGCATGTGTAAACACAAACAGCTTTACCAGGAATTTTTCATCCAGCCCCCTAAATTTTCTGTGTGAAGTAAAGGGTAGCTAATGTGAGAATGTAGTAGTAAATATTCAGTCTGCTAAGTGAATTGTAGAATATTCAAGATAATTCAAAGCAAGGGAGTGAACGGGCAGGGGTGATGACGATATGAGATGAGATGAGATGAGAGTCAACTTTATTGTCATTACACATATACAAGTATAGAGTAACGAAATGAGGTTTGGCATCTCACCAGAAGTGCAATAAGCAGAAAGTGCAAGAATCTGTGCTATGTACAAGTCATTACAAAATTTACAGATGTAGACTAAAAAAAGTGAATTATTGGGTATATATGGATGGCTGGATTAATGGGATGCTATAAATATAAATGAATGCTATAAATATATAGTATTTTCTTAGGATTATAATATACAGATTAAGGTGCAGTGAGCATGCTATACTAGATTACAGATAATATACAGAATATACAGAATATGGACATATTGTACAGGTCGATAACTTATTGAGGTGATATTAACATACTATAATACAATATAATATGACGAACTGGCATGTGACCGGTGCCAACTCTGTGCAAGTAACTTCTTCATTGTTTGCCAGCATGTTCTTCTTTGCTCTCTTGCTGATACTGTGCATACGATGAACAGAGCATTGAAAATGTAAAGGTAAAAATTGCCCTCGTAGGGTCTGACCCTTTTGCTTAGTCTGCCATTTTTGCATCGTTCTTTTTACCTCATGTCCTGCCTCCTAAGAACCCCCGTCCTCCTGTCATACTGGGATAAACTCCCAGCTGTAAGGTGCATATTTGAACAGGCAACTCAAGAAGATTTCAGGGACAGCCGGTCTTACATTTTCAAGTAAATTTCTGGAGAAATGTCCTTGTTTGGATAAAAAATAAAAAATGAAAAAAATTACAGAAACAAGCATATGGCAGTTACATCAACACTGAATGGACAGCTATGGATTTTTAACATCATTTAAAAAATAATGTTTGTAAATTTGTATGAGATGAAACAACATTTTGCACATGTGAACCAGTAACTTTAGAAATGCCCTTCTTTTGTTACTGTTTTTGTCATACCTTTGCATTAATAACCTGCTTGGATCTGAGGTTATGCATGTGCATGTGGGATCATAAGTGTGTAAAATGTTTTTAAGGAGATGTACAGCGTATACTGTTGTTTAATGCAATGATCGTAGATGCACACTGTTCTATCCATAGACAGAATATCAGTAGGAGGACAGTTTATGATATGTAGGGTTATATTAAGCTAAGTAGAACTAAGAAGCAATCAAAAAAGTGCAAATCATGCCAGACCATTCAGAAAGCAGGATTGTGAGGGTGACACTTTCAGAGAGAGCGGAGGGAGGAAAGGGAGACTTAAAGAGGGAGAAAAGGAGAGGGAGGGAGCTCATAGAGAGTCTGATAAGGAGAGTGAGAAAGAGAGAGAGCGAGCGAGAGAGCGAGCAGGTTCAATGAAGAGTGGGGAACAGTCAGCTCACAGTGCCAAACGTCCTTGGATCGGAACATACCTTTTCTCCCCGTTTCTCAGTTTACATCTCGGTGTTCCCAAATATTTTCGGATACTCTCCTCAGCTGACGTCACGTTGACATTCATTGACCGGCGGACCTCACTTTATTCGGGATGTTCTGGGTGTGAACATGGAGTTTTCCTCCCCTCCGGTGGTGGATACGTTACTGTTCCCTCTCCAGGCGCCCATTCATCCCATAACCGCTGACTGGTTTCTAGCCGACACCGCCCAGGTGAGCAGGTCGGGGCAGCCTGAGAGCCGGTGGGCGGGTCTGGAGTCCCAGGTGCCCGCAGGCTTAGTACCCGCTGTACAGCAGAGCACCTGACAGACAGGTAAGGCGTGAGGATGGAGCCTATTGTAGGCACTGTGGATGGTTTATGGAAAAACCTCAAACTAATCAATACATTTTTGTTTTCACAAAAAATAAGCATCCATTTGGTATTCTGTAATTGTGACCAAATAATCAATTATTACAGGCTAATTTTGTTTTTGGGTAATTGCCCAATTCATTAATTGGGTAATTTTACATTTTCAATATGAATAGTCACGGCAATGTATACATTGCTCATCACAAATTTAACATTTTGAATGCGGATGCCTTCTTATGACCCACAAAAAAACAAAAGGATCAGACAAACTGTAGTTTAATTCTATGTAGTTCTTTTATATTCATCAGCCCTGCCATAGGTGTCAGACAAGACACCCTGCAAAAAAGGCTTTTGTTAAATATTTCCAAAACTAATGGAGTGAGTTGCATGTAAGACACCTAATATAAATGAGGATTCTTTTTTGTTGTTGTCAGAAAACACTACCTACACATGTACAGGACAACATCAGAAAGAGAAGATCATCCTGCTTGATCTGCAGGGTGCACCAAAATCAACACAACCTGAAAGTACCTCACAGGACCTTGAAGGTTGAATAAAATGTGTTAAAAGATTTGTGATCGTTCTATATCGGAATTTTGTCCTCCATATCTTATCAATGCCTATAATGATTGGCAGCTCTTACCATAAGTACATAAGCAAACTAATGTTAGACAGTAAAAGGTTCAGAAATCCAGAAATATTTGGTCATATTGCACATTTGATGGCCCTTCCGGTGTAGATGTTTTATATCTTTCAATCGGTGTATTTTCTGAATGGCAGAACATTAAAATAAAGATTTTCAAAAAAAATAAAAATACAACAATACAGCTGCAGTGGTTCAGAGGAAGTCATGACCATGCCTCCAATAAGTCGTGATTTGAAAGGAGGTCATTTGACTTGTGACTGGACATCTGACTGACTGACAAGACTCACACAAACAGAAACGAAGCCTCCGGGCCTTGGAGCATCTTCATCTCAGTGTAATAAGATCTCTGTTTGTCTTTGCTCTGTTACTATAGATAAAGGACCTACAGAGACGCAGCAGCAGGTTATTTGCTGTACACTACAGAGACCTTTGCTTTCCTTATTGGTGCCATGCTCAGTGAATTAACAGAAATTAAGTTACTTCTACCTTTTAAAGTTTATATACAGTCGTTGCTTGAAGTTGTTGCAGAAAGTACCAAAATGTGGATTGCAAATATAAGGGCAGAGATACATCCTGACAGTGATGTTTCAATAGACCAAAAAAAGTGTGATTTTCAAATACTAATTGGCATCTAATACTAATACTAATTAAATGAAAACCTCTGGCTGCTACTTTAGGATGAAATGTTGATAGGGACCAAAGAAGTGGAACTATAAAAAGTAATGATTCCTGACTCAAAACAAAAACAGTTCACAGTCAAATGTTTCTCTAAACCTTGGGGAAATGTTGCATAGCAAATCTCTCTGAATCTGTCATTTTGAGTAACTGTTTGGCATTATACATGTTTGTTTGACACATTTTCATGTTATTTTCTAAAAGTGAAACTTTAGCCTTGAAAAACCCCCAAATGTAAACCTTTTTCTTGTGTGTCTTGAAATGACAGTGAGAGCATTTTAGCGGCCTCATTAAAACAGTACTGTGTCTCAGCCAATCAAATTTAGCCGATACAGTAGTGCAAGAAAACAAAATGCAGTTCCTTGAGTTAACACTTGAGGCTGGCTGAAAAAGCCCAGGAAGCCCCATTAACACCCATATCGAAGTTATAGTTTTAAAGGTAGAAATAAACATGTTTACAGTGTGGTTCAAATAAATCTATTTAGCCTACTAGCTCATGACTTTAGTGGTAGAACTGGCTGGGGGGAGGGGGGTTATAACTCAGGCTATGAATTTGGCTATGACTTAATCATATTAAGTCAAAGACTTATGTATACATACACCTGCATAATTAGGGGCGTGGCTTAGTTGACTGACAGTTATAAACATTGTAGCTGTTTGCCAGGAGGCATAAGGCCCGCCTCAACTCAACTCTTACCTGTTACTTGATTGATTGAAGGTTAGGCGGAAATGGCATTTCTAATATGGCAACTGCATCTTTGGCTTCAAGACATCAATTGGTGACATCGCTGAGCCTAAGTCCATGTTTCATACAATCTATAGTTTTCACAGGCAAAACTTCATTCTGCCTAAAGCATGATGTCCCTACCAAGTCACCAAAACTTCACATCAATCCAAAACCAAAATGACTTCAGACATAAAAAAAAAAAAAAAAGTCTTCTCCTCCCTTCAGATGCAGCTAGAGGAGATAGTTTGCTAAAAAAATGATGTATTGATTTCCAGTAGACTTAAACTTTGGATTAATAGAACAAAAAGGGAAACTTGAACTTGAAAACTCAGTGAACATGCTTGAAGAGTTGTTGGTTTTGTACCTTCAGCTAAAATTAAATACATGTATTTGGATGTAAGAGCTACAAGGTGGGGTCAGGCCAGCACAATGCACTGCAACTTATCACAAACGGCTCTCCTTGCTGAAGAATACAAGGCCCTTATAGATCCCTCCATATCTCCCTCTGAAGATGTGAAGCTCATGATAGACATTCAGGTTTTTCTTTCTTAGGTTATTTTTGTAAATGTTCAGCAGAGTGGCAGAGTGTTGAATGTGCTATTGGATGAGTGAGTTATATAAATTCTCTATGTTAAGGTCTCTCGACTGTACTGCTGTAGCTCTCAGCCAAAAATATTCCCAATACTCTCTGTTGCTTCACTTGTTTGGCCCAAACCTGACATCAATGTAACATCATGGGATCTATTGAATCTTTACGGCGAGCAGATTTCCTCCTGCTTCCACCCCCTCAGAATCATTGCTGTAGAAAGATTTTGAGTTGTTCTGTCAGATGTGTGATTGTGTGTTTGTATTCTTTTTGACTTAAATACTCTCTCACACCTGCACTCTTTTGTTTTCGGGTCATCACTCTTCTGACCCTCGCTCTCTCAGACCTGTGTTTTTCCATCCCTCCTTCTTTTATCCATCAATCCATCTCACTGTTTGTCAGCTACTTGACTTTATAGATTTTTATTGGCCTGAGAGAATGAAGAAAACAAATAGACTGATTGAGAGCGGATATTGTGCAGGAGAACCAACACTGACATGTTGGCCTTTGAAATTAGATAAGCGATGCTCAAATTAATAGTTTAGCAAAGATCGTCTCTTCATACGTCTTAAGTGGCATCAGTGCATATTTTGGATCTGCAAACATCTTCTGACTTATGACATATAAAGCTATTTGTCAGTGAAACATTTAGATGGATTGGTTTTAATCCCATGTTTATAATTTCTTCATTTGAATAGTGGAAATGTGGAGGCTGTGGTTCTCCAGGCGGGCGGCCCGGGCTCGGGTCTGACCTGTGGCCCCTTTCCCGCATGTTGTTCCCCACTCTCTCTCTCCCTGATTTGCAACTCTATCCACTGTCCTATCTCTCCAATAAAGGTATAACAAAAAGCCAAAAATAAATCTTTAAAAAGAAACAAAGAAACATCATAGTTGTAAATGTTTCATGTTCAGCATTATCTTAAAGGCAAATTTTCTTAAAACAATGCTTTTGTCTTTTGTTATACACATCCTAGAATAGAAAAATAATACAATTCAAATTAAAAAGTAAAGTTTGTACGACATTAGAGTTAAGTAAAAGCCTTTATACACAGGGGTGTTATAAAGTTCAGAGTCACATGCACCTTGTATGGATTGAAGTAAATGAGAGTAGTTATTAGGTTTCATACAATAAAGCTGCTTTAATTAAGCTTCTGTTACATATATGTTTATTATATTTGTATAGTAAGTATAGAGTGTACTCAAGCACCTTCTCATTAAATAGCATTAAGTAACCTAACAAAAGTGAAACCATCACCTTCCTGTCCGCTCATAAATCAACATAAAAAAAACATGATTGTATGAAATTAATTGTTACATTTCTGTAAGATATAACCTACACATAATATTTTAAGCATACAAATGTACAACTGCACAAAACATTCTTAAGTGAATGAAATATGTTGAATAAAACATCATCTGTGTCACTTTATGGTCATCGTTCATTTCCGTGAACGGTCGGAATGCGCGACTCGCTTTAAATGTTGCGGCCGCAAGGAATTGTGGGACGTCATATCTCATCTCCTTTGGTAAAGGATGGTCCAGTGTATCCTATGCTAAAGGAGGTCATAAAGGAAGCATTGACCCACCTTTCCTTAACTTTTAGAGAATTCGAACGGCTCTTATCATGGCCGCCACTTAAATACTTCTGGGGTTAAGGTAAAGTGGATAGTGAAAGGAGATAGGAGGGACAATTCGAACGCACCCTGACACACACAAACAACTGCTTCTTCTTCTTTTTTTATTGGCGGTTGGCACCTAGTTTTAAAGGTGTATTATTGCCACCTACTATACTGGAGTGTGGGCCAGAATACCTATGACTCTTTAGAAAAAAAATACAAAATACAAACAAAAAATATGTAATAATAATAATAATAATTAATAAATAAAAATGTACACCCAAAAAATTACAACAACAACAAACAAAAATAAATAAACAAAAGTAAATTAAATAAATTAAATTATCTTAACTAGTCCAGTCTCTTTTAAAAATATAAACAAGGCTTTATGTTTTCCTTCCTCATTATTCAACACATTTTTAAGACTCATTATTTCAACCCCACCTTTTCTCATCTCCCAAAAACAACTCCCAACAATCTTATTGGTATTCCATTTAAGAGGACTGAACCACCAGTGGGGTTTTCTTTGTTCTAACTACATATAATAAGACATAAAAAACAAAAAAATATATATGTATAAATGTCCAGAAGTCCTAATTAAATAATGAGTAAATAAAACATCCGTAGATCAAGCAGCTTTACTTAAACATGAAACATGACAAACTGAAGACATGCCAAGCTCCCCCTCTCCTCAGACATGGTAGAACCAGGAAGTATAAAGACAATTGAAACCCTGGTCACACTCTTTTGCATGTGGACCAGAAAACAGGTGAGTAGCCGTGTAAAATATGTAAAATAATGTTTGAAAGTGTGTTAAATGAAATAGACATTAGGCTATCCCCTTTACAAATACATTCAGTTTTAAGAAGGTGCCAATGTAGTTTCATGTGGGATAAGTAGAGTCTGGTTTACCTGTTGGAAAAAAAAAAGAGCTACTTGCTCATTTACTTCAGGTAAAAGCCAAGCTGGTGTGATTCTTACTTTGTGTAGGACTGACCTTCATTAAGGCCAAAACAACTGCACAATCAAATCTTCCTATGTTGCACAAACTGCATCATTCACAGAGGAAGGAGGATCTTAATTCATCTCTATAAATTGGAGGGAATTTCAGGTCTTCCTGGGATTGTAATCGGTGCTCCAGTTTAGGCTTTGAACACCAATTGTCCATCCATACATGTGCGATTCAATCTCTCCAGGGCTGATTGTTAGCTTTTAATAACTCTGCATTATTTTTTTTACGCATTTGTCTGTTTGTTTGTTATTGCTACGTAGAAGCCAAAGTTCTGTTGATTAATGAGTCAGGATTTTTTTTTTGGTAACTAGAAATATATCTGAAGCCACTGCCAACCTGAGAGGTTTAATCACCAACCACTTATTACATTTCTCTTACAAGTCCTAGCAAAATACCTTTAAGAATATTACATCTTCTTCATTAAAAACTCAACAGTCAGGCTGCTTTCACACATGCACTGGAACTCTAAAATTCCTCAACTTTAGGAGGAATCAACTCACTCTGCAGACTTTTTCCTTCCAGCTCCCTAGTGAGAAGTCTGTGTAAAGCCAGGGTGAGCTCATGTGTGATCGCAGCAGTTAATAACCTGGAAAATTCACTGAGAGTGAGCAGAGGGACTACATCATTCAAGTTGAGGGAGTTTATCTGCTTTATTATCTCTACTGCCTTTCCTAAATGCCAATATTCTCTGTTTTTGTGTTTTTTGATGGAAATTTCCTTTTTACATGTTGTAGTTATATTGACCGGAAAAAACGTCTTAACACTTGAACCAGTTATCCCCCCTCAACCAAACCATACTTAGTTTAGTCAGCAAAGCTTCTTGGAAAATGGCAATTTCCCTCTTTATGGGGCATGTGAAAAGGACAGTCTGGAAAATGTCAAAGCCTGAATGACAGGAAATCGCCAGGAGCTCATGTTTAAGAGAAGCAATAGCATATAACACTGTTTGAACAAAGGACACTTGAATATTAAAATAGTCATTCTTGTCACTAATGGTGTAAAAACTCCCAAATCCTGAGTCCACTTTGTCCAAAAAGGTCATTGTGAACATCTTGCTCATGTCTTTCCTGAGCAGAGTTGAATGCCTGGAGTAGGCTTACTCAAGCCTCTACACCCTGGATGACACATACCTTGGCAAAGATTGTTCCCAACAGCTGGAACTTGTGCTCCACACTCAGCGTGCTTGGCATAGTTATTATATAATCCTATCGAAGGCTGTAAGCAATGGTGTGTCATCTTTATCTGTAGGAATTGATAGAGGCTCTGAATTTACGTACACCTCGAACTGGCGCCCTTGGCCACTGTGCAACATTTCAGGGAAGGGATGCAAGAGCAAAAAACAGTTAGCAAGCCTGAGTCTTAACTGCTCAAATGACATTTTCCATTAATATCCATTTCATCTCTGTCCAATCATTTATCATCATCTCTCTGTAGGCCATCAGCAAACGGCAGATCCTCTTGAAGTCAGCAGGGTTCTTGTGTAGCTACTCTGTCTCTTTTCAAAGCCTCTTTTTCAAATCTGAACTGTTTCATAATAGTTAAAGTATGCTCCTCTTTAAGGAACACTTGGATTTAAAGACCAGTAGTATGTATAATTTTTGCACGCACCTTTCCTAAGTCCCAGTGGGAAGGGGGACAAACCATGGGCAAATACCTAAAAGTGGATCAAGGACATCTGTAATGTAGTGAAGATTTAGCTTTATTGAAAATAAAGTAAAAAGTAAAGTTTAAAATGAATATGAAATAGTCAAATTCTTTGGTTAGGTTTTGGAAAATACAGGTTTATATCCCACGGTTCAAACTTCTCAGTTAATACAATGATAAATAATAAAAGCTGATATTATTGGTGTAAACTGGAATAATAACAGAGTCAAGATTAATAAAAGATGCATTAATCAATAATTGGCTAACACTTTTTATACAAGAAAAGATTTGTGTATGTTGAATACTAAGTCCAACATTTGAGTATAGTGTTAAATTTCATATTCAACTTTAAGCTACCTTTATTTCTTAATTTAAGTGTCTTCCAACAAAGGACTTTTACACTGTAGTGTTTCTACCTTTACCAAAATTGATTATTGGAAAATGCCTTCCATCACTGCTCTTGATTTGGATTTAATTATGTTTTGCCTTTAAACCTTAACTGTCCTCCTCTGTTTACTCCAGACTCCCTGTGATGCATGTTGGTCCTCCCTCTCAGTCTATGACGTAAATGAAAAGTGGTTGTCATGGATGTACCAGGCACGGCCGAGTGAACAACATCCTGTGTTCTGGCTTTTCTGCAGCATAGTTTGAATGAAAGCAGGAGTGAGTCAGTCGGTGTGTCCTTGCACCCTTAGGTGAAACCAAAGGTAAATATGTCCACTGTGAAACCCTGGCAGGGTTCAGAAGAGCAATGATGCCGAGAGAAGTTGTGTGTCTGTTTGTGTTTTTGGTAAAAAGAGATTCCTTGCCATTACATCTAGTTAGTCCGTCTTCGTCATGGCTGTCTGTCTCTGTGTGTCCATCTGTGACTCAGATTTATAACCTCCAGCAATATCTCTGTCTCCTCTGCTGCTCCATAATTTTGACTAACTCTCTCTGAATAATGGTTCTCAGCATGGTGCCAGCTGATTTTATTCATGTCCCCAGCTAGTGCGGTGACTCACTGAGACAGTATACCATTTAAATAAGTTTCCCAAAGCCAAAACCGCTTGATCTCCATTTGCTAATTGGATACTGCTGTTGTTTTTTAAGCAGCACTGTGGTGAGGTTATCTTACATCCTGCTATCATGTACTTGCTTCAAAAATGGGTTGTCACATCACAGGGTCCGACCTCTGGATTTGGCTGTTTGTGGTGGGCGGTTTGTTGGTCTTCCTCATGGTCGTTTAAGTACTTCACCTTTAGGCGAGTAACATACACATAAACACACACACTATAAATGGGCAGTGCTCTTTTCACAGTTCAACGATCCAGGAAAGACACTCTCACACTTCATTTACCTCTGGAGTCCTCAATGTTCCCACCAAGGATGTTTCAGCAGACATGAGATGTGCATTTTGTGGCCTGAATTACATAATCTACCCGCCTGCTGAGGCTCAAATACAGATGTTATATTTAAACACTATTAGGAGGCTATTTCAGGTGTGTGTAAACTGTATGTTAGGTGTGATGATACAGGAAATAAAATGAATCTTAAAGCTGACTTATACAACTCTACAGAAGCTGTAGGATCAAAAGAACGAAGAACGATGGCAAGAATCCAGAGTCGTGCTTCTGAAATAATTTCATTTGGCTCACTTCTTACAACAGAATACTACAGAATGGCATTTTCCAGTATAGCATTCACTGTTTGATAAAGTTGTTTAGCTCTTGTAACTTTGTTTAACTTTAACGAATATCAGCTTGATAGAGGCACATTTTTGCAGGTCCAAAAGATTTTTTTTGTTGGTTCCTAATAGTTTTCTTGTGTTTCAAAAACCCACTGGGGGGAAGGGAAGGGTTACAGGAATGGATGCTGTCATGATGCATGAGAAGCACTATTCCATTGTGTTTGCTATCTGCTCTGGTTTTTAATTTAGCCGAGTCAGCCAATACTTCTAGACCAGGTGCTGAACCTATACCTCCTCTCCTGCCGCCCTGTGTGATTGACTAGAGTTACAGCTGACGGCACAGTCAGCTCTGATCAGGAGAGAATGTATGTTGCTGTATTTCTTCAAATAACCTGGATGCCAACTATATCATGTTTATTTGATCGGTGGAAATCTGAAGTATTAAAATGTGTACTAAAATTTAAAAAAAAATTAAAAAGACTCAGAGGACTGTTCCAACAGTTTTATGTGGGGTTGCTGCCGAAGGTGCGCTCAGCTGAACTATTATGTGACAGAGCAAAGGGTATATGAATATGAGTTTTGTAGTTCAGTCATTTTGAGTTGCTCTGTGCACTGAGTGAAACATTACACCAGAGCAGCATGAAAAGAGTTGGACTTAACCTTTCTACTTGACATCCTAACTGAGCTTGTGGTGTCTGATTGCCCTGACCTCTTTCTGCCTGTTAACCCCCCTGAAACACTCTGACCTCTCAGGTCAGAAGTTTCTGACTACTGCATCCATCACAGAGCAGGTGTATGCTAACATGCCACACTGTTCTGTCCTTTGACATTGGTTACAAAATGAAGCTGACCAGTGCCTTTAAACTTCTCAAATAAAAACTATTGTCAGAATTTTTCACTTTAATGCAGGTGGAGTTCAATATTTTAAATTACTGAGATGAAGCACTAATCACAAGAATTACTTCTGTGTAGGTCACTGGTGGACACAACCATGTATTTACAGGATCGATCACAATGTAGGCTACAACATGCTCTGCTAACATCCTGGATGGTCCAAATCTATCCAACAGAAGCATCTCCCTGTTGGTTGTACTTATTTAAACAAAATCCTCTGTATAAACAAACAATATCAATTGAACTAAATGACCAATATGCTGTAAGTATTTTAAACCACTGACCCTGAATATAAAATCATAGTGCCTCTTTCATCTAGGAAAAACAATAATTTCCAAACAGAGCATTGGCTCGCTCACCTGCCTCAGTGCTAAGTAGCTTTAGCCTAGCTGACTCCTTCCATTTCAGATGCAGAATACAATCTATTGCTTATTTTATCTCACTTCAGATTGAAATTTCTCCACTTTCTATTTTGATGCTCCATCCCTGTTCTCAATATGACCTCTCATATTTCCCTTACCTGTATCATTAGGTTCTTTTGTTTTGTTCACTTTTTCCAGTCAGAAGGCAGGAATTATTTCATATTGGGCTGTTGGATCAGTATTTTAATCGCTGTATATGACATTTTTATGTGCATGTTTAAAATCCCAGTATTTAGCATTTCAAAACATTTTTTTCCCCCACATTAACAATGTAATGTAATTCTTAGGCTGGGTCTTGATTTAGGGTTTGTATTATTTCAATAAGTGCTGCACTGCTACACCAGTGTGTTCTGAAGGTAGGAGAAGGCTTCAAAGTCCTTATTTTGTGAAATAAAGTGTTTTTTTTTCTTACACATTAAGTATGAAATAACTGGCTGACGTCCAATGATGCCCGGTTATTGCAACAGCACTTTCACTTCTCAGGAGTTCCAGTTTAGTGCATAAAGGTCCTGTATGCATTAAAGTGTTATTCCCTGCGACGGTAAGGCTTAGAACTAATAACAACATGGCAACCTGTGGACCTCCCTTAGCGTCTTCCACAAAGTTGACAGACCTGCAGTAAGCTGTCACCAAGTTAGAAAGTGCTGTAGTTAGTTTCTTGGTTTTAGTTTCATCCACAGGTCTGTGGGGATTTGCACACCACAAATGTTTCTCCGCTTGCATAAGTCTGAGAAGCTGCACCCGCATACTTAGCTCGTAGGCGGTAGCTCAAACTTGGAAGTACTAATTTGATATTTTAATTTCTTTTAACACAGGGTGCATAATACTTTTTACTTGTCAACAAGAAGTTTTTGTTAAATAAGCCACTTGAAAGCCTTGTTGATTTATTGCAACACTGCAGCAGCTTATCTATTGTGGGCCGAAATGGACAAAAAAGGAGCGCCTATAGTGTGCAGAAGATGGACAAAATAGCTTGTCATTAATCCAATTTGCAAGATAAATGCGTTAATTTAAACTTAATCACATCCCGATGAAGCGTTATTGTGTCAGCCCTCATTTCATACCATCAATGTGGCTTCGGATTTGTCTTCTTTGTAACAGAAAAAGGGTCTCAACGCTTCAGCTTAGAGTAAGACTTAATGTCAATGTCATTCTCGTTTCGGTGTTTCCACATAAAGAAATGTCATTATGTAATAATGTGAGGAAATATTGTTGCTTAGGAGCTGTACAGTGATATATACAGAAGTGTATTAAGTCTTTTGCAAGATCACTGGAGTCCACCTGAAAGACCTGAGCTTCTAATGGAAGAAATGTGCATTTGAGAAAGCCAAAGGGATTATGATTCAGTTATCTCATGAATATTCTTTAATGCCCTTAGGGTGGCCCTATCCTGCCCCGTCTTCCCCTATTTCTCTCTCTGTCTGCCATTTATTTACTTATCTTTATTTAGTCATCTGTAGTTGTGTTTTTAAATTCTTCGACCTGTCCTATTGCTCCGATTCACGTCCATGTATATGTTGAGGGTGTTTGTCTTGAAGAGACCCCCCCCCCCTTTTTTTATTCATTATGGAACTTGGTAGGCAGAAAAACTGAATTGCCATTCTGGGATCAATAAAGATTGTAGGATCGGAGCCTTAAAATCTGTGGATGCTTGACTGCATGTCATCAGTTAACAAAGCTAATCAGCTAACATATTAAGCTAGCAAACTCACTATCTCACTAATAAATAAACCATAAACTCATCCTTTTTTTAGAAAAAACTGAGATTATGTGTCTGTCAAGAGCCCCATGGGTAAGTTTGAAACCACAATCATCCCTCACTGTTGTTACCAGTTAGTCCTTTACGGTTTGCTGTGATGTTAACTCAACATTTTAAATCGTCTTTAGTTGCTCTTGTACTGTGATTAACTTGAATTTGTACCTTTTTTGTCAAAGAAATCGACTGAATCCATAGTAACTGTATATCCATTATTTTGTTTCAATTAGCACAAAAACATGACTTTTTATGGTGGTCAATTAGTTTTGTCTCTTTGAGTTTTTGGTTTTGAATGCTTTTTTAAAATAGTTTAACATATCTGAGTATCAGTTTTTTTTTGTTATTATTAACGTGTTCCTTTTGAATGTATAAATGGGATGATATGGCCCACTTTTCGTTGTAAATGCACTGTTATGCACTTTGATTTTAAACATCCTCTTTTGCTCCCTGTAAAATAACTTCACCCGTCAGCTACTTCCCTGCTGAATCCCCACTCTGCGCTGTATTGATGAAAAGGTGTTTTTCACAGTAACTTCAGAGAAATGATGGGCCA
Source organism: Labrus mixtus (assembly GCF_963584025.1). Lineage (NCBI taxonomy): Eukaryota > Metazoa > Chordata > Actinopteri > Labriformes > Labridae > Labrus > Labrus mixtus. Next base: position 16,940,406 of record NC_083613.1, read on the forward strand.
GGTAGTTGCTTAGAACTGCCTAAAGGGTAGGAAAAGGTTTTACTCCACCACTTTTCCTGGCTATTTATTTTCTCTCAGAGTACTACCCAGGGATTCAGTTCAGTGACCTTTCAATCAAAATCCTGCTTCTGTGACTTTGAGGGTTTTCTCCCTTTTTTTTCCTCATTGTGCCTCTGAAATGCACCAAACCTTTCCTCACTCTGTACTGTTTGTCCAATCTGAAAGCACGGTCTGTTTTTCACACTTACCTTTATGAATGCCTTACGCCATTGTAGTTGCTATCTGTTCCTCAGTCCCACAGTCTAAAAGATGTGATTAGCTTTGGTTGTGGACTATCACTGTCGCTCTGGACTGTTTATTAACGCTATTTACAGTTATAGTAGTTCCCTCTTTGTCCTCTCTGTTGTCAATCCAAGGATAAGAGGCCCTCGTTTTCACGGGAGAAGTCTTCAGTAATGATGACTGTTTCTGGCTTGATATCACTACATGTATAAAGACGCTTCCACAATATAAACACAATAGTAGAAAACTGCGGTGGGCAGTAACAAGAAACTCTGCTCAACGTGAATTACAACGGCGCTCCACCCTCTCGCTCTCCTTGAATGTTCCAGACTATTACTTTCCACGTTCACACATCGACTCACCCTGACTTCAAATGGTCTTTTTACTAGTGGGCTGGCAGGAAAAAGTCGACATAAAATCAGGGTGAATGGATTTGGCCATTTGCATTTTAGGCGTCTGGATAATTTTGGGAATTTCTCTATCTCAGCATTTAATCATTCATCACTCATCTGTCATGTCCCCTAATCTCCCTCATGTTCCCCTCTCATCCCGATGCCTTTTTACTTTTTATTAAAGTGATTTCCCTATAACAACAATCAAGCTCTTGGGTAAATGCTGCATGCATATTGTTTTATTTTCTCAAAAAGTCTTGCTTTTTCTCCCCTCCAGTCCTCTATCTACTCTCTGTAACCCTACTCACCCTCTTCTCCCTTTTCATCTGTCTGTGCACCTCTCTTTTCCCCTTTTTAATCTCTCCCCTCCTCTGAGAGTCCTCTTTGTCCGTGTCACTTCTGTACTTTGCCCTTGCTCTGTTATGTTCATGTCCTGAGTTAGTGTTCTCTGCCACTACCACTAATACAACTAGACCAGTGTTATTCAAGCCCTGCGGCATACACACATACACACACACGCACACGCCTCACACCCTAAATCAACCGACAAAGTCCTTACCATAGCAGTATGTCCCATCATTGTACCTGCATTGAGTGAGCGTAAATCTGTGTGTGTGTGTGTGCCTGTCTCTGTGAATTAGTTTTCGCTTCACACCATGTCAGGGAGAAATAATGTGTAATGCACGCTCAGCAGATAACCGGAGAAGAAAAATGCTGTTTCCCGTAAACGTTTAAGCATGCACACACAGTGCACAAACACACATAAAGATGCACACGTAATGCACCTTTTGGCAATTTCGTGGTAAAAAATTAGAATGCAAGGTTACTCTTTTCTGGTGTTTAATTAAGATAGTTCCACTTTATCTTCATGTCCACACTCTTTTCTCTCCGTACCTTTCATTGTTGTTTGTCCTCTGCACTTTCACTTGAATGTCTGGTTTATTAATGTGCCCCGTCTTCAAGTGGATTATAGTCTAAATCGTTTTCAGACTCTTTTTTTGTTTTTTCTGTGTCAAGGGCAAAAACATTCTCTGTACCCTTTGACTCACACTTGCTTCAAAATGAACAGTTAAGAGTGAAAAGTTGACTCTAAAAAAAAAAAAGGACATTCAAATAACTGCAAACCTATATGACATGCATGAACGCCAACTTGTAAAGTTTTTGGTGTTTGGAATGTTCAGCTTCTCCCCTCACTGAACAGCCTTATCACAAAGCACCTTTTGCTTTGGATGATATTAGTATTCAAATGATTGAAATGTGAATTTCTTCTGATTCCTCCTGTAAATCATTCATGACTTTCTTTGGCTCTTTCTGCCTTTTTTATTCTCCAAATCCTTCACTCAATTGCTCCTCTTCTCTGCTTTTCCCCGGAGCAGTCCCTCCGCGTCCTGTTTCTTTTTTTTTTTCCATTTTAAATTTCTGAACGTATTCCTTCCTGACCAAACTAATCTTTATGACTCTCTCTATCTCAGCCTCCCTCTGATTTTGACTGTCTTTAGTCAACAAAGAAATTCATGTTCATGCAACGTGCAACAGAGCTGTGGCAGGCCCTTCATCACACCACAAAGTCTGCCATTAATGCAACAATAAGTTAACGACTTCACTTTTACGTATAAATGCAACTGGAGGGCTGCAGCTGATTTAATGAAATACTGACTTATTGGTAATGTACACTCTGTCAAACCACATTTCATTTGAGATTGGTTTGACAATAACCATGCCTTGGAGTGGATAAAGGACAGTATATCTACACTTCACAGTTCCAGTCTGTTCATTTTCAAATACCATAAAATCTGATCCAAAATGTTAAATTAATGTAAGTGGTCCCCCCTGTTCCAAATGGCCAAAACCATGGACAGTCGGTAGTGATTTGATCAAACCACTGAGGCCAACCACTGGTTTGTTTACAACAGATTGATGCCTTTAGATTTACACTTCAGAAAATAGCCATCTTCTTTATTTTTAGAGCCACATGTTGTAGAGTGGAGCTTGAGTGGAGCTACATGTTAGCAAATGCTAAGTTATAAGAAAAAGCTATAGTAATAGATTAATATAAGCAAATTTCAGCAGTAATTCACATGAACTGAAAATAAGATGATAATTTTAGCTAGAAAGATATGAAATAAAGGTACTAGTGAATAAAAAATAGCGGACTTCTCATGGTGTCTATTAGTACAAAAAAAAAAAAACTAAATGAGAGAGTTTGTTGCCATAGCAACTTTAATATCACAAGTGTCCTATGCTAGAGCACTGCCTAATTCAGACTGCCAGTTCAAGGCGCTATAATTACGCCCCTGATGTCCTGACTTCAGAAAGTCCCTGGCCCTAAAGACTTAACAGAGTATTAACCTTGTTTTTTACTTTAAGAAACAAAGAAGAATATGAATTATGACAGCTCAGAGTTACTTTATTACCCCTAAAGAGGACAAGAGCACGCAATTGAACTCCAGACGAATTCTTGTGATTCTGGAAACGTTTCTGCTACAGAGAAATAACATGAAAAGTATTTTGGTGGAGTTCTGAAATTGATTTCTGTTGTTGAATCTTTTTCTGCTTCCATGCCCCCCCCCCCCCCCCCCCCCCCCCCCCCCCCCCCCCTTCTTCATCTCCAGCTCCATGCTGTATCAGGACCATGGCGGCTCGGTGGTTTGGCCCCAGACTACCTCCTGCTCCTCCTCTCAGGGCATCCACCGGACGCTACGCTGCCATCCTCCCCCGATCAGCGGGAGCAGCGTGGGCCCCAACCCCACCTACTATCACACTGTGTATGACGTCAGGGTGGAGCAGTACAATGAAGTGCCCTTTATTGGGAACGGGGGTGGATATGGGTTACGCTCAGGCCGGGGGTCTGTGTCCCTGGTGACCAGCAACTCTGACCCCACTGTCCCATTGATCCGACGGAGGGGGGGACTGGTGGACCACCGTGATGTCATCCTGGCTCATCAGGCACACAAGCGACATAACACACCTCAGGCCAAGAGGAAACAATGGGAGTGAGTACACTTCACTTTTCACAGTTAAGATTATGATACAGATATTATGGGAGGAGCTGCATCATCATTTTTTTTTTTATAACTTTCTCCAAATAACAACCATCAGCCATTGATCAAAGTATGTGGCTACTGCTCACTGTAAGTGGTAATCATTACAAATATTCCAAGATTCTGATGATATGTGGAGGGGGTTTCTAATAGAATATTCTTTGGGAGACATTTCTCAGGCTTGAGTTCCAAAGAAAAAGTTATGAAAGATATTTTACAACCCAATTTCCCCAAAAAAGTTGGGAAGTTGTTTCAAATGCAAGTACAAGGCTAATGTGATGATTCTTAAACATTGAATCCCCATATTAACTTTAAAAATGCACAAAATTTAACATATCAAATAGTGAAATTTGGAAATGGTATGCCCATTTAGTATTTGATGCCAGCATCATATTTAAAAAAAAAAAAAAAAAAAAAAAAAAAAAAGACTGGAAAAGTTGTGAATGCTAAAGGAAATGAACTGGTGGAACTCACAAATAATTAGATTAATTAGCAACAGGTAAGTAATATGATTGGATTTTAAAACGGCATATTTGAAACACCTTTGGTATTTTATGCTTTTTTTTCAAGGCCCACATGGAAATGTTTTCTCTACTTTGGCCAGAATTGCTGCATGACATCAAAATACTCATTTCAGTTTCAAGAGTTCAACGAATGTCACTTCTGAAAACACAGACACCTAAATAATTGTTTCACTTCATGCGGTGAAGTGGATTTGGGAAAAGTTGTTTCTTTGGTAAGATAGCACACGGTACACTACTCAGAGAATGTTAGAGATTTCAGTTTAGATGATGAGAGACTGAACCAACACAAAAATACTCTGCTTTTTACATGATATTTTGAAGTGGTTGTTTTGATTTAAGCGTCCTCTTTCCTGTTACGTTAAGTAATTTTACACAGTGTTAATATAAAGATAAAAAGTCATGGGGTGCCATAACCAAATAGTAAACGTTGCTGCTATGGGTCTCAAAATCAAGACAAAAAATATTCCCTGAAGTAGCATGGGATCACATTGTCTTTAATGGTAAACAATCACAATTGCAGATGAAAATCGAAGTCACTGGCTAGGTCTCATAATAATGTTGTAGTTGACATCATGTTTAAGTCTGATAGTTCATGTTAACAAAATAGAAACATGTAACATATTGTAAGTTTGAAAAACTTCGCTGACATATTTCCTCACTCTCTGACATATCTTCTGGTGTTTGCCTTTCTCTCCTGAAAGACTGCCAAAGAAATTAAATGCAAACTTTTTTTTGAATAAAATTACTCTTTCCTCTAGGTTTAAAGATCATAGTGAATACTTTAGATTTAGATTTATGGGTACATATCGTAAAAAAAGAAGTGACGTTATTACAAAAAGTAAATGTAATCCCTTAAACTGCAGTTAAAGTTGTAAACTGGATCTGAAAACAATGTGTTGGAAACACTGATTGGAAACACTGATTGGTATCAGCTAATCAGGTTGTGTCTAAACATCAGGGAGTCTCTATCTGTATTTCCATCCCTCTATCTTCCTCCTCCTCCTCCTGTTCCCCATGGAGACTTAATTCATTATCCTGCATGCCTCATATCTCATATGTACATACTCCTTCAGCTTATCTGTTACCTCCCTCACATACGGCTTTGTGCAGGTTACCTAGAGACAGGGGAAGGGGCCATAAAACATAATTACTATTGTTCAACACTAATAATGCTAATCATACCTGGGATCTATCAGTGCTAACAAGGCCCCAGTTCGCCCCAAACATAATTATCAAAAACAGGGCAACCTCTCGCACAGGAAAAAAACCTTTAAATTAAAAGTGCTGCACAGTAAGGTCACATGAGGTTTCATGGGAGTAGAAGAAAAGCCATTTGATATTCAACAATTAGAGATTTTACACACGCTCCAAACTAACGAAAATGCAGTTACATTGATCAAACCTTGTAATAAGTTAAAAAGAAACTTTCTCTAAAGACTCTGAAAGTGTAGGCCTGTATCAAACAGAAATAGACTATCACAGTTTGAAACCAGCCAAAAAGTATTTCAGTAGATCAACACTGCGAATTAAAATACATGAATATCTTGTGATCAACATTGTGTTTAAGGCTCATACCAGCAGATGTAGACAAGAAATGCAGCTCAATTCAGATGCTACATGGGTGCTTTTTCTCAAGTAAAAGGCCTTTTAAGTAAAGTAAAAAAAAAACAAATAAAACTTGTCAACTAGCTGTTTTGTTGGCCTTCAATTTTGCTTATTTGAGTAACATCTTCCTTCTCTATGGAAACGCTGTTTTTTTCTGAATGAATGATATTCAGGCCAGAGGGCACCTCAGTTGCACTCCATGGGGATCCACTATTATCAGCAATTGTCTGATTGTCTCTTGAGTCACCACGTTGCCGGCCTGAATGCATTTCGGCTGAGTCGGATGCCATATCTGCTCGGCTGATCCTGAACACACACTGCAATGTGAAGCAGATCAGAAAGGTGCCTATGAGCAACGTTGACAAACTAATAACATAATACTATCTATGTTACTTAAAGGCCAGAATGTCTCCCAATTTCCAGTCTGAGCATGTTTGCTTCCTTGAGAGGCCTACAAGAGAGCGTCTGTCGGGAATCTGAGGTACTGGTATCTTGTTCATTCAGAAGAACTGGGAAGATTATTTTTTTTCATAGAAACTTAACTCATAATTCTCTAGTTAATTCAGGCAAAAAGGGGCAGGTTTGTATTTTCTCATGTCAGTGCCTGACACTTCTTTATTTTCCCTTTTAATGCCTCTTTCTTCTTTGACAGCTGATAGTTTGTAGTGTATCCCATATTAAGGTTTGAGATCAGAGTTGAACTTCCCATCAGGGCTTACAGCAGATGGCAGTAAGAATTTAAAGCTGTTAAAGATTGTTGTCAATCAATCTTTATTTGTATAGCGCCAATTAACAACAAGTGTTATCTGCAGACATTTAACAAAGAGCAGGTAAAAGACCTTACTCTTTGTGAGATCAATAAACTATTTCTGTACAGTTTTTTTGGCTTTTACTCCAAATAGATTCAAACCAGTGATACAATCAATAGCTTTGTGTCTTCATTGATTGTACGTCTCTTAAAGAAGTCTTAGTAGGAAAGGGTTTTTTAACACCGCTTTGATAATCACTCAGAGACAGCTGCCGGCTAATAAAGTCAAGTCTAAGAGAAGTGTAAGAATTCAATTCAGTTTCAAATGTCTTTTTTTTATTTTTATGTCTTAGCCCTGTCTTGCAACCTTAATACCCTGAAACCTTTTTTTATTATTGTTTTATGTTTGTTGTAATCTAACCCATTTGTGCTCAATTTTCTTAATGTTTTTATGTACATGATCCTGTTGAGTCCAACATGAACATTTTCTGCATTTATTTACCTGACATATATTTCTCCATTTTGAGCTCTCTTTACAATAAATTTGTATTTGAATGAGGACAACTATTGTTGGTGATGGGCACATGCCATGTATCTATACCACTATTATCATGAATTAGCGACCCCTGTAAAAAAAAAAAGATGACTTTTGTACTGTAGCCTTTTTATGACTGTTAATAATCATTGCTATTGTTCACTCAGAAGCTTTGACTTTTAACATTGTAGTCAAACACGTTTGGTCTGCGTGCTGTAAAATCTTTGTCTGTCACTGATCCTGGGCAGTGATGACAAGCATTAAAATAAAAAAATGTGCATTCACAAAAGAATACGGTTTTTGCTGTTGAGAGGGCTCATGTTTAACACTAACAGAAAAAGTATCCCAACAGAAATAGGCCTACATATAAAAAAACTGCTTTATTTCTCCTGCAAAGCCAGCAGAGTCCATTGACCAAAACAGTCATTGTACCTCCCAGGACTCAGGACTTGCTTATCTGCAGCTTTAAAGATCCATTTGTTCTTTTTTCTTTGTTTTTTTATGTGCATTAGAAAGACTGTGTTGCATCCCAACTAGCATTTTAAATCCCCAAAATCACACAATAATACAAACAAGCTGCTGAAGGCACCAGTAATTCACCAGTTCTTCAATAGAAAAATGAGTTTGTAATCAAAGTCATGCAGTTTTAAAGACTCTGATCTAACTGCTCCTCTGGTTCAAATAAAATGATTGACAGTAACATAGAGGTCTTTATGTTGCGGGTGTGGGAAAACAAGGAGGTGGACCCAAGTGCAGAATAAACTAATAAAACTATTCATTTAAACAAAAAGGCAAAAACTAAAACTTTCTCAGAATGTCCAAACTGAGAAAATCCAAAAATTGACAAGCACTGAGAAACACTAGGAAACACTGACACTCCAACATCTGACAAACAACACTGGCAACTTACAACAATGAACTGACACAGAAGGGATAAAAACACAGAGACTAAATAGACATAGGGTAATCAGACACAGGTGAGGACAATCAGGGCACTCACACTGGGAAACACACAGAGGCAGGAATACAAGAAACACTGAGGACAACTACAAACTAAATCATGAAACACTAAAGACACCCAGAACTCAAGAAGGCAACAAAACACACTAGAACACAGAGATACACGAGGATAATAAATGACAAAATAAAACAGAAAACACTGAAAACAAAACTAGGAAACACACAAGGGAAACAAGCAACACTGAGATAAAACAGGGAAACTCAAATACAAAATCAAATCATGACACTTTATCTTGAGGGTTATTGCTATAAATTTGTCAGACACTTGATGACTCTTCTGCCTTTACAGCCCGTTTCACTGCTGCTGACGGATTCAATCTATTGGAGCAGTTTCAAAACAATTTGTACTTTCATGTCTTTAAAACAGGCAAAGCTTTATAAAAACAGTTATCATTCTTTACCAAGGCACCACCGGAGGAAGTCTATTGCTTTATAGTTTCTGTATGTATTGTTTAGAAGTGGGAAAAAGGTCTTCATGGAAGTTTTGGAATATGCAGGTATTCTCTTGCAATCAAACTCTGCAGCAGCTGATTTGAGCGAGTCACACACCTTCACATAGAGAAGGGGAAGTAATCAGGGGAAGGAAAGTGAGTTTTACTACAAAGATATGGAGACTACTCACTCACTCACTCACTCACTCACTCACAGGCTCCATGATCCCACACGGCTCATGACGCGTCCTTGAGCCTGACGAGTCCTGAGCTGTGTAACAGAGGCAGTGTTGGAGGTGACAGACTTTATATTGCCCTGTTTTATTTTGACAGACAAACAAGCAAGACAGACAGACATGCAAGCATGTAGCCAGCTGCTGACCCAGCTGCAGATCAGACCAGGTGTGTCAGCTATGCCCGGGGGGTAAAAGGTGGTGGGGGGCCTTCATCTCTTTATATATTCTGTAGGGACTTAAACCCTTGCATTTACACTTTCTTATCACCTTTGAATCATTGAATGCAAACAACTCACCTGCTTAGGACTCAGTCTTTTTCTCCTCAGGTTGCTTTCTGAAACAAAATAACAAAAAAGGTATCCGTTAAAGGTGAGTGAAAGGTGATGAGACGGACCTACAGAAGGGAAATTAAGATTTCAACAGTATCAGAAACTGAACAAATCAAATCAAGGTAATAAGAAACTATATTAAGAGGAAAAATATGAATGCAAAAATTAACACTTTCAATTCCAATATCATTAAAGTGCAGATTACCAAAGCCTTTAACGGTCAGTAGATCACCAACACCAACACCCTCTGGGCAGCATGAACATCGTTGAGACATTTTGGTCTCTACAGCTGAGATTCCACCAACAGACTGAAGTTTAAATGTATAAAGCCATCTAGCGCTAAATAACTCTGCTTTAATAAATAGTGTTATGGATCTGTTTAGAATAAAAACAAACAATTGAGGTTAAAAGAAGAAAGAGATAATATTCACTGCTGCATCTCTTTTTTCACTTGTCTGATAGCTTTTTTCTTCTTCTTGTCAGTTTTAGAATGAAAAAGGAGAACAAAAAGGCGACAGGAAAAATAAACGGACCTTTAAATAAGATCAAACTTTTGAACTGAGCCATTCCTATAGTTGCAGGTTGATGTTGGAAGAGAAACCATAACATACGACTTCCTCCCCCTGTCTTTTTACGTATTAGATCCATCCCTGAAAGTCAAAGTGGACACTGTCCTGGTCATGTTTCTTTAACCTCTTAGCTGCCAGCAGCACTGTGTGTGCAGAAGTGTTTTAAGGCTGTGACATTCCTAAAGGTCAGAGTAAGCTGAGAGAGCCTGTGGTTTGGGAAACACGAGGCAGAAATAGGCAAAGGTCGGGTCAGAGGGAAGATTTGACCTCCTCTAGTGTTCACCTGCTGAGACTGAAAGCATGTTAAATCACGGGATTCATTTGTTCTGCACAACAATAACCTCATCTTAAATGAGTGAAACACTGCAATGTTTATTCGGAAAAAAATAAATCAAGCAAATATGCAATTTCATTGTTGATTTCAAAGTAAAAGAACTGAGTCCTTTTTTTAAGGGGGATCATGTGATGTCATCGGAGTGAGACGGACTTCATTTAAAATGTAAAAACTGTTCAGCTAGGATAAACAGGTCCATTTTGGGTTATTATTATTATTAGTATTATATGTGACACAAATATTGCACATACTACCAAAGATTGCCTCCATTTCTTAGTAATGCTAAAGCGTGGCCATTTTGTTTGGGAAACATACAATAATTTTCTGACATTATGGGCAAAAATTTGTCCAATGAAATCATTTCTGATTGGATGTCCATCCTGCATGAAATACAGACCCTGGAAGCCACCAGTTATGGGTTGCCACTGTTTGTGATTTTTGTCTACTGTAGATACCAGTTAGAATTCGCTACAAGTCCCTACCTAACGTCCTGCTTTTTAAGAGGAAAGGGCAATAAGCTAGCTATTTCATTGTAACTTTTATAAATCAGACGGACTTCTCCTTGCCAAGAAGCTTTTAAAGATCCATATTTACATTAATAGTTCAGTTCTCTAGTGTCTGTAGAATTTATAACAGGAGTTAAGGAGGAAGTAGGTTAATAAAGTATAAATACAATGACTTGTGCCCTTTAAGATGTGTTCATAGAAGCCAAAAGGCAACATGAAGTATTTACTTAACATACTCTAGGTATGTACATGACCTCCATTGCTGGCACTCTCTAACAATCACAACACAATGTGTCACAGCACAAAAGCAAAACCTTGTTTTTTCTCCTTTGGTTCTCTTTAACGTTCTTCCACTCCTTCAGTTTCTCATCTTGTGACTTATTTACACTTCTCTTCTTCACTTTCTCCTTCAGGGGATAAAAAAGCCATTTGCAGTGCCCTCACGCCAAAGCTAGAGCTTCTTGCCAAAACCTGTCACCCCAAGGCCACCAATTCTCACCCACAAATCACTTGAGTATGTGTCTTTATACATTTGTGTAATGGGTTCATCAGTTAGAACACTCTTTCTATACACACTTTTTTATTCTTTGGTGATGGACAAAAAGATCCCTAAAAAAACAACAAAGATCCATTTGGTAGAAACGCCCACAGCACAACATATAATTGTGTCTGTTTGAAGCCAACACTCACAGTGATGGTAAGTTCAGTGACTCTTGTGTTTCTTCTTACTGTTCCTACTCCACTCTGCTAATCCAGTGCACAAAGTTCTACAGGAGCAGCATTATGTGAACATAGCTGTCAATCACAATGTTATACACCTAGCATCAAATGAATAATGAACACTAAACTTATCAGATAAAGACTTGGGTATAAATCAGCATTATAAGAAATAACTCTAATGACAGAAAGCATTTTGAGATAAATTATTTGACCTGACCGATGTCCCATCTGTTAACATGGAGGAGGCACATCTTATAAGCTATACTACAAGAAGTCAGTAGGGGGAGCTCCTAATGTTTTAGCTTCACTTTTGGGAGCTGTCTTGTCGTCCATCTGTTTACAGTACACAGTGTGGTTACTGCCATAACAGCCCATTTCTTTGCAACTTGCTGAATTGGTCTAGAGGAGCGATTCCATATATTTTGTACACATTAGTAAATCAGACACCAACATAATTAAAGGGGGCCCAATTTTTAAAACTGCAATAAAAAATGTTGACACTTACACTGCCAAGAGACTACAGATGGAGATTAGCCTATGGCTACAATCTGGCATATTTACACATTTATGTTCATTAATTTGCACTGCCCCTATTCTAAATAAATAAATACACTTTTCCTTCCAGTCCACCGTTCTCTTCTCAGGATATTTTATTTGCATTTTTTTTTTAAACCTTTGTAAAAACTTGGTATAAATGTCATCCTCCACCAATGAATTTCTCTTATCTGATATGTAACAAAAAACAACAATTTACCACTGAGAGACTTTATCTTTCCACAGCCTAATCAGTTGAGGTCCTCCAGGTTTACACCAACAGTCCAGCATGATTACCTCCTCATTTTCTGTAAAAATGTGTCAGTACTGGAGTTGCCATGTTGCCTTTGAATGTTACCCAGGCAGCAACTACTCCACGTTTCCTCTGAAATGTATTTGACAAAACCTTAAAAGTGTTGGTTTTGGTGACAGCATTGTGTGAGTGTCAGTAAGAGACACGTTTAAACACAGGAGGGGAAAGTAAAGCGTCCCTCCTCCTGTCATTCCGCGTCTCTGTCCCTCTGACTGTAGCTGTCTTTCTGTTGGGTTGTATTAGTGCCAGCATCAGTCAGTTTGTTTTGCTGGCTCTGCGACGTCACTCTGCTGCCAGCTGCACTTCTGACTGGAGAGTGCACATCATTCATTTTAATATTTATGCTCCTTCTCCCTCTCTCCCCTCCTCCTCTCCTATCCATTTAACCATGCGTCCTCACCTCCTCTCTCCTCTTTTTTATTTCCCTTCCTTTTTATCTTTTATTCTCTGATCTTTCTTTTTACCTCCAATTCGTCCCTCATTTGTCCTTTCCTTTTTCTGTCTTTTCTCCATAATATTATCTTTGTTACCCCGGCCGTCTCCTTCAACCTCTTCTTTCACATCAGCCTGGGCATTAGCTGGCATTATTACTGATTCACTGACGTACCTGTATGCCTGTCAAGCACAGTGATTCTCCCCAGGGTTATATGGTTTTATGGATAGGAATTTTGTTTTCAAGGCTTAAAAACTCTGGCTCTTCTCACTAAACATGACTTGGTTTAAACAAGGAAAGAACATCCATGTAATCATATCCTGTTTCTTCAACCATTCTGTTCCTATTGACATTTTACACAGGATGCCAACTTTTTGGGAAATTGTTAAAACACCTCAAATGAGAGATTCTCTGCCGTCTGCACTTGTGGCTATCAGTCAAATTCTACCTTATGCTAATTCAGTACAGAAGTTCAAAGTATTACTGGGCCTATATCCTCCTGCATTTTACCACCTGCTATTTCACCTCCGCTCACCTTCTCCAAAAGATGCAAGCCAAAGCTGACGTTTTCTTTTTCAAAAATAAATTGGTCTTCCCACTCCCAACATGCCGGCCTTCACTGACATTGCCCCCACTGGCAGAGCGCTGACCATAAGCACGCGGCCTCTGACATCCCCTCAAAACAGGTTTGACACTATCCTCCTCCAGCTGCATATACAGACAAATAATCAGCAAAACAACAACAACAAAACCATTTTGGAAAAATGTTGTGCCCCATGCTAAAAATGTGTTCCCTAAAGTCTTTTGTAGCTTGTATTTAATGTTTTTCTTTGGTTGAAGTCAATAAGAACCTTTATTTAGGACAAACTCAGATAACATTTTTGAATTGATGTCAGAGAACACAATCCAAGCTGAGTCACTTTTCATAAAAGGTGTCATTTAATGGCACATTTTGTACACTTTACACTATAGAGTTCAAACCAGAAGTGGAAACTAAGATATGATATTAGTAAAACTCAAATGACACTGACACCTTAAAAACTCAAACAATGCCATTAAAATAGAGGAAAAAACCTTGCCATTTCAGTTGTTAAAAGTGTCTTGTAGTTATGTTATTTATGATTGATACCTGTGTCAGTACCAGGGTAGAAAAAAATGAAGTCCTCTAGGCACCCAATTTTTGGTTATTTTTTATTTTTGATGACCAAAAACTGGAGAAAAGTGGAAAACAAGAAAAACAGTCTAAAAAGTTCATCAGGTTAATGATGGTAGGTAATGACCAAAGCTACAACAAGATCAACAATTAATTAAACAAAACAAAGAAGGGGAGTGGTTAAAGCTAAGTTAATAATAAAATTAAAATAAATACTTCAGTTATCAACGGAAAAAGTGAGGTGGTTTTTAAGTGTCTGTTAAAATGAATGTCTTTAATGATCGGCTTCATCTCTCCGTCATTTATCCTTTTCATCCAAATCACCTTCCAAATACACACACGCTCACACATGCACGCTTACACACACACTACCCAGCAGTCAGTTTGATCAAGAGTCTGATGCTTCTTTGACTGACAAACACTAAGAACAACACGCCACACGCACAGATGGTTCAAAAAGAAGTGTGGCAGACAGACTGTGTAAAACTGCTGCCCTCTTGTGGTGATGCCGATAAGTGGCCGTGTTACCTGTGTGTGTTTTATTTTATGAGCCAAAGAGAATAAATCAGATTCTCTCCTTTTCCATTTTGAGTGTGTGTGATTTTTATAACAGCAAGGTTAAACAGGACCAAATGCGTCATGCAGACAGACACTGTGACGCAGGAGGGCTTCATGCTGACACACAGAAACACACACAGGAACACACACACTGCACATGATTTAATGATAAGGAGACCAGTTTCAAGGCTTTGAGGCGTCATCAAAGTGTATTGTCTGTGATGTTGTGAATGTGCTGCTGGGGTTGGGACTCGGTCTGCAGTCAACCTCAAGTCAGCATAATCAGAAGAAAAGGAAAAAATCCCATTATTCCAACTTGAAAATGGTATTCCAAGATGTTTAACTCCACGTTCGACCTTGTCATCGGGCCTACAGGAAGTGTGCCAGGATGTGTAGCTAATTTTAACACTGTGACCACACCCTGTTATCAATTCAGGGCCTGTCACAAGTTGCACATTGGCGTTAATATACTCTTTTTCCTAACTGCTTACACTTTGGAAGACAGGTCCGTAAATCAGAGAACAGTTTTTTAGGTACATTAACTTTTCAGTAGAAACACTTTAGCAGCCTTTTACATTAAGTTTTAGGGATGGCTGTGGCTCAGAGGTAGAGTCGGTGACCCTCCAATTTAGAAGGATGTTGGTTTGACTCCCAGCTCCTCCAGTCAAAGTGTCCCTTGGAAATATCCTGAACCCCATATTTCACCCTGAAGGCATTTACTATGGTGTGTAAATGTGAGTGAATGATAAGCTGATATGTGACCTTGCACTGGACTACATTATTGTTTGAAAGTGTGTGTTAAAAAGTTGACTGTTTTCCCATTGCATTGTTTAGAAGTTCCTTTTGTGAAGTGATTTTTTTTTAGTGTGAAATTCAAAAGGGAGTCTGATGTGAAAATGTTTTTCCAACTATGCTCGTTGTATTCAGTTTGACATTGTTGTGTTGTAAGATTTACAAGTTTTCTACATTTTCTCCTAAACTCTGGTTGTATCTTTATAAGAGCATCTTAATTCATCTTTTAAAACTCTTAAACTCTTACCTAGCTTTTCTCTCTGACACGTACTTGCAGATTTTCAAAGAAACTCAATTTGAAAGAGGATGAATACTTAGAACTTGACCTTCTCTATCTGATACATCTATTATCACATCTGTCACAGGTTACATGTTGGAAGATCACCTTGCCTTTCTCAGAGAGTCTCAGTGAGAGATCAGTTCGTACTCAAGTCTGAACCGCTAGAACCAAATTATTTCTGTAACCAACCCTTTGATTTACATTTTGTACCCGATGTTCACCTCTAAATAAGCCAGTCAAGTCCATCCACACTAAAACAAGGTCTCCTGTTGAATGATATCATGATGCATCACAGTGATTAGAGAAACTCTACAAAAAACTCATCATCAGAAGAGGAACATGAGAGAGAGCAGGGGGTGCAGGACAGGAAAGCGAGGACAGAAAATATAAAGATGAAGCAGTAAAGGACTGGAAAAGGTTTGCTGATAGGGAATTTACATTTAAATAAACAATGAATCACTGCAGGAGTTTACATTTACGCTAGGTGTCAGCAGACACAAACAGATGCAGGTTGGAACTAACCCAGAATAGACTTTAAGGACCAACTGAGTTCAGTTTCAGTATTTTGCATTACAGTTCAACTCATGGTTACTTTGTGTTCATGCAACAAAGAGAGAGGGTTTTTTTGTTAGGTTAGGTTGTTCTTTTTTTTTTTTTTTAAATACAGATTTACAAATCCACATGCAGTTGTAAAAGAAGCACTCAGAAATTGTACTTTTATAAAAGTAGCAGTACTTGAGGAAATATTTTAGTTTTAAACAAATGCTCCAAATCTTTTAGTTTTGGTTTCAGATCATTTCATCATGATGTTTTTGGAAAATGCGATTGTTTACGCAGCATATCATGAGTAAAAGGACTCATTACGCAGAGTGGTCCATTAAAAAATAAAGTATACAATATTGTGGAATTAATATTAGTGTAGTAATGTGTAAGCAAACGTACTGTAATGTTGCAACTGTTGAAGGCAGGTCTTAATTCAATCACTTTTAGGGAGCTGAATTTCCACTCCAGGGATTTATGAAGCCTCATTATGACACATGCTAGTGCATCATATTTATCTGCAATGTTACTAGTTGGTTAGTAAATATGTGAAGTTGAGAAAAAAACTGTAAAATGTGGCACCTTGACTGTCAGTGGAATAGCAGTGAAGACTAACAGAGGTGAAAATAATCAAGTCAAGTAAAATACTTATCTGCAGTACTCAGAGATGACCACAGAGTGTCAGTAGAGGACTGTCTGGATAGCCCTGTCGAACACTATCACATAGACCTCGCCATATGACCACTATAATTATATTCTATAACTATTGTTTTGCATCATGTTATTTGTTTAAATTTAAACTCTGTATTTGCTGGAAGTTAAGATACAATTTGCAAAGCATTTTAGTTTAACAAAATTTTACATTTGACCAAAATACAAAAACACCTTTGTTAGCAGTACCACAACAATAAGAAAAATAGAAATAGAATAGAAAAACAAGGAAATAAAAAGCCAGCATTAAAACCATAAAAATATATAATATAACTTAATTATTTCATTTTCATACAGCACTTTTCTGGACATGGTTTGAAGTCAAAAAGTGCCAAGTCAATCTTTTGTGTAGACCTAAGCTTCCCCTTTTTAGTATTTTCTTTCTAGCAGTTTACCCCTCAACATTTATTAACTGGTAAGATCGCATTATATTTTAAATGTTACAAAGTCATCTAAAAATAAACCTTAATGTTATTTTCAGTGTTTCATCAGTCCAAAGTAAAACAATTAAAAGAGAACCTGTTTTAGAGTAGATTTAAGTGGCAGAGATTTCAGATGTTAATGAATGTGTGTGTTTCAACCTGCAGGAGAGTCTGTACATCAGAAAATGCACGACTGCTCAGCAAGTCTCCTCTTTTTGCTGGATAAATAGGAGAGGTAGAAATCATTGATTCGTGCTTTATTTTTAAGGAGGAGAAATCTGCAGGGATGGTGTCTGTTCTCTCTGAGGAGTGAAGAGTGCTTGAGGCAGCACTATAAACAAATCTCCTTCTCCTAAAGCACGCACAGGGACAGACACGTACTTCATGCACTAATGCACACTTCACAGTCTTATCATATCAAAACACTGAACCTGTACTTTTTCCATTATAGTCTGCATTTACAGTAAATGATGAGACAAACACAGATTATCAAAGGTGGCAAAGATATCCGTACTCTGCTAGTAATACAGATAACGGTGCAGTTAAAACAGAAATGAGAAGAATTGATGGACTTCTTTTCTAAAGTCAAAGACAAAAAAGGACGGGCTTTGATACTTTCTCATGTAAGCAGATGGTCTCCTTCTCGTACATTTTACTGAAAGTTTTTGGGCAAAGCTGCCTCAACCTCATGTCATATTTGGGAAACTATAAAACATAAATAGTTTGAATTAAGTTTCAGAATTGCATGATACATTAAAATAAGGAGCCTGCTCTTTTGTATAAATCAGTTGGATGGATAAATCATCACTGCCAAGTCCGTTTTAAAGAGGTACGAAGGAGAAAGTACAGATTTTTGTCTAAACTATAGGTGATAAAATAACTTATCATAACTAAAGTTATGTAAGTGACAAAGTATTTGTACTTTTAATACTTGCATTTCTGTATATGTACTGTTTGTCTGCAGATAACCCCTACGGTTTATACTTCATTTGTGTCTAAAAGAATAGGTCTGTTTTTTTTTTTTACGTGTCACTGCCTGCTTCATACCTTATAGGTATCTGGTAAAAACTACAGTATGTTTAAAGTGGTGTATAAAAAGCTTTGATCTTCAATTAAATTGGATGGTTTTAAGCAGGGGCCTCAAGGTGGAGGATTTTGTGTTGTAGAGCAGCAGAGGTTGGTGAAAAGAGGTGTTCGACAGCTTTTCTATTAGACCCCATTCACACGTTGTTTTGCAAGATTTGCCAGGTTTGCACTTTCAGCAACTTTTTGTCCTCTGTGCTGGGAGTTTGGATGTTCTTTAACAAAAGTGCAGTACACATTTTTTTTTGTGAGTATATGTGTTTTTCTGCAGAGGGAAATAATTCAATCCTCTTCTTCAAACGGAAACTTAACAAGTTATTTTGTAGGCATCTCTTGGAGACAGACACGAATACTGCAAGAGCAGGCTTCGTTTGTTTTGTTGTGTCAGCCTGGACGGGCGGCCAACACAGCCAGCCTCTCAATTAGCTAATAGTCTTAGTCGCAGTCATCTTCCTGAGATGATGCAGCCATTTCTCTGCTCAGGGAGAAGGTCCTGTTGGATGGTGATTTAGGGTAAGACACAGCATGACACTCCAGTGATGCTGCTTAAATATGATAAATCTTAGAAGTCTGACATCTACTTTCACTGACTCTTATGGAACCAGTAAGAGTTTATTGAAGGGAACAATGAATGAGTGAATCAGGGAGTACTCCTTCCTGATTGGTTCAACGTTGACTGCATCATTTGTGGTAGATGACATCCTGTTTTATTTTTTTTCACCAGCTCTTTGCACTGCTTCTCTCTCTCTCTCTCTCTCTCTCTCTCTCTCTCTCTCCGGCTGTCACTCAGAGTTGCCCCTCTTTGTGATTGGCTGGCTGCCAGCCTTTCCCCATTTAGTGAGGACACTGCCTTACCCTTCACGCCTCTGCTTTTTCTCAATGAAACCTTTACACCAGGGACATTTACAGCACACACATTGGCATTGTTCTTTTGAGATTTATTGACTTGTTAAATGAGTTTAAACTTTCAGTGCCTTTTAAACGCATTAAAGCTGCTCTCAGCAAGATGTTTATGTAGAAATCCACCTGTCCTATTACTTAAAACAAGTTATGGCTGCAGCACAGATTCTGGGGTTGAGGCTCTGTTGGATCAAAAATGTCTGCCAAATAATTCAGCATCACCAGCACGGGGTCAGCATCTTCAACAACTTGAATGGAAAAAAAACAACAAAAAACTGGTGCCTCACAATATGACAAGACCAAGGCCCATAAGGGGGGGAGGGGGAAAGTGTGCAGGTGGCCAGCAGCATCAGGAAGAAACCGTAAACCATCCTAAAATGATCCACCCTAAATTAAAGGAGATAAGGGCATGTGAAGCCAACAATAACTTGTTAAAAAACTTTTTTTCAGTCAGCACCAAAAGGCGATCTGATCACGGCAGAGGAGGAAAATAATAGCCAATAGGCTAGTGCTATAGCTACTGATCCAACACGCACTCTTTCATATTATCAGATGACATCTGCAGAGGGCCCATTCACTCAGACTTTGACAAGAGCTGCAGAGCTTTGTGTAAAAAAACAAGTCCTGAAGTGTGATGGCTTTAAATTTCATTTTTCCTTGTCATGGTTTTTACAATTTACAAGCAATCATGTGGTTTGAGCACAATTAACAGACCAAGTTCCTGGTTCAACTTCATTTTACATTCAGTGTTTAAGAAGGTGCTTTGAAAGCTTAAAAAGTCGGACACTTGTACAGTATCTTAGTACTGCATCCAGCAAGATTACTCAATTAGCCAGAGTTACAAAAAAATGCCACAACTTCTGGTGCCAAAGAGCGCTAAAAATATGTTCATGTTTGTCCCATAGCTTTCTGCATACTATCCTTATGTCTATAACTAGCCAGTCACATTGGCTAATGTAAATGAGGCAGGGGAAAAGTCAGAAGTCATGTGATATGGTATGAAGAGATATAAAGTCAATTTGAATGGTAAAACAAATAAAGGAGTTTTGACAAAGTCCTGTTTGAAACCAAAAGTCAAGGATGACTTATTTTAAGATGTCACATACATAACGTTACAAATGTAATTAGTTAACAAATAAACTGTTATTTTAACCCAACCATCAATTATTCCAAGTTCTACCTTTTGTACATTGCGACGTGCACAGAATCTGAGGACATGTGATGTTGTGCAAAGAAGCGAATGCGTCCTCCATGGCCCGGGATTCTTCTTGGTCTGGGAAAAGTAGAGCGCATTAGTCAGCCAAATCTGAAGAAGCCATTGAAATGAGACAGCCTTTGACGCGCTGCTCTGACGCCATCGGTCTTGGAAAAAGTACCCTTCAAAGGATGCGGTCCCTGATTTGGGACACGGCTATCGTCTTTAGCCATGTTACATAAAGTGTTCTAAGTTTTGAATGTTTTCTAACAGAAAATGTTGGCTAGTTGATTAGTATAAATTTAGATTTCTATCTTATTATCAGGGAACATCCCGTAATGTGTCTTCATCAATTTCACAATTTGAACCCACTGATAGACAGTTTAGTTTGAAACTAGGAGGAATAAGTATAAACCCAGAATAAGGCTGTTAATGCATACCTGTGTATACTTTGATGTGTGTTTTCAGCGTTCTTAGCAAAAAACAAGGATAACAAGCTGTTCTGCCACCCTTCCTCTATGTCTCCTCCTCCTCCTTTTCCCGCTATCTCCCTCACTGTCCCTGCTCTCCTCCTTTTCACCTTCCTCTACCTCCTTATCTCCACCATTCAATCGCACACTCGCTCACTTCTCCTCGCATCGCCTCGCCTCTTTATGTCATTTCACTATCTCTCTTCTCTCACTTCCTATCTGACCTTAATTCCTGCCTCCTCTGAATCTCTCCTCCTCCTCCACCTTACCTTCTCCTCACCTTCCCGTCAGCTGCTTTTCAGCACATTTTTCCCTCCTCACTTTTTTGTTTTGTCCTTTATTGTTCACTTCTCTCCCGAACCCACATTCTTCTCTTATTTCTGTTATGTCTTTTAATTCTTTATTTTCCTCTCTTCTTCTGTTTCTTTCTGTACACTGTCCACTTTCATTTCCTATTTTTTCATTCTCTCTACTTTAACTGAGATTTCCACCTGTTTTTAATTCCTCATCTTCACTTTTTCGTCCTTCTGTCTCTGCGTTTTCAACTTTGAACTCAGTCAGAGGGATTCATAGAAATGTTCGGTTTGGCTGAGAGTTTTATTTATTTCTAGTTTAATTCTCATCCGGGCTTTGCTAAAAAATGCTTGCAACAACTATTAATCAAATTTTCCCCCATTTTTCCCCCTTTTACCGCTCCCTCTGTGCATTCGGTGGAAGGCAGGGAAACCACCTGGTGAGATGAATGTTCAGTCCAACACACAGTTCCAAAAATAGCCAAATGCTCTCCACTCTTCTCTCCAGTCCACCTGGTCTGGTTTTATCTGAACAGACCCAGACTGGGAATTAAACTTCACTTCCTTTTTTTCTGCTACTTGCTTCATGTATCTAACTACCTCTCTAGCATACATCGCTTAACACACAATTCCAATATGGACCGGTGCCAAATATTTAGAAGTCAGATGATTTTCTGCATTTTTGGTATTTCACTTTGTAACCTTTGTCTCAAGAAAGAAGGCAAAAGGTACTATTTATTTAGCATATTATTATTTATCGTCAATGATTTTTGAATTAAGTGATAAATAATAAAAGACGATTCAACTGAGAAAGTTTATTGTGTGATACAATTATTGTATACCTTTCTTGCATCTCAAAAACATATTGTCATATATATTGCCTCTTAAATGTGTACAGAACTAATGGTGCACTGTTATGTCACGATAAGAGAAATGACACAAAAGACTACAGGGATTAACACTGCTTTGCCCTACTTTATGAACAGAACGCTGCAGCTATAGCTAGGAATAAGATGATGTTTACATCGTTATTGGTTAATCACATTTATAGCATAAAGGGTTACTCAGTTACTCTGTGACAGAGTATCAGAATTGTATGAAAATTGATAATTAACTCTTTAGAAAACATTGTATACACATATGTATACATATCTTACATCTATAATATGGGTAGAATACAACTATAAATGATTTATTTCAGAATAGAAAACTTCAACTTCAAGAAGGCCTCATTGAAAAAACAATTCTTTAAGTTATACTCAGATGTTTAGCCTTTGCAACTTCATGTTTTCTAGCTGAGCAGATGTCTCCTGCAGAGCTCATGCTTTGTTAGGCACATGTTTACCTTTGTCAAATGTAATTGTGTAGTTATCGTCTTTTGTACAAACATGTCCTTGGGTCCTGTGGGTAACTCTGAGATGTCAGCAGGAACTTAGGCAGTAACTTAAAATGAGTCTGCTAGCCAGCCTGGTAAGAAGTTGGTGCTGGCTCCGAACAACAAGATGAGTACAACATAAGTTTGTAAACAACTTTATATAATCTCACTGGCCTGATCCAAGAACATTCAACTCACATTGGGGAGGCAAAACCTCGTATTTGGGCCACAGAAGATGAAGTGCCCTCACTAAAAAGTAACATGTCTTCCCTTAAGTAGTCAGTGAAAGTAATTGAGGAACGCATTAAAGACAGACTACCAGCCATAACTTCCTTTAACATGTAAATGGACCTGGACTTGTAAAGTGCTTTTCCAGCTTTCTAACCACTCAAAGTGCTTTTTAGACTGCATGTCACATTCACCCATTCACATACCAGAGGATACCATGATATACCCAACTGCCCATACTTTTGAGACAGTTCCATTCACACACATTCACATGTCGCTGGTGTAGCAGTGGGAACAATTTTGGGTTGAGTGTCTTGCCCAAGGACACTTTGACATCAACCCCTAACCTTCTGGTCAAGAGACGGCAGATTCTACCACTGAGCCACAGCCACAACGTATGTTAGCATTGTTTACAATCCGACTACCAGCCTTTGAACAGTTATTTTGTAGATATTAGATAAAGCTTCATCATTGTTAGGTAACCGCCAACGGTGAGGGAACTGAAATATGGCATGTGCCCCTTTGCTCCCCACAAGGACTGTTTCCCTTCATTCATTAAATGCCTCCCGAAAAGCTTGTATACAATGTTAATCAGACTTATACCAAATAAATTGTTTCTTTCAGAATGTAACAGTCTATTCCATCAAAATGAATCTCCAGGGAGTGGCCTCTTGGATAGAGAGACATAGAGAGGTACACACAGACAGACAACCGTTAGTGTAAATGCTGGCAAAATATCAAAACAGTATTAAGCACACTTGCCCTAAAACCATGAGTAAATTTAAACTAAAAACCCTGACAGGCCGATTCCACATCAGAAATCTTTCAGGAAAAACCCAGAATGCTTGTTTCAATGCGGTATTTGGAAAGCAGCCAGAGTCTGAGGGATGGCCAACGGAAAAGCAAATGAAGCACGTCGAGCCCATATGTCTAAGGATGTATAATACCCACCGAGGGGCTGTGATAACCATCCAGCTGGATAAATGTTAAATTTACAGAAGAATCAACCCGAAGAAGACTGGTTAATGCGCTCTGTTTGGATAGACTTTTACTCTGGGCATGATTTAGCTTATTAGAGATATTACAAACAGGCTAAAACGGATTGACCTTAAATTGAGAGAGGAGTAAAAATCATTTTTAATTAAAAAAAACCTAGTTGAGATCCATCAGTAAGGAGATTTCAGTAAACAGTTCTATATAATTTAAGTATTTTCCTGAAATATCCTCATGTTAAGACTCGCAGTCAGTCAGGAGTTTTCCTACACTTTCTTATACTTATATTAGGGTTACTTTAGATGACGTGTAATATGAGAAACATTATGATTAGTCATTTCAAAGAGGATGTAGAGTGGGAACTGCTGCTCCTGACAGTGAGTGAGTGAGTGAATTATGACTCCTACCTACTCTCGCTGATTAAAGAGCACAGTCAGGATGAGGCTTATCCACAGTTTTTTTTACCCCCCTGGTGCATCTTTTTCTCACTCAAAATCATTTATGTCGATTGGGAGAGATGGAAGGTTGAAAAGGTTAATTTTTTAAAGAAAGTGCTTTATTGGAGATGGGAGGAGAGGAGAGCGTGGCTGCAAAGAAAGAAGGGCATGAGGGAGTCAGTCCAGCTGGACGCTCTGTAGATGTTCTGTAAGAGAAAAAGGTGATGAAGAGAGCAGGAGTCAGGAGAGAGTAGGAAGCAGGAGTGATGAAAAGGTGCATGGCTGTTAGGTAACTAAAGTGGGTCAGCCCAGCGTCCAGCAGCTTTGATAAGCAACTTAACAGAGAATTATCCAACATGTTTGTACAGCCCAGTTTGAGAAGAGACAGAGAGGTTCTACTTTTCTTAACGTCACTATACCAAAAGAAAACTGAAGTTTCTCTTCTATAACACGGACAATGAGGACAGGTTCATTTTTTTTCTTCTTCACAAGACTTGAACTTACACACAGACAGTCAAAAAAGACATCTGAAACAATCGTGACTCTGTTTTTATGCATTGTGGTTTCAGAATTGTGCAGAATTACCACCAGTTCCTGACCCTGCATTACAAAGTGGTGACATGTGAAGTGTGAACAGAAAGTCCATAAGGGTCTGTTTGCCTGGTGGATACATTAACCTTCTTTACATTTAGGTGAAGTATTTTAAAGAGAGACGGGAAAATAGTTTTGGTGTCATCTCAAGTCGAAGTTTATGTTTCATCACATGTTACATAACAAAACTCCAGTCATGCACCAGACAAACTTTTATTTTAGGTTATGATCACGTTTTGACCCTAACCCAAACAATGATCTCCTGCATGTGTAAACGCAAGCTCTATTGCAGCTGCCTCAACTCATTTTTAGATAATTCTTTCAAAAATGTTTGACATCCCAGAGTTTTTTGGTTTTATATTGGTGTGAAGGACCCAGAGTCTCGTTCTGGCCCTCATCCGGATCGCTGAAAATCCAACATGCTTTGTACCTAAGCTTAGTTTTTCATCTGTGCTTGATGTAAAAATTGTGACCAACTTACATCATCATCATCATCATCATGTTCTTTTCAGCCTGGACAGCCAAAGGCTTTCATCTCCTTGTCTCTTTCTAAAAGTGGATCTTGCTCAAGATATTTTAGTTGTCACAAAGTGCTAAACTAAGACCCACTTTGTCAATGTCCGGTGGTTCAAGGTTGTTGTCTTTTGCTGAGCATGAATGACTTTCCGAAAAAAACTTCTTGGCAATTCACTGAATCCTCGTCACCACTTCCTGCTGCTTTGCACAGACAGCTGATGTTTTTATGTTGTTTCATTCAGCTTTTGGCCAGGGTTGTTGGCCTTTCACTCAAGTAGTGACTTTACTCCCTGGTAAAGTGATAGTGATATAATGAAGGTTAACAGCATTTATTATCTTACTACGTTCATGGCTGTAGATTTTCATTTTTATTTAATGTATTTATGTTCCATGATAGATGATCAACCAACCAGCCTCCTTCTTCTTTCGTCTCTTCGTCTCTTCATCTCTGATCTCAGTCCTCATTTTCTTCTTCTGCTGTTCACTCTGTTCTCCCTCCCTCTCTTTCTCCTTCTTTCTATCTGCCCCACAGTGCTGATTCTTTGACTAGAATGCTTACTCCACACACCAGAGCCGGGCCCATTAGCTGAGACCAGCAACACTCCTCCCCCTCCTCCTCCTTCTGCCCTCCTGCATTCCTCCGCTCCACTTCCATTAACCAGCCAATCAATTAATACAGGTTTGAGTCGTTGGAGAAGGAGCCAAAAAAGAGCAATCCTCTAATTAGCTTGGACGCTAGATCAGCTCGCTATATCTTTCTGCCTGTCTGCATAAAACACCCGGTACACCGACACTGCTATTCTCTCTCTCTCTCTCTTACTCACACCACACACCCTACATGCACACACACACACACTCTTTTTACATAATGTTTATGAGCAATGAAAGCAGCCTTTTCCGAGTATAATCAGCACGCATAGGCTCTTATATTTACGGAAACATCAGGTGACCAAATATTAAATTATTGTTCTTTTCTAACATGAATGTGGTATTTGTGTGTGTATGTTTTTGGGTCCAGTACTGGCAGTCTTTTCCGTTGAAAAATAGTTTAATTTAATGTGTCTTTAAATGGGAAAATGGCAGGTCTGCAGTTGCAACCCAAACACGAGATAATGTTCTGTCAAAACGGCTATAGAATCTTTTTAGAAAACTTGATCCTATCCGTTAACGGTATGTAACCGTTTGTAACAACTTAGTCTTTTCTTATCTCTTTTCTTACACACCTACCTCCTGTCAAAATATGATTTCTAGCTAACCATCAAAAATAATAAGACTATTATAGAATCCCTCACTGTACAATGAAGCATCTCTAAAAAAAAAAAAAGGATTGTAAGGATGTATTCTTCACATCACATGTTCATCTATAAAAGCTATAAAATTGGTACAGTAGATTCCAAACATATTTAAGAAAAAAAAAGTACATACAATGTAGCCTTCCGTGTTGTTGAACCTGGACCTTGGACATTATTGCACCCTATGAGAATATTAAAGTAGTATTACAGATCCTGTGAGGAACTTTCAGATAGCCTTCATTTTGGCAACCCTGTGGACAAAGCTATGCGTGTCATGGCTTTGCTCATTTTGTCCTCATCGTCCTGCTTTCTTTTTACATTGAAATGTATCACTCATGGAGAATCTTTGCTCTGGGAAAAAAAAGGCTGTCTCTGCAGCATGCAGTTAATCACTTCATCTGGCACTTACCCAACAACTGCAGATTCTGGCAATAAAAATTACTATATAGAAATAATCAATCTTTATGCTGATGGTCCTGTCTGCTGAATGTCATAAAGAAGCATCCATATTAATTTCAGTCTGTTTCGTATCCAGCCAATAACTCCAAAGGACCTTTAAATATAATACTAAATTAGACTTACTAACTGACAAGGTGTCGGTGACCAAAATGGCATACTCCAGGTATCAAAACAGTATTCCACAAACCAATGGTTGAATTCACTTTTGTGTTACCCATACTTGTATAATCTGTTTCATCATCAGCTTTATTGTATATAAATATATCTTTTATATTACCTTCACACAACTATCCATGTCTAACAATGTACGTTTTAAATGAAGCATTTCATGTAACATCAACTGAGCAGAGCTTGCACTAAAAAGTAGGATACGAAAGCTCCCCAAAAGTGAGGTCATAAGCTTCACAGATTGGATATGGGTCAAACTAGAAAATCAAAATACAAGTCAAACAAATGACAAAACTTGGTTTCTGTTCAAGAGCTATTTCATACCATGCTGATTTATGTCCAAGATTTAATTTTTTAGTAAACTGTAGTCTGAATTGTTGATTTGCTGCCATTAAAATGGGTATAATGCCATGACTGACAGTTCACAAATGCGGCTTCTGCAGTGCTGTGAACATTGGTTTAGCAGAGTAGAACAGAAATGGTGAGAAAAAAACTATTCTGCTGTGGGCTGTACTGACCTGAGAGATCTGTTTTATCAGTACGTTAAATTGGTTGTTTTGGTTTGCTGAAGAGGTGGGATGTCAATACCACAGCTCCACTAGTCAATCTCTTCTGCGCTGTCTCTGGCTCTAAATTATTTTACCAGTGCAATATATCAGCATCTGTTGAAGGGAATTTTTTTTTGGAGGAGGTGGAGAAATGTTGTCTATATCTTAAAATACAGTTCAGAGCTTTCTTTGAAACTGTTTGGGTGTTAGTGTAAATTTTCCCTATACTGAAAAATCCTGAATTTAAGTCACACTAACTAAGTGTTTTTAAGGTTCACTCTGGACATTTTTTGTTTTTGCTTAAATTAGCAGAATCCAACAAAATAAACTCTGCGTTGTAAAAACGGCCAGCCTCAGCGCTGTAACAGTTACAAAAGCGAACTAGCAAACAGATAATCCAGTTCTAGTTAGCATCAGGTGAGAGTTACAGGTCACTTAAAAGGAAGAAAAACTAGATTAGTCACAGTTGTATTTTTGTTCTTCTGTATGGAAATTCAACAGATTACAACATCATCATCAAACAGTTCATTTTATCTAATCCAGATTCATAATCTGTATAAAATGAAAGAGGGTATTTAGTGCTCCACTTGTCTTCTACTCCTCGAGTGGTGTGTATCAGCCTCTTTGTGCTGACTTTGTGTTAAGGCGCCCAGTTGGTTCAGTTGTGTCACTTTAGTTTCCCAGAAAAGGTTCCTTCATTTTCAAACTTTTCTGTATCCAGGGCAGAGTTTTGCTGATCATGCAGACTGTGTTTGTTTTATTTGAGCCTATCTTTTGTTCCCACACGGATTCACACCTGCATGTTTCCAGGCGGAACAACCATAATATTCTCCAACGTTCATTACAGATTACTTATTAATTCAGACATTGGTAGGATGCCTGGAAAGTATAGTCATTTAAAACTATGCAGAACCCCAAAATGACATTACAAATCATCTCTCCATGATGACAAAACAAAATGTTTAAAACATATAATTCTAGCTCTAAACAGTCATGGTTTGATAACTTCTCACAACACTAACTCATCTGTTTAGAAGATATTAATGCTAAGAGTTAAACTTACTGAGAAATGAGGCTGATCTGACTGAGAGGTGGATGTATTTTCACTGTTTGCCAGGAGGCTAAAAGCCCGCCTCAGCTCTACCTCTTGGCTTTTTTCTAGGTTGACCGATAGTTAGCTTGAAACTGCTTTTCGAATATGGTGACTGCCATTGTTGGGCTTCAAAATTCTCTTTCAAAAACCAATGGGTGACATCACTGAGACCACATCCATGTTTTATACATGTTCTCATCCTATCGTGATTCCATTAAGATATAACAACCCGCTCACTATACATTATCCCTTACTGTCTTTTATTACACATGATGTACATGTGCCAGTTTATCTGTACAAAATACAACTGTATAGCTTGTCCCGACAAATGCCCATTATGACCCGTAGTTGGGGCAGGGACTTCTTGCATGTAAGTCAGGTAATATTGTGAGCAATAATGAGTCTCTTTAGAGTAATGGTTAGAGAGGATTTATTTGTGAAACAGACACAAGACGTTTACCTCGTCAACCAGAGTTTAAAAGTGAAACCAAAACCCTTAGTTGCCTTCTTATGAGTTATGAGTGTAACATAACCTACATCACATTATGTAACATATCCCAACAATTATTAAAACTATTCTAAATATTGTGCGTGTTTCTAACTTCTTTATACTGAACTTACACACCTAGATTCAGTGCTTAAATTTAAAACAAACAATGACAGTTTAAAAATCTTAACCAGATGTTATGGCCTATATAGTGTATATTTTTTTACTGACTTAGGACAGTAGCTCAAATTCATTGGTAGCTTAAAGGCAGATGCTTACTGTTATGTTTCTTCACTTACATAAACGTCAATAAATGATGAGTTGAACAACGAGATGCTGTTTCCACATCTTTTACTGTTCAAATGCATATTCAATCACAAAGGTATCACTCCGTTAAGATACACATAACTTATCTTGATGGTATAATGACACATGCGTCATTAACATAAAGTAGTGCCACTTGCCTATGAAATATGAAATATGGCATTATTTTTAAATATAAATGTATTCTTTATCCAAATACATAACACTTACAAAGCCTACAACATATTTTACAATCACACAACACCTCACAGGACTGTCCAGCAGACAGCACACACATGAGTTCTCTAAGAGGCAATAACAAAGTGTGGAAACACAACCTGTGTGGTCATATGGGTTGGAGGTTGTGTTGCTTTATACCCATCAGCCCCCTTGCTGCATAAGCATTATTACCTGTAGAATTTGAAAGTAAAGTTAGTGCTGCTGGGGCTCAGTTAAGCTCAGCAGACAATCTTTTTAAAACTTGGGTGTTGATTTTCAGAGGAATAAACAGTTCTAAGTCTACAGCTCTGTTTTCCTGTTGGATTATTGTGTAATGTGCATCTGAATGTATTTTAAAGCTGGAAATCCATTCCAAAAAGCTTTTTAAGTGTTTTTATTGCATTGTTTTGCTTTTTAAAAATTCCCTTATAATTATGTGTAACATCAGCCATTAGAGAGCCATTTCACAAACTGCAGCTGAAGTAGTCAATGAAGAAAAAAAGCATGTTCTGGAAACGGCACCCTAAAATAAACTCCACTCAGAATTAAGCAGAGAAGACTTTTTCTCCAGACCTAATCATTATGATTCTTCATATCAGTTGGAAGTAATTCCCAGTTACTCTTAGTGTCTGATCATTTAGTAAAGCACACTCTATTTCTGAGGCATGTAGAGACATTTTTCACTACTATTTTTTTTACTCAAAAGTGAATATGACTTTGTAATAAATTCAAAGTTTTGACTCAGTGAGCCATAATGTTCATTAAAAAATGTTTTAGTCAAATTTGAATTTGCCCTTATCCTGCTGTGTTTTCTCTCTGTCTATCCTCTCATCCTCCACCTCTCAGACACACTTTAGCTTCGGCCTGCTGAGTGAGATCAGAGAACAGAAAGGGAGGGGGAAGGAGGAGGAGGAGGGGATGAGGGGAGGGGAGGGGGACAAGGGGGGACTTCGTTTCAAAGGGGAGGTGCCAGGGCTTCCTGCGGGGGTTGCCTGTGTGAACGCTCCCTGAATGACAATGCTGCGCATCAGGGCCTCAGCACGACTCCCCTCAGCAGCAGCACACATACACACATTCACACTCACACACCCACCCACCCACTCACAGTCGCAGGGAAAGAGCCTGAGAAAGCTGCATGAGCATGCAGCACCAGTAGAGACGCTTACAGAGGTATGCAGTGTGTTAAAAAAAAACAAATAGGAAAAGGAGGGAGAGAGCGCAAATGTCACCATCTTTTAGCCACGGCCCGACCATCCTAATGATCTTTTAGTGATTGGGGTGGGGGGCAGCTTGTCATCCTTAGCATCCCACCACACCGCATTTCCCCTCAATAGTGCAAATCACAGGCAGGCTTGTCCACCAGCGTCAGGACCACCCCCTCCCAACCATCTCTTCACCACCCACCCACCTTTTCCCGACACTAACTCTCTCTCTCTCTCTCTCTCTCTGTTGTCAGAGGGGCTTTTATCATGCCTGTTAGTAGCCACTAGTCCACAGAATCAGATGACGAGCAAATCCAATGACGCTCACAAGTTCTGACTTTTAGAACAAATACATTTTAGAAAACAAATGACTTTTTAGTGACAAATACATGAAAATGTTCAAATGCATGTGAATGTCAATCATTTCTGTACCGGGAAAAGTGATCTTCACACTATTTCAGTTCATAAACCAAGACCTTGGCTAGGTTATTATTTTTTGCCTTCCATTAGCAGTAAGACTTCTACATAGGTTCTTCAAGAAGAATTTATACTTTATTGATCCCGCGAGGGGAAATTCGTTTTTTACACTCTGTCTAGTAAACATGCTACACAAACATGAACTGAAATACACACACAGGATCCTGTGGACATGCACTGATGGGGGGGTCTCAGGGTGGGGGGGCTGCCCATGGTGGGTGCTCCTGGGCTTGTGGGGGGGGGGTTGGGTGCCTTGCTCAGGGGCACCTTGGCAGTGCTCAGGAGGTGGCCTGGCACCTCTCCAGCTACCAGACCAATTTCCGGACTTGGTCCGTGCCGGGACTTGAACCGGCGACCTTCCGATTCCCAACCCAAGTCCCTACAGACTGAGTTACTGCCGCCCACAAGGTGGGCTATTTAAGCTATGCATGGTCATGCACCTGATCAATTTAAATGGTACCTCCTATACACTTTGCTGTCTAGACACTATGTATCTCAGTGCTTTAGGTTTTATTCACAATTCATGGCCCCATACAAGTCAATGTGTACTTTCTAAACGGGTTCCCAGGCCTTCATTATGCCTAAGGAGGAGGGGCTTGAACAGATCAATCAAAACTAGATTATGTCTGCTGTTAAATGAAAAAACATTAAATCAGGCCTCTGCTAATTTTACAGTTTTTTTTTAACACAATTTGATCCAGAGTTTAATGAGCAGGAAACATCAGGAGAGTAAAAACGAGTCCATGTTAAGCCACATTAGTGCTGTTGCAACACACATTGGACACAGACAGGTTAACCCCCCTCTTATGAAGTTTTATGCAAGTTTATTGAGTTCTACATAGTCTACCACAGTTTGCATACGGATCCCACCCAAAGCCCACCATATGGCCACATTAAGTATTCCCCCAACTGATTTTTTTTAGAACAGAAATCAGACCTCCAAAAGACGAGCAGTTGTTCCAAAGTAGTTGGTAGGAGAGACAAACAGCGAGCGTAACTCGCAAACACTTCTCAGCGTTTGACAGATGGCTGGAGGTACAGTCACTAACCCACCCTGATGCACGACGAAGGCAGTCGCTTCCAAAGACATGCAGGTGGTGTTCAGAGCTTTCTACTCTTGTTTCAGCACTTTGGACAGCGCCACAAGGCCTTGGAACGAGGTAGGTAGCTGTTTCAGGACCAAGGACAGCTCCAAAATGACCAAACATTCTGCTTTTAATGTACTTTGAATCAATTGTTCTTCTTTTCACAATGTACGGTAAACAAAAATACCTCAGAGACTCAGCTTTTAAAGAGATTATTTGGCTGCTGTAGAATTTTTATTAAGGGTTTCACTAGCCCCCACCCCCGAACCCCCACCCCTTCACGTCTCCACCCAAACCTTCATTTCCCTGCGCTGGAGAGGTGACAGCTTGCTCGGTTTAGCCCAGGCAAACAGCTTGCTGAATTGCATCAAAGACGACTCAGATGCCAGAGCCAGACTGACAGACTGCTTGGAGGAGAACGAAGGGAATGAAGGGAGATAAAACCCTTGTTCAAAGTGTCCTCAAAATAACAGTACGTCCTCAAAAAAACAAACAAACAAACAAACAAACACAAAACTCCAAACTCTTCAAACTCTCCTCCTGGCTGCACACATGGAACTTCATTTATTGGCAGTATCTTTCCTTTCATGCAGTTATCAGTAGATGATATTCCACAAAATACATTACCTTATAAAACACTCCTTGGAGTCCTTAAAATTAAATGACATGGTCAAGCTAAACACAAGGCAGATTTTTCATGTGTGTCCTAGTAAGGGATCCTATTCAAGCTAAATGTCATTGTCTCTCGAGGATTACATAACAGTCTTTACTGGCAGAATGTGGATCAAAGTAGGGACACTGGAACTATTGATCAGAAATGAATCATGTGTATACATTTATTTCACCAACATGTACTTATAAAACATAGATGTCAATTTTGTGGATATGATCCTGAAATCTCCTGCAGACAAAAAATGTACACCCTTATCACATTTTGGACCATTTCACCAGCCTTTTCTCATTTCTTCCCATTATATGGAACCTTCAGTGACCACATCAATCTCACCACACATTCAACAAAATGTTGCTGAAACAAACAAAACAATTGACCGTCAATCAGGAAGATGTACATGTCCCGTGTTAAAGCATTTTGTTAGGCATTTGAATCAATCCCATAGTGTTTTCCCCCCTTTCCCTTTAATGCTACACCCAACCGAACAGTCCGTTTTACTTGAAGCACGTGTTAAGCAGAAAGAAACCAGAAGCTCACTTGTGTATTTTTTTTAAAAACTCTATCCTTGTTGTGGTTCTGTATGGCGTATAACAGACTCTAGCTTTCCCGCCCATGTGAGACACAACAAGGACACTGTGTGCGTCTGTGTATGACACCGTGACAAACTGTTGGTATTAACGACCTGGGAAAAGTACACGTTGCCTCACCATACTGCAGGAGCCTATACCCCCCCCCCCCTCAAAAATACACAGACCGACACACACACACACGCGCGCGCGCACACGCACACACACACACACACACACACACGCACACACACACACACACGCACACACACCAATGTACCACCAACTTCTTCCACCCAAGGCTTCTGTTTGGCTTGGTAGGTTTGAGTAAATTACAGTCTTCGGAGCATTTTTAGATTTCGCTGTTTGTGATTTTGACTCTTGGGAAAATGCCATGATCTGCATCTCCTCATCTCCTGCAAGGGGCCTCAATCCATCAAACCCCTTCAGTTTTTGGAATCTCTTTTATGCATCTATCGTTTCTGGTGACCATGTGAATATAAACCTTATGATAAAAGTAAAGTACTGTCAAAACTATATTATGCTTAATCCCACGATTACTTTCTTACAGGTTACGTTTTGAGACATCAGCCTAGCCTTCAGTTTTGATGTTTTTTCTTTTAACAATAGAAAGTTTAAATGTAGCCGCTGAGCTGCTGCACCGTGCCGTAAACCCATACTGGTACCCATACATCTCCGTCGTGCGCTATGAGGAGTGGGTTGGGAGTGGGGGAGGCACCGGGGAGGCGCCGTGCGTCGTGCGCTGCAAGGCTTGGCCACGGATCTGCGCGCGGCGCTCGGTTCCCGTCAGACTGATCAGATGCTCAGTGCGCGGCTCAACCCCGACGGCTGACTTAACGCAGATGAGCCAGAAAAAGCGCTCCACTCGTCGGGTGTTCTTCGTTTCTAAGGCTGAGCTCCACGGGAATACACAGCCTCAGGACTGTGTTGGCTTACGTCCCCCTGGGGGGTCGAGGGAGAAAAAAACAGTGAGCGGGAGGGAAAGGGAGAGCTAGTAAAATAGAGAGAGAGAGAGCGAGAGAGAAGAGACGCTGGACTTGCTGTAGCTCTGCGGGGCTGGAAGCCTCTCTCTAATTTGGGGAGCCTCGGGGGCGATGCTGCTGGGCGGGGATGGCGCACGGTTTGAAGATGCGAGCCGCTGCTCCAACACACCAGCACCGCCGTCGTCCTATTTTCCCAACAAGTGTTGATGATGGTGATGATGCTGCCTCCCCCAGTGGTCTTTTTCTGCTCCTCCGGATCCTACTCGCCCGGGATTCTTGGTCTTCAAACGCTGGATTATAGATGATTGTTGTGGACATATTTTTTTAATTTAACTTCATCAACTCATCTATTTTATTCCCTGGGGAAGTAGGGAATACATAAATTGTTAGATTGAGGACCGGTGTGTTTTTTCGTCTCCAAGTGCGCGCAATCACGCCCAAAATCAGTGAGCGACGCCTTAGTGAGGAGGTGGGGGAGGAGGAGGAAGAGGAGGGGGGATGCCGCACCGTCCATCACCAAATATCAACAAATGTCACCAGGCTCGGATTTTGGGGAAGCCCCCCCTCGGTTGGCGTTTGCATGTAACCTGAGTTGCGTAGTGGCAGTGAGAGGTGGCAGCAGCTTCAGCAGCAGGGATTTCTGCCGTGCCACAGCAAACATTGCGGATATATGGCACAGGGAAAAATGAATTATTAAAGATTTTACTCTTATCTATTTCTATTCTTATCTCGCAGAAGAAAAGGGACCTGGAGAGGGTGGGGAAAAAAAAGACAACTGCGGATCAAGATGCACTAGGCTGTTGAGAGGGAAAAAAGACGCAGTCTCCAGCCAGGGTAGCCTACTTATAGTGGAGATGTTTGCAATACATCTGTAAACGCACAGCTATGCATTCTTTTTGCGTGTATTTAAGGTGATCGATCGGTTTTCTTATTCAGATGCGAGAACAAGAGAGGTTTTTCCCACAAACAAACAAAAAACAGGATGCCTTGCCTTTTTTCGACCGATAGAAACGCTAAGGCTATGAGATATTCACATGTTTGAGAGTTTTCTCACCTTCCAATAAACCCAATCCTGTTTTTTTTTTATCTTGTCAGCGAACTGACTTGCAAGAAATTACATAAACACATCGCTTCATTTCCCATTCAAATTCCAAACACACGATCAGAGACACCGTGCGCTTTCCTTCTCCCCTCCCCTCCTCTCCCTCTCTTCCCCTCCCCTCTCTCTTCTCTTCATTTTCACCTCCTCCTACTCCCCTCCCTCCCCCTCCACACACAAATGGAGGTATCTTCTTGGCGCTGAAGACCTAGGAAGGAGACACAGATAGATAGCAGGGGGAAGGAGAAAGAGACAGAGCGAGAGACTGAGCAACCATCTCCATTCTGCATGTGTGTTTGGAGCCGAGGCTGATGGAGTGGTGGCATGTGGAGGTGTCACTCTGAAGTCCCCCCAAGGCTCCTTCCTAACCTCTGGCGTTTGGTGTCTGCAGAATGGCGCGTTTTGGAGACGAGGTACCCAACAGGTATGGAGGAGGAGGAGGAGGTGGTGGTGGCGGTGGTGGCGGGGGTGCCGGCGGACAAGGGGGGCCCGGCCGCGGTGGCAGTAGGCAAGGGGGGCCCCCCGGAGCGCAGCGGATGTACAAGCAGTCGATGGCCCAGAGAGCCCGGACCATGGCCCTGTACAACCCCATACCCGTCCGGCAGAGCTGCCTAACGGTCAACCGCTCCCTCTTCCTCTTCAGTGAAGACAACGTGGTGAGGAAGTACGCCAAAAAGATCACAGAATGGCCATATCCTTTCATAAACGGCGAACGAGCAGACTGAGAGGTTTGTACCGAGAGGTGGTGGAGTGTTTGCAGGAGTGCTTGGTGAGGTGTGGCCATGTGAGGTGTGGAGGGTTCGCTTTGGAACCAGCCAACACCTGCAGAATGAAAGTTGTGTTGGATGTGGCAATTAGCAGAGTGGTGTGTTTGTCATTTATTTTCTGTCAGTGTGTGCTACTTTTACTTTCAATGTTTGCAGTGTTGTCAAATGTTACATGCTGTGTTTCAGAGTGTTGGTGTAACATGTATGGCTCTTTGAAGTGTGTTGATGAGTGCCTTGCATATCCATTTGACTTGTCATCATTTTAAAGTGTGTCTAAACTGGAATTCAAATGTCACGTTTCAACCAAAAGCACCCCAACTTTGAGTCCTTTGAATTTCCTTCCTAAGAACTTAAATGCCCCTGCCAATCCATCTAATCTATGTTTTTGTGCGCCTAGTGATTTACATGGACCTTGAGTACAGCTTCCACTAGAACCTGCTAGTGACCAGAGAGAGAGAGAGAGAGAGAGAGAGAGAAAGAGAGAGTGAGCGAGGTTGTGTGTGTGTGTGTGTTGGGGCTCCAGTTGTAGTCAGAACTGAGTGCTGATGTCAGCAATATAAAGGCTTAAGCACCATGCAACCAGAAGGGAGAGGAAATGGCTCTCCCGCTCTAATTACTACTGACCATATATGGGAGTCCTGTGGCTGGCAAACAGGAAAGCAGTGGAAAAAGCTGTAATTGTCAGGACAGGTCGGTCTGATGCTGTTAGAACCTGGACTACTTTGATCTTTGGCCTCAAGTCAGTTTATTTTGGTTAGAAAGGAACAGCTTAACCTTGTGAACACATATGTTTTTAGGCTCCTTTGTATCTTTGGCCTTTGGACATATTTTCACTTTGTTATATTAACAGTTTGAGTGATCAATTAACAGTGTCAGAGATGAACCAGGAGCTTTACATTTGGTGAGGGCCTTACACCTGTGTAGTTCAACTGCTGCGCTCAGCGATGTCACTTCTCGCTTACAGACCATTGCCATGCCAGGACAGCTTTCCTTTCCTTTGTTTTTACTTTTTCTTTTTTCAAATCTCCTTGACTGAAAGCAAATATTTAGCATACAGAGCTATTCAAGTGTGACAATCATGAGGGAAGCGGAAGTGCTTTTGTTACCTAGCAACAGTCATTTTAGCCCTCTAAAATTCAGGTCATGGGTGCTGCCAGCACAAGAAAACGCCATTAGTGGACACAAGGTCTAATGCAGTTAGTCCAACTCGCTTTGAAATTCTTATGTCTGCTGCACAGCATCACATCTGTGTCAACTGTGTAATGTACAATCATTTGTCTACTGGTGTAGAAATACAGATATCATTACTATCCTTTAATACGGATATGTGTTAACGAAAGCAGCCTGAGTACCTTAACGTATTCATGTCGGTGAACAATCCACTCAGAAAAGTCTTTTTAGTATCCAAGCACCAAAACCTCTGTGTATTGGCTCCTGTATCAGGTCATTTGTAATTTTTTACACTTAAATTGGCATTATTCTTAATAACACCATATTGTTTGTCCTTTCTTTTAGTTTACAATTAAATTTATAATTTTATTCTTGCACATGTGACTGCATCTTGATTTTTTAAAAAGACATTATTAATGGAATTAATAATCATTTGTTTGTGCACATTGAAGATTGATGGAAATACAAGCAGTGCGCCATGCCTCACTGAATAATGCTCCTTCAGATTTTGCAAAGTACGTTTGTAAACTATTGTTTACCAGTCAGTCTGTGGTCATTTAAATAAAAGTATCCAATAGCTTTATGTCGTTTCTATGTTGAAACTGCATTTTCCCGCACACACTAGGCCCCTTTCGAAGATCGGGATTCAGAGCTTTTGCATTTAGTAACAAAAAAATAATTTGTGCTGAAAAACTTTATATTCATGAACACATGTCCAATTCACTAAACTGTTTCAAACCAAATGCGGCTTGAACAGGGACAGTTGCTCACTTTTGTTGGCACCTGCTATGTTCTGACATTTGGCAGAATTTGTCACAATGGGAGCTATCTTTGAAGAGGCAGAGTGAGATTTTTTTCTTCACCAATTGTTGCTCCATGAATCTAAAAATCTGGAGCCAGAGGACAAATTGTGCTTTTAGAAAGAACGAGTAACCCTTTTATTCTTGACTAGAAAAACAATTTGACTGATTTCTTGTTCACTGTCTCTGCCTGCATTGCAAACAAATCAATGCAACATCATACTACCAAAAAGTACATGTATGTTTCTTATTGATTTGAATTTGCTGTTAACTCAGTTAGTTGTGAGGTCTGTGTTGCGTGTTAGTGTAAGTTCAGAGAGGGAGAGAAACAGAAGTTTCTGTGTTTGAGTCTTTTAAGGTTATTTGACAGTACTTAAGAGCTCCGGAGTATTCACAATTAAACACAGGCTGACCATACAGTACAGGCACTTTAGTGTAGATGTTACATACCTTTAAAAGTAAAAAAAAAAAAAAAAAAAAAAAAAGATTAAAGTAATGATGAACCAGTTGTTACTTCATAAAAAGGTGGTTTGAGCTGTATAGATGGAGTCGTTGTGAATTAAAAAAAATAGATTTGAAATGGAAGCAAAACAATTAAGCATCATATTCAAACATTTACTCTCAAAAATGAAAAAAAAAACAAATGGTCCTGCTAATGTGCACTTCTTTGTGGCGCATTGAGGAATGTGGGACTGTCTGGGTACTCCCAGCTGCCCTGGGTAGAGTTTTGGTATCCTGGCACTCATCAAGATTTTGCAATTTGAGATGACTTCCTGTAACTTAAACTAATCACAAAGATTGAATCTGCGTTCATGTTTGCAATTTATTCCTATAATTGTTTTAAGCAAATTGATTTGGAGACATAATTCCTTCTTGCATTAAGGTCACTGTCAGGGATGTCCTGCTTTTTTCTTTCATTTCACATTTCATTCAAACTTGCATTTAACAAACTGCATTACAGATCTCTTATATAACTGTGGTTGTAATTGTGAAAACACACCAGGCTGTTAT
Source organism: Labrus mixtus (assembly GCF_963584025.1). Taxonomy (NCBI): domain Eukaryota; kingdom Metazoa; phylum Chordata; class Actinopteri; order Labriformes; family Labridae; genus Labrus; species Labrus mixtus. The sequence goes on from NC_083613.1 coordinate 16,979,918, forward strand.
TTGATTCCATCTGAGTTGAAAATATCTCCACCTGGTCGAACAAAACAATGTAGCTCTTCTGTTGTAAAAACAAAACAAAAAACACATCAGCTTTACAGAGTCTGTGCAGTTTTTGTTGAGATGTTTTTTTTTTTTTCAAATGGCAAAAACATTTCCAAATTGAAAGAACATCCACTTCCTGATTTGAAAGCGAGCTGAGCGTATCCCAGCATGCAGCCATCTGTACAGAGCCAGGCTCTGCTGGCTGGCAGGTGCTGTGGCTTCTTCCACCAGAGACCCAGAGGACTTCATTATACCTCCCTCCGTCCTGCACTTCCACATTCTTTCTTCCTCCCTCTCTCTCTCTCTCGCTCTCTCTCTGCTCCTTTCATCTCCTTTCATCCACTCCACATCTCTTCTTCAGTAACTCTGCTCATGTCCTCCTTCCCCCTCTCTCTCTCTCTCTGTCGTCTTCTTTCCTGTTTTGTTTTTAATCTTCTGTTTCTCTTCATCATATAGTGAGTAAATATAAACATATTGTCCATAGTACTTGGAGATGGTAAAACTTAGGAAAAAACACAACATGTTATAAACCCAAAGTTTTAATCCAAATGTGGAACTTCTTTTTAACATAATTTCTCCAAAATCAGCTAAAGTGTTTTCATCCACTACTGTTATCTGAATTTTATATGTTGGGCATACAAAGATGCCAACAGTTGATGGTGCAAATACATAACCAAAGAACGGTGTGTACTCATAAAGGTGCAGTTCAAACCCTTAAATGGCGGAAAACATCTTTAGAAAACAAGCTCAATTCATCAAGTATGTTTGTTTCATAATGTAGAATTAATTCTTAAAAGTTACAGACTTTCATACAAGCCAGCACCAGTCTGTTATCAGAGGCTCCAGTATGCAATGTTGTTCACAAACTTCACTGACTTATTTGTTTCTTGTCCCTTCACTTTTCTGTGTACACGCTGATCACTCACTCGTCCATGCTTGTCCATACTCTCTCTCGCTTAGAAGTTGTTTTAATGTCATTTAAACAATAATGAACTAAACCTCCAAATTCTAGAGAAACAACTCGTAATGTTGCACTGTTTGACAGGATGAACAGACATCTTCAATTTCTTTGATTATGTTGAAAACTTCTCTGAAACACTCGATGGGCACGCAGCGATGGAAAGCTCTGCTCTGCTGTATCACTCTGTAGGATTAATTAAAAACAAGTCAGAGTAAAAAACTAAATGGTATAAAAACCAAACTATCACACATACCAGTGTCCTACAGCTAATATAAATCCAATAAAACCCAGACTTACAACACAAGTTTAAACACTTTTAGAAGCTTATTGTTTTAATTGTGTCTGATTTTAGCTTCAGCACCCTTAATTCCCACACCTATGGTAATAGTATTAAAATGCTTTTTGAATTAAATACTAGAGATGACCACCACATAATTATGAGCTTTTTGCACTAATAAAGCAGGAGGAACTTCATGTAATTTCTTGAATTAGAGCTTTAGTTAAAAATGCACGATTAAGGTAAACTCTAAAATACATTTGAGTTCCTTTCCCTTTCGTCTCTTTACTGAAATCTGTATCTCTTTCCTAATAGCTGAATACTACCTAATAAAGTGACAGTATATATACCATCTCTCTCTCTTTCTCTCCCTCTCTCTCTGACCATCTGTCCACGGCGATTTTTGTCAGTATGGGTTTCACACTCTCCTGGTTGGGTTCTGGACATGCTGCCTGCTATCATGCGAGTAAAAGACAAATGGGGAGATAGAGACGGCATTTGGCAGGAAGAAAAAGAGATAACAGATTAATGACAGACCCCTCCCCAAACCCCTATTTTTAAAACCCCTTTGGGACAATCATAATGTCACCTTGTCTTGGGAACCTACCTGAGTTCAGCCCCCTTTTGGGTTAGTCTGTGGTTAAAATGGAATTTACAGAATTTGGTCAAAATCTTAACCTGAGTTAACTACTAAAAGCTAATGAAGAGAATTTCACTGTCACTGTTGTACGTACACATTCATCAGCTGAGTTGGAGGTCTTACATGAGGCATAAAGATGTTGTTTTCAAGTTTTATTTTGACGTTATGTTGGACCTTTGCACATGCAACATTTGAAGCTGTGGTCCACAGACCAAGCTGCCATATTTGTCAAGCTGGAAGTAACAACAACTTGGTTTGACCCAGCAGTAGAATCTGTCTTCTTTGTCTGCATGAGATGCAAAGTAGAGGAAGAAAACCCTTGAGCAAATTCTAGGATTACCCATAAAAAACTATGTAGGACTTATCGTATGCTGTCATCATAAAAGCCTTTGAATGGCGTCGCTTCCACAGACCTCCTCTAGCCCTCTAGACCTCCTCTCCTCTAGCTATATATAACAATTAGACCTCGTCCGTTGACATGGTTCTTTGGCCTCTCACAGCGTCTTTGCCGGTGTTGTGTGAAGATGTGCTACCTTGTTGTAAAATGCTATAAAAGCGCGATACCATAGCAAACTACTAGGCTGGTAGTTGTAAGTAATCATGTACAAACATGTATGTGGCAATCAAAGCCATATGCATTTACACTTACAGGCATGTGCAAACAAACATATAAAAGATGCACAAAAACACACACGCATCATTCACTGATCAGCTGGTGGCTTGGATTCATCCGTCTGGTGTGGAACAAGCAGATCCGTTCAGATCAGTCACGGCTGACAGCAGCTCTGAAGTGTGTGTGTGTGTGTGTGTGTCTGTGTGGGTAGGTGGGTTGGGACAGGTGATACTGTAACACCTGTTTAGCAGGATCACTTACCTCAGGGGGCTCGGCTGCATCCCAGCACACACACAAACACGTGTACACACAAATGCACAAACACGCACACACAGCCCAGTGGTTGGCAGAAAAAGCACCATTTGGGACCTTAACGCTCCAATGTGCAATCTCTCTTTCTCTCTCTCTCTCTCTCTCTTTCTCTTTCTCTCTCTCTTTCTCTCTCTTTGTCTCTCTCTCTCTATCTCTTTCTCCCTCTCTCTCTCTCTCCCTCTCTCTTTCTCTCTCTATGTCTCTTTCTCTTTGTCTCTCTCTTTCTCTCTCTATGTCTCTCTCTCCCTCTCTCTCTTTCTCTCTCTTTCTCTCTCTCTTTCTCTCTCTATGTCTCTCTCTCCCTCTCTCCCTTTCTCTCTCTCTCCCTCTCTCCCTCTCTATCTCTCTCTCTCTCTCTCTTTCGTTCTCTCTCATTTTCTACAATGAAATCTGGTGACATAATGACACGTTTGGTAATGATGATGCCATGATATAACAGTATCACAATAATGTAACCAGTTAAACACAACAAGCCTTCAAAGTAATTATATGACTTATACAAATCGAATCAATTCTTTGTTTCACATCTCTCACAATTTGAACTATAGATTTTTTGTCTTACTGCTCTCCATCTTTTCAGCAGCTTTACAATTCACCTTTGAAAACAATTCATTATTAATGACTTACTGTTTGTAATTTACTTTAGGACTCACTGTTGTTTTGGGGCTTAATAGCTACAGTAAGAACTGAGACCTTGCAACAATAAATTGACCAACTTTTGCTTCATAGCTGTTTTTACACTTACATTAAAGACATAATCACACACGGATGGACGACAAGTTAAAGGAAATGGCTCAATGTTTGACCTCCACAGTGAGGGGGTACACTGGCATTGTTTTTTGGCACGATTTGCGACCACTTGTTTGCTTTTGTTTTGTTTATTTGGATCTTCATTAGCTTCAGCATAGATGCCAATCTTCCTTGGGGTTGCAATATACATTAAGACAAACATAGTAACACTTGCATTATTAATTATCACAATATGCAAACGTTGCTCAACATACAGCACATCTGCAGTAAATTAAAAATAACAATCGACACAAATTAATTATCAAAAACTAGAAGAAAAAGATACAAAAAAAACCTGTTGACTTAACCTCTAAAAAACTTTAAGATAAACATCATGTTAGCTTAACCCATTGGAACCATCAAACCACAACAAAATTAGTATTTACATTTGGAGGTTCCTCCAAGGTAATGCAGGAGGAAACGTCCCCCTGGTACTCAGAGGCCATAGGAACTGCCTCAGAACTTTCTGACAAATGTTCCTTGTAGGGCTGTCACTGTAAACACGTGAGATTAAGGTCAGAAATGAATGCCTTCATTATGTGACTCTCATTGATAAGTGCTATTCTGCGTTTAGGCACAGATTTCCCAAATTTTAACTCAGTTAAATAGTCTGCAATATTGTTGTATTGTTTTTTTTTTTTCGTTTTTTTTTCTCAAGAACAAAAAGCATAAAAAGCTTAATAATGGAATATCTAAGAAAGGTGCTATTTTTCAATAAAGTTGAGATATTTTTTTTTACAATAAATGGAAAAGAGCATTGAAGCTGTTTTAGCAATTTGGCTCAACACCTTACCAGCATTCTGTATCTTCTTTTTTACCCTTACTAAGTTACCCAACTTCCCATACAAACATTCGGTTTTTGTATACATCTAGGCTATACAAGTTTGCTTCGATACAACATCCTGACAGACGGACGAGTACCACAGTGGTTGTTTTGACAGAACTCTACTTCAGAGTCTACTCTACACAGTCTATTCCCTGTGTGTGTGTGTGTGTGTGTGTGTGTGTGTGTGTGTGTGTGTGTGTGTGTGTGTGTGTGTGTGTGTGTGTGTGTGTGTGTGTGTGTGTGTGTGTGTGTGTGTGTGTGTGTGTGTGTGTGTGTGTGTGTGTGTGCATGTGTGTGTTTTAAGTGTGTTTTAAGTGTGTTTTTGTCTGGATCTCACTGTGGTTGAAATGTGATGCCCCTGCTGTCAGCTCCTCAACTCTGTGTGTGTGGACTGCCACTGCTCTGTGTGTGTGTGTGTGTGTGTGTGTGTTTGTTGTTTGTTTGTGTGTGTGTGTGTGTGTGTGTCTGTTGCACATAATAATAACTAGTTTTTTTTTTAAGAGGTTAAGACAGGTGAAATCATCAGAAAAATGTATGGTGATGTTGCAATCACTTTAACTAGAAATCCTGCACATTTCATTTTGGCATCTTATTCTAATGATTTAACACAGTCTAATGACGCAACCCATTATATAGAGGAGAGTGTCCGAAAGACATCTTCAACTTACGAAGATTTTACCAAGATAACAAAACTGGTTACAGGATCGCCAACGTGGAGGCAGCATCAGAAAGGAGACAAAAACAAGTGGAAGAAAATCAGGTTTAGACAGGAATATAGAGAAATGGACTTAGAAATTATGTAAAACGCAGAGAGAAAAAAAAACAGGAAAAAAAGGGGTTGTGAAAAGATGGAGAAAAGATAGATGGAGCAGACGGGAGATAAAAAGAGATAGAAAGGAGGGGAATCAGAGAGCGATAGAGGTGGAGAACCATAGTGTTTCCCCCCCGTGTTGAGTCACTGATCTACATTCAATCTGCACTATGTGAATTATTGATTGGCCTTTAGACAGCCTGTGTGTGTATGTAAGTGTGTTTTGTGCGTGCGAGTTGGTGCTGAGATGCTTTCGCTGAAAAGCACAGTGGTGGCGTTTTCTCTTTTCTTATTCTATTGATAGAGAGAGATAGAGAGATGGAGAAAATGGAGAATGGTAAAGATTGATGCTTAAACACAAAAAATCACACACGCACACACACACACATATGCAAGTGCACACCCCGTACACACTGTGATTCATGTGCACGTTCATGCACATGCATTCTAGGCTTGCAGATGTCCATAAAACAAACACACATACACACAGAAAAATGCATGCATTAATTTAGCCACAAGCACATTAACATTTTTCCTCTCACAGCATGCGTGCACACTAAAACGCACATAGAATACACACACAAGAATACATGCATGATCTCACACAGACATAAGATGTTTAAAAGGCATGCAGGATTCATTACTAAATGACAAAGAGGAGGGCTTGTACAAACACACTCTCACACACACACACACACACACACACACACACACACACACACACACACAGATTGAGCATATCTCTAAAGCAACACCCCTGTTTTACCAACCTAGATGGTTTCTTCCACCAGGTGTCCTCTCATTATGAACTCACACATTCCCAAAACGGGTAACACTAGATTTGTGATTTTTGGATATCCTGGATGTTCGGATTCAGCGTTTCTTCAGAACACCTGCACAATATCTGTATTTGCACATCAGAAAATAGTTTTCAGTAGGCATTTTTTCTGTATGTGGGTGGCTTTCTATATTCGAACACCGTCTCTCCTCTTGCTCACTTGGCTGCATCTCTGGTGTCCTGAAAATGTCTCAGTCATCTTGGACTGACTCAGAGTGCATTAATATTCATTTTTTATATTTATACTTGAATCTGTGATGGGCAGTTAGACGGGATGGTCATGGTATTGGTTTGGGTAGATCAGCATTTAGAACATGCAAAGCTTTGAGTTATATTCATGTCCTGGATGTTCTGTTCTGGAGGGCGACGAGGAACATGGGAAGAAGGGAGTGTTATTCAAGTTAAGGCAAAAGAACATGATGTCCTTAAATGTTCATTTATGTGCTCCTTGCAAAGGACGAGATCCATTTCTTAAGGATCAGATTGAGTCCATACAAACACAAACTGAAAGTAGCAGTTGTAGAAAAAAATGGATTGGTTAAGGTATTCTTCTTTTAAGAATTTGAGAAAGAATTCTATGAAAAACTAAACAAACTAGTTTCTATATTTAACACTCTAGTATATTGATTGGGATTTGAACCAACGACCTTTATAACCCTGATGGGATGTAAGACATGGGGAAGGGTAATACATTTTGAATGCAAGGGGATGGGGGGGAGGGGTCGTCCTCCCCTCCATCCCTGCCTGTCTGCTCCTAATAGTTATTTTGCCAGATTAATGAACGCTGATGTCGGGGAAATGATCACCTTAATGATCGTAATTATTGTAATTGAGCTGCAATAGAAGATTATTGGAGGTTTCAGACAGATAAGGAGAGGGGTGTTTGTGATGTGAGGGGTTTATGGGGTTGTGTGAGGACACGAGGAGACCACGTAGAGAGCAGGAATGTGACTAAAAATAAATTTAAAAAAAGGCGACTATCAATGCTCACAGCTGCTCATCTTCCTCTCACTTCTTTTTCTCTCCTGCTCTTCCTGACTGAGCCTTTCCACCCTCCCTCGTCTTCCTCTTCACGCACCCCCTCTCAGCTCTCTTCAGTCCCCCCACAAGCACCACCAATTTACTCCGACTGCAGTGTTTGGAGAGCAGATCGAGCAGAGGGAGAGAGATGTATATGCAAAATGGAGTGGGAAGGAGGAGAAATAGGAGAAAGAAAGAGGAGTGAAAGAAAAGTGACAGGCTCAGTGTGTGTTTGATCTGAGCTGGTTTCCTCCCCCCTGCAGCCCTGAGCGCCTCTCCCCACAAACAGGGCCAAGTGCAGGCATCTGAGTGAGTGTGTGTTTGTGTGTATGCTACAATGTGTGTGGGCAACTGTGTGTGTGGTGTGCGTAGGTGTGTTTGCTGCTCCCCCGTGTTCTTCGCATTTGTGTCTGTGTGTGAGTGTAATATATGCGTTTTTGTTCAAGTGTGTTTGTGTGCGTGTGTGAGTATCAAAGCTAATTTGAAGCGTGGTTTTGTTTTGCAGTTGTGTCTCCAGCTGCTATAGGCTATTCTTTCCATTACCCAACATTCATTGCTGCAGCAAAGTAGTAGAAGATCAGTGTGATTGTGTCATCACTAAACCTCCCTTCCTGTCTGTCCGTCTGTAATATATGTAATAGATTAGAAGAAACAAGGGTTAGTCATAATGAGTATATGACCCACATAATTGTGAACCAGTTTGAAGAAGTATTTGGATATTATACTTTACCATCTGAAAGAGGTTTAATCGAGTCGAACAGAACATCAACTATAGTTACAGTTTGTCTCATTTAGCTCAATTTTCAAATGACATTACGCTTAGATCTCTGATTTGATCTCTGTTGTTCACAGCAGACTATAATTTCTCCCTTATTTAAGGAAATGTAATTGTTTTTTTGTGTGCAAAAGACACATGTGTCCCTTGTTTATGGCTAATGGCTTTTTGTATGGCTCACTGATCGAAACTGATCAGTGGATTCTAAGTGAAACGCTTTAAAACTTCTAAACTTACTTTCACTTTCTATCATTTGAGCCATCACGTGCAAAATGATCAATTCCTTTTTCAAAATGGGTCAATGCTACATTGAAATGTAAAGAACTCTCAGCTATTAGCTGAGAAGAGCTATCAGCATGTTGCGACACAATCCCAAATAGCTGACCTTAACCGTAAAACAGAAATTAACCAATCATAGTTTAACTCTTTGGGGTTGCACCAGTCATGGCCAATCAGATTTATAGAGGGGGCTTATACCAATTGAATTGGTTCCTGCCTATGAAGACAAACATTTTCATCCACTCTTATTTGGGGAAGTCAGACTGACACAAATAGCTTTTTGTAGTTTTGGAGGGAGTAGTGCACATGTTTATCTGCACAGGTAGTGAAACTGAGAAAATATCTTGCTTCCTGTGAACCTTAAATCTCGGGAATTTGCAGAGAAAAAAAAAACATGTTTAGCTCTTTGGTCGGGAGTGGGTGTTTGGTCAGCGTTGTTCAGGTGCCAGCTGAGAGGAGAGTCAAGCTGACGGAGGCGCTGCAGATTCAGCAGCCTGCCAATCAGCCTGACAACCAGTCTGCCACCATACTGTGTCACTTGGCCAAGCCAAGGGATTGGCCCTGTCACTCTGAAAAGGCGGGCCCTGAGGTCACTCATGGCTGTCAATCAAGGCGGCCTGGAGGCAGAGATGCTGAGGAGGATGAGTAGATAAGTGAACAGAGGGAGAGTCCTGCTGTGACGGGAGAGGAGAGGAGCAGGCAAGGGGGACAGATGGATAAGTGATATGATGCTTTAATGAGATAAATGCTGTGGAGGCTTTAGAGGGGAAGTTTATGGTGTGTGAGCAGGTTACTTCCAAAAGTGTGTGTGGGGGGAGTGGGACATGCTATAAAGGGTCTTAAATAAAATGTTTTTGTTTGGATGTGTTTCTCTATAAGTCATAGCTGTTGTAGGAAAGGTAAAATAGACATGATTTTAACTCCTTGTTAACTCTGAAACCAAAGAAATATCAAAACATTTAAGATGCTTAAAAGCTATTTAAATGCCAAAAAAGGTGCATTTAGTTTATTTAATTTTTAGTTTAAGATAAAATAGAATGTTTATGGGTATGACACAAAGTTATAGTTAAAGTAATACAAACCAGAACTGCAAGCTTTGACATGATATTAGTACAAATCCAACAATATTGGTACCTTCAGTATCGCTCCCACAACAGCAAACTTCAGGTGTGCTGATTCACAGAAAATGCCTTTAAGTGGATACTGAGTCAAAAGTTAATTTAAATATTTTCATCTTTGTGGTTCCAAAGCTTGAATAGAATAGAAAGTTTATTATAAAGCACATTTCATTCGTAAGCCCAATGTGCTTTACATTGAAGATAAAAAAACAACAACATAGGAATACAAGAGACAACATAGCTGTCTCAACAATCATGAATATGATACAGATATCAAATTAGGAACTAAACAAAACAAAAAACTTACACATACACAAAGAGTAATTATTTGTATGCTTGAGAGAAAAGACAGGTTTTGAGTTTAGCTTTAAAAGTAGAGACAGTTGTGATGGACCTGATTACAAGAATTTCCTTCTTCAGTTATGACATATTTTGTTTTGTTGCTTCTATGCTCAACATGTGTTTTTTCTTGCGGCTATAGCTTTTGTAAACGAATAAAGATTTATCAAGTGTGTAATGGAGATACTGACCCTAAGAAAGATAAATTAAGATTTCAATGTGTAGTTCGAGTGTCCTTTGATGGAGAAACCGCTGTCTTAACACCTGTTCTCAGATAGTGAAATCACTAATAATGAGTATGTCTTTATATGTGACATTTGGGCCCTAGATGTGAATGCAATTGAATCTTTATTTGTCGGGTCGAGATGTAAGAATCAACTTGACACACAAAAAAAGGAGAAGGAGGAGTTGGGGAAATGAGGGTGTTAGTTCAGCACCAGCAGCTGTTTGTCAGCTCCTCCCTCCCTTACCCCCAGTCTGACCTCTGCTGTTGTCCAGTGGGGGAGAGAGAGAGGTCAAACAAATGTCTGTCTGACCTCACCCTCTTCAGCCACAACACAAAACCAGATCTGATTTTCATGCAGGAAAAGATCCATTCTTACTTGTCAGCTCCAAAGAAGACAGATTTGTAGATGTATCAGTATGTTCATTTTATTATACTACCAGTTTTTGAAAACAGTCATTCTTACTCCATGTAAATTTAACTCTTTGTTTCTTTCACACTTAGGATGTGACAAGTCAAAACTGCACAAGATTGCACAAAGTTGTTTGTCAGAATTCTGGGTAAACAAAAAAAGGTCTGGGTGACTAAGAATTGTATTTTTGTTGCCTTGGTATCAAACAGGTATGGATATGATTAGATTTCTATTAGAATCATAGGAAGTTTAAAAATCTGATATTGGACTAGTCTTTTTCACACAATTTCTTATTTTATTTTTCCAGAATATTCCAAGACGATTAGGCCAAAACCTGAAATCATCAGGTGAACATTTCTTAAGAACATTTGGTGAATGAGGCCTATTGACTTTGTCTCACATGGGAATAAAATCTGAGGTTTCAGAGGTGAAGTCCCAATATGTGTTCTATCGCCCCCCAACCGCCAAAACAGCGACCTTTATTGCTATTTATACTACATTGCCTGACCTTCTTGAGGATGTTTGTGTCCACCATCAACGGGTTCTTCTGTGTCTTAGCATTGGCGTTGTTTCGGAGGTGCTTTAAAATCATGTAATTTATTATTATTTATTATCTTTACGTCTCAAAATGCTTAAAATAACCAACAAACTAACACAACCTGCATCGTGAGAAGGACAATTAAGTCTGTTCTAAACCTAAAGGGTTGCTTTTAATGTATCTTTAAAGCAAATACCTGAACATGTTCCATATGGATAAAAGATGTGCGAAGTATTTGTTGTGCGTCTTAATTAAGCTCGTCAGCATCAGTCAGGTGGACGGTAATGACTCCGAGTCTTATCTGAGTCTATCAGCCGGCCTTTTACATTAGCAGAGGTCACAACATCAATACTGCCTCAGATCTCAGGGTCAAAGGTCGAATGTTTGATCTGGGGAGTGCGAGACGTCGAATGTCATTAAGTCTCCAAAGGACTTGTCCAATCACAGAGTTGTTGTGTGTTCTGTGAGTTAGGGTAGAGAGGACAGATATGACAAATACATTTAAAAAAAGTTAGAAGCATACATGATAAAATAATGATAATGATTTCTTAAAATGTATTAGTGGGTTTTCTTTTAAAATTCAACCATAGCCCTTCTGTTACTAGGGATGTTTATATCAAGTTAAATTACTATTCAAATGTCAAAGGCAATTAGCCTATTTTTAATATTCAGGCTAATTATCTCACAGATGACACTCAAACATTTTCTTTTGTTATTTAATGGCAGCTAGCAAACAGCTTTCAAATGTGGTACAGCCACCATCTGACGGTTGTACTACAATAATAGTCATCATAGCGTCTGTTGCTTCGTGCGCCATGTCTTCATTGTTTCTTTGTACGTCATGTGCTGCCCCATGAGACCCGCCATCTCCCGTCCTACAGGAGGGACAGTCTCCCGCTGGGAGGTGCATGTGTGAACAGGCAAGTCAGGACGATTACAGGGGCAGCCTGCCAAAAATAAAACCCGAAATTTCCCAGTGTGCTTGATGTATAAATCAAGTTTTCTCCAAACTTTTTTGTCTTTAATTGTACTGAGGACAACTTTTGAATCTTGCAGACAGCCAACTCTGAAGATGAGCAGTGAAAGCTGCTGAAAGTTGACTCATCACAGTAACACTGAGACCTCGCCTTCTGTTGTGATGTGACTACTTAGAAATCTGGCATCAAGAACTGGAAGAAAACCACAGCTGATATTGACCATGGTGGTCCACTGTGTGTGTGTAGAGGAAATGTGTGTGTATGTAAAAAAAAAAAAATACCATTGGGGGAGTGTGCCGAAAAGGTGGAAAAAGACAGAGGAGAGGACATAATTATAATTACAGTCTTGAATTCTCTGGACACAATCACACTCTTGCACAAACCAAGCAAGTTTTTAATTAACTATTTGGCGACAGGGGATTCTGGTATTGGGCTAATTTGAACTGCACATCCCTGCACTCCTCTTTTCCTTGGAAACACTTCCAGAGAGGGAGACAGGTAGCCTCTCTCTGAGCTCACCTGGTAATTAAAGGTTTTTGCATGTAGATCAGTTCAGACTGAAATCCCTTGAAGCTGAATTCAAAACCATGGGGGACGACAGGCGAGCTAAAGTTAGGCTTCTTTTCTGCTGCAGACTTATCCTCAGTGTAATGCGGATTTAGTGTTAAAGGAGGACAAGGAGGCAGAAAAAACGCCCGTTGTCTCCTTATTAAAGGTTTTTAAGGCTCCCAGACTTTCTCTGCAGACACAGTTTGAACATGGTCAAATCCTGAGAGGGATTCTGTTTGCAGGACGGGCTCACAATAGCAGTACAATTAAAAAAAGAGCACTTCATTATTTATGGTTTGCTGGAGTGTTTGACCTCCCTGAGCTTTTTTTTAAAATTGGAAGCTTAATTAAAAAATAAGACATTGAATACAAATTTGCTTTGAATGGCCTTGAAAATATTATTGAAGACATTGAGTATAAGCTGTAGTCTAAACACATTATCACTGTGTCTGTTTAAGTGTCTGTGGATGATTTTTGACACGTCTGATTGTGGGTTTGCATAAATGTGTGTGAGTGTGTTTGTGTGTGAACATGTGTGTGTGTGTGTCTGTTTGCCGGTGGAAGCAGCAGTCAGGTGCAGTCTGTTTCTAAATCAGATCCTTGTGTGATTCACCGTACTGATGAGTCACCACAGCAGCACGAGCACAACCATCCTTGTCTTCGGTACACCCCCTTAACACGTGAACACACACACACACACACACACGCAGTATGGCAGTGTCTTCCTGTGTTTCAGTTGTACATGTATGTGATGCTTGTTTTCATTCTGTGCATGGAGTGGCTCTCATTTGCAGGTGTGTGTGTGTGTGTGTGTGTGTGTGTGTGTGTGTGTGTGTGTGTGTGTGTGTGTGTGTGTGTGTGTGTGTGTGTGTGTGTGTGTGTGTGTGTGTGTGTGTGTGTGTGTGTGTGTGTGTGTGTGTGTGTGTGTGTGTGTGTGTGTGTACTAAATAATGGGATAGCGCTCTTTCTGCAGAAGTGATTTGGTGACTAATGTAGAAGCTGCTGATGTCATGTGTTTGCTTCTCCTGCTGCTGAACTCCTTATTTCCTGGGCATTCATCATTTATCAGCTAATCACACACGCACGCACACACACACACACACACACACATACACACGTGTACACTCAACACAAGCTTATTTGCAGGCAGTACAATATACAGGATATAAACTTTAGATAATTTGCTCTTATCCAAGGGATGATGAGGAAGGAAGCAGAATACATGGAAAAGATGTGTCATTCAACAAAGCAGCAAACAGGGATGTGACTGTGAATGTGTGAAATTTAACTAGTAACAGTAGAACTACTAGTAACATGTCCTTATGTTTTGAAACCTCCATCTGCCTCAGATAGCTGAGTGTAAGGAATTTGTATTAATAAGATCATCAGACACACGTGGATCTTAAAACAACTGCAACACATGTAGCTGGATTGTATTTTGGATCAAGTCAAGGTGCTTACAGGCAGAATTAGTTTAGAGAAATACAGTACTGTATAAAAGCCAATGCTGCAAAGCAAAGGACCGTCTCATCCCCAAAACTCGCTATTATTGTACTACTACTTCTGTTTACTTGGACTACACCTCATATTCAATATTCAAGTCGTTTTTTCGGACCACTGTCTGTTCAGCTGGGATGTTCTGCATAAAGTGCTTGAAAGACAAGGTGTTGATAACATTTTTAGTTTTTATGTAAGCATTGTTTTCTGCACAATTTCTAGTTAAGTTCCATTCACATTCTCCTGATATGTGCAATATATTACAGCTTGTGTAAATGTCTGAAGCTGACTCATACAAAAAATTTGGTCCAATATCTCCTAGAAGAGTTCAAACCTTTGTCTCAATAGTAAAGCAAACGTTTTACATTATTCTAGATTCTACAAATTACATATATGACCCTTGTGAGATTAAAATAAGGTTCTAAAAAGACATTTAATCCAATGAGTTACAAAACAAAACATTGATATTTGACAATTGTGCAAAACCCAGTTTACAACCACTGACAAAGTTTGTGAATGTTCAGTATTAATCATTAAAGAAGAAGGTTAGGTTACGTTTAAAGCAGGGGTAAAAAAATAAAAATAAAAAAAGAACAAGAACAGCTGTTGTGAGAGGGGATACAAACCTGAGGCAACAGAGGAAAATGTGTTACGCACCCATTCACCATCCAAGCTTTCACACCTCTTTTTTTAACAGATGTTGGCATTGGATGCAAGGTGTGTGGACTGCATTCCTCATGTCTGAAGGGAACATTGTTCTGAATGAGAGTTGTTTTAATGGTAATCTTGTAGTGAGCCTTGGTTAGACTGAGGGGGTAAGACAAGTGAAAGCATCTATGCGTTAGTGTGATGGGCATTACTTTTCTCTGACCTGAAAATGAAACATCTCCTTCTCGTTTCCGTTGAAGCTGCAAAGGACGCTGCATTAAATAACAGCTTAAAACTAAAGCTCTTTGATGTCATCAGCATGAAAATAACTTACTATGTTGACAAAAAGCCTTTTTAAAAGAGTTTTATTGGACGTGTCGTAAAGTTTCCCCCATTTCATCTGTTAACATGGAGGAGGCGGGTTTTATGACCTATCCTGCAGCCAGTCAGCAGGAGAAGCATTAATACTTTTGGCTTCACTTCACTTTTGTGCTCTCCATTTCTTTACACAGTGTATGGTTTCACATGCAAAACAACAATGTAGATGTTGTGTTCTTTGAATCTCTGGAAGTTATTGGCTTAAGTCCTATAGCTACCTCCAATCCCAACAGCCTGATGTACTTTAAGTCAAAGGGAATCGTTTGCATAATGATATGCTTAATATAGCCAGTTTTGCTAACTTGTGTTGTAAAACATTGGTCACTGTCCCTCACAATCAGATTGCGAACAAACGTATAATTGAAGAAAACTCAGATACAATAAATCCACAGTCACAGCTGTGGTTGCAACGTGCAGAGTTTGAATCATTATTAAATCTTAAAGTAAGCATTCCTTAATATTAATGGAGATGGTGGCAGCTACTGTAATTTTTGTCTGAAATCACCTCAAATGGAAGAATTGACCAAAGACCTTTTGCTCATTTTGCAAAAGCATTTGAACACCTTTACATTTGATAAATATTGTTTTCACTACAAATAAGCATCCCTTATCAGTATTTGCAATACCTCTTAATCTGAGACCACTGTTAAAGTGTGTGTGTGTGTGCGTGTGCGTGTGCGTGCATGAAGGCTTTTTGTTCTTTGAGTTGAATATTGGTTGTAAATGAGTCCCGGAGCTTCTCTGTTCTCAGAGTGTATCATCCTCTGCAGCGTTAATGCAAAACATGTGTTTATATGTCAGTGCATTTTTGAGTGTGTACATGAGTGTGTTTAGCTTGAGACAAGCAGGGAGAAGGAGATGTTCAGAGATTTGTGGCTAAAGTGAACGTTGTGTGTGTGCAGGTTTTGTGTGTGTGTGTGTGTGTGTGTGTGTGTGTGTGTGTGTGTGCGCACGTGCGTTTGTGTGTGTGTGTGTGTGTGTGTGTGTGTAAGAAGACAGAATACTCGGTCATCAGTTCTCCTGACAGTTTTACGGCTGCTGAGCTAGCAGGCTGCTGTGGGATGTTAGTTAGCCCACCTCACACATCAGACCTGTGTGTGTGTGTGTTCATGGTGGTTTGTGTGTGTGTGGCTGAGTGTGTAGACTCCACCATGTTGGATGCTGACCTCCGTGGAGCTCCATTGATGTTCCATCGGAACTCATTGACTTTGACTCAGCCTGGGCAACCTGTAGCCTTGAGCATGTTCTATTGTACACTGTGTGTTAGCTGGTGCATCAATAGTGTTTGTTTATGAGGTCATAAAGTGGATTTGACCAGCATCTTAGATTTTTCTTTCAATTTTGACGGAGATGCAAAAGCTACTTCTACCTGTAAGGCTGAAAATGTTATTCTTAATCTATCCCCATCTATATTTAGCCATTATCAATTTGAACTGGGAGGATGTATTTGTCTTTGCTATTGCTGATTTTGATTCTGCATAAACATAAGTGTTGGGCCTAATTCTTTGTTGTTTAATCCCTTTCATGATTATATTTAATGCCTGATTGTAACACAAGCACAACCTGTTATCTCAGGACATTATTTAACATAGAATTTGGATCCCATGAAATTCATACATTCTAAAAAGTACCAATCGTATCCATTAAGGCTAATCAACATTATACTGGTTTTGTTGAAAATGTGTCCTGGCCATAAATAAGCCTCATGAGGCAGACTATTAATGTTTCAGGGCTAACAGTTTATTTGTTATTTAGTTTCCCCTTTTCACTTTAAGTTACTATCTGATAACGGATATGCACTCAAATGATGGAATCTGTTTGTATAAAAAGGAATTGAAGGGCGCTTGGACCAATGTTGCTCTAAATGTGGACTGTTTACCCTCCAACAAAAAAAGCACACTCAAACTGTATTGTTCAATACCGCCACACAACAAAGTGAAACCCGAACCCTTCTTATGTGTCAATTTTCAAGATCATTTTTTGGGGGCTTTTGCCTCTATTTGGATACTTGTTGGCCAATGTATTTTTAATATCTAAACATCCTTTTTGTCTCTTTCTTCTAAAAGACAACTGAATACCTTTTGGAGGGATCCCAATGTAGAATTGAATCGCAGCGACATAGAAGCAGCATTCATCATTCAGCATTCATGTCTGCTCTACATTAAACCTGACCTGTTTTCACAGTGCATTTGATGTGAGCTTCACCAGAGGCTTTGAGGGCAGAAATGTTCAGCTCCTTCAGTTTCTCATGTTGCCATTTAGACAATCCACTTGGTATTTTCATGTTGGAACCAACACTTTAGCTGGTGGCTCACTGAGCATGCTCCAGGCTCTCTCTTATACACACAAACACAGACAGACGCACACACACACACGCAAACACACACACACACACACACACACACACACACACGCACACACACACACACACTGCAGCTGCTTCAGCAGAACTAAAATGGAGATGGTACGTGTAGCTGTGTGTGTTGTAGCCTCTCCTTGTCTGCTGACAGTAACCTACTTTTATGGAGCCCACTCACTCAGAATGATAAAAATACTGCATTCCTCCCTCCTCTTCTTCCTTCTTTCTCTCTGTTTGTCTTCACTTACAACTCCCCTGCTACCAATCTCCTCCTCCCCATATCCTTTCCTTCTCTCCTTTCTTTTCCCCCATCCCTCCCTTCTTCTTTTCCTTTTTAAATCCAATTTTTTTGTCAGACTTTTTCTGCATATTTTCCCCACTCATTCAACCCTCCATCCTGCTTTTTCAGCTTCTTCTATTTCTCCTTTATTTTCTCCTTACATTCACAACTCTCTCCTTCTTCCACTTTCCTTTCAGTTTTCATCTCTATTCTTTTGACATATTCCCTTCATTCTTTTAACTGCCTCTTTTCCCTCATGATACACTCTCCCCTTTTCTTTAAGTGCTCTTCTCAACTTTCCTTACTCCTCTGAGTTTTCTGTATCTTGTTTTCCTCTTGATTTTTTTCAACATTTCCTTCTCTTTCCATGTTTTCACTCCCTTATTCCTCCCCTCTACTTGCTTTTTCTGTTTTCCCTTTCACTTTGCCTCATTTATACCATCCTTTACCCCTTTTGTCTGATCACTTTCATCCATCCTTATTCTTCATCTTGTACCTCTTGAATTCCTATTCCCTGTATTTTTACATCGTTTAACTTCTTTTTTTCTTTTTCTCCTTTGATCCCATCTCTAATCTTCATAACTTCATTTTATACCCCATCTCAATGTCTTTTATTCTTGTTCTTCCCCCTTTTCATTTTTACCTTTTCTAAAATTTGGTAAAATGTATTTTACCCCTTTTTTCGTTTATTCCTTTCAATCCTTTTCTGACTTTCTATCCTGTTGAGGAGATACTGATGCAGCCGTTGGCCACATATTATAAACAGGTTGTATAATGGAAGGAGTGAGCAAAAAGGAAAGGAAAGGGAAGGGAACAGGGGTTGGAAAAAGTATGGTGATAGGGATGGAAAAGAACAGTAGACAAGTATCTCCCGGCACAAGTGGTCCAGATTAAGATGAAAGAGAGAGATGACTTAACTCAGGATAGCATGAGAAAGAGAGGGAGGGCAGATTAAAACAGAAAGAGGACGGACAGAAACAATGCCTTTGGCCTGATAAAAAACATATACATATAGGCTGAAATAAACGGTTACAAACACAGGTTGCTCTCTGTTAGTATAAAAACTGATCCCTGTGTACAGGTGCTACATAAAAATGTAGAATCTGTACTCAGGTGTGTTGATGTTCTGGTTTTTATTTGTTGTCCGTTCATAGTCCAAGTAGTATTGACCAATCATGTACGGCAGGCTTTTGTATATGCAGAAATATCAGTCTGCAAAGACTACAAAAGCAGACACTGTGGGGCGAAAGCTGATTAACCTTAAGATTTCTCCGACTCAGAATGCATCAGAAATGATCGACCTTCATTCAACAAACGAGCACTTTTAAAAATGATTTCCTTCTCCCCTTGAGGACAAACTTGACAAAGCGTGCACTTTTATTTTTAACAAAGCTGCATCATGATGTTATTTTGGCAAACTAAAGACCTGAATTTAAGGTTAATCACAAGAAAATCAAAAAGAATGTCGGGTTCACGCTGTTGAAGTAAGTCCGAGAGAAGCCGCTGTGTAACTTACTATTTACAGTTCAACTGAGACTCACCAGAAACAGCTGAAGCTCCTGATGGGGGTTACAAATACTCTATACTTTTAATAGTACTCTCTAAATAAAATGGGTGTTCAGGTTTATCTAACACTAACTTGTTATTATTATTTTTGATACTTGATTCATGGAGAAGCATTTTGATTTGTAGTGCTGTTAAAATGAAGTTTGCTTCATGGCTAGCTAAAGAGGATAAAAAGTTATGTTTATATGTTTTCCTTTTCGCTGATCCAAAAAAAGATCCAATCTGATCCTTGAGAATTTTGAATCGTTGCACCACTGGCCCAGAGCAGCTAGATTTAAATTCACCAGATTACGTGTAAACAAAGAGAACAACATACAAACGAGCTATTACATTTCCTTTACAAAGTTAATTTGCTGTTAATGATTGGAAGATGGTATATGGTGTTTTATGGTGCCTTTAATGGAGAGATAGGACAGTGGATAGAGTTGGAAATCAGGGAGAGAGAGTAGTGAATGACATGCTAGAAAGGAGCAACAGGCGGGACTCGTACCTGGGCCGCCTGCTTGGAGGACCACCGCCTCCATACATGGGGCGCACGCACTAACCACTGCGCCACCAGCGCCCCGGAGTCGTGCTTCGACCTAACGGGAGCTTGCATTTGAAATGCAAGCATTGACAAGCGAGTGCACGTTCAGCTTCGGAGTGTGTGGTGCTGATGGAACATAGCGCACACGTATCCCGTGGGGTTTGGCAGTAGAGATAGCTTCACACAGATGCTAAAGAGATGCTCCTTTGTGCGTCAGTTAAGACAAACTGAGGCTCTGACAATGTGTTCATATATGACAACCTTAGATGAGAATAAAAATAAATATATTTAAAATATAAATTTATAAAAATATAAACGCATAACGTTTCATTAGATATTATAAGAACTGATGTTTGAGAATACATTGAACCATTACATATTTAAAAGAGAAGGTAATCATAATAGCAAATAATAGTAATGAGTTTTCTTCTTTTTCTTTGTAGGATATCTGGGTGCTGATTAGCCATTTTCCAATGCTTTTTACTCTTAAACAGAGTTTTTGTTACCCATAGCGTTGCCTTTTGTTGGATCTCTTATAGCTCCTTTTTGAATGCGAGATATTTTTGGTGAGTTTCCATCAAACACCAAAACTAAGATCTCAGATAAGTCAAATATGAGAGAAAAAAAAAACACTTCAACTAAAGAGAAAGTCATGATAAGAAAGTAAACTTTTTGTCCTCTGTAGTCAGTTAACTCAGCAACCACCACATTTAATAATTCAGAAGAAGACTAGATTGTTAAAATAGAACAGGACTCCAGATGATGTCTGACCTACAAAGAAGCTGCTCCAGCAGAGTTACCTGCCAGAGACAGAATCAGAAGAACTCTGGTGACTGGTGGTAGATACATCTGTAAATTCAGTACAAAAACTTGCTAATGATTTGATTGCTAACACAGACTTTTTGTCTAGATACCTGCTGTGAATTAAAACTTAAATCCTGAGTTCATTTTATATAAAAAGTTGTATTCTTTAATTTTCTTTACATATTGCATTATTCTTTCTAAACAATGACTTCAGTTATTTGTAGCCATATTTAAGTATTTTAGTCACATTTAAAAGGTTTTTCTAGTTAATCTTTTTTCTACTATATTCTACAAATGACCCCGTTCCAACTGGCCATATAAAATCTAATTTCCACCTTATAAAGCAATAATAAGATCTGATGTGATTTTTGTCCTTGTCCTTGTAATAAGCTGATTAAATTTAGTTAACATGAAGAGAACATTGTTCAAATATATGACTAGAGTGTGTGGAGAATTTAAAGAAAATGCTGCTGAATATCAGTTTTTGATTATTTTAAATACATGAAGCTCAGCTGAATGATGATGATGATGATAGGAGCTGCTTCAGCATGACTGTAGTGTGCGTGTGCGTGCGTGCGTGCGCGTGTGTGTGTATGTGCAGATGTCATCCTCTAGAGATGAGCATCTTACCATGAGTTGCATCATGGAAGATGCTGCAAGATGTTATTACTGTGTGTATGTGTGTTTTCTGTTTGACACATTTGTTTGTGTGCTTATCCATGCATGCATTTATATGTATGTGTGAGAGAGAATTCAAATGGTGTGTCAACAGACATGTATTAGTGTGTGTGGTCCATTAAGTGAAATGGATACAATTGCTCTGCTAAGCCCAGTAAGGAAGGACCAAGTGATGGACTACTTGTGTGTGTGTGTGTGTGTGTGTTTGTGTGTGTGTGCTTTAGCGGCAGAGGGGAAACTATGAATTTCTCATTATCAGCTTGCAAAGTGGTACAGCAGATATTTGAAAAAATAAAAATAAAAAAGCTTCTTCCACAAATCAAAAAGCGCTGGGGTCAGGGGAAAGCAAACAGAGATGCGCCCTTTTATCTTTCTCTATATATAGAGATTCATGGAGGAGAAGAGTGGAGCAGGATAGGAGGGAGGAGGGGGATTTCAAGGTAGAGGAGGCGAGGATGGGAGGAAAGACAAGATGGCTGAATCAGAAGAGGAAAGAGAGAGATGAAAACGAGATTTTGAAGAGGGTCGAATATGCTGAAAGTGAATCTGCAGCTGAATTGGGAGGAAAAAGGGGATGGTCGGATAAAAAAGTGTGGAGATACGAAAAGTGAGAACAGTAAGGAGAGGAGCAGGAAAATACCAAATAGAAATAAATACAAACAGATTACAAAAATACACAAGGAGTATACACTCTATACAAAACACACTTCATAAGAAAGAAAATTAGACACTGTATAGAACAATAAAAAAAAACACTCTTGTCCATATCATTTTGCACATCTATAATGCACTTGAAGAAATGTTTATATTATTTCACGTGAGAAATGTTACACATATAGAATGTGAGAAATTTTGCACACCTATTGCACATGGTAAATTTTGCATGTCAGTAATGGCACTTCATGTTATTCTAGACTACTATTTGTTGCTCATTGTTATTGCTCATCAGTATATTGCACTGTGAGCTAGTTAAAAATACGCTCATGTAATTACTCTTCCCAACTGTGTTCTTTTTTTTGGTGCTTTATGATGTAGATTTAAGTCAAATTATTGTTCTTGTAAGTTTGTAAAGGAGGATTTGTTGAGGGAGACCGTAAGCTTAATGCCTGCTGCTAATGTGCCATGGGCGCTTTGTATTTAAATACCTACAGCGCCTTGCATACTGAAGAGATAGCTTTGTAAAAACTTGAATTTAAAACCAAACAAAACCCAATGTACATTTTCCATCAAGTGAAAAATAACATACTACAGAACAAGAGAGCTGATCCAAATATAAATAAAACAATCACACATTACAATGTAATACAATACAGTTCAAGATTATTTTGAAAAATATGAAGAAAAACTAAGTAAATATCTTGTTGTACTATATGGGTCGCTGTTGGCTTGGTGGCTTGGTCAGTTCAGATAGAGACTGTATGCTCTCTCTCTCTCCTCTTGCTGCTCAATTTCCAACTCTGTCTCTACAATGAAGGCAAAAAAAAAGACCCAAAATGAAAATATTAGATACATGCCTTCATTAAAGAAATATGTTGCCCTTGTCAAAACAAAAAATGTTTTTTAGAATATGACAGATATTATACAAATAGTGCTATTCACAGAAATGAAATAAAATAAAAAGAAGTCTAATTCAAAAAGATTAAATCATAAATCAGACATATTTTACTCCTGTTGTCATAAAGCTCCTGAAGTCATTTGTGTTTTTATCTTGTTGTCCAATCAGATTTTTTAAAAAGATCTGCCCGTTACTGCACAGCAAAATCTGGGTTGAGCTTAGGACAAGTGTGGCTGTCGTTGCCTAGCAACAATGAAAGAATTGGTGAGAGCTGCTCTTTTTTTTTTTTAATATTATGGGCTTCAACAAAAAAAGGCAGCGATGTGCACCTCAGGTTCTGCAGGTTCAATTCTTTGATGAAAGTGTCTTATGGCTTAATGATATAGAATGACTTTTATTATTTAATCAAGACTGTTTTTTTCATATGAATGTAAATCCTGTGTAGATCTGTAACTGAAAATCCAAAATACCTCTACAAAGGTGCTATAAATAACCCTAAGTAGTATCACATGTTGTCACTTACAGATTCACTTATCTGTGTTTTTTCCTGTCCCGTTTGTTTAATTTGTTTAAAGATGTCTACATTTAGTAAGGGGGCTGGACAGTTTCTTACTTGTAAGTACACGAAGAGGGTTCATTGGGTAAGTCCCACAGAAAAGTCTGCAGTAGAGCAAACTCACAGAAAGGGCATAGTTTGGTGTCGTAAAATCCTCATCAGAGTCACCGCTTGATGGTTTGACAGTAGGACAGCACTAAGCAAACAGGAATGTACCTCTAAGTCCTCAAGTCTGGGAGCGTAGAGGTTGGGATCCGGCCGATCTGTCTGACTCAGGTCCTGGTTTAGGTTTTTGAATAAGGTGTGAATCAAGTAAGACCCCTTCTAGTCGCTGCTCGTTTACATTCTGCCATGACTTCTGCCTCTTGTGGTTCTTTGCAATGTTCTCGTTACAGCGAGAAATCAAAAAGCTCAATTTAAATGTTGTCCCCTTTTTTGCTTGTTGTCTCAACAACCAACAGCCATGATGCACCTGACATCAGCTCAAACGTTCATACAGGAAACACAGGAACAGAGACCAGTATGGGTCTGTAGTAAATGTTACCACACACTGACCTTCTTTGCAAACGCGAGAAAGCCCTTTGTCTAGAATGTAAAAAGAAAAAAAAATAAGGATGTTTTGTTGCATATTTACTTGTGTTCTGCACACTCTCATCTCTCTGCATGTTTGTGAGGATGGAGAGAGAGAGAGAGAGAGAGAGAAAGAAAGAGTGAGTGCGCAAGCGAGTTCTTGCGTCACTGCCATAAAGGACCTGACTCTTGCTGAGTCGAGTGCTACACAGTTTCATTTATTTGATAAAGCTTCATTTGGTGTGATTTAAAATCTCCCCCTCATCAGGCTCGGCTCCCCTAAAGCACAGCCTCAGCGCCACGCCAAACTGCCTCATCAGCTCAAACACACAGACACACACACACACACAGACACACACACACACACACACACACACACACACACAAGCTGGCGAACAAGGACATTTTTCACAGGATGACTGAGACGGAGGCATATTTAAAAAGGTGTGGGTAGATTTGTGGAAGCTTGGGCTTGTAGTGTGTAGACAGTGGATGATTTCTAACAGGTACAGTATTTTATTGTCTCCATGAAGGAAATACTTCACCACAGTGGGTAAACTTGTAACATTAAGCTGGGAATGCTGGGCCGGGTTGTCTTGTAAGGGTGCTAGAGAACAGGTTGCATTATGGTAATGAGACAGTTTTGTATCTTGGGAATTAGTTGACGTCATTTTCTTTTTTTGGTACACCAGTAACCAAATGAAGCTGCAATACTGGAAGGACAATTAAAGTATATTAAGGTGAATTCATTCAAATAAATGTAATGACCTTTATGACTCGGAAAATCACAGCAGACAAAGCCAACCCATTTCACTCCCAATTTGTCAGATACGGGACTAACCAA
Organism: Labrus mixtus; assembly: GCF_963584025.1. NCBI lineage: Eukaryota > Metazoa > Chordata > Actinopteri > Labriformes > Labridae > Labrus > Labrus mixtus. The sequence goes on from NC_083613.1 coordinate 17,004,518, forward strand.
GAAAGCTGGGTGCAATTTGCCTTAAAAAAAAAAAAATATATATATATATATATAGCCTATAGATTATTTGAAAGAGTTACCCAATAATAAGTGAATGTAACATGCATTCATTACATCATTAAAGTTATGAAAATACCCTCTTTAGTGTGCAATATTAGTTTGAAATCCAATACTTCTAATTACGAAATGTTTGAAGTCTGTCCGGATGAAGGGGATTATTTATTGTTGACATGCTTGACCATGTACAGTGCATGCCAAACCGATGCTACAGAAATTCCCAGCATGTGTTATTCTGAAGCAAATAGGCCTGCTGACCAAGCTGATTTATTTAATGAGTTGGGAGTGAGAACACGTCGACTAATCATGAACGCTAACAACACAGTGGCAAGATATCTGGACCTTTCTAAACTCCAACAACTAACTCATCAAACAAGCATGTCTTTGGACTGTGGCATGAAGCCGGAGTTAAGTGTGAACCCATGAATATCGTACACAGAGAAAAACATGCAAACTCCAGACAGAAAGGCCCGTGTCTAGCCAGGGATTTGAACAAGGAACCTTCTTGCTGTGAGCTAACAGTGCTAGCCACTGCACCACTTTGCAGACCCAATCACAATTTATGAAAAGGACCCAACGCTAATTTTCAAAAGTGGTTGCCTGGCTTGCCACCAGACATGAGCTTTGGTTGCGGCAAAAAAAAAAAAAAAAGAAGATCGTTACAATTCTTACTCACCTTATATTCTAAGTAATAAAGTTACTCTGCAGTTAAAGGTCAGTTACACAGACAGTTTCAAAGACAGTCTGTGTAACTGAGATAGTGTAGCTTAGAGAGAGGCTTAGTCTTCAAAAGGATCAGTCCAAAATAAAAACTCTTATTTGCTCACTTTGTCCTTGCTGTTTGCAGCCATTTTGATATTTTGCCTGAAAGATTTTTCTTAAACTTCCACGTCTCTCTCCCTCTGTAGTAAGTTAATACATTTGCTGGCAATATCAGTATGTGTTTGTGTTTGTGTGTGTGTGTGTGTGTGTGTGTGTGTGTGTGTATACACAATATGCAGTAGAGCAACAAAATATTGCTGATGCTGGTTTTCCCTTTCTCCCTGAGTGTGTGTGTATTTGTGTACCATAGTATTACCTGTGCCTATAAATGTGTAAGTCTGTGTCTGCTTCATTGTGTGTGGTTGTGTTCATTCAGTTTGCCTAATGTGTGTGCTTGTGTTTCTGTGTGTGTTCATTTGAGTAATTGTTAGCTTTGTGTAGCCGCCTGCAGTCGAAAGAAGAGATAAAGAGTGAAAGGAGGAGGAGAGACTGTGTGTGTGTGTGTGTGTGTGCGTGTGCGTGTGCGTGTGCGTGAGGTCACTGTATTTGGCAGAGCAGGGCTTGTTTGTGGCCATCAGAAAGCCATTTTAATTAACGGGAGAGGAACACACACTTTTTGCAGTTCTCAACAATATTTCTCTTGCCAAAAATGTTTGCTCTCCAATTGCTTCTGATTCACCCTAATCATTCTTTCTCTTTTAAAACGGAAGCAGAGTTGAAGTGAGAGACTAAAAGAAAGAGCGGAAGATACACTTTGGAGGAGGACAGGAAGAAGGAAGGGGTTAACTGCTACTGAAAGAAGGGATGAAAGGAGTAAAGTAAAAAATTTAAAAAGTATATTGCAACAGAAAAAGAGAGAGAAAGACAAATCCACAAAGCCAGATAGAAAAAAGCAAATAAAGAGTAAGAGATAAAACAGAGAAAGAGCTAAAGATCTGAGACGATATAGAGACTGAAGAGAGGTTAAGAAACGACAGGAAACAAGATGGAAGGACACACACACACACACACACACAGGGAGTGTTACCTCCTGCTTTCAGCACGTTGTTAGGCCGGCAGAGCGTGTGTCTGCTGAATAATAGATAGTGTAGCTAGCATGTAGTCTGAAGACATACACAAACAACATTTGAGGGCTGCTTAAGGTTTGTGTAAAACTGATTTAAAACAAAACGCAGCAAATTGTTCACACTATCAAGACTTAATAACGATAACTTAACATGTTACATGATAAATGTACACGAGACATTCATACTATTGCATATACAGTAAGAAGCACTGTCGATGAACCAAGGATAGCAGCACCTTAGCTTTATGCTAGCAGTGCAGCTGTAGGAGGAATAATACAGTGACAAAAGTGTTGCCTATTATTGTGCATCTTCTCTAACTTCAAGTTAGGGTCTTAAACTGTTTTTTTCTAGAACGAGAGGTACGAGAAAAAAGGGGAGAGAGAGCTATAGACTTTACCATACATTTTCAGCTGCCCTCACCGCGCCATAGTTCTGGGTTTGCAGGCTCCAACTCACTCTTGACAGGTACTCAGATATGTTCTTTTTTTCTTTGCTCTGGCAGCAAGTGTGTGTGTTTTGTAAAAGTGTGTGTGTGTGTGTGTGTGTGTGTGTGTGTGTGTGTGTGTGTGTGTGTGTGTGTGTGTGTGTGTGTGTGTGTGTGTGTGTGTGTGTTGTGTCTGTCAGCCGGCATGTGCAACGTACTTCAGCTTTGTCTTGTTATTGTGAACTCCTCAGACTGACCTGTCTGCTCCCCTCACATCAACCAGCTTCTCATCCAGAACACAGACACACACACACACACACACACACACACACACACACACACACCCATTGCACACACAAACAGTGGCTGTCCTCTGGCCAAAGTGTCAATGTCAATATTGCATTTGGTAAACATGACAACAGACACGTATCCCAACACACACATACACACACACACACACACACACACACACACACACACACACACACTCAAACGGACACACACACATACAGACTAACAGGATAATGACTGGCCAATTAGGCACAGGCTTGATCTGTCTGGATGTATCCAGTCATCTTTGCCCCTGCAGCACACATTACTCAGGCATGGACACACACATACACACACACACACACACACACACCACAACGCATACAAACGCTGGATTGAGTGCTGTGAAAAGCTGGTTGCTCCACCAGGCGACCTCTGAGTCAGCTGTGTGTGTGTGTGTGAATACATGGTAAAGTATTGTAATCACATAGTAGAGTTAAATGGTTTTAATACAGTTTAAACTCGAAGTTAAGGGGTGTGAACGGTATGAGTATTTCCAAATATGTTAAAATAAACAGAGAAGTCACACTGTTCTTTGCGGGATACCTAGAGCTTCAAAATGCATAAACAAATAGTTGAGGATTCCAACTGTGTTCTGTCCTTAAGTGTCATAACAGAGTGTTCAGGGCAATGCCAACGAAAGTTAGAAAGGGGACTGCTCATACTGCAGCAGACTAGTGGCTAGTTTGCAATTTCCCTCTGTTGATGATAGTAGTGTTGATGTTTGTTTGAGCTGTGTGTGCATTTATGATCTTGATGTTGGCCTTAACTCCATCTGTACTCCGTTTGAATGGATGATCCTCACCACCATCATTGCAAACTGCATCGTCTTGGCTTTGGAGCAGCATCTTCCAGATGGAGACAAGACGCCTCTGTCTGAAAGACTGGTAACCACACACACACGCACACGCACACACACACACACACACACACACACACACACACACACACACACACACACATACACACAAACAAATACACACACCAACAAGTCTTTCCAAACATGCACACAAAAAAATGCAATGACAAAAATATTCATAAATGGGGTGCTATCACACATTTATAAATACAATATATAGTCAAACAGGCAAATGAGGATGATTTATCTTGAAAAACCTGCAAATGATGTATCATATCTCCCCCCCCCTCCTCTTTTTCCCACCCTGCAGGAGGACACAGAGCCCTACTTCATAGCCATCTTCTGTTTCGAGTCAGGGATAAAGATCCTTGCTCTGGGTTTTGCGTTACATAAGGGCTCCTACCTCAGGAATGGCTGGAACGTCATGGACTTTGTGGTAGTACTCACAGGGTGAGTCCACAGGAAAACCTTTTTCCCTTACGTTTGTGGGTTTACTGATTTATTTTTGTTATTCAGTTTGACATTTTATTTTTGTGTCTATGTGTTACCGTTGTCCTTCTACATTGCTACTTTCTATGTGACACAAACACAGCAGAAGGTTTGCAACCAGGTGTCTCCTAAAGATTTTAAGTGATGGAGGATCTCATGTTTCTGTGGACATTTCTGGCTTCATGTTTTTGCTAAAGAAAACTTTTATCAAGTTATTTATGTGCATTTAAGCCCCCTGTGTTAAAGGATTACTTATACATTCATTCAACGTTGCAACCTAACAAACCTGCAAGACCAACGCTGGTATGTCTGCTTGATATAGCATGGGCAGTGTGTGTGCGCGCATCTGTCAGAACATTAAGATGCAAAGTTTAAAGCTAAGTTTCTAGCAGGATTAGACAATTTAATTGTAAAACGGACTACTGAGAATCAATTTTTGATGAAAGTATGAATGATGCCCCTATGGTATGGTGGGAAAATGACCCCTTTCAGCTAGTTGCCAATTGTTCTTCTGGTTTGGTATGTCCTTTTCCTATTACATCACATATAAAACAAACAAGTGAGCAAGCTGCAGGCTAGTTGTATGTTGAACGATTTAAACATGGACTAGCCAATCCATGTGGCTACCTATCTAGTTTTCTTCCTGGCTCTCGTCTACACGTTCATGCTGTTTGACTTTGGGGTTAAAGCCCGGCATGGGAACTGTGGAGCGTGCACATAATGTCTAGGCCATGCTTGGGTCTGATTGAGCTGAATGCATGCAAGAGTAAATCTAAAGTAAATCGACTCCCATCCACATTATCTAGGTGTTCTATGTGACTAGGTGTACTGTCTGACATCATTTCAGAAAGATTTCATATAGATCTAAAGACTCCATTGACTAAAACAGTCATTTTAACTTTAACATGTGAGTTTTGGGTGTACAGATTTAAAAATACATGGATTAGCCTTTAATTGTATTTTCAGGTATTAAAATTTGACAGAAATATTTATCTTTCTTTTAAAGAGCTGTACAGATTTCAAATTTTTCCCCTTCTTCCCAGATTTCAAAAATAGTGCACTTGATGCCTTGTTTTACTAAACAAGTGTAAATCAGGTTAGAAAATAAACTATAATGCAAGACAAACAAAGTCACCTTCAGTAAAGGCATTGAGATTGATCTTTTACTTTTCTTTCCATTTTTCCTCATATGCTTTGGCCTTTATACGTTTATTGTCACCTAGGTAAGATTTGGTGGTAAGCGTAAGGTTGATTGTGTATTCTAAGCATGCTCCATAGTGAGAGAGGGGGGATGGGCAGAGATGGTAACAAGACATAGTGTTTGCCAATGGGGAATACATATACATGGAAAACATACGTGCACATACACACACCCACTCACTCAACACACCCACACTCACACACATATGCGGAAACACACACACACACACACACACACACACACACACACACACACACACACACACACACACACACACACACACACACACACACACACACACACACACACACACACACACACAGAGAGAGCCATTAAATTACTTTAAATCCTTTAGATTCTGAAAGTGTTTTATTTTCGATATTGTTGCTTTAAAGCTTGAAGATAACAGATCTTTTTTTACAATTAATCCTCTGAATGTGTATACTCTGTAAGTGTATACATATAGAGTAGCATGACTCCTCCTCCTCTCTCCTGAACTCAAACACACTCACACAGACACAGCAGACTCACAGCAGAGGTCTGTTTTGACAAGGTGTATGTGTGTGATCAGGACCACTCCCCTCCTCAGCCGCCCCCTTCCTTTAATGAGGACACACACACACACACACACACACACACACACACACTCACACACACACACACTCACATACAGAGGCTGGATCAGAGCAGCGCTGCAGGGAGCAGCAACCAGGGCAAAGTGAAATGTCACTTCTGCAAGAGACAGGAAGCCGGTCTGTTATATGGCGAGAGCAGAGAGGTAGAATCCCTATGTTTCTCTCTACATTACATCTCTTTCTCTACCTCTTTCTTTTGTTTTGTCTTTGTCTCAAAATATTGTTTTTAACTCATCTCTTATGAGAAAATCACAGATTTTGCCCCCCTATTTCGTTCCTAACAAAGCTTAAAATCTGTTTTAGGCTTTGTTTCTATTGGGGCAGGAAATTAATTCTTCTTCCTGTTTTACACAAACATCTTTGCTAGATGCTAACTCTTGCAAAAATGAAGTTTAACAACACTGTGAGGCCTTGGGTTTAGTAGATATAATCATATCCTTGACTAAACCAGAGCAAAATAGCAAATTATTCTCAATAAAATACAAGTGCTTATGTCAGCTATTTACCACGGACCGTTAAAACATCACAACGGTCACTCTTTAATCTAACCTTTCAAACCAGTGATAGTCCGGACATTGTCTGGTTGTCTGTGAGTTTTTGCCCATAAATGTGGCAGCTGCTGCCAAGTGCGTGCTGCCAAGTGCGTGCTCATTGGTGGATTAGTGCTGAGTCTCTGTAAATAAAAATTATGGAGAGCGCAGATTAGACCTGCTCTAAAGGTGTAATGAGATTACTTTCTTATTATTTGGCACTCTGTAAATAAACTGGATTGTCTGTCAAGATTATCCTCAGCCTTAGATCGAAGAGGATTCGCACCGAAGAATATGAACTTCAAAATAAAGCGCTAATGTTGCATATAGAGCCCATCATAATTCCAAACCGGACAATTCACTTATTAAGGACTGGGCTATTATTGGGCGGGTATTGTATCGTTCAACCAAGGTATTAGGATATGACTTTTTAGCTGGAACAAGGACCTTTATATCATAACCAGTAATTAAACTAAAAAGAGATAAAAGATGGTAAAAAGATAAAGGATAAAATAAGTTTATTTGCCAATTAGTTCCCACAAAATAAGGTTAAAAACAAACAAAAGCCCCCAGCAACATTGAGGGCCACGAACACGTTGCATCTTTGTGAGTCCCAGATTGCATTAGTTTTCAAAAATAAATCCAAATATTATTTCCAATTGTTACTACTCCGCCTTTTTTTCTGTTAAGAAAGTGTCAATAAAACTCCCTGCATGTACCAATGCCATTCATCAAATCATTTTTTATATTTTTATGTTATAATTTGTGTCATTGTTGTGCTTCTGTGTCGCTGATTTTCAGGCTGCAGGAGTTCTGTGTTTGAGGTAGATTATGAATATCGTAGAGCACCCGATGAATTTATAGCTATATACTCTACATATATGAGTCACACTAATATTTTCTCCCAGGAATATCAAGGATTGAAAAACATTAGATAGATAGAGCGATAGATGAAGAGATATGGTTGCACAGATAAATGTCAAAGAGAGCTCCGTGAGCAAGCAGCAGATTGGAGCTGTACTACTGCAGCCATAGGAGGAAAAGGAGGAGGTGGAAGAAGAGAAGGACACGTGACCATGTCTCTCTGTTCCCCTGGGCTGTGGATAACAGGACAGAGAGAGAGAGAGAGAGAATCCAGGATGGGTTCGGCTGTTAAAGAAGGCATGACAGGGATTGAGAGGAGGAAGACCACAGGAAGAAGGGTGGAGTGATTGGTGGGGTTGGGGGTGTTGAGGTGAGAGTGATGTATATGTGAGAGTGAAAGAGAGAGACGGGAGGGAGGTTTGGAGAAATGGAGAGGAAGAAGGGAAGATGGAGACTGAAAAAGGAGGGAGGAGAAAGAGAGAGAGGAAACACAGAAATGAGCATGCTCGGAGAGAGAATCCTGCATGTGTGTGTGTGTGTGTGTGTGTGTGTGAGTGAGAGAGAGAGAGAGAGAGAGAGCGCTGCAGTAACCTGCTTTTTCCCTGCTCCCTATGATCAATCACTCAGCACAGCCCATATAACACACGCTCTGCTCCTACCTCATACTGCATACGAACTCATACTAACACACTTATGCTGTAACATAGCACACACACACACACACACACACACACACACACACACACACACACACACACACACATAATTAGTATGCATGGCCTATATTGCTGATTACAGTCATATTTCAAATGTTCATTTATATTCATATAAAACATTTTAAATTGAGTGCGAGGTCCTGGTATGAACACATGCTGCAAGAAGCTAGCATATGTTTACCATGTTTCCTCACTGTGTTTGCATAAGAGAGTGATCTTTTATTCCTATCTTTGTGAGGACCACTTTTTGAAATAGAGCATTGTTTCCCAAACTGGGCTCTGCAATGACAGCAACGTATAACTTTTTTTTTCCCGTGTGGTTAATGAGGCCACTCAGCTTTTCATTGCAACAAGTAGGGCAGCTGTGGCTCAGTGGTAGAGTCAGTTGCCACTCTACCAAAAGGTTGCAACAACATGTCCGGTGTATCCTTGGGCAAGACATTTTAAATTGCTCCCGCTGCTTCGTCGGCGGCGTATGAATGTGAATGAAATGGATTAGTTAATACTGATGGTCACTTTACATAGTAGCCTCTAGCATCAGTGTGTGAATGGGTGAGAATGTGTAGGTGTGACCTGTGGTGTAAAAGCGCTTTGAGTAGTCAAAAGACGTCGAGTCCATTTACCATTTACCAGATTGCAGGGGATCCAAGGAAAGAAGGTGGGGAACCACTGACATGGAGGGAAGAATTGTTGACAAACTTCTCCAAAGGATAATTACAGACCTGGGTTTAGTCTCTATCTCTTTTGAATATCAGAAAAACTATTTTTTTTACTATCAATCAATCAATCAATCAATTTCTATTTGCATAGCGTCAACTCATAACAAGTGTTATCTCGAGACACTTTACAAGAAGCAGGTAAAATACCTTAGTCTTTGTCTGTTAACATTACAAAAGAGCAGGTAAAAAGACCTTACTCATTCTTATGTTACAAAAAGCAGGTAAAAGACCTTACTTATTGTTATGTTACAAAGATCCGGCCTATCCATCATGAGCACTTTAGCAAAGCAGCAAAAGTTAGGCAGAAATCTTCGGCTGGATCACTGGCTTATGACGAAACAGCTAGAATTCTAGAATACTAGAATTCATGAATGTTTAGAAATCCCTTTCCATACAGACACTCAGACACTTACAGTAGGTATGTTTTCACAGTGTGCAATAAAAGCTGCATCTTGAACTTCAAGAAGGCACTTATTCATTTCAATTAACCAAAGCATAAACAAATGTTGTAAATGGAAGAAGGAAAAACCAAAGGCACACCTCTTTATGCTGATGGATTTTTCATGGTGCAATGCTAAATGCAAATAAAATGCATGTAAAAACCATGATGAGTATCCCTTCCGGTAAATATAATAGGTTACAAAACATAGAATATACAACATTTGGGTGGTTTGGTTGCCCATTCCGAGCTCAAATTGAAACAATGTCAGACACAATAAAATAGAAGAAAATGTCTCAAATATCTTTTTCTAGTACTACTATTGTCAGCAACTGGGAGCAATGTCAACTTTCCCACCATCATCAAATCTATTAATGCAATTGATGTGCTCCATGTTACATGGACATAATAGTCGCAGAGTTGTTTCCATTTAGTTTTGTAGGTTTCCACTTTGACTTCTGAAATGGAGCTGATCTGTTGCCAGCTATTTTGATGGTCCTGTTTGGAGCTGTAAAGTGGCAATGACACATTGTGCGATGTGGATAATTGCAGCCTTGTTTTTCTCATCTTGTCTTCACAACATTCTTAAATTGCTGTCCCTGCTGCTGTGTTGACCCTGTCATAGCCCCTTAAGTCTCTCTCTACAGCCCCTACCATTCATGTGCATACTGTATCTTTATCCATGTGGCATTGAAAAGACACCAGCTAGCCATCATGCAAACTAATGGTTGAACACAAAGTTTGGACCTGCTCTCCTGCATGATACTTCTGTATTTGGTTGACCTACAGTATTTATCTCTCAGATTTCCGTTGTTGTCTTCATACTTTGTCCATTGCTGCATCAGATTATCAAAACAGTGAGTTGGAGGACAATGTCTCGAAACGAAGCCAGACATGTACCCAAGGTGTCATATTTTACCAAGCGTTGTTAAACTTTAGATTTGGAATTGAGAGCAGGCTGGATCACCTCAAAACTTGAAGGGCTTCAAGAAAGTCTTTATTTTGATTGTTTTGTCCAACATGCAAAAAAGCAGCCTCTCGGAGCAGCTAACAAAGGCTTCAGACTTTTAGCTAAGTTTGATTATTAGTGTGAATAGCGTCAGTCTCTCCCTTTCTCGTCCTTTTTCTTTCCTCTTGCGGTCTCTGGGAGCGTGTGCGTGCCTGTGCAGTGCGAGTCGTGACTGAGAAGTCTTCTGCTACTGGGTCGTGAAGTGTGCGTGCACGTGTCCTGACTTCATTCTTGGCAAACATACTGGAGAGAGAGGGGGAGATACTTGATGAGGATAAGAATAAATGAGAGGGAGAGGACACACACACACACACACACACACACACACACACACACACACATACAGAGTGACTAGTGTATTTAGTATTCAGGGATGACAGTTCATTGATTTTGAGTGCCGTGCTGTGACGTCACACAGCAATCTAATCGTTTACGGTAGACTCTGGGCCAGGCAGTCAATGAGAGGACACCATAGACGTCCCTACGACTCTTTTAATGGATGTTCACGGAGACAGTGTTCCAAAATAAGCCTTCCTCATTTTACATGTACAAAATATTTATTTTTAAACTGCAAAAAGTATTCTGTAATGTATATTTCACAGGACGAGTGTTACTGTAGAATGCACATATGTAGTGTGTAGGAAACAATAAGAAAAGAAAACTTTATGTAGTCCAGAGGACTCTGTTTGGAGCATGGACTGTATAAAGCATGGCCATTGTCTATGTGAGGTCACCCATTGGCTTCTGAAGAGCAGTTTTGAAGCCAAGCAAATGATGGCAGTCGCCATATTGGAAATGCTGCCTCAGGTTAACTGTCTATCAACTTAGTGACAGGCAAAGGACTGCAATGAGGAGGGTCTTAAACCTCCTGGCAAACAGTTACACATGGAGTCAGATCAGCCAGGCTAAAAAATCTTAAAGTCAAAACGGATGAAAATTCAACCCCCATAAAGTCTGTGCCGATGCAGACAATTAACTAATCAGACAAATCATTGTTCTACCAGGCTGAAAACAAGTTAAGGAATCTTAACAGAGGTTTTTATTGGACTTCTTGGGCTTTTGGAGCAAGCCTCAGGAGGACACTCAAGGCGGCTTTGTTTTTTCAGCACCGGATGCTGCTTGGTTTAGACGTATTTGCTTAATTCTCAGAAGTGAATGTGGCAAAAGGGCCTCGAAGGGATCTGCCATGCATTCAACCTTTACAGGCTATTTTGATAATGTCATTGCGCTCAATAAGGTTTTAATGAAGTTAAGGTATACTTTAGTTAGATGGATATGACACTGCAAAAACTAAACAAGTGATGTCTAGCTGAGGGCACATGGATGGACAGAAACAGGCGTACTGCCATCAAACTGTACATCTCACTCTGTTCAGGGTATAAACATGCCGAAGACTGAAACTGTCTTTAATATCCCTTCAAGGAGAGAAGGAACAAACTGTGCAGGTGAGACAGAGAAAAACCCTAAGGGCCAAGAAAAACATTTTGCCTCCTGTCGGGTAAAAAAAGATGTCATACTGAGTCACTCGTGTTTCTGGCAAAGGTTCCAAATGACACCAGAATCCAACACAAGGGGAAACAGGGACCTCTGACTCACTTTGGGGACAAACTGCGGCTGAATTTGCGTCACAAGCCAGACTCACAAGATGAAACAGGTCTTCATAGATATTTATCGAGGTACTTCGTCCAAGACTTTTAGGGTTAAAAGTACTTCACTGTGCATGAATCATCAGCTAACTTTAGTTTGAATCAGGTCTCTATTCAACACTCATTCAAAATTAATACAAAATTGGTATACAGGTGTTATAGTAAGTACAGTACCCCTGTGAGATAATACGAGCACTGAGCGAGTAAATGAAGTCCAGCAGGGAGAGAAAAATGAGGTCACAAAGAGAGTGAGAGGGAGAGCGAGAAGGAGAGTACCTGGCTAAAAATTGTCCCTTTGCCATCACTTCCATTATCATTATTGCTCTGCAGTCATTTACAGGCTCATCACTCTCCTATATGTTCTCCTATACCCTCAAACTCTGTGCCCTGCAGCCTGTCAGCTGCTCTGCTCTAACATAAGGGGTGTAACGTTGCAGCTTTGTAATGTTTGATCATGCTCAATGAGCTGTTCTGATATACCAAAGTATTGGTCAAGGTGGAGGTGAAGATCATGAGAATGTGAAGAGGGCTATTATATATACAGTGTGACGTCAAGCTCACAAAGTGGTCGTTTATGAAAGGAATAAAAGTGGAGAACATGTTTTAGTATTCACCCATTTCATAGTTTAGTTTGTGTTCAGTTAAGTCAAGTTTAGGTGAGGTGTAGGGAGATGGCCGATAGTTAGTGATACAGACTGCAGGCATGCGTGGGCTGCTGGTATCCTCTGATTACCAGAAGTCCTTAAATACTTTTTTAACCAAGTCCCACTTGTAGTTCTGAGATCATAGACATGGCCCCACAGTTTCCACACATGCTGACTGATATCTCCTGTGGCTAATACACTTACTATTGACAAGTACCTCGTACAACCCCTCCTCAAAAAATATGAACTTTAGTTTAAAACAGATGGGAAACATACGCTGCCCTGTATGAGACAAACTGTGACGATGCTTCGGTACATATCCATAGAATTGTTGAAAACGTACAAATTGCACCAGGTTCTTTAAAACAACCTAAGTGGAAGTGTGTAATGCTGATGGATGGGTCGAATTGTACTAAAAACACTGTTTATTTCTGTTTTCCCACTAACAGTCAAAGTCTCTTTAAACATTTATCCCTAAAGTTAACAAGTAGGTTTTAAAACACAACTCGCAAACTTTTCTCTGACACTACAAGTAATTTCTTTATCTCAATCTAAACTTAACTTACCACTGAAACTTTAAGAAACTTGTAAAAATTACAGTCAAAATAGCATATTTTGACAAGAACTTCTGAGTGCTTGTCCAGTGATAGTTATGTGGGGGAAAAAAGGGCACAGCACCAGATTGTTTACCAGCATCTAAATACACCTCAAGCACTTAGAAAAGTGCTTCTATTGGTACAACATGGTATGTTTATTGATAAACTATTTTAACAGCGATGAAGTTCAAACATATCATTGTTGAAAAAATAAATCAAGGGCTCTTTTCACTTATGAATCTAAAGAGTGTATTTATATTTCAGTGACATTTAGATGATGGATAATTGGCTACATATGAAGATTATTATCATACTCAAGAGGCTTTGTTTTCCTGCCAGTGGCTGCTCATCAACTGGACATTTAAATAACAAATTTGAATAGGTAACATAAGATAAGATTAAGATAAGATATACTTTATTCATCCCAGCAGGGAAATGTAGGTGTTCCAGCAGCCAGCATACATACAAACACACAACACAACACATATATACATACATATCCCACCCATACAAAAAAAACATGAGCCCACAATACAGTTTGATATATGATATATGCAGCTCAGGCTAAAGTTTAAAAGTTTAAATGTCTTCTGTCCTTACTTAAACGGGAGTCGTTATAAAGTGCAATTGCAGTAGGTAAAAAAGTATTTTTAAATCTGTCCTTTTTGCAGCTTAGCTGCCGTAGCCTCCCATTAAAAACACTCTTTTGTTCACACACGAGATTGTGTAAGGGATGCATGTTATTGTCCATAATGTTCAACATGTCCCTTTACACAAATATTTTTTGCTGAAAGCCTGCTTCTGTATGTGGCGCTTTGTGAACACCCACACACCCTTGTGAACAGAAATAGAGCCACAGACACAAACACACACCTACAGACACAAACACACACCTACAGACACACTGTGTGAGTGCAGCACAGTGCTAATGCATCTGTTGTGCTGAAGTGTTCTTTAGCAAGACATCTTAACTCCGCTAACATCGCTGGTCTACAGTACCTGAGTCTGACCTCTGGCAGGGAAGACAGAAAAGTCAAACCATGAAAAGGTTTCCTTCTTAAAAGGGAGAATGATGGCCACATGCTGAATGTAACAGAACTAAACATTAAAATTCTCTGCTACTCTGTTTTGGTCTGCATAACCTCACCAAATGTTTGTTTTTTTTTGTAGTAAGGGCGGTGAAATAATAATATCAGACTTTTCACACCATACCTAAATTACAACTAGATATTGGTTATGTTAGCTGCTCTTTAGCGAATGTTTTTGGTAGAGATGCACCTATTGTAAAATCTCTGGCCAACTCTTATTTCATGGTCTGACAAGCCAATTCCTATTTTGGCTGATTCCGATATTCTTTCTTAAAGGAACAAAAATTGAAAGTAAAAAAAAATACAAAATGTTTATTAATTTCATAATAAAGCAGTGACTATTTATTAAAGTTTATTTAAAAAGAAGAACTTCAAAACAGCACCAAGTAGCATGAGCATCTCTCATCCTCATGTAAAGCTAAACCAGTTCAGCTGTATTCTCCCAGACTCCTGAAGGAATTATCAATGACCCATCACATAACTAATTTGTGACTGTCTCATTAGGCTAGCAGACATGCAGACTCCTACCTGCCTGCCTCTGACTGTGCCACTGCCTCGGGGAACAGAATAGTATTTGAAAATGCAAAGAGTTTGAATCTTGTTTATGTGTTTATTATCAATGTGCATTTGTCTACCCTGCAAAGTGATACGTCTCAGGTCAAACTTTTAAATCAGACATTCACGCTGAGGTGTTGTCATTCAAGTGCCCCACTGTGACCTAATACTATTTAGGATATATTAATTAAATAATAGCAAAGGAAAAGCAAACTCTTGTGCTTCAGCCCCTCTACGGGTGTAGGTCGGTGCTCTCAGAAAAGGACCTTAGAAGTTCAAAATATAATCCAATGAACTCCAGGGTTTGACTCTGAGGAAGTCTCAGTGCGCATTGAGATGTTGCACCTTAATAAATTACTATTAGATGATTTCCGTTGCTCCAGTATTTTTCTTGGATTCTGCCTGTGTGAAGGAGTCCATTGGATTAGTTACATAATATCTTAATATTCTAGCGAACTGTACTCAAGCAGAGATATAAAGAGAGAGTGAGCACACACAATGCATGGACAACAAGGATGTTGAACAAAACCTGTAGAGGTACTATCGGGCAAGTAAGATGTCCGTTTATCCTCCAGTAGGTCAACACTTTTTTCCCCTCATCTGATTGGCACCACACCTCCACTCTGCCAATATATAGAGTTTGTATTTTTGTCACTGAGTGCATGGCAGGAAAAGTGCGGCTCATGTTTGTAAATCTGACATTGGCACAGTCTGAGAAATATTTTAGAGGAGCCATTCTAAAAATATAGACTGAAAAATAAAAATAAATCACAGGCCTCACAAATGAGGTCAAACACAATAAACAAAATAATTGAATAACTTAGAATTATTAAAATACAAAATACTGTGGAATATGCAGCCCATAATAAGTGCATAGACATACAAGAAAAATAAAACAATTTACACTCAAACATCAAATTATATGACATGTTGCATGCTTGGAAATACACTTAGAGAGGAAAAACATGCACAAGAAGGACACAAAGTCCATGCGTTTTGTCCTCGTGGGGTCCATGATTCATGCTGGCAGGAGACAGGGGACAGGTGGGACAATGAGCTTGCCCACTCAGAGGGAGAGAGAGAGAACGATAGAGAACGATCTAGGTGCATGGAAAAACTGGGGGAGAATTAAAGAGATGGGAGAGAATGACGTGTGAGAACAGGAAAGGAAAAAGATGAGTGTCCTTATAATTAATAGATCTGGATAGAGAACAGGGCGCAGCATACCTGACAAAATGTACCTTATAATTGTGTTACTGGATTCAAGTTTGACATTAATATGGAAAATCTAGCTTTCTATTACTGCTACTGAGCAACGCAGCTGTTGATGGAGTTGGAACAGTTTGGGGGAAAACATTTAAAGGAGTAAACATCCTCAATAATGTTTTATCTGAATAACCCTGTGAAAGCAGAGGTGTGGTTCGATAATGCCCTTACTTTTCCTAAAGGTGATTTAACGACACAAGGGCTGTTGCAAAATACAGAGGGAGGAGGAGAACATTTTAAAGTGATTGGAAATACAAAATGTACAATTAATAGAGCCTTTGTTCTTTTTGAAACAGAAAGCTAAGCATTCGCTCTTTTGTATCATCAAATTGTACACGTGGAGATGACACCATTATACTGAGTCATACGCAATGTAACATGATGAAAAGGCATAGGAAGCAGGGGCAGCCACCATATGCTGAGACTAAGCGTCCTGATCTGCCACCTCGGCACTCCCTCCACCTGATCATACATGAAGCTCAATTATAATAAGGAGGACAAAGATAAGAGGGGAGAGAGAAAGGCATGAAGGAGAAATAAGGTAGTCTGGTTTGGGGTGGAGGTATAGAGAGAGATAGTCCATCAGCTGAGTGTTAGCACTCTGCTGAGATCAGCAATTATGTGTTCGCGAGAAAATGAAGGGGGGGGGGGGATGAGGATTGAGAATGTGGTCAGAATGAGAGTGCTTCTGCCAATGAAAGCTTCAGCAATCGGGAGACGGAAAGGGAACTAAAAACAGAGGAATGAAAGGAGAGACAAAAGGAGATGTTTGGATGGAAAGAAAACGGTGTCTTTGATGATATAAGCTTGTTTAAGGATTCCTGAAGCCTAGGTTGATGGAGTAAAAAAAACATAGCACAGATTTCCTTTCCTGACAATCCCTCTTTACCAAGAAAATGGACTCTCCCAATAAGCAAAAGTGTTGTACCAGCTTGGTAGCAGGGGTCGGGGCGAGTAGTGACATAACAGTCGTAAAATGCTGCTTAATGCCCCGTGTAGAGAAAAGAGCATGGCTGATGTGAGAGGTTTGGAGAGCAGAATGATTATTTAAGTCTTACCATGATTCTACCATAGAAAGGTTTACTACCCTTACTATGTCCATGCTGCTCTGCACACATTTGTACATAACAGACAAACATGTAGACGTACAGTACAGTACAATGCTGTAATATATCCAGAAAGGCAAGAGAGCCCACCAAATTAACAGTTTTTGGCTTTTTCCCTGAAAAGTGCTGAATGGAAATGAGGGGAAGTAATTCATGACCCTGACATACCATTTGGCTATTAAAGAAAACAAATCTTAAGGAACTGCCTGAGCATAGTTACCTGTCAATGACAGACAGCCAATGCCTGAAGTAAATCCTGACAAGATGACCCTGAAATATTAAAAGAAGTCTTGCAGGGTCATCTTTTGTAACTTTATGCCGGTCGAGGTTATCTCCATCAAGCTCCTGCAGTAAAAATAAACCCCAAAAAAAGAATAACTTTCTCTTGTGTTTGCATTGGTTAGACCTCCTGTCAACATAAGCTAGGCTAGAATTATGACCTCACCACAGCAGGGCACTTTATGTACCAGAGCTAGAAGCTGCTGTCTTAACACTGTCCTTCACGCAAGTGTCTAAATGTGTACTATGAACCCTTTTGCTGCCTCCTGTTTACAATTGTTGAAAGATCACCAATTGATTGCTGGTGGAACACTTATCAGGATGCAACACTAAATAAATGTTACATCTTTAAGCATTAATCAGGTCATAAAGACATTAACTTGAATAGCAGTTATCAGTTAATTCTGTTGATAATTAACTGAAGTTGACGTTAATGTTAACTTATTGCTATTATCAAAAAACAACAAAAACATCAGCTTTTTTCACTGCTAATAGATTTGAGTTCATAAGAGGCCATGATGACTTGGAAAACTCAAAACTAAACAGGCTTTAAACTGTCACTGAATTGTTTTTAGATGTTGACATTTATTTAAAAATAATTTGATTCAAGGCTGGCAAAAGAGAACTTGTGATATACATTTATTTATTTCCCAAACCCTTTACTGGCAGAAACCCCTTCAAAACCAGTTAATATTAGTGAGTCCAATTTCCTTAAGTTATCAACATGCATGATACCATTTGATTATTCCTTTCCCTATGTTCGATTATTGTACAAATTCCTTTACTGTGCACCAGCGTGTCACGCAGGAACACTGTCAGTCACGTCTGTGATTGCGTGTGTGTGTGTGTGTGTGTGTGTGTGTGTGTGTGTGTGTGTGTGTGTGTGTGTGTGTGTGTGTGTGTGTGTGTGTGTGTGTGTGTGTGTGTGTGTGTGTGTGTGTGTGTGCGTGTGTGTGTGTGTGTGTGTGTGTGTGTGTGTGTGTGTGTACATGTGCAAGGAGGATGAGGGCTCAGTGGGAGCCGCTGAGGGGACAGGAGCACACACTGTGATGACACATGGCACTCCCACTCTATTTCCACACAAAACACTCCTAATCCATGCGCATATACGCACACACACACACACACACACACACACACACACACACACACATGAACAGCTCATGTCAGTGTCTGGAACTCATCCCAGTCTTTGCATGATGTGAGTCTGTTACTATTTTAGAGAAAGAAGCCACACTGTGATGGCATGTATTACATATAAACACACTCATAAATATGGGTAACATATTTTGATTTAACTCTATCAATACCTTATTTATAAAAATATGCAAAGATTTAGTTTAGTTAAGGAAAGTTCTGGTATGGGTAAGAAACACACTTGAATTAGCAGCCTATCAGAAAAAAGACTGTTTTGTCCCTAAACCTAATTAAACTCAAACGTTAATGGTGTCACATTGAATAACAGATACTTTCCATTAGTTTTCATGTCTGTACTTGCGAAAGTGTATTATCGTTGGTATAAGGACTTCAACATTTCTTTATAAGAGCAACTACACCAGTGATCAGACAGGTTGAAAAAGTGATTTCTCAGCCTCCATAAGATTTAAAATTGTATTGATATGGGCAATTTTTTATCATCAACCTAAGACTGTCAATGAAATAGTGTTTGGATGTTTGATGTAACAGTGATGGTAGTGTCAAAAGTATTTTGTTTTTGTAGTCTGACTATTTACCAATCACGCTTGAGAAGGATTCTGTTCTAATCAGAAAAGAGTTTCCATTTTGCAGCAAGAGAGGTGGAACACATTGGCTGGAATATAATCCCTGAACCCACTGACTATTGTCCGACAGCACTAATACTTTGTTATTTACATCTATGAACAACTATCTGCATATATGGGAATACAACGAGCCAATCATAAAAGGGACGTATTGCATCTCTTCATTGCTAGTTTAACTGTAAACGAGATCATGAGATTAAAACAAGATTTCTCAGCATATCTTCTTAACTACACTGGTAGCATTGAAAATATAAGATGTTGCCCCAACAAATTTCCCTTAAATCTGACTTTAAAACCCCCCACAAAATATTTTCTTGTTTACAGCATCTAAATACCTTCATTTGTAACTGTTGTATTGTGGTTCATATCATCTTGCTACATTACTGCCAATAAACAGCCCCTATTTTGCAACTACATATATTACATTTTCATTATACAATGGGGTATATAATCCTTATTGTTACCCAGCTACTGTTGCTTTTTGGCAACAGTTGTCCTGAGCTGGCATCATATAGCACTGCACTCCATTTTATACAACCTGAGTCTTATTTTTGTAGTTTTGCCCATCAGGCAGATTGTTCCAAATCCTCTGAGGCCTGATGAATAAAGTAAACTTATTTTAGTCTTCAATCTGAACCTCTGTAAAAACAATTCAGAAATGCAGAAATACTGATGGCCCTTCAGGGGATGAGCAAACCTTGAAATCATCAAAACACACAAGTAACCAGAATAGATCATTCTTAATAGAATGCACAAATACTAACTAATGTATCTGATCTCCGTGTGTCTGTGTGAGGTGAAGTGTCTTTGAACATGTTGTAAAACACAACAATTAATGATGCATATGTATCCCTATTTGTGTTCGCTAAATAATGCAAATCTATTTGATTTGTCTGTGAGTGTGTGTGCACTATTTTTGGTGCAAGTTTATTCATGCTTGTTTACGGTAAAATACTGCACTTTCATTTGTTTGTTGTGTATGTGCACAATATTTTTTGATGTGAGTGTATTCATGTTTGTATGCAGTAAAATGATGTCTCATTTTAATTGTGTGTGCGTGTGTGCATGTGTGCATTTTTGTGTGTGTGTACTGTATGTCTGCACCATGGACAGGAGCTGGTGTAAGAGGAGGGTTTGAGGGGGTAGGTGAGGATAATGTGTATGTGTGGGGGAAGGGCTTAGTTGGTTGTGGGGGGCGGGGGGGTTTGCGGGGGTTAAAAATCAATCGTTAGGAGACACACTTCCCTTTACTTCCCTACTGCTGCAGCAGTGCTAAGATTCCATCAATGAGTGAGGGCTGTGTTGCCTTGGTAACGCTTGCTTATGAATGAGAGCGGGTCGGTAACCGTGGAGACTCGGCGAAGAGAGGAAATGCCGGTTGTCATGGCGACTGCATGGACTGGGGAGAGACTGGGCCAAGGGAAGGTGCGGAGTGGCCCGCTTGGTTTTCATGAGCAGGGCAATCAATCATCAACTTCATTGTCATCGTTATTATCATCATGTGTAGGTTTCCTTATGAAGAGACAGAGATGACAGAACAACATAAACCGCAGTCTTCATCGACATCATACTTTTTCAATTTCTTAGTTTCAGGTTTTAAAATTTGTCTCTATTAATATTTTAAGATTTACAGTTTAGTTTCATATATTACCTTTACATTTTGAGTGATTTGGAGATTTAATGAGAATACTGGGGGCTCTTTTTATAAACATTTGAGTCTATATTTAAAACACAAAGTCTTACTAGGCCAAATTGTTTAAATATAATCATATCTCATTCAAGCTAGATGAATTGGACCAATCATGAAAAGTAACTAGATCCAATCAGGTGATCCAATCGTGGTTTAAAGTCTGGATAAAGTCTCCAGTTTACTTTGTGTTGTTTAAAACTTGTGATTGTCGTGCTCCCAGCAGAGGGCTTCATTAGAAGAACAACATTTTATATAACTTTTAAATGAGTCAAACAAAACAATTTAATATATTTTCCATGCTAACAGCTACATATCTGGAGGGACAAAGACACGTCTAACATTAGGGTTGTGGGGAAAAAAAAGAAAAGGTTTTGTCCCTTTTAAAACCATTCCAACAACCGGGCCCAGAAGAGTTCTAAAGCCCACAGCTGTGATATTGGAAAAAATATTAAAGTAAGCCGCGAACTAATGAATCACAACATCATTACAATACCTACATTTTTCATAATGTCTTAAATAGTACCTATTCAAACTTCACAAGGTCGTGCCTTATCTCTTTAAGTAGTCTTTTTTGTTTTGTTCAGTCAAGTTTTCATTCAAATCCAATGCTATGAATAAATTATTATCATTGCCATCTTTTTAGTTTGTGAGATGCCAAATTATTAAGACTTCATATAATAGTCTGAGAATGGAGTGTTGATAAATATCACTTGACAAAATGTGAAGTGTTTTTCTTTCAGTTCACAAATCAATGTTCTATTCATATCCCTTTTCATATAATTATTACCACAGTGTTAAGTTACACATGGTATAAGCGCTAGATAAGGGTACTTAAGTGTCTTGTCTATTCATTTAGTGTATTAAGAAACCTTGTTGTGCTTTACCTTTAATTCTTAGTTATTATTTTATCAGGAAAATGCACAACATAGTGCTAGAGCTGTAATGTGACTAAGGAAAAGTGAATACCCTGTTTGGATAATGTAACTGTGTGTGTCTCTCTGTTCATATGCACTCTGCAGGTTTGATTGTTAGGTGTTTCCCTATAGTGCAAGCCTCTGTCATCACTATCTAAACACCTCCTCCCTCAGCTGATAAAGCTATCTCTCTTTCTCTCTCTTTCTCCCTAGAGGCTCTCTGTCAGTCTGCCCTCTCTCTCTCTCTCTCTCTCTCCCCCCCTCTCTCTCTCCCTCGCTCCCCCCTCTCTCTCTGTTGCTCTCTCTCTCGCAGTTGAATCTAACACTTTTGACACACAGGACTATCACTCTCTTTCAATCTGCTCGCTCTCTGTCACTTGAGGGATTTTCCGTCTTCTCCCAGTTTGTATGTCTTAAGGGAAATCTAGACTGATAGTGTAATAAGCAGAAACCTCCCTTATGTGTTTGTAAAATTTCAGTCATTTAAAGAAATAGTTTTGTATGTTTTTCTCATACAGTCTGACTTGAGCCATCGTTAATGACAAAGAAAAGAAAGAAGGAAAATCATTGGAAGCGATTTAAGAGAAGGATTAGTATCTAATCTTCAAATATAAGGGAAAAACTCTGAGATAAGTACACAGGACTTTACACACCTGGACTAGTTTAACATTCTCTTACTACATTAGGGTCACATATTATGCAACATACACTTTACTATCTTTTTCTAACACTAGTATGTGTCCCTAGCCTGTCCACAAACCTGCCAATTATGAGAAAAGTCCATCCTCTCCATATACTATCTGCTGCACTTTTCAGAAAATGTGTGCTCAAACAGGCTGTTTGGAGATTTTCCCTTTGTGACATCACAAAGGGTAATAGTCCCTCTCCCAGGTGGGTGACACACCCATAGGTGTTTGTTGAGCCCTCTCTCACTGTAAACAATCCAGCATGTTGCTCGAAAGCTCAAGCCAGCCAAGCCCTTCCAGAGGGGCGTGGTCAGACGCAGCTCATTTGCATCAAGAGCCAAAGCCCACAAAAACAGCCTGTTCTGAGCAAGTGTGAAACAAAGGCGTTTATAAGTATGATCAAATACAGGATCAGAGTGGATTTTTGGCAAGAAACTTCAAAGACATGTTTTGAGCACCTCTGGGAAGTATTTAAACTTTTTGAAAAGGAGTATAATATGTGACCTTTAAAATGACTCCCAACTTGACAGATATTGATGTTGGAGAGTACCAGTGCATAGCACAGAATATCTATCAACCCGAGTTTGGGCACCAAACTAAGTGGGTAGGTTTTATTCATTGGACTTTTTGAGCAAATAACCATATATGTTAACTTAAGCAAATTAAATAAATCTCTAACTTCTATTGAAGGAAACAATCATATAAGAGGAATGCTAACATCAACAAAGCTTAATAAGTTGTTAAGAAATCCCCAGTATTCTAGTTTTTTAATTATATCATCATTTTTTTTTCGAACATTAACATGTCTGCCATAAAGTTTTTCTTTATATTGAAGTGGCATCATTACCTTTAAGAGACAGCATTTCTAGGTTTGCTATAGAAGTGGATTAATACACATTTTGTCACTTTTTACACCTAAAACCATTTTTTAAACCTGATGATTTTTACAACACACAGTTTAACTGTAACTGTACCTTTCAAACAATTTGTTTGTAAAAGCATAAGCTTTGATTAACACTTTAATTTTGTCATTAATTGAAAACTGGTTGGTATCCAAATACTCTTTTTAGATATATGAACAAGTTGTGATTGAATTGAATCAGATTTATAAAATTGAATGATAATAGTCTGAATACTAGTGCCATTTCATTTCCTCTTTTAATCTCTCTTCTGACACTAATTCCTTTTCGTGATTACTCAGTTCAATGTCCCTCTCTTTCAATTAAACTCTTAACTATTCCTCCTTTTACACTCTCGTTGTTTCCTTAATCCGAACAGCCTTCCATGCCCCTCCTTCTCCATTCTATCCCTCCATTTATACTGCTCCCTCTACTGGCCGCCTCTGTGTACTGTGGTTCAGGTTCAGCCGTTGCCAGGGGTGACTGCATCCTGGAGGTTTGGGTTGTCTGGCAGAAACTGCTGGTTTCTGTCTCGCATGGTTGAATACTGAAGCTCTGCATTCACCCTGAAAAAAGGAGCAGTACAATCTGAAAGAAATACATCTAGAGGGAAAAAAGAGAGCGTATGAATTACAGAAAGACAGAAAAAGTGACACTTCAGCTTTTTTTGCATTGTCCATCAATTCATGTGTGCATATGCCTAACTCTTTGACAGTTTACATGTTTCTGATGCTTAGGGATAGTCAATCTTTCGGCTGAATAATATGATCAGAACATTTATAAAAATTAAAAAAGATTTCATGTGACGTTGGCTTAAATTGAAGGGGAAATGCAGTAAATATGTATGTAAACATCAATGTGGGCATATCTGTTATTGTGACATACCAAGGGACTTCAGAAAATAAAATCAAAAGTCACATACAGATTATGATATTTGCCATTATTCACACAGAGACCTTGTCAGATCTCTGCTGGACCTGAGGCAGATTGAGACCCGTTCTGCTGAGGTCCAGTGTTTTGTAGCGCTGCATCATGGTCTTAAGCCGGGGCAGTTAAAAAGCCATTGAGGTAATGAGGAGCTTGGCTGCCTGTATAGTGTCTGCTAATAAATGACCTCTTACTGGAATTAGCAACCAACTTGGAGAGGGTCGAGGCGGAAGGGTGAAAACGAGGGATTATAGAAAAGAGAGAAAGTTTAGGTTCAGTTTAGCCTCACTCACTTTTCTGTTTCCCCACTTGCAATTTTTCCAAGTCTTATGGATCTCTGTCTATTGTTGATTTTCTCAGTTTTTGCAGAATTAATCGATATCAGGAACTATACTGTCACATCAGGCGTACTCGATTTAAGGAGCAGTATTTATTTTTGTTTATTTTTTAGAGGAATGGTGGGGGGGAAGTGTATACGCCCCTGATCAGCCCCTCAGAGATAGATAGGGGGGGACTGTGGCCAAGTGTACCGTTAGAGCTGGTGAGGCAGAAATGCAATATGTGTGTCTAGTGCTCACACGCTGTGCCTCTTGCGCTTCAACAGTGCCTAAATGCAATGTGAATTCACACACTGGGACGCCAATAATACGGCATCACTGTTGCAATGTTTGAGTACAAGGGCGTCACGGCTGCAGAACTTTGTTACGGTTCAGTTCTGGAACCACAATCTCTCATAACTTTCTCAAACTCAACAGCAACAAAACTGAAGTTCTCCTTGTTGGCTCCAAATCCGTTCTGACATTTTTTTCAATAACAATCAACAACTCCACAGTCCCTCCCCCCCGCCCCCAAGTAAAGAGCTTTGGTGTCATCCTCAACAGCACTCTATTCTTTGAAGCTCACATCAATAATATCACTCGGTCAGCATATTTCCACCTGCGCAACATCAACCGTCTCCACCCGTCTCTCACACCTAACAGCACCGCCATCCTTGTCAATGCCCTGGTGACCTCCCTTATCACAACTCTGTCCTCTCTCTGGTCTACCTCTCAAGCTTCTCCATAAACTCCAACTGGTCCAGAACTCAGCTGCCCAAATGATCACTAGAACCCATCAATCCTGTCCTTCAACAACTCCACTGGCTCCCAGTCAATCTCGCATTGACTATAAGATTCTCCTTCTCACTTTCAAGACAAACATCACGTTGAAGTCTGAGTAGTAGAGACAAATCATTTTCTTCAGTTTACTGATTCTAACTGAGAACATTTGGCTGCAACTAAAGTAAAGAAAAAAAAACTTCTGGCAAACCAAGGGCAGCTTTAAAAGAGTAGAAATAATAAAGCCTGCAGAAAATATACATTTTATTTTTATCATCAAAGGCTGTTTAATCTTTAATGGTGTCTGAGTTGAGGTCAGTTCCTCCCCTCTCTCTCTTTCTCTCTCTCCTCCTCCTCAGAGCATCCCCTCTCTTTACGCCCCCACACTCTCCCCACACCCTCCTGTTGGACAGGCCTGTCTTCCGCCCCCGTACAAAACAGAGCATGGAATTTTCCAGCCTGTCTGTGGCTGGCTTTACACCAGGGCTTCACACACTCTATAAGAGAATCAAGGACACGATTCAGTTCTTCCTCTTGAAATTGTCCATTTAACAACAGTTAAAGGCTATACACTGCTTTTTTAGCATTTAAAAATGTCCATTTGAACCCTTTAGGGGGTTGTATTTTCTCATCTGTAAATCTTGTGAACCACTTTCTTTCTGCAAAATATTTTAGATTTGAATTCAAATATATTTACAAATGTCAGTAAAAGTGTATGATTTTTTTGAGGTTTTTAGTGCTGCTGTAGTGTGTAACACCGTAATGTTGCAGCCATAAATTGACCAGTCAGAATGTTTTCGATATATTATGATCTGGTCAAAGACAACCAGGAACACTTGTAGTATGAAGATCATCATCAAGAAACACATCATTTACAAAGGTAAATTATTTTTGCGAGGCCACTAGCCGAAACGTGTCAGTCTAATAACATTAATAAAGTTGTTATTTATTCCACTACTAAGTGTTGCTGGAGCTTTTTGACCTCTTCCAGCCCTTCATTCTCCATGTACCTTGGTAATTGGTGAAGTTATGCCAGACATCTCTACTCTGCTTCTACAGATACATGATGATTTGAAAGACACAGCTCAATAAATTCATCTCTTTTTTTTTTCTCCCTTCAGTATCCTGTCGTCACTTGGGTCTCAGTTTGACCTGAAGACACTACGAGCTGTCAGAGTGCTGCGACCACTGAAACTGGTGTCTGGGATTCCCAGTAAGTGCTGGGCTGTGTGTTTCTTCATGTGTGCACAGTACTCTGTTTACCAATAAGTGCAGTCTCTCAGTGCAGTCCCTCTTTGTCCTCTTCTCTTTATTGAAGTCAAAGAAGGAAGGTACACTTTCTCTGCCTTTTTGCAGCACTTATTTTTCATTTGCAGCACATTTCCGTCAATGAATTTGTTGCCTTTGTCGGCCACGACACTTATTAACCATTTTTAAAAGATTTTAAACCTCAGTTGCAACGTTATAGATGTTTTCAGACCATTTGGTGACCAAAGAGAAGTTTTAGTTATCTATTTAAATAATTATAGATGCTTTATAGATGTTTAACAATGTGTTTAACCTTTACATCATTTGGTAATCATTAATACATATTTAATACTATTTAAAGTTGTTATAATGTGTGAAACAATAACCTGTCAATAAATAGCTGACAAAAGTAAGAAGGTAGCAGCTATAATGCATTACATCATTTATACACTAATCATTTTCTATGACACAAACAAAAAACAACAACATGACTTATAAGTCAACATTTTAAATTTTGCCTTTATTGTTTGTATACAGTAAAACAGCTCTTAACTCAGATTATGGTTTATTGATGATGGTAATATAAAGTGTTACCAAAATGAGAGTGTTCTTTGTTAATGCAGACAAAATCTAACATTCAGATGCAATATTGATCCTTTTTTATTAAATGTTCCTTCTCTGATTGTCTTTCTTTGTCCTCCAGGCCTGCAGGTGGTGCTCAAGTCCATCATGAAGGCTATGATCCCTCTGCTGCAGATTGGCCTACTGTTGTTTGTGGCCATCCTCATGTTTGCCATCATCGGCCTTGAGTTCTACATGGGAGAGTTCCACACAACTTGCTACGATGAATTCACACGTGAGGAAACAATGACAGAATTTACTATTGACATGAACCATTTATCCATGTACTAAATCATATACCAGTATTCTATTACTTGATGCCAGTGTCCAAAAGTCAATCTTTCCACGAGAGGAACACAGGTTTGGTTTTCAACATTGTTGGTAGCTTCATCCTATTTAGGTTTAAAATTAACCATTGAGCCACACCTGTTGGACAGGTGTGCAGGTGCCCACACCCCCTCCCCACCGGATTGTTGATGGACGGTTTGCCTCCCCCCACCCCCTTGCTCTCTATCCCTCTTCCTGCATCTTATCCCATCTCTCCCCCTATCCCTTTCCAAGCCCGGCGCAGTCTAGGCCTGTTTCATCATGAGCCGGGGATCCGGCCGAAGATTTCTGCCTTTTAATAAGACAGTTTTTTCTTACCACTGTAACTTTTGCTGCTTTGCTAAAGTGCTCATGATGGATAGGCCGGATCTTTGTAACATAGCAATAAGTAAGGTCTTTTACCTGCTTTTTGTAACATAACAATGAGTAAGGTCTTTTTACCTGCTCTTTTGTAATGTTAACAGACAAAGAGTAAGGTTTACTTTTTGTAAAGTGTCTCGAGATAACACTTGTTATGAGTTGACGCTATACAAATAAAAATTGATTGATTGATTGACTCCTACTGTATGCCAAACGTATATCTGCACGTGTTGTTAAACAAGTCAAAATACTTGCTGTTTCTTACACTATAAATGTTTTGCATAAGAAAAACCGTATTGTTTTCTTTTTGATCCTAGGTTAACTCGGGTGATATAACTTCAATGTACTCTCTCCTCTCTCTCTCTCTCTCTCTCTCTCTCTGAACAGATGACATTGTGGACGAGATACCGTGTGGAATAGCAGAACCTTCTCGGTTGTGTCCGAACGGCACGGTGTGTAGGGGCGGCTGGCTTGGGCCAAACAACGGCATCACCCAGTTCGACAACATCCTGTTCGCCGTGCTCACCGTCTTCCAGTGCATCACCATGGAGGGATGGACAGATATGCTCTACCATGTATGTTATTCTGTCCCTTTAACTCTGTTTGTAATATTGAATAGTTTCCAGTGACAATTGTTTTCTTTCAACTATTACCACCATTGAAAAGGTGAATGATTTTTAAACGAAGACTTGATAAAACAGCCCTTTTGTGGCCTGGTTTCCAAATCTGCTTCTGTTAAAAAGATTAATCACACATTGACACGAAGGGATTTTCAAGATTCATCTCATATTTACAGGGACTACAATTGTTTTATAAGGGATCAGTGCATCACAGTAACCAATGAAAAACATGCATGCAGGCGTAGACCTTGACCCAAGACCCGAGGTTCCACCCCAAAATCCTGATTGGCTATTTGCCTTGTCAGGCCGGGACATAAATTAAAATCAAATAGAGAGAACATTTTCCATCATAAGCCTCAAAATCTTGTCATACCTCGCACAGTTGTATGTCTGTCTAGTCGTGATAGCAGCAGAGTTCTTTCTGTTCAGCTAATGTGTATCAGGTTTGTACAGTATGTTTTTATAGCACAATGAAGAGCTCTATGGGATGTGTGGGTGCTGATGGTGATTTGCTTGAATTCCATTCAGCTAAATGAGGCATAAAATAGTTTTATAGTTGATTCAAAACACCATTCATTCATCCAAAGGCCATTCTTCATCCTCCCCTTCTCTCTTTTTATCATCCTCTGTTTTACTTTCTTTAGCTCCTCATCTGTCTTTTTCTCGCCGCTCCTTCTCTCTCCGCCTCCTTCTCTCCCCCTCTCTATTCTCGTCCGTCTCGCTCTATATTTAACATCTTTTCTGATGGATAGAGGCTGACTTCCACTCTCACACAGGTTGTCAGGAGGAAACCAATGAAAGTTTAATAGAGAACGGGTTGCTCGCACTCTACCATGCGGTATAAAAACTTAACAAACTCGCTAAGCACTTCAGCAGCAGATAATCATCAGCTGATAGTTCCATTTAGATCTTACAAGGGTCACAGACTCACAATCTCTTCCAGTAACCTGATTTCTCTGATTGTCAGCTGGGTCTGTGGAGTGTGTGTCACTTGCTTTTGACGTCACCGAGTGCAGCGATGTGTTTAGGAAAGCAGAAGATGTTGTCACGTCTCACAGCGCATGCCGTGTGTCTCTGCACGCAAATGCAATGTCGCCGCTTTGAGGTCAGGCTTTTAGATAGAAAATGGGACACTCCTGAGCCTGCATAAAATACTTCAGGTCTCCGTGGTCCTTGAACAGTACGGAGAAAGGTGCCAACTTCTATCAGGCCATCTTTGTGTCTTCAGGTAGTAACAGCTTCTGTTCTCTGGAAGACTTTAAAAAGTCTTTGAAAGGACTTTTGTTCTGCACTCTAACATCCAAGAGATTAAAGTCTGCATACATTGCAGGGTAACTATTTAGACTATCCCGAAACCCATTGTTTAACAACTGACATCAAACATCAATGGCCGACTTCGCAGTCATTTTGGGGTGTCCAGTGGTTAGCTAAAAATGACTTCCATCCAAGACTTCCTTTAGCATGTTCTGCATTATTTACTGTCAAATTAGCTATTGGAGAAGCGTCCATGTATTCAGATAAAAAGAGAAGCAAAAATTAGCCCCTCTGGTTATGTCTGTTCACTCAACTTCAGCAGTATGAGCCGTAAAAAAGAAACATATATTCTCGTGATACATCTGCAATCAACGAGTCTGAGGTTTACTAAAATGACAACATCACGATGCAGATTTGTAAAAAATAAATAAAAATGCAAGCTTCTTCAGGACAGACCTGACAAAGCTGTAGAAGGAAATTACTTGTTTCCAGGAAATGTAAACTCTGATTGGAGTTGGATCTCCCGGCAAGAGCTGAGACAGAATCAAAAGTGAACCACAAAATACACTAAAGCTTAAAGGGGTTGTATGTAACTTTCAAAAACACTGCGTTTGTAGCGACACCGCATGGCCGTTAGGCGAACTGCACAACCTGTTGCTCGATCTCCCTCGCGTGCTCGTCGTACGTGCTCGTATGTACACAAACGAGCATCATCATCGGCCGCGAAACACTCGATATTTACTGACATAATGTTTACAGAGGAGGTAAGTGGTCATACACATGTGAAAGTCTGTGAAGGAGTCTGTGTGTCTGTATTCATTCTCCATCCTACAAACTGAGAGCGGGAGTGTGTGATGAGTTTGTACTGTTGATCTCTGTCAGCAGAGTGAGGAGGACGTTGAGAACATGCATAAAATGTCACTTCCTGGAGCTTTCGCGGAAAATACGACCCGGGGAAACTTGTGTGACCACTAGTAGGGCTGTAGAGCTGTGTTTGTTTTTTGGTGTCGGTCTCTGATATGTTTCAGTTGTTCACCCACAAGGACACATAGACTTAGACAGGAACATAGGTATTGCATTTTATGTCATGCTGATGGTGTCACACTATTCCTTGTGATGGTAATATGCACACACACACACACACACACACACACACACGCACACACACACACACACACACACACACCAAAAAAAACAGTGTAGAAGAAGAAGACTGCCAGTAAACAAACAAGGATTTCAATAATGTATGATTTTAAATATTCAAAGAGTCGTATTTGGAAATGTTTTGACAGGAAGAAAATGCACTCAACACCTTTTTAAGAGCACAAGGATACCCTCGAAGTGTTCAGAAAAACTAGGTAACCATAACCTTACTGTGCACAAGAAAACTTTACATGCCACCATCATAAAAAAAATATATATTTTTTATAATATTAGTAATGACTTTGGTGTTGGAATATGTCTTGGTAAAACAATTCAGAATCAACCCTGGACGAGGCTGTATTTAAGACAGAAATGTACACTATAGTTTTGAAGATCAAACATTGGAATGAAATTGTTGAGGAGCAAATGTGCATTTCAAGTGAAACATGTATTACCTTTCAGGTCATTCATCTGAATCAGAGTAACAGGACATTTTGAAGTTTTTGATTGTAACACATGTGTCTGTCTCTCGCAGAGCAACGATGTGGAGGGCAGCGCCTGGAACTGGATGTACTACATCCCCCTCATCATCATCGGCTCCTTCTTCATGCTCAACCTGGTGCTGGGTGTACTCTCAGGGTAAGTTTCTGTGTGCCTGGGAACACTTTCAGTCATTTCTTCATGGTAAAAATGTTCCATTTCTCTTAATATACATAATATTGTTTTGTAGAAGGTTTTCGGTTTTCATTTCCAATTAGAGAAAATAAAAAAGAGAAACGGTTCTTTTTGTTTGTTTTTTGCATATTGGGAATAAATATTGCAATAGTTGCACCCAGAGCCAAAATAAAGTAAAAAAAATGCAAAGAAAAGCCAAATTGTCACAAAAAAGTCAAACATTAATATAGTTCCAGATTTTAGAAAAATTAAACAAAGGAGGACAATTTATGTGTTTGCATCATGAATTTCAAGTTTGAGAAGCAGGTAGAAATCTTGAGGATTAAGTCAAAATATCAGGAATGCAGTAAAATGTAAACAAAACAAAAAAATATGTTTTATTATTTGTTTTACATTTCCATTAACCCTTGAAACGTACAAAAATAAAATATTTCTCCTTTCCTTTTTGCGTTATGCAATACTTTGCCATACGGTATACTTCTATATTCGTTGTGTGATTAATATTATGTTTGATGGTAAATGAGAAAAACAATTTAAAAATACACATCCAATGTGACCACAGTGAATTTGCCAAAGAGAGGGAGCGAGTGGAGAACAGGAGTGAGTTCCTCAAGCTGAGGCGACAGCAGCAGATTGAGAGAGAGCTCAACGGATACCTGGAGTGGATCTGCAAAGCAGGTCAGCGCACACGGACCTCTCATTACAGATAAACACTGACACACACTGCTTGTTCACATGTATAAACATGTAGAGTGAGGAAACTGAAACAATCCTCATGCAGTGTGCTAACAATGTGTCTTTTTTTGCACAGAAGAAGTGATTTTGGCTGAGGATGACACCACAGGGAACTTTGATGGTAACTTTTTCTCTCTTCTAATATATTTTTTTATTGAACTGTATACATGTTTAATACATTTCTTTGGGGATAAATAATGATACATGACACATTTTTGATACCTAAAATACATGGGCTGGTTTGGTAGTTTGTTTCATCTATGTATCTACAGCATCACTCAGCTTTATGTGTGAATGTGAGGTTGAGCACAATACACCTGCAAGTGACAAACTGTGAGAGAGAGAGAGAGAAAATAAAGTTATCAAGACAGACAGACAGAGGTGTAATCCTTTTTTTCTTCACCTAAGGTACAAGGCGAAGGCCAACCCTCAAAACCAAAAACAACAAGACGGAGCTGCTGAACCCTGAGGAGGGAGAGGACAACATGGGGGATGCAATAGGTAAGAAAACAGAGGGATCCCTGTGATTTCAACGTTGTAATTTGGTTTTCAGGAAGGTTCTGAGCATTTCAGAGGCATTGTAAAGAGGGCAGTGGAAATAAGAAATAAGCATGTGCGGCTCTCGCTACAAGGCAGGAAGTCCCATGGGTGCTTATTTAATTCATGGTTACCAGAAAGAAGAAAGGTAGCCATAGAGATTTTTTAAAATGTATTTTGTGTTATTTTGGCTAATTTAAGGTTCAGCCTCATATTTGATTGGTTAGTTTGGGTAATAATGTTAAAAAAGAAAAAAAAAAGATAAGGAAACCCAAAAATCGTTCCTTTCATTTCGTTTTCCTTGCAGGTTTTGCACGTTCCAGCATAAAGAGTGGTAAGGACGGATCCCATTGCAGTAAAAAGGAGCGGCGGATGCGATTCCTCATCCGGAAAATAGTGAAGACGCAGGCTTTCTATTGGACGGTGCTCTGCCTGGTGGGCCTTAACACCATGTGTGTGGCTGTGGTGCACTATGACCAGCCAGAGCTGCTCTCTGATTTCCTCTGTGAGTAAAAAAACATGAAGCATGAAACATGCAGTCTACCAGTATGCATGATATGAAGTATATGGAAAAACTGTATATCACCAATTAAAGGAACTTATCCAGGAAAACCGAGGACCTTTTAATTGTATGACGTGTTGAAATGCTGTAGTTAAAGATGGAGTCAGTAGCTTATTCCCTAAAAAATCACAGTAAATAAGACTCCACCTACAGTCCCCACTTATCTCTAGTATCGAGAATATGTATATATTTTTCCCTGCTCCCATTGAACAGCTCCTGCCTTACCACAACAGGTCCTGTACATGCAATGTCTATAACTCTGCGAAAAAAACTGTTTTTTTAACCAATGTTTTAGTTTTGGTATTAAGATAAAGAAGCATAATTGAAAACATCACCTCTTGGTGTACCACAAATAGAATATTCTGGCCTATGTCCAGTGTCATTAGCATATGAAGATGTAGCTGCCAATGGAGTCCATTCATCACCACACTGTCATACACCGCTGGGCTCGCACTACTTGACTTCCACTCATCTAACTCTCTCTCTCTCTCTCTCTCTCCCTTCTCTCTCCTCTTCTCTTTTGTTATTCCTTCACTTCACTTGTTCTCCCTCATTTTTTTTCTTTTCACCCACCTTCTCTGTTTCTCTCTTATGCTCTGTATTTACTGCATGTTTCTCTTCCTCTTTCTTTATCTCTCTCTGACCTCACTCACCATCACTTTTAACACACGACCCACTCTACCCACCCCTGCCTTGTCCTTTCTTTTATCCTTCTCACCTTCATCTCCTCCACTCCTTCCTCGCTTTCTGCCTCCTCTCTTTCCTTTCTCCTTTTCATCTCTCTCTCTCCCTTTCTTTCTTCTTTCCTTGCTCACTCCATCCCTTGCTAACTTGGTTCCATCTTTTCTTCCCTGTCTCCTACTCCCACTTGTTTCCTTCTCTTTTCCTCCTACCTTACTCCATTACTTCCTTCTCTCTCTTTCTTTCTCTCTCTGTCCTTTCTCACTCTTCTCATTTTCTCTTTACTTCCTCCCATGTTTCCTTCTCTCATTCATTCTAACCCCTTCCCTTTCACCCTACTTCCCTCCTCCTGTTTCCCCCTTTATCTCCTTGATCAACTTTTCCTCTCGCTCTTTTAACTGTCTTTCTTTTTTCTCCTTCTTTTCTTTCTTTCATTCCTCCTTTGTCCCTCCATTTCTTCTCTCACTCTCCTCCCTCCCAGTCTATGCAGAGTTTATCTTCCTTGGTTTGTTCATGTCTGAGATGCTGATCAAGATGTATGGTCTGGGCGTCCAGCCCTACTTCCACTCTTCATTCAACCGCTTCGACTGTGTGGTGAGCACACACACACACACACACACACACACACACACACACACACACACGCACTCACAATCTCGAATCTGATTTTGGATGACAAACACAACACTCAATTTAATCAACTGATGTGAGAAATACACTTTTCTCATGTTGCTCTGCGACAAATGAACAACAGGCAGATTCAGACTCATCAATACGTCTGCAATAACTGCATTCATTTGCCGTGCTCACATTGTGGCCGAGAGTTATTGGCAGTTTCTCTCGTGTTATATGCTGACATACAGAACATGGGAAAGTGACACCATGTAATGCTGTGTTCAGGTAAATGGAAGCAGATTGCGTTTGAGACTCTAAACTGCTTTGGCCGAGGTGCGTTATCTAGTTTCTTGTTTGTTTGATGGATTCAAACTAATTATCATTCATCAAAAATGTACAAGGTCATATTAACCAGTCCCTCCATATTGTTGCAATCAAGCGGTAACCTCTGTTGAAAATTGAAGCCAATGCATGAGTGCAAAAACCTGCAGTTCGTCAAGAGTCAGCTTGAGGCTTGCTGATGTTTAAGCCAGTAGGGCTCCTTTTAATAAACACCTCTGCTGGTAGTCAAGCATATAAACAAATCACACTGGAAATAAGTTGAGAGATATATAAACTGCTTGACTGCTGTCTCTAACCTACACGATGTTAATATGTAGGGAGGTATGCTGGAAGCTCAACTGGATGTATTTCTGTATGATAAGCAATCATGTAATTTATATACCAGAAATGTTCTTTCAAGGTCAAAAATCCATAAACAGCTTAATTAACACATTGTTTTAAATACAATATTGAAACCAATCTGTCCATTGTTAGTGTTCTTTTTTGTTGTTTGTTGTTGTGAACTAAAACCAGGACTTGTTGATAATTTGATTGTGTGCTCGTGCAGGTCATCGTGGGCAGTATCTTCGAGGTGGTGTGGGCCCTCATCAAACCAGGAACATCATTTGGGATCAGTGTGTTACGAGCTCTGAGACTGCTCCGCATCTTCAAAGTTACCAAGTAAGTCAAACTCATCGGCTCACTCATGCACAACTGAGACAATAGGAAAAATGAGAAGCATGGTAAAAAACTTCTATTGTGGTACAAACATTCCACAGACTGATCAGTTGTCTTTTGTAACACCTAAACAGTTTTGTTTTTTAGATACACTTCTTTAAAGCGCCCTTTAAGAAATCAATTCTAATTGGATTTGGCTTCAATGTTTGTCACAATGCTGCTTATTTGAACAAATATCTGGGGAGTCTTCTGATGAAATGCATGACCTGTTTTCCTGGGATAATAGCCCTCAGGGGTTAACTATGAAAAAAGTTAGAGCTGCTCAGAAAAGTAAGTATTTTTGTTAAATTGCCAATTTCCATGTAACAGTTTTTTTTGTTTTAAGCCACACACGTGAAATTAAAATAACGTCTACTGATTTATAATTGTGGGATTTAATTATACATTTTTTACCTTTTACTGAACATATGCAGATCAAATCTCTTCTATGTTATTTTCCATTTGTCGCCTGTTTCTTCTCTCCGTGTTTCTTTCATCTTTTATTTGTTTTTACTTGCTTTTGGCGCGTCCTTTATCTAACCCCCCTCTTCCTCCTCAGATACTGGGCTCCTCTTCGAAACCTGGTAGTTTCTCTGCTGAACTCCATGAAGTCCATCGTCAGTTTGCTCTTCCTCCTCTTCCTCTTCATCGTGGTCTTTGCCTTGTTGGGGATGCAGCTGTTTGGAGGACAGTCAGTATCAACACACTTTTCTCTATTAACTCTTTATTTGTTGTTTCTGGTTGTGTATGTGATTGTTCACTTCTTCTCTCTCTTCCTCTCAGATTCAACTTTGAGGACGGGACACCGTCGACTAATTTTGACACTTTTGCAGCAGCTATCATGACAGTGTTCCAGGTAAGAAAGAAACACATGAAACTATTTTTACATTAAAGGTAATTAGCCTTCACCTTTTCAACAAATAGCTATAGCTTCTTCTAAATGCACACATTTATAGTATTAAAATCTACTATGACCTCTTTTTACAAACCTAACTAGCACAGCAATATTTTTGACATCAGGCATCAAGACTTGGATCTGATTCTTTGAGTTTCTTTGGGAATTTGTGCTGTTTCAGACAAGAGGGCATTTGTAAGGTCAGGCGTCGATGTTAGACGAGAGGGCCTCTCTCCCTATCTGCCTTCTAAATCCTCCCAAAAGTGTTCAGAGAGTTCGAGGTCAGGCCCCAGTTCACTGTGATCTGTGTTATGTCTTGTTGGCCCCACTTTGTGAGGTCAAAAGGTCTACAACTTTTTGGCTAGGCTGTTTTTGTTCTTATGCGCCTTCACTTGACACTTACAGTTCAGGCAGATCTAGAAAGGCAGACATTTCAAGAACTACATTGTGGTAAAGGCCATTCTTCTTCTGTGTTTTGAAAAAGCATTTTAAATGTTCTTCAGTGGAAGTTTCAAAGATATGTGCAGGATTGTATACGGTTGATCGAAACTGGTGTTGATGAAAGGTTGTCAAAAATGTTGATGTTTGAAACTATAGAATCTCTGTTGATCAAAAGTATTAAAAAGCACAGAAGCTTCAAGAAACGGAACATTTTCAGTATATTATTAACCAAAAGCAAAAAGAGAGACAGAGAGCCCTGTCTACTGTAAATTGCATAAATACGTACAGTATCAAAACATTGCCAAATCATTTGTGCAATATAGACAGTGTGCTTGCAATTTTTGTTAATTAAAAACAAGATATTATCTAATATTTAGTTGCAGTGTATCGAAACATGTATCAACATTGTTAAATTTTAACTAGAATCATATCTAAGTTTAGTATTCTGTTATCGTGAAAATGTGAAACACATGTTCTGAATAACTATTGAGGATGTCCACATTGTTCCTGGGGCGTTGTGTGTGCAAATAAATCTCATTAAAAACAGAAGGTAATACATTCATGGTTATACATAAATAGTGTATATTAATTGATTAACTACCAGGACAAATTATAGTTAATAAACTCTACTTTATTCATTGAAAAACATCAGCATTTTAAACCAGATTGTAATTGGGAATGTAGATAAAACAATCCAAACATATTTAGTTAACATATTTAGCAGTAGGGTTGTCAAATCTGACCTTTTGTAAATGAATTATCTTATTTTCAAACTGTACGTATCCTTGTTCACAGTCATACATGTTCAGAACAGATAAAGCCCTTTTTTTAACATTAACTGATGCAGATGTTTTCATGTCATCAGGCTGTCAGAGCACTTATTCAGATCTAAATGTGTCTGTATTCTGTCCCCTCGGATGGGGACGGCTTTGTAAAGGAATGTTCGTGTTGACATATATTGTGTCTGGCCTGCCGTTACTTGTGATTCTCATGCGTAGTTTTACCTTTGACATTTAAAATTAAATGTGCCTCGTTTTTTACACATAAGAGACATCTGGAGAATCATTTTTTGAAGTTCTTGAAGTAAAAAAAAGTTGCAGAATGAAGCAGTGTTGTCCAACAGTCCACAGATGGTAAAGAAAAAACGAGGGAAATTGCAAACATAATGCTCATTTCTGAATTAATGAATAAAACTAAGAGTTTAAATTACTGCAGACTGAAGACACAAGTTCTAGCTTTCACAGGATGAATACCAATAAATGTCTTATTCTTTATATCTTCACACGTTCTAAATACATCATAGCAGTGCGCTGTTACCCTTGACCTCCTGGACCTGTGTAATAAAATCTCCTTCACCTCCTTTAGATCCTGACAGGAGAGGACTGGAACGCGGTGATGT
Organism: Labrus mixtus; assembly: GCF_963584025.1. Classification (NCBI taxonomy): domain Eukaryota; kingdom Metazoa; phylum Chordata; class Actinopteri; order Labriformes; family Labridae; genus Labrus; species Labrus mixtus. Next base: position 17,042,944 of record NC_083613.1, read on the forward strand.
ATGACGGCATCAAGTCCCAGGGAGGAGTCAATGACAAAGGGATGATCTTCTCCATCTTCTTCATCGTCCTCACACTATTTGGCAACTGTATCCTACCCCCAACATTTACAAAATATCAACACAAACATACAATATACATGCATGTGAGTATAAAATATAACACAAGCTCATATACCTATACGCATGGGCCTAACGTTGAACCGTGTCAGATATAGATAATGTCCTTCTAGTTTCCTTTCAGTTATTAAAGTCTCTCTTTTCTTCAATTTTCCTGTACCTGAAACTCAACACCTCTCTTCTTCTCCGCTCTGTTCTCTTGAGAGACCGTCCTTTCTTTTTGTCTTTGCATCAATTTTTCTTCTTAACTTTTGACACCAAGACACACTGCTGAACGTCTTCTTGGCCATCGCTGTCGACAATCTGGCAAACGCTCAGGAGCTCACAAAGGTACCGGATAAAACCAGAAGACATTCGTTCAATAAGCTTTTTTAAGTGACTAACATGAGAACTGTAATGGTAGATTCTGAAATAATCCACAAAACACTGAAATTCCACAAAGGTCAACTTTGATTGTCTTACAGTTTTGTCAACATTTAAGTAGCAGTTTTTGATTTGAAAACTGATAAACACATTTAATATTATGTACTTTTAATATATTAAGTGTGTTGAAATCTTAAACTGAATCATCCAAATGAAATGATTTTCTGCACCTGCAATAGGACGAGGAAGAACAAGAGGAAGCAGCCAATCAGAAAACAGCTATGCAGAAGGCTAAAGAAGTGGCAGAAGTCAGCCCGCTCTCCGCAGCAAACCTGTCTATTGCAGCGTGAGTACACACAATCAGAATTTACACAGGGTACACGGCAAACATACAAAAACATGCAAACACACTCATCTCAAGCATAACTCTATCTAAATGTTGTCTTCTTAGTTTCTTTTATGCTCTCAAAATAATGTTTTAATGTTTTTTGTAAACATCTGTTTTTAAAGGTGCTTTAACAATAAAGTTATTGAACACAGTTAGAAAAAATAAGAACATGTTAACACTGATGTGCAAAATGACATCTTACACACAAACACCTCTTGTTCTTATTCTTTGGTAGAATTCCACACACGGACAATAAACTGTTTCTTTCTCTAATCTGTCTCTGTGAACACTTTTGATTGGCAGGCATTCATATACACGTGACTCACACTCACACACACACACACACACACACACACACACCATCACACTCTCCCTCTTCTCATCCTCTATAGTCTAAACATGATTAAGTGATTGTTCTGAGAGTGAAAGGAACAGATTCAGGGCTTTGTGAAGTGAAAAAGAGCGAGAGGCGGACAGTCTGTAAAATCTGCTCTTGGCAGCAGAAATTCTAACAATAGAACACATCAAAAATGATTCTCTGTTTGAAGTCACTGGACTCTTCCGTCACTGTGCTGAAGTGTTTGGCTAGATTAGAAGTCACTGGTGGGTCTTTTGTGATACTCTAGTTACTTACAGTACAGTTTGATATTATCTTGACAGACATGTACAGTAACAGTGATATGCAACTTTTGTGGTTAAGATATCCTTTATTACTAAAGTGTTCTAGCAAACATTCTTCTATTCAAATGATACCTTAACAGTTGTATTATGTACTAATGAGATTAAAATGGTGATACTCACGAGCCGTGTGGGGGGGCTGTGGCTCAGTTGGTAGAGTTGTAAGGTTGGGGGCTCGATCCCCAGCTCCTGCAGCCACTATATTGTAATATTGCCGGTTATATTTTTAGAAATATTTGCGAGTGCAATGTTGAAATTTTAGTTAAAAAAGGCTAGATTTTGATTAAATAAAACTGAACTTTGAGATAGCTCTATTAACGTGTACACTTGCACTAAACTGTCCACAGACTCAGAAAGCTCAATCAGCTGCTGCCCAACATGTTCACTTTGTCTCACTTCAGTATCAGTGGAAATGATCCCCTCATATGTAGCCTGTATTAAGCGAGATACTGTTGTAAGCTGGTTAATTATAAGAACATAAAATTATTTTTTTAATCATACAATGATGTTCTAGTGACAAGAGTGATGATGACTGTTGCTGCTCGTTATCAGTTTTATTAGAGGGCTCATTCACTTGGAAATCAGAGTGTAAGTGCTGGTCAACTTAAACATACATTAAGTATGTTTATAGTTTAAAAGTGTTGTAATATTAATGTATCAATTTCATAAGGTCATCTGTCATTCTCCTTTAGTTTTTCCCTGACGAGGTAAACAGTGACTTGACACATTGGCTATTGATTGCCATTTTTTACTGTAACCTGTCGGAGCTATACCTGCCCCCTATACCTAGACAAACAGCCATAATGATTATGAAAAACTGTCATCTCTAACAGCTTCTTCCTTCCTCTACATTTCCCCTTTTCTTTCCTCTCTTTGCTTTTTAAAACCTCCTCAATCTCCTTTCTCCACTTGTTGTATTTATGAATCCCCCATTCTCCACCTTCTTATTACAACTCCTCCTGTAACAGTAAGGAGCAGCAGAAGAACCACATCAAGGGCAACATGTCGGTGTGGGAGCAGAGAACGAGTGAGATCCGGCGGCAGAACCTGATGACGAGCCGAGAGGCTCTCTACAACGAGCTGGAGCAGGAAGACTGGAAGGTCGAAGGGGAAGGAGACGAGGTGAGAATTCCTTCCCCCAAAAATGTCACTAATATACACATATATGCAGTTTACTCCTGATAAATATAATGAATGTAACTTATTTTGATTTTCATAATTGTGAGTCTGGTCATCATGACACTTTGAACAAAATAAGAGGAACCTGGTCTGAGATCTTTTCAATGTTTACATTTGACTTTTCCCTCAGGGCCAATGGTTTTTCAAGATCACTGGCCCCACCAGCGTATTTAAAAAAATTGATATATTATACCTGGCACTGAGCCAGTGAAAACACTGCCGGGCCAGCGGAAGTTGCATTCAGCTGGGCTGAGGTCTTTCAACAGTGCGTCCGGGCCAGTTATAATGTCGATCCCTGCTTGTACAAAATATTTATACCTCGCTAGTCCTTCTTCACACACTGTCTCCATTGGTTAGTTTACACACACTTCAACACACATATTTAAAAGAGAAACTTGAAATCAGGTTTCCTGACCTAAAACTTCTCACATTGCTGCAGTAATGCATGAGTGCATTCAAAGTGGTGTAAGAGCACTGCAATGAAGTTTAAACTAGTGGGTCAGTTGAAGTCCGCGTTTCAATGTTGTGTAAAGTAACTTTTTAATGAAATGATATGTATATAGAGTGCAGTGATCGACAGAGGAAACCCTGAACTAACACAAAGGCATAATGTGCTTTTTATCACTGTGTATTCTGGGTCATCCTGCACTTTACTAAGGTTTGTTTTCAGGGTGTAATGTCCCTTTAAGGAAGTGAAAAAGTGATGTTATTGCGCTAGCCACTGCTATATGGGACGGCTTGAAGCTGCGTGCTTGGAGGCAATGCATTATTAAAGTGGGGCATGCAGAGAAATTCAGAGCTGTGTACCCAAAGAAAGCAGTGGACTAAAAACTGGAGCGGGACGAAGTGTAGCACACTTCAAAAACAAGAAGATGATTAAGAGTTGACTGGATATGGCTTGGCAAACTGCAAAAGCACAGCTGGAGACTTTTTGGGGGGATAGAGTCATGGCAATTGTATATAAAATTGCTCACACAGAGTTAAAAAGATGGAATGTTTGCCCAGCTGTGATATCTGTGGCTCAGGGGAGGGGATCTCTTTGGGGAGGTTATGCAAGAATAACAAATTCTGGGTTTATTTTGGGTGAAGTTTGGCATAAACTACCTCAATGAAGGTCAAAGTTGGCCTATAATGTGTTCTTTTTGCCGACTTTGACGCAAACTTCTACTGCAGCAAAAACTGCAGCTTTTAAAATGTCATTTTCTTTAATAAAGGGGTATAAACTAGTTTGATATGCAAAACCAAACAAATGATGTCATATTCAATGTATTGTCCAGTTCTACACCAGTGCTTCTTAAAAACATGTTCCTTTAAAGGCAAACCATTAACATCTCATTTAGGAAATAAAAACAATGTCATATCTTCAAGATATATACAGTACACATGTGGCCTTTTGTGTGTGAAGTCTTTTTTTTGTATCTGAATTCTGAAGCAGCTCGGACTTATCCATTGTGCCCTACTATGATCCGACCCCAGGTACCATATCCACGGAAAGGACGTGGTGATATGAAGACCCACCTGGACAGGCCACTGGTGGTCAACCCGCAGGACAACCGCAACAACAACACCAACAAAACACAGCCAGGTGAGCTGCCTCTGGACCTGGAGTACCAGCGACAGGACATTGACCACGACCGTCGAGCAGCCCACCACTACCACCACCACCGTCATCACCACCAGAGAGCTGCTGGGACGGACGTTGGTGAAGGAGTCCAGGCGGAGACCCACATGGAGCATGGTTTAAGCTGCACGTCTTTAGGTAATGTTGAGAGCCAGCAGGGGGAGGAGAGGCACAGCCATAAGAGCCATCGGGGCCACCGGCACAGAAACCGGGAAGGCCGGGAGACTCGCAGCGTGTCTCCTCACCATCAGAGTGCAGAGGGAGAGTGGAAGCATGAACACAGAAGGTCCAGGCAGCACCGCAGGGCAGCCAGGGAAGGGGAGGAGGGCAGGAGGCACAGATCTAAGGGAACAGAGGGAGAAGGGGAGAAAGGCGAGGAAGGAGAAGGACGGAAGATGAGACGGCATCACCAAAGCAGCCATGACAAGAGCAGAGGGCATCGCAGCAGAAAGTAAGTGAAGGAAGGGTTTATTTTCTGTGTGTGTGTGTGTGTGTGTGTGTGTGTGTCTCAAACTACAACCTTAGTCTCTGTGAATGAATTAGGGAAGAAAAGTAACACTCAGGCAAGGAACTTTCACAGAACATTTGTGCGCAGTCTAGGGCTGTAGTCAAAACCCTTTTAACCAAAGTAAAGACATCAAGACAACGGTGTATCTAGACTGAACCAAGGCAGAGACCAGACCAATCAGACACTACAGGACACTCCTTAGCTCGTAGTTATCCAAGTCAGACTCTGTATCCTCAAATATTGTGCCGGTAACGCAGCCTATTTTAGAAAAAAAGCTAATGATGATGTAACTAATATATATCTTACCTCTATGTGACCTGTCTCATCACTGTGTATTGATTTAAATAAAGATACCAATCAATGCGCAATGATGAGGCAGGCCGCATGGAGGTTATGTATATTCAGCTACATTATCATTAGCTATTGCGGCTCACATTTAAATACTCCTGCTACAGAGGGAGAAGTGTATCACGTCATAGTAATGAAGCTATAACTTAGATAATGCACAGGCAATTTAGGGATATCCCCTCAATGTGGCCTTGACCAGTTTTTGAAATATAATCCTGAGTGCTCATTTACTGAGACTGTCTGAGTAGAAACGGAGAGTTTGAAAAGTTTAAAGACTGCTTCTGAGATGGAGAATGATCTTAAGTACTACAAAACTGGTGCCAACCGAGGGCTCTTTAGCTGCCTTTGGGATTGACTGCTTGGTTGCTCATCAGAAATTGGTTGCACCTAATTCTGGCTGGGATTAGACCACATGGATGGTGCATTCAAATGTTTTCAATAATTTGAGATGCTTACAACCAGATTTTGTTTTTCTATGTGTTATTCATGACGAAATTGCAACACTTCTGTGAACCACAATGCTTAATTGACTTTCATAATCTTTTAGTTTTTGCCGTACAGATTTTACTGATATGAAAGAAATTACATCCTTTTGGCCAAAAATACCAATACAGCCACTCAGACTTATTTCGAAGAGTTCAAAGGGTTCATAATGTAATTCTGTTTGTGTTGGTACCAATGGTAGAGAAAACTGTGCACATCTTGTGACATATGGTGCCACATCTGGTGTTTTTTGAAAGCTAATTCCCTCTATTACTTAACCCATTTCATCCTTATCCATGTGCCATTCCCTCTGCCGCTGATTTCTCCTTTTTCTTTCTGGCCTCTGTTCCTCCTTTGCTTCCCCTCCACCATCAGGGAGCACCGCAGCACCTGTCCCAGCCTCTCCACCACGAGGCCCATACAGCAGTACAATGAGGACCTGGACAACTTCCGCAACAACAGCAAGCTGGCCATCGCCTACGAGCACCCATACACCCTCCCACCGGATCACCCTGACCATCCCGACCACGTCAACAACCTGCTTAACTGTCGTGACGCTGACACCCACACCCTGCTCCACAGCATGGACAGCCTGATCCTGACCAGCATGGCCAAACCCGAGTACACTAAGATAGACATGCCGCCCGTCTACCCATACCCCTCCACCAACGCCATCCTGCAAGGTGAGGGTGTATTGTGTATTGAGACTGTATTTAAGAAGGTGATGCAGTGGATCGGCCATCCACCATTCTTTTTCAGTTTCATGTTTAAAAGATTAAAATGCAAAACAACAAATCCCAGTACTGCTGTATCTAACATGGACATTTTGACCTATAATTTAGCATGAACCTGAAACCAATATTCCTTTGTTCCTAACGGCATTAAAGAGTGGCACCTTACTCCCTTCTTTTGGTAAAAAAGCTAATTAATAAGGTTAGTGAATCACTAAAATATGAAATGTTTGACTGATAAAATGTGATAGCTGAGGAACAACGCCTTCAAAGTAATGTTGACAGCAACGCATTCATTGTTTTTTTTTAAAAATGTTTATTCCCAATGAATCATCTGACTTTCTCACATTATCACAGAGCCTCATTATCCTTAAAAAGATCATTAATGGTGAGAACAGACTGTGATGCAGACTCATTTGACACCTGCACTTATGTTACTGAGTAGCTGAAAACGACCAAGCGGGTCATCAAGGACCAAAGTGATGACATAAAGCCTAATCTTCCTCTGCAGTTCTGTGGACTATCATTGACATGTATGGACTGCTCTTCTGCTATTTTTACAGTAAAAAAAACACACAAATTCCCTTTGCATTATCAAAAACTCGCCGCTCACATCTCCTGACCGAGTTCAAAACATGTGGAGATGTAGTTTAACGGTATAATGAAATCAAACTTGAACTAGCAAAGACCAAGATATCACAACTTATGGTTCCAGGTAATGTCCAAGCTACTGTATGACAAACTGTTACCGTAGACCTTTTACGGCTGTTTTGCACAGTAAGCAGTAATCTCCATGATGAGTTAATTAGCTTATTGACAAAATAGAACATGCAGAACATGGTCTACTGTATTGTCCCCTTGACCACTTATCTTACTCTATGACGTGAATCCGGTTTTATTCAGTTTGCCTGATGAATACATTCAATGTTTTCTTTCTGTCTAGCTTTGCTAATGCTGACCTCTTTCTGTCTGTCTGTTCCTCTTCCTTTGTCATCTTCGTTTTACTCAGTAAACAAGAACGCCAACACTGACCAGAAGAAGAGCGAGGAGAAGAAAGAGGAGGAGGACGAGGGTGGAGATGAAGACGGTCCCAAACCCATGCCTCCTTACAGCTCCTGCTTTATAATGTCTACCACAAACCCGTAAGTATTTATATGTGTGTAAACCTTAACCTTAGTCAAACACTGCTGTTAAACACTTTATTTCTTATTTAGGACTAGTCTATGAATATTTTCTCTTTAGGTCTGAAAAATGCTGAAACAGTTTGGTTTGTCTGCCTTTCTCTGTCAACATTTGTGTGTGTGTCTGTGTGTTTGCGACAGGTTTCGAAAGTGCTGTCACTACATCCTGACTCTGAAGTATTTTGAGTTCAGCATCTTGTCCGTCATCGCTATGAGCAGCATAGCTCTCGCTGCAGAGGACCCTGTCTGGCCTGAATCACCTCGAAACAATGTAAGACATGGCTCTGCATGTACACGTGTGTTTTATGTGTTATCTTCACCTGCAAATGTGTTTGGGTCGACATCTTTTTAAAAAGAAATGACTCCTAAAGATATACAATTAGTTAAATCTTACTGAGTGAAAAGGCCTTGGCTGATTTTCACTAGTATATAAGTATGTGTTAAAGGTTGGTATTAATGATGTATTTGTACTACATGTAAATGCATCATTTAAGTGCTTCCCAATTGATTTTTAGTTAAAACAATATATAAGGCAGTAATGTGTGCTGTCACCTTTTGTCAATGGTGACCATCACATGTATACTGACTCACCAAATGTATCTGTGTAAAATCAAAAGAAACCAGAAACACTTGTGTGTTATAGCACCAGAGTAAGAATCATTTTTTTTATTTTTGTCAAAGAAAACACTGTAGAAGGAAACTGGATTCAGCAACTTAGGATCTGCTCTGGTCTTCTGTGTGCTTGATTATTTTTTTATTTGTCTTTGTTAACCTCTACTGCTGTGTTTCGTAGTTCTTTCTCAATGATTCATCTATCTACTACTCTCTCTCCTACTCTCTATTATAATACCTACATCTCACACTGTCGTGTTGCTCTGCAGGTGCTGCGGTATTTTGACTACGTTTTCACAGGCGTCTTCACATTTGAAATGTTGATCAAGGTAACAAAGTATCACTGTGTGTTTGTGTATGCATACTGACACATGTTTTAGTACCTTTGATTTGCATACTGTACATGTATGACTCTTGTTTAGGTTTTTAAAGCAAATCTAGTATGCTAATAATGTTTGTGTTGGTGTGCCTACTCGTGTATTTTGTGTTTGTCCTGAATGTCTGTTCCCATATCAATGACATCTGTATTGTTAAAGCTTTGATGTGTGTAAGTATGTAAATATATCTCTACCTCAGGATTGCCAACGATCAAAGATTATCCTCATGGAATTTTAGCCCTTAGTTTAAGCAATGAGCAGACAAGTCAATGCACATTTGTTAAATCACTTTATTTAATCAAGTTAATTTGGGGTGTGGGAACATCAGACAGGGATGCATTGGTTTAACAGTACTCGCAGATATTGGGACTGTTGACAAATACCGGTCCATATGCAAATAATGTGGTATGTCAGTAGCTGATCTTTATCTGCTAGTATTCCCATTGGCCCTGATTTTCAGATGTAGAAGATGTAGGAAACTGTTAGAATTGTCCTTTGAGATATGAATTTTACAAATTCACTCACAAAGAGGGGCTACCTGTCAATGTGACTGCTATTGGAAACCCACACACACACCAACAGAGATGTATTTTTTCTGCGACAAACAAACCAATAAGTCTCTTCTTATCTACTAAAAGTTTTGTCTACTACTTGGGCAGCCCTAGACTATTGCATGAATGTATGTTTTTTGTTCTAAAAGTGCTCCATGTCTTCCAGATGGTGGTGCTTGGCTTGTTCCTCCACCAGGGCTCCTACTTTCGCGACTTGTGGAACATTCTGGACTTTATAGTGGTTAGTGGTGCTCTGGTGGCCTTCGCCTTCACGTAAGTGTACCCCCACCCTCTCTCTCTCATCATTTCCATCAACCCACCCACAAACACGAAACACACATTCTTCCATCGGCAGAAAGACCCTCGTCGCCCAGCCTTGTGCGTTGGACACAACAGGCAAAGCTAATCCTTCTCCCCTATTTTCTCAACCTGCTGTACTTCAGAAATCATCACCTCATGTCCTTGTCTTTTTCTACTATTTTCTCTTCCTAGCTTCCTCCTGCTCTGCCCTCTCTTTATCTCCTTTATGTCTTTAAACCTTGTATTCTCTTTAAATGCTTTTTACCTTTCCCTTGCTCTTCTTTGCACTGTTCTTCTTTCTCTCTGCACTCTACTCCTGCCTTGTTCTTCTTGTAGCTATAGTTCTTTTCTGTCCCTCATTTTATTTCCCAAAACTTTCTTCTGTGATCTTGTCATTGTCACTTTCCATCCTCCTGTCGTCTACCCTTTCTCCATTTCAATCTTTGTTCCCACGTTGTTCATCATGACATCAGGCATCGTATCAGCAGGTCTTTCTCTGTTTCATTTGCATCTTCAACTGACATCCTTAACCAAACCATTTTCCCTAATGTTTTTAATGATCATCAACCTCTGACCTACACTCTGAAAAGAAAACAGGCCTTTTGTTGCTTTAATTTCCTAATGATGCAATCTGAAGGGTACCTAAAGGGGTACCAGAGGTACTCCTTCAAAACATTTTTAACAGTACTTTGACTGATGTCCCCGCCTTTTATATGGTGCTTTCACAGTTCCAAGTGTAGGACCCTTGAGGGCTGAAAGTATTTTTTTAGAGTGTAGTTAGTCTCACCCTACTGACCCCACAAATCTCATCCCTTTCCTGAAACAATCACCTCAAACCAGTCCCTCCCCTCATTTCCCTTTATTGTCTGACCGTGTACATGATAAACCCCCACCTGTTACCTTCTCAACATTTTCTTTTCCCAATCTTCCTTGCTCCTGTTTCCCTGTACATCCTACTTACCTATCCATGCCGCTCTGATATTTCCACCAAACAGGCCGTGAGTTATCCCTTCCTCTTTTCTTGATTTAAAAAACTTTGATCCTCCCCAACCCTTTCCCTAACAAAACTCCCCAAGACCTTTCCTGAAACAATTTCCCTTTACTCTCTGACCGTATACATTATAAAGCACCACCAACTTCCTCTCAACATTTTCTTTTCCCAATCTTCCTTGCTTCTGTTTCCCTATGTCCCCTACTTACCAATCCATGCCGCTCTGTTTCCACCAAACAGGCAGTAAGTCATCCTTTCCTATTTTCTTGATTTTAAAGCTCTGACCCCACCTGAAAGCAACTTTGTTGTAAACACTTCGCCAAATCTAGTCTGAGACAGTTTTCTTAAAGCAATATCAACCCTTATTTCCCACTTTTGTCTGACCTTTAACAATAAAAAGCACCACCTGCTTCTTCTCAAACATTTTCTTTTCCCAATCCTCCTTGCTCCTGTTTCCTTATGTGCATTACTTACAATCCATGCCGCTCTGATATTTCCACCAAACAGGCAGTGAGTTACCCCTTCCTCTTTTCTTGCATCTCAAATCCTGATCCCCCCTTAATCTGTGCCTACCGACCCTCCCCACTCTTAAGCTTTGGTTCCAGGAAGCTTTCAACACCCTCATTCATAAGATTCTCTCCTCCTATGTATCATTACTATGTGATACCTGATTTCTGAACTCATCCCTCTTACCCCTCACCTCTTATTCCTAACAAACAGCAAATAGAGAACAAGTGTCTTTCAGTACCTTCAGAGGTCTTAGTCAACTTTTTCCGACCACCTTTTTTCCCCAACCGAAAATGGGCACTGCCAGCACAAAAAAGGGCGGTATTGGAGACAGTCCCCTTATACTCCAACTTGCTTCAGAAAATAAAATTGCAAACTGTGCATGAAAAACCAAACATCATGTTCAGTCCAATTCTTCCTGCCATCTCACAACGCTTCATAAACCCAGAGTATACTTTAGAAAATTAAAACAAATTAATTCAGATCAAAAGAGAAGCCAATGTTGTGTGTTGTTGAATTTTATAGAAAATCCAAAGCAAGACACAAATTAAGACAGAAATTCACAAAACCCAAAGACTTATTAGTCTTGAGATGCTACTGACATTCTTTGATACATCAAAAAGGCACAAACCGAACTTCTTTTTAAAACCAGGAAAAGTTTTGCTAGTCTTGTCCTCCATTGAAATTGACATTCTCACAAGACATACAGGTGCTTTGCTGCTGAAAAATTAAGGGCAAAAGTAAGTTTCCAACTGAGTAATGCTGGCATAATGCCTTGCTAAGTCTGAACTACCGAACAGATCATCAAATAGGGAACTAGTGAACTTCAATTGGCTAGAAGTGGTAGTAAATTAAATACAAACTGTCTGAACACATCTTAAGCAGTCAACAGCCATGCTAGCACTAATATGAGGCTGTACCTACTGTAGGTAAACTAGTATTTTAATATTACTACTAGCTCTAGTATTCTAACTTCTTCACACAAACACAATGTACTATAAAGATAAAATATTCCTAATCCATCATCTTGGTTTAGCTTGTTAGCATGCATTAATTGAATTTACATGCTGTATGTTGGGAACAAGTGTGGCCCATTGCTTCCTAGCTCGCTGTTTCCCCCACCCAACCCCAGCTTCCTTCCTTGTCCAAAATAAACCCCCATATTTTTTTTAGTAATCCCACTGATCCTTCAAAGTCAATCACACACACCTTTCCACCCAATCTCTCCAACAACCATTAAAGCCAACATTCTGCTGTCCAACCTAGCCACACCACTCTCTCCTGCCTCTTCATCTTTTCTCGTCCTTTCTGCTGGAAGTCCCTGCCAGTCAGTCTGTGGGGGTGAGGGCGCCCCAGACACCTTTAACCCTTTAAGTGCCCAGGCTATCAGTTCAACACAGGGAGGAACACCCCCAAGGGTCATCGCCTTGCCCTCCCCTTCCCTCTCCCCTCTCTTTTTTATCCACATACACTCAAACATCTGCACTCACCCATCCTTCCGACTATGTATACGTACCCGGAGGCTCAGGTATTTAACTCTCCTTCCTCTGCACGACCCGGGGAAATCATACTGAGCAAGGGAGGGAAGGAGGGAGGCATGTTGGGGCAGGATGTGGCAGGTGGAGTTATTTGTCTTTATGCTAAGGTAGTATATAGTAAATACATAGTATGTATTCAAAATGTAAGATAAATGATACTGGAAGGACTTATTGTGTGTTTGTAAATGAAAACTGAGAGTGATTGAGAGAGAATTAGAGACACTTGTGTGTGCATCCTCCTTACCTCTGTTGATGTCCAGTTAGGGCTGGGCAATATGAACCAGAACTACTTGTTAATGTTAAGGCAACAAAACGTTGTTACGTTCTGAAAAATATACAGTAGTTAAGATGAAATATGTATACGTTTGTTACTGTGAGTATTTACATAGTTTGTCTTAATTGACCAATCCCTCTTTGAGGATTCTTATGTCCACCACATTAGTCATCCACGTATTGACTTTCAATTGGCATAATTTCATTTGTGCTGACATGTTATTTTAACACATTACATGTACCGACCCCTAAATGTGGTTTCAAGATGTCTTTTGTATTTTTTTTTTAAATACAACAAAATTTCAAATGAAAAGCCTCAAATTATCACCAGTCACAGGTTCTCAAAATGAAAATCATTATTATCCAGCAAAGAAGGACATGTTCAATCAAAGTTAAATATTACTCAACAACTAGTTGTGAATTGATAATCACTCCGCTGCATCCTCCACAGCATGACTCCTCGCCAAAGTAAAGATGCCTCCTCTCCCTCCTCTGCTGGTCTCTTCTCGTCTCTCCTCCTTTCCCTTGCCGTACCTTTGTTTTCTTCTGTTCCCTCCATAACCTGTCTCCCTCTCCTCATCCTATTTCCTCCTTTACCTTTTGGCTCACACCACCTGCTCCGAGGCTGAGCTTTAGTACACATTATGCTCCACAGACTAGTATTTCACTGTGACGCATGATATTGTTCCAAAGCAGGTACATGACGGAACCATTGTCGACAAGGAGTATTAGCATGATCAGAGTGCAATGGCTTCACATTTAAATGGGTTTTAAACACAACAAATAGTGCTTCTTGCTCCCTTTCATCCTCCAGAAAAAAAAAACTCTGAATGAAAAATTGAGAGCTGCATGCCGTTGCAGGACTCTGTGAGAATGCATTTTCATTCTGTCAATGGTGTGTGTGTATGGGATAATACACACAAATCCTGGTTTCTTGAGTCTCCACTCACTATGAATTTCCTGAGTTTATGTCATGTGCTTGAACATGTCAAGAGAACCTGGAACCAGCCTTTTTTTTCCTGCCACTGTGCAGATGTGCATGCAGAAGAGCTTTGATAAAATCCCACTAGATGATTGCACATCTAATGAGGGCAATTTGTGCTGTAGGCCTGTTCTAATTGATCATTATGGTGTGATAAAATATAATCGGTGTAAATGGATGCAGCAATCGAGATTCCTCTTCCAACTGTGAAGGTAATTCTTCATATAGCTGGTATAGCACTGCAGAAGGCTGCCAGGAGGGAAGGAGGGTTTGTACATGCAAAGGAAATGTGGAAGGAAATATTGTAATCAAAGAGTAATGAGTGTACTACAGCAATGTTTAGATTAAATGATGAATTATTTCTACTTTTAATATTATTATGTCTCAGGTTATTGACTTATTTGATCATAGCCCTTTTCAGATTATATATATAATCTTACCATAATATTTAATTCATGTTAAATTGAAGTGACATTTCTTCCATAAATGTACACACATTCACTAGAAAGCTGCTTGCTATGACATTATAATCTACTGTATATGTGAGCCTATACTGGTGAGAAAAACATGTGAAGAACCGAAAGCTTTGTAAATCTGAATAAGCATTTTTATTATTAAAATGCAGCATAAAGGAAATGCAGTTGAAACTTACCTCTTATTCCAACAATTTGGCCTACATAATTCATTTTTTAAAACAATTTTACAGCGTAGAACACAGTTGCTGTTTTTTTCTTTTAGAATATTTGCAACCTGTTCATTAGCATAAAGTATTTATTACAGCTAACATTCTTGAATTAAGTGACAGTGTAGTCTATCCAACCAAAATGATAATACTCAACATTTTTTAATCCATGCAGTTGGACAACCACAAGCCATTATTATGTTATAAAATCAATCCATACAACATTTATAAATAAAGATTGATACACCGTGTAATGTGAAATATGCAATGTGAAGGAAAAAGGCTATATATTATACATAGGTCATAGTATGCAGAACACATATCATTGACTCTAAGTAGACTGGTATGTAGACTTTCCATAAACTGATAATTGAGATGATAGATGGGTGTGGGTGTGGGAGGAGGAAGTAGAATAAGAGGGAGAGATGTGTGTACCAGAATGGGTGTTGGGGATTTCTTAGCAGGTATTTCCATCTTGCTGTCCTTCCTTCTTTGTCTGTCTCTTATATGGATGTACTTTTTCTTTCCTGTTTCTGCCAAACCCCCTCTCTCTCTCTCTTGTGTCTGTCTTTGTGTGTTTCTCTCTCTATCGATGTGTGTCTCTATTTATGTGTGTGTGTGTGTGTGTGTGTGTGTCTGTCTTTCTATCTATGTGTTTTCCCTCCCCTTCCCTCCTTTTTTTCCCCTTCCTCCTCCTTCTCCTTCACTTCCTCTTTGGTCTCTGTCACTGTCTTTCTTTCTGTCGCTGTCACTGACTCTTGCTGTGTCCACCTTCGGTGAAACTCGACAGGAGCAGCACCCGGTAAAGTTCTTCCTCATCCCTCCTCCTACTCCTCCTTCCTCTGCTCTGCCCCCTGCTCTCCACCAACCGGATCAAATTGGCTTCTCTCTCTTTCTTTCTTTGTTCTTCTGATCGTTCGTACTCATTGTCACCACATTGTACCGTCAATCAATCAGCCTATTGTACCGTTCCTTGTACTTTCTGTGCCACAGAAAACCATCCAATTTGATGCCCTACATTTAGTGCTAGAGGTGTCGATTGTTTGATGTTCATTTAAAGAACATTTTAATTTTAAGCTGCAGTGAAGAATGTTTAACAGTAAAAAAAAAACACATCAAACGTGAGACTCAAAGTGTGTGTGGGAGCGTGCATGTGTGAGTTTTTGTGTTTGTGTGTATGCATGTGTAGGGATACTTTGAATTCTTACTGGGCTTTACTCTAATACTCTGCTGCTGCTCCGATAGAGAGACCTCAGTCCTACTCCACTTCTTAGGGGGAAGGCCTATTGATAATCGATCAAGTCTCACTCACACAGACACACACACATACACAAATACACACATACACATAGTACTTCCAAGGCTCAGACTCAATCAATCAGCCTGGAATTGAATTGTCTTACGTTTTCTGCCACGGGAACTGCGTTCATAGTTAAAGAGTGAGCCTTGATGGACAATCTGTGTTCTGCCTAGGTTTGGCAGGCATCAAGGCGCCCCCTTCCTATTTTTAAACAATGCCCATAAACTCACTGTAAAGATCAACTCGACTTTTAACTCCCTTGACACCTCAATTTTTCAATATTGTTCAATGGGCACACAAATCATTAGCACACAAATCATGAGCAGAATGTTCAGTTACGGGTTTGGGTTATGAAACATGGGCATTAAAATTCACTATTGAGGGAGTTTGTCTTTTGGGCCATAATCAATTCCTGCGTTGCTCTCATGGCTCATTTGATGCTATTGGTGCAACTTGTTTGTCGGTGTTGTTTGACATGCGATATCGTGTTCAGAAAACGACATCCCATGTGCCAAGAGTCTCACATAGCCTCTGTTTTCCGTACTTGCCCCGTGCAATTAGGTTTCAGTAGCTGAAAACAGAATCCCTAAAACCCTTTTCTGAAATGAAAGGAAGCTATGTGAAACATTTACTGTTCACCAGATCAACATAATCCTGTCCATGTAATACGTAAAACTTCATGTGATCACATCTAAAACTCTCATTTCTTCCGAAGAACCGATAACAGCGCTACACTGAAAAAGAAAGAAAGAGGTTTGGCTGGGCACTCTGCCGGGAGATGCCTGTCAATATGGAATGAGCAAATGTCTATTGTTTGATGGTGAATGTTATAATTTCAATGCTGCTTGTTGGTGTCCATGAAACCAAACAGTCAGGCTACTGTTCAGTGCTTTACCTCCCACCGGTTTCATGTTTGACGTGCATTCAAATGTTCATTTTCTCTCCAGCATAAGTGACTAAGATTTTTGATGGACCATGTAAATGCAATGTACAATTTCTACAACTCTGACATCTTGTGTTGCTTTAATGACTGTCACTGGAGGGGTTGTTTTTAATTTAACTTACTTGTCTTAACCCTTAAGACAAAACAGTTGATATTAGCAAATAGTTTGGAAGTAGTCCTTTATATTTGTGCCATCTCTTTATTCACCATTTTCCGCAACAGCCATCTTCCACTAATGTCTTGTTAAGGGTGGGAGGCTCAAGTACTGTAATTATGTTGTACTTTCAGGAAAGCAAACTGTAAAAGATTTCTTTTTTTGTTGCTTTTTTTTTTTTAGCTTGTGAAAACATGTTTTTTAAATGGATGGTAGAAATTAAGTGAAAACAACATTTTTATAACCGAGATAGTACAAACAGCTTCCTAGCTAACTTTGTTCTGAGTATGTAGGCCTATATAAAAATGTTATGCACGGTTCAACAAAATCAGTTGTTAGCCTAATGATAGCTGGGAAGTGGTTGAATGCTAACCAACTTTATTTGGTAACACTTATAAAGTCCTGACAGCTCAGTCACAACCGCTAATATTAGAAGAACACTTTCCAGCTAAGCTAGCTGGCTTGACTGTTAGCTAACATAAGCCTTATATCATGAAACCCTTTAGCAGGCTGTTGTCTAGCAGTAGCAATTAAAACTTGAAATATGACTCCATGTCGGGAAGTTGTGACATAATAACAAGACCATTTTAACAACAGAGCAGTAGCCTACAACATTAAAACAGCATCTGAGCTTCCCAGTTGTAACATGACATCAGAAGGAAATGGCTGTCGCGTGAACAAGGTGAATTCCACCATACTGCCCTCTAATTGAATGTTGTTGTTGTGCTTTTGCTGACCTCCAGGGGGAGCAGCAAGGGAAAAGACATTAGTACGATCAAGTCCCTTCGTGTGCTGAGGGTGCTACGTCCTCTTAAGACCATCAAACGACTCCCCAAATTAAAGGTAAGGCTCCTCTGAATTCAGCAAAGACGGATGTGTGTAAACACTTATTAAAGTGTTTTTAACAATTACACTTTGAAATTTTAGTTTTCAATTAAAAAAAAAAGTTATTGGCTCAAAGGATTGAGGTATTTTGGAAAGAAGAATTAGCTGCTCAAATATTTGGACAACAATTTGTCTCTTTGTCTTCAAAGCACTCATTTATTTTTAAGGCTTTTAACATTGATTTTTTTTTACAATTAAAATGGAAAAACAGGCCTGTCATTAACAGATAGTTTAGGGACCAACTTCTTGGTCTTGCTTTTATTGTTTTCTCTTCAACACTGACACCAGCATTTCTCCGTATGTATTTAAAAAGCTTCCATTTATCTTAAATTGCTACATTGACAGGGCACAGTTGGAAACACATAATTCAACATTTTAAATTCATAACATGTTTTGTGCCTGTAAGGGTGGCATGGCCCTTGAAATATGTAAAGGATTATTTTAAGGCTGTATACTGTTCTGAGTCTTCAAAATCAGCTGTGTACATTTCCCAAACAACAGCTAGCCAACAGCTAACATATGTTTTAATTGTCTTCTGCTTGTAGGCTGTGTTTGACTGTGTGGTCAACTCTCTGAAGAATGTGCTGAACATCTTGATCGTGTACATGCTCTTCATGTTCATCTTCGCTGTGGTGGCCGTGCAGCTCTTTAAGGGCAGATTCTTCTACTGCACGGACGAATCCAAAGAGTTTGAGCGCGACTGCAGGTTGGTTTATCCATATTTGGTTTAGTACTGTTAGCGCACTATAAATTCAGAACAATAGTTGTTTTCTTCATATTTAATATGAAGTGACACCCATAACTAAAAGCTTACCAGATCGATCAAAGATTGACCCACAGTTATAAATATTTCACATGAAATTGACATGAAAAGACGTGTGGTACTTTTCATAGTAGTGCTGTAAAAATGTTACTCAAAGATGGTTGAAGATCAAATTGTATTTATACATATATATATATATATATATATATATATATCCATTTAGCAGATGTAGGTCATGTTGTAGCTCCACACTATATTAGTCAACTTTAACAAACTTTATCACAGTGGCTTTAAAATGTGTCCTGACAATTATGCATAATGTTTGTCTTATAATCCATTTTATTTGAATCTACCAGACTGATTGTTTGAAGGAACTGGACTTTTTGAGGGGCTTCAGAAAAAGGGAATAACATTGTTTAATTTAAATGAATAGAAAACTATGTGTCACCAAGGCGTTTACACTCATAGAACTATCCTGTGTAATACTTACAAAGAGCGGTTCTCATTCATTGCAACAGATACTTTGCAAAAGTATTTGTGTGAAAATATAGCAATGTGGGTGTTAACTCCTGTTAAGAGGGAGACATAAATCAAATGGTGTCAGCTGTGCAGATGCTGCCATCTTGAGGAGTTTCTGGAAATTGTATTAAGTCTGTTTTCACTGGAAAAACTGTAGCAAACCGTAAAATCTCATCATGTTCAGCGATAACCAAAATGTTCTGCACATCAATTTCGGAATGTTTTAACCATTTGATACAAATGTGTTTTTCTTCTGAAACTTTGTGTGTTCACTTCAGGGGCGAGTATTTGGATTATGAAAAGGATGAGGTCAAAGCTCTGAAGCGGGAGTGGAAGAAGTACGATTTTCACTACGACAACGTGGCTTGGGCCCTGCTCACCCTCTTCACTGTCTCCACTGGAGAGGGGTGGCCGCAGTGAGTGGATTAACACACACACTATTTCAAACAATTGCTATAATACTTACCAATTCTTGTTCTTATTATAACCATTCCTTAACCATCAACTTTGTTCATTTTTTCAATCATATTTATCTTCTCCTCTTGCAGGGTGTTAAAACACTCAGTGGACTCCACCTATGAGAATCAGGGCCCTAGCCCAGGTTACCGGATGGAAATGTCCATCTTTTACGTGGTGTACTTCGTTGTCTTTCCCTTCTTCTTCGTAAACATCTTTGTGGCGCTCATCATCATCACCTTCCAGGAACAGGGGGATAAAATGATGGAGGACTACAGCTTAGAAAAGAATGAGGTGAAGGAGGAATCAGGGGTCAAATGTTAGAATTGGCAACATTTTCAAAAAGCAAAAGGGAATGAAAATTCAAAAGTAAATATTTTCTCTCTCCTCTCCAATTCTTTCCTCCTACAGAGGGCGTGTATAGATTTCGCCATTAACGCCAGGCCTCTGACTCGCCATATGCCGAAGAATAAACTTAGCTTCCAGTATCGCATGTGGCAGTTTGTGGTGTCCCCCCCCTTTGAGTACAGCATCATGGCTTTAATCGCGCTCAACACCATTGTCCTCATGATGAAGGTACAAGCCTGCTTCCCATCCGTTATTATTGATTAACAGTACATATCTCATGTTTTGAATTATATCTATGAAAAGTGTATTTAGTTTTTGTAATTGCCATTTCCAGAACACATTTTTCCCATTTGATTTTCTACTTTGCTGCTTTGTTTGATTTTTTGACAAGCAAGTTGCTTGTACAACACTCTACGCTAACAGTGCATCACCAAAAGGCAGACAGACAAAATTAGTAAACTACTTGTTAACAGAGAAGAGCCCCAAAAAGCTAATGAGATTGTAAGTTCCCTCCGAACTTAATGTAAACAAAAGAATGAAAAGAAGGTCCATTTTCTTCATCACCATGGATCATCAGATTACCTTTTCCTTCATACCATATCAACATATTTCAACTTTTTTAAAGCAACGCTTGTCCTTGTGCTTCTAGTTTAACGGTGCATCAGATACCTATGATGAAGTCTTGAAGAACCTTAACATCGTGTTTACCACATTCTTCCTCATGGAATCAATCCTGAAGATCATCGCTTTCGGCCCTCTGGTAAGGCTGTAAACGTCATCCCATTATTAATTTATAAAGAGGGTTATTTCAGTAGACAGATCCAGAGCATGTTCTTCCTGTCCCTGAACAACCCTGAGCATATCGTGCCGAATGGCAGACACGCTATCAGCCTCTATCCAGTCTGTCACCACGGTAACCCCACCACCAGTGGCCAGGGGTGTGTAATTGACTGCCCTCCACAGGCTTCAGCTCCACAAGGTTGGGATTGGTTACCTGAACCAGCTCTCTGTCTTTTTTTAATGTATCTTTTTTTTTTCTTTTCCAACAGAATTACTTCAGAGATGCCTGGAACATTTTTGATTTTGTGTCCGTCCTTGGAAGTATCACTGACATTTTAGTGACAGAACTAGGGGTAAGTGCCGAGGAGATTTTGAAAACTGTACTATTTGGTTGCAGCAGAGAGAAGTTTGTGGTTTGTCACATACAACTGGTTCCAAAAATTAAGTCTGTCTTCGATTTAATATCTGTTAACTGACTTTTGATAGATCTTTGTTTTCATCATCGGTTATAACATTTCCTGTTTACTCTTGGTGATAATATGGTAACACAATCATATACATTTTCTGTAGGAGCCTGTTGGACAGTAGATTGACATATATTATAATACATATATCTGATGGATAGAGCACAATATATCTTAAGCATAACTTATCATAGAGCCCAGTTGTTCAAGATTCAAAAAACTTTACTGTATCACATAGTGACAGAAAATTGTTTTGTTCAGTCTTGGACTGGTATTAAGCAATCCTTCAACACTAAACTCCAAATGATTATGAAGTCCAAAGGGTCTACTTGTATCTTTCAATCACTGAAGTGAAGTACAGCTCCAGAAAAGACCTGTAAAGTTTAATGTTGAGGGTAATGTAGGGATTTGTATGAATGACAGATTGTGCCGTTAATGTGATGTTACACAAATTCATATTAACCTTATTTTTGACTGTGATTTATTTGTATGTCAGCATGTTTGTGTATTTTATTGTTATAAATATATAAGTGACCATTTGTGAAATTGAATAGAAAATTTCAGCCCCTCTCTGAAGGCCAGATACGTTAAATAAATGGGCCTTTATGTTTTGCATTAACTTCTACGCCTATTATTTAAGTCTCTCTTTCAGCAGGACGTTGGTGACCTATTGGTTAGATTGCACATGCCATGTAAGGAGGTCATAGACTTTCAAGTGGGCAGGTTTGGAATCTGACCTGTAGTTTCTCCGCATTTGATTCCCTACTCTCTCTATCCCAGATTTCCAACTCTATCCATTGTCCTGTCTCTTAAACAAAGGTTAATAAGCCTGAAAATATATCTTCAAAAAAAGTCTTTCTCTAAGCCACACTGACTCAATTGGAAGTTGTTGAGCTGATTACTGCCCAACAAAACTTTGTTTTCAGATTATTAAAGACACCTTTAATTTACTTCCTCTCTGTCTGAGCAGACTTTAATCGCTGTCTGTCTCTGATCCTGAACTGATCATTTCAGACATCTTATTGATTCCATGCCAGCTTGAAGCATCTAACCCACTGGTTGAGCGGAGCTCTTCTTTCCACAAGCTAGCTAATTAGGTAGAAGCTTCAAGTGATCACAAAGTGATATTGACATGTTGCTTGGTCCAATAGTTCTCTTGTTTGAGCTCTTGAGACTATTTTCTCCCAAAAATTCTTGGACCATATTGTTTGTAAAAAGCCAGTCCCTTTTATTTTATGCTACTGACAGACAAGACAGCCAACAAATCATAGAAGCCCTGCATACAATAAAACAAGGCAAAACTGTTAGGCTCACTTGCTAAAGAACCCCAATAGCTTATAAAGACATACAGATTTATCTTCCAAACTTGGAGAAGTCAATTTACTCAATGCAACTTATTTTGTCTGTTCCAAAATGGAATGAGTTCCTGCTTTGTCCCTTATTCACTCGTCCACCCAGTTTCATTTAGTAGTTTTTATGTAATGCTGCTGAGAAAAAGCCATTACATCATTAGCCATAATTTCCATGGTGAGAATAAGAAGTATGAGTCAGTGAGAGGAATCATTCACTTAAATACATTCATGGTTTAAATTAAAATACATTAACAAAGCAACATGAGATACCTTCATAATTTGGAAGGGGAACAGATCCCTGTCTTTGACCACTTTGAAATAAGTTTATTTCTTATCATTAGTTACATTATGCATTTCCTGTAAATCTGGCATCAAAGAGGGGCTGATCTATTGCATCTGTTGTTGTTTGACTTGAAGTTCACTGCCTTTTTAATGACACCCATAATGATTCCGTCTTCCTCTTCTATCTCTTTACATGCTTTCTTTAAACTTCTCTACTTTGTTGGCGCCCTACACCCACTCCCCTCCTCCTCTGATAAAATCCATCCAATCAAAATGCACTATGAAATCCTTCATTGTGTTCTCCATCCGTGCTGCGCCATGACATGTGGTGGTGGTGCTGTTATGATGATGATGATGATGATTATGGTGGTGGTGGTGATGGTGTGCTTTTGGCCCCATGCCCCTGACCAATAAAACACACGA
Source organism: Labrus mixtus (assembly GCF_963584025.1). NCBI lineage: Eukaryota > Metazoa > Chordata > Actinopteri > Labriformes > Labridae > Labrus > Labrus mixtus. Next base: position 17,066,023 of record NC_083613.1, read on the forward strand.
TGACACCCCCCCCCCCCCCCCCTCCCCCTTTCACTCACAACCAAAATATATTTAAAACAACAACACAAAAACCTCCCTCCCCATTCATCTTTCTACATCTTCAAACATGTAGAATCTGGTTGGTTTGTAATATATCTCTCAAAGCTCTCGGCTGCATCCTCATTGGTCATGTGTATCCCAGACCCATTCCTTACCCCCAATCATCCCCTTCCCCACGACCACTTTAAACCTCTGATCTCAGTGCATGCGCTCACTGGATGTTAATCTTTTAAGTTTTGTACCTGTTGACATAGAACAGTGCATTGTTAATGTAATACACTGCTACAGCATAAAAACACTACATAACCTTAGATAACAGTTGTAACGTTTTGTACATTAATTAAGCAATATCAAATGACAGGAAGTGATGTTGTACTTAATGTCAGTGCTGTTGTGTTTCATTCAAAGGCTTGAGGCTTGTTGGGTGATTCTGAAGATCATCACAGCAGTGCTGATGATCAGTACGAGATCACAACCTTGAATGTGATATGACAAATAGTCAAATAGTAGTAAATAGTAGTTCCATAACCTACATGTACCTTGTGGTTAACTTTTGCCAAGCAATTTCCTTTGTTGTTTGTGTCCATGGTAACCACATACCAGCTACTTAGGGTTACATATATTTATTTGTTTCAGTTATTCATAAAACTAATCAAGCAATTAATCCATTTAAAGATGTTTTCTTTTTTCATTGATAGAATGAAATCAAACTATCCTAGTGCAGCTAATTAAATTAAGTACAATTAGTTTATTATTTGCTTGGCGACACTGGCGCAGACTGGTCTGCATGTGGGCCAGATCTTTTTTTCTCAAGTTTGCTGCCGTGCCAAACCATGCCTGCACTGAGGCTGTATGCTAGATCGTCGTCCCTCCTCCTCCCACCTCTCCCACCTCATGCTTCTTTCTTGCCTTGCCTGTTAACCACACAGTGCAAGGATATCACCAGAGAGTCTGGCTGCTGAAATTTACATTATTCTCTCTGTGACTATGTTAAAAACATTTTTAAAAAAATGCAATAAAATCCAGCAATTCATTGGACTGAATCCTTAGAAGTTCCACAGTGAGTGCCAAACCATTAACTAGTTCATGCTGGAACAAAACCATGAAAAAACTATTATCAACAAACCAGTCATGCCTGGTTGTGGAAAGTACACTTTGTGTATTTTTAAAGATAAAGATTTTCAATGCAAAAAGCATGCATTAAGCGAAGACAGTTTGTGATGGACGTAAGACCAGTTTTCTGGGCAGAATGCCCAGAAAACTGGTCTTACAGCCCATACAGTAAAAAAAAGTACGGCCCATACAGTAAAAAAACTGTTTATAGTAAAATAAAAAAATCAAGTGTGAAAATACAAGGTTATCCAAGTCACATATGTGCTGTTAGAGAAGTTAGATGTCACAGCCCCAAGCCACGCTCTTCAGCGTGTGTGTGTGTGTGTGTGTGTGTGTGTGTGTGTGTGTGTGTGTGTGTGTGTGTGTGTGTGTGTGTGTGTGTGTGTGTGTGTGTGTGTGTGTGTGTGTGTGTGTGTGTGTGTGTGTGTGGTTGACAGGCAAAGTGCATCGTGCTTCATCTTATGTGGCCTGCTTGCCCCCCAGAGATCAGTGCATTTGGTTCTCTAAAAAAAAAGCGTTCTGCTGTACCAGATTGGATGATGACCTTTAAACTCTTTGCTCTTTAAAATATTTTCTCTTCCTTATTTCAACTTTCTTTCCTTCTTTTCTTTGACTTTTGACCTTTTATCTATCCTTCTCTCATTTATACTTGTACCTGATACAAGCAATTTTGTTTGCAGTTGGTTATGTTTTGTTGGTTTTGAACACCTTCCCCCAGTTCTCTTTCTTCTGCTGCTAAGTTGTTTTTGTTTTTGTGTTTGGTAGAGGGATGTTGTGCAGGTGTTGTATATTCACGTGCAGTGAAACTGACTGTGTTCTCTCTTCTGTGCTGTAGAATAACTTCATCAACTTGAGCTTCCTGAGGCTGTTCAGAGCAGCTCGCCTCATCAAGCTCCTGAGACAGGGAGAAACCATCCGCATCTTACTGTGGACCTTTGTCCAGTCCTTCAAGGTATTCAGTTATCAAAACCCACATACACAATTTAAATATAGATCAGATAGAATCACAGTGAAGCATGCAAAGGTTAGGGCGCTGTGTAAAATGTAAATAAAAACAGAATGTAATGGTTTTTTAAAACATTGAAACCCATATTTAATTGAAATAATCACAAAGACATAATATTAAATGGTGATACGGAGAAATGTCATTGTTTTTGGAGAATAATATACAAATGTTTAAGTTGTTTTGTGTTATTTTCAATGTTTTGCATTTCATCACATTCCGACTTGGGTTGTTATTAAGCAATAAAAGAAGGCCTTGTATGGAGCCATGTGGAACACCACATTTCATGTGGCTCTGAGATAAGGCAGCTCTATTCCAAATGCCAGCTGAGGAAGATCTCTGATACAGTTTTCAAATTATTATACAGTTTATTCATTTAGATCCTAAAAATATGTAAATGTAGGACCGAGATTTAAAAGGTTTTCTCTTCTTTAAATAAAGCAATGCACTAATACTAATGTTGACTGTTATAAAGACGTCTGTTTTCTCTGAAGTAGCATTCCTATTGATGATTTATTTGGCCTGTTTAATGATTTATATGATTTACACTTGACCTTTAGTGTACTTTAACTTTTAAATTGAATTGAAGAGAGCCCTTACTGTTTAAAAAAAACATTATAAAAGCATTTAAAAAATGGGTAACAGCTAAGTTTTTTCCTCTCTGTATCGTTTTGTGTAGGCCCTGCCATACGTGTGCCTGCTCATTGCCATGCTCTTTTTCATCTATGCCATCATCGGCATGCAGGTGAGTACAAATGAAGCCCATTTCAACTTTTAATTGGACATGTTGTATTCGATTTACAGGTAAAGGGTTAATTGTAGGCTGGGGGTCAGAACATTTTCCTCATGTCATACCATCATGTAAAATCACACACAGTGCTTAATGTCGATGTATGATGTAAAGTCAATAAAAGGAGCCTATAACGGTATGATGAGGATATGATGCTAAAGATTCACACAAAGCTGGTTATTAACCTGATAAGTCAAACCAGGGTTTGTTTTGGCATGTTCGCATGAAAAGGCCAGCATGTGACTAATCACAGACATGTGATAGCAAATATGAAGGGGTAAAACACATAGGCTACTCAGACTAAAATCAAAGGCTTTTTTAATATGTCTCTGCCATCGTTAGTGCACCTCAGATTTGACTATCATAAATCCTATTTGTTCACTTAAATTAATTCCTTGCTTGGATTAATTCTCGGGGTGTGTATGACAGTTTTAGACGTAATATTTCAGCTGCAGCCTTGAGGGTCACAAGCAGAATGGTTCTGCGTTTATAGCCTATAAATATTTACTCAAAAATATAAATCAAAGTCATAAGTACATGTCATTTTACATCTTATAAACACAACTAGGCTCCTGTGCTTTCTCAATTTCTGTTGAAGGATGAATATACTGCCAATGAAAACCAATAAGGGAAAGACAAAATGTAAGCTATTCTTGGTGTCTCTCCCTCCTCCCCTCTCTCGATCAGCTCACTGAGCTCCATAATATTGTCTGATTGGTTGGTGTCTTTGACCAATTGGGCCGTGTTTTTTATAGGATGATCTCTTATCCTAAAAATAACCTGCTCTGGAGTAGGTTAGGTGTTATACGCACAGGTTACAGGGTTGATGGTGGTGGCATTTGCTTTCTTTGTCCCGTTGTTTCTGTCTGTAGTTGTTTGGGAATCTGGCACTGGATGAGGAGAGAAAGACTGCAATCAACGATCTCAACAACTTCAGAACCTTCATCATGGCCCTCATGCTGCTGTTCAGGTGAGTCTTTCAGCTTTCCTTTCATAGTTAAAGAAATAATGTTCACAAAGGCTTCCTTTCTATAATGTCCGTCCGGATTTTTACTTTTCATCGGGTTTTTCCACTCTCATATCAATCATAAAGCAGTGAAAATCATTCAGATTTGTCAGATTTTTTATATTTATATCATTTTTATCACAGCTTTTAAGCATTCCACTAGAGCAGGAATCAAGATGAAAATGGCTGCTATCTGAATTTATTTATTAGAATTTGTTGCTATTTGTTGGATGTGATGTAGAAAATTGACATCTTTAAGTGCCAAATAAATGCTCCAAGATGTGTCCTCACTTTTTCTTGTCACTCTTTGTGTGTTTTCCCTCGTGCAGGAGCGCTACTGGTGAGGCATGGCATGATATCATGTTGGCCTGCCTGGGAGGTAAAAAATGCGACCCAATTACAGGAAACACGGAACCTGAATGTGGCAGCACCTTCGCCTACACCTACTTTGTCTCCTTCATCTTCCTCTGCTCTTTCCTGGTAAGACAGAAAAAAACACAGAATGCCACCTCAATCAGTTCAGAATGGGCATTTGTTAATTTTTAACATAAATCTGGTAATCCCTTTATAATAAAACTACAGTATATATTTTCCTGATATTACTCTATAATGTTTGAAGTGTGGATTTATTACCTTTATAATGAATGCCATGTTACAAGATGGCTAAGACAGTTTGTTACAGTTTAGTCTAATCAATCGCCCAGGCCTGCTATGAGAGTATTTACCTCGTCCTTATTCCAGATGCTGAATCTGTTCGTGGCTGTCATCATGGACAACTTTGAGTACCTGACCAGAGACTCGTCGATCCTGGGGCCGCATCACCTGGATGAGTATGTAAGGATATGGGCCGAGTACGACCCTGCAGCCTGGTAAGTGGTGCACAAATGCTCACACACACAAGGCAATGAAATAACAGAAATATACACTGGGAATAGTGAACACATAGACAGACAAACAGTTTCAAGCAAGATTACACGTTCATTTTTTTTCAATTTAGTACAATTCTAGATAACTCTTAACACAGTAGGGCAGTCTTATCATCATTGTAACACATCTGTTAACCCCTGACTTTCTCTCCCAGCCCTAAATGGGGCAAAGGCTCAGCAGAAGTGTAATAATTAATCAAGATCGACATCAAGCGATGATCGACATCATAGATTAAGTTAAAAGTTGGCCAGTAAAAAGCCAGCCTGTTTAAGCAGAGCTTTTTCTCTTTACTTATTTCTGATATGTTCTGCCTTCTTCTAAAATTGCAGAACTTGTGCACAGTTATGATGAATGTATCCCTCTCTTCTTCCTCTTCTCTCCTCTGTTTGAGTTTGTGTATTCTCAGTGTCAACTTCTTCTTTTCCTTACTCTCCTCTTATTTCATTTTATCTCCTCTTTTTTTCTCGATCCACTTTCTTTATTTCTCTCTCTCTCTCTCTCTCTCTCTCTCTCTCTCTCTGTATTCTGTGTTCCTCACCTAACCTCCCCTCCTTGTATTTTTCTTGCAGTGGGCGCATACATTATAAGGATATGTACAGTTTATTACGAGTTATCTCCCCTCCCCTGGGCCTTGGCAAGAAATGCCCACATAGGGTGGCCTGCAAGGTTTGGACTAAACCCCTAAAGCACAAACTTAAAACGCAACCTGCTCGCCTTAGAGACTGGAATGAATGTCGCTCTTTATTACTTTTAAAACAAATAATTTCCTACTTCAACTTTTTATTTAGTTTGGTTTGATTTTTTTCTTTTTTGGATTGCATTATTCACTTGTTTTATACTCATTCCACCATTGAATCATATTTTGGGGTATGGGTTTCTGTTTTATATGCATTCTGACATGACAATGAGAATGTTTGGGACAATGCAGAAATGCACACACACTCACACACACTCTAGTATGCACTCACACAAACGAACACACGCACCAATAGCGGTGTGTGAAGCATGAAGTGGTGCACTGCACTTGCTATTGTCTTCTGACTGAACGCTGGGAAAATGACACTGATGTTTTCACTTTCAATTCAGTATTATATGTAAACACTAGAGTCTAGACTCCAGTCAGCCATTGTCTTTTATTTCTGCTTGCTGTCTACTTTTTGCCTGGGCAGAAAATGGTTGAGCAATGTGCATTGTTCATGTTTGAGTTAGTGTTGTTTTTTTTATGGTGAGGGGGGGTGGGCTTACTTTAGTACAGAGACATTTGCAGAGAGGGCTTGGTCTGAATACTGTAACCATGCTTCACTACAAAGATGTAAGATAAAGGCCAGTGTTTTCCAGCCACGTGACATCAAGGCTCAATGGTCTGCTATATTTGATAAGGTAACACTTCATAATAACTTAAGGCTAATAAGATAACTCACGAAAGTCTCAGAAATCAGAACAAGGAAACAGACACCACACAGACATAATGTTTTTCTCTTTCTCAGTCGAAACAATATACACTTAAAAAATCAACAGAAACAACCACATCAAAGACCCACACAATCTATCATAAAAAGACAGTTAAAAACTTCTTTTTTTTAATTTCAAAATTCAATGTTCTTTCAACATAGAAAGACACAAACACTGTTTATAGAGCCCCTGGGCTGAATGATGGTCTTACTCTCCAATTGATGGTTTGCTAAGTTCCATTGAAAGTAGCTTCTTTAATATTCTGTGAACAAAGTGAACACACCATAAGGGCAAACACATTATTTATGTATTTATTAATGCTTTATAGCGTGTAGTTATTATGAACTGTTACCTCTGAGTATAGCCCTTCACAGGGTAAATCTCCTGTTAAACACACCCTTCATTATTTTGCCTCCTTTACACATGATTGTAAAACACTGCTAAGCAGTCTGCAATAATTAATTTTACATTTTAAAGCCCCTATGTGTAGATTTTTAAAGGGGTTTTATAATAATAATAATAATAATATGGTATTACAATCGCAGTTAAACAATTAAACACATTGGAAACCCAAATCTACTACTACGACTAGCTTTCTAAGTACTGATTTGGGGCCTCAAGTACATAAAAGTAAGCATTTATACTATAATATGTATAAGTCGTTTTTTTCAATCCAAATTCACAATGATGTTAATTAAATTGATGTAAACTCTCTGTATATGGGTTTTAAATTGGGCGAGGTTATACTCGGATATTAATGCAAAAATTATGCATTTAACAGAGCAAACAAACTATAGTAAATGTCAAACTGCAGTTATTTAGCTGTTTACAGTGCTAGTGTCCTCCACAGGCCAAACATTGATGAAAATTGTTGTTATCGGCCGTTCCTCCAAAGTCTTCAGAGATGGCCTAGGAAAGACGATTTTCTAGTAATAACTGTAATGTTCACTCAAATTTTTGCGAATATTATATGAGACTGAAAACTTTGGTATCATATAGCCTTTTTATATTTACATGGCAAACGTCAAGAGGCTTCCAATATTACCTTTGGTAGACCAAATGTTTTAATTCTACACATGGTGGCCTTAAATATTTCAGGTATCAATACTTTGTCAGGCCTGTTACAAGCTCCACTTAAAAATGCTTACAACAAATTTCTAGGCATCTACACAATAACTAAATATGTTAAAAACTTGTCCAACTTTTGCTTAAATTTGCCACAAAGTCACGCTTCTTAAACTAGCAATAGTAAGCAGCTCTTGTGGCAAAACAAATCGAATAGAAATTATTTTGATTTCCCATGAGGATCTTCTGTTGCTATATTGTCCTAATAATGTCAAACTGAACCTCCCATTCTTCTTTTTGGCCATTTGTATGGTCAACTCTATATTATTAATTTACTCCTATGTGTATGCTGGAAGTTTTGATGACCATGTTTGGATAAGAAGACCTTCAGTGGAGAGTGTAACAGGCCTTATGGTAACACTTTATATTCTCTATTACCTTAAATACTGTATTAAAGAGGCCAAACCTGCTCTGTTTGTGTCTTTGACATATGGGGAAAAAAAGGAAATAGGCAGGGTGTGTGTGTGGTTAGGGTCAGGGACTTTGGAAATAAAAAGCTCTTGTGTCCACCAAGTACCTCTTCATCACTTTCTGTGTCATCAGATGCTCATGGGAATAATCTGTCAACAGTTGATTTACAACTGTCAAGATTATTTAAAAGGTGCTGCTTTGCTTTGACTTCAACTTCCTTCAAATGCTAAAAGCCGTATCACAATACAATTTCTAGGTGCCAAGCTTGTTCTAGATTAGGATCCCTCAGTGTTTATCATCACAGGGTTTTTACCTGTATCTGCAGAAGTCTCTTCCACTTCAAACAAACCGCCCTGGACAAAAAAGTTGAATCACTTAAAAGCAGTTTTAGTTAATAGCCCCTCTTCAGAAACCAATGGGCAGCATCACTACAACTACATTCAGGCTTTTAATAGACTATCACTAAAGGCCTGAACCGTCCAACATGCAGCAGAGTTGCCTCCGCGAAGTCCATTAATTCCTGATTATGGACACCTCAAAGGGCATTAGCCTACCCCGCTTATACTATGGTCACTTGCTAAAGAAAAAAATAAAAGATCATCAATCCATATCCTTGAGATTTGCTGTCAAAATATAACAAACAACTGGTCCTCTCAGCTGATTGAACCCTTCGGCTCAGCTGTTAGCCGTACAGCTAATGTTATGCCAGCAAGATTCTCAATAACATACGTACGGTACGGTGGACAAAGAGTAAATGTTATCGTCCAGTATGTTTAACAACAAGTCTAGCTGGCCAGCCAGCCATGTCATTGTCCCCAAATATATGAAAAAAATGTCACTGAGACAATGACTGATGCTATGTACTATCAGGTGCAGTCTGTAGACGGCCAAAAAGTGAGACAGTCGCTTTATATCAGTCAATGTCACTAACCTTTTTCAAATAAAACTTAGGGCTTTCTCACCTTTTCGTGAGATAACCATCACTGAACATCGGATAGTTTAACCAGCGGACACTTAGTTTGACCACTTTTACTAACATTCCAGCCCTTAGTAAAGGCTACCTCCTGCAGCTTGTGTGTATGAGCGTCATCTGGTGGTGCTCAGAGGAAGACGCATAGAAGGACCACACTCATTGTTGGGATAAGATTTACATGTTTTTTTTATTCAATTATTTCTAAAGTTGCAGAATTTGCGTGCAGCCAGCTGAAGCAAATGCCAGCACAATTTTTAAGGCTAGAAAAGACTTAGGCTAGGTCACCCACGTGCCATCCTTCAGCCAATCAGAATCGGATATTCAACCAGACCATGGTATAAGATTAAATACTGCCCTAGTCCCATTCTGTTTAATGAATGTATGGATAACCATCATTAACTTGGAACTGCTTAAATGCCTTGACTGTATTTGTAAAAGAGTTGTAAATCTATGACCCTGTGCTCATAAAACTTGAAAGTACCAGCAGAGCAGGATAACCCGATAGGCAAGCTACAAGAAGTATTTTTGTGATGAGGTTGAGCAGATCTTCCAACGGCCAAGGCTTTGCTGTTAGCACTGTTGGGATATCACAACTCTTCCAATGAACACCTCGAGGTACAGATGTGAGCAGAGGTTCCTGGTGGACAGGCAGCCTCAGTTAGCGACTGCATTGACTTGCCATTGTGACTCACTTCAATCTCTGCAGCGGTGCTTTTCTTTGCCTGCTAGAAGCCCCGCTGCCAGTTCTATTCGAGCGGCGAAAAATCTCCAATCCCCTTTTCACCTCGCATAGAACGGTATCTCAACGACAACTAACTGAACTAAATAACACCTCCTTCAACCCTCCTCTCCTTCCTCAACCTTTCTCCTTTCTTCCCTTCCTTCCTCTCCTTCCCCTTACTTTATGAAAAACCAGACTAGAATCCATGTAAAACACACTTTCTCTCTCTCTCTCTCTCCCTCACTCTCTCTCTATCTATCTCTTTCTCTAATTTTCTCTCTTTCTTTCACCAAAACAACCACAGATCCAAAGCGATCAAAACAATAACCTCTGTGTATTTGTTTCCCCCCCTCTTCCTTTCCTTTGTTGGTTTCTTTATTTCTTTTTTCTCCTCATGTCTCCTCTTCCTCACACACCTCTGTGCGTCCTCCCTCTCCCTGCCCCTCATTGTTTTTCTTTTGTTCGTTTTCACATTGTCTGTCTTCGTTTGTTCTGTCGTACGTGTGTGCGCGTATGGGTCCAATGTGTGAATGCATGTGTGCATGTGATGTCTGTGTGGTTGTGTTTGTGTGGCCACTCCAGCGGCCGGATCAGTTACACAGACATGTATCAGATGCTAAGACACATGTGTCCGCCGCTAGGCCTCGGGAAGAGGTGTCCTGCCCGGGTCGCCTATAAGGTAGACTCGCCCCCCACCTTACTCCTCCAACTCCCACCCCAAACCACCACCGTCACCTCCTTCTGTACCTCCTTCTCCCACCTTCCACTCCTTCCCTTCTATTTCCCCTCCAGTCTCCGTCCTAAGACCTCCCCATCGCTGGGGGAAGAACCTCTCCTCTGCCATCTCCCTCCACCCCCCGTGTCTTTTCTCCTCCTCCTCCATATCCCTCCTCTTTCCCTCCTCCTAGCGGTGTTCCCCTCATTGTCTGTAAGTGGTGGTTATGGTGGTGGTGAGCGCTGTCCTCTCTTCTTTCTCTCCGACCGCGGGGATGGAGGGATGGGCTTTTGTCGTGAAGTGAAGTGAAGTGATAGTGGAGTGGAAGTCAATTCTCTTTCTTTTATTTCCTCCCGTCAGGCCGCAGGAGTAAGAGAACGGAGGAGGCTTTGCCCGTCCTTCTGCAACCTGCACGGACGCATGCTCGTGCAATACACAGACAGGCTAATAATCCAGTCAGAAAACACTCACAGAGTAGATCTGACAAAGAATTTACATTTTCCAAAACATATCAAGAAATACTGAAAACGTCTTTATGGATTTTAAAAATTGTTATCTCCATTATAATGCTTCCTTTCATCTATAATCAAATATCTGTGTTACTGTATACGTTTTCTCGGAGGCAAAGTTATGAAAGCTTAAGTACAAAATCAATGTGTAAAACATAATCAGGCCTCATTTTCACATTATGTAGATATTATTATTTGGACAATACTTAAAAATAAATCGTCCTGGTAATGCCAAAGGACAAACACTCACTTGTGGTCATTACTGATACTAATTTTTAACTGATAAGTGGAACGGCAAATGCTGAGTAAATCATTTGAGTGCTGTGGAAATCTGTTGTGTAAAGGCCAAGTTATGGACTTAAATGGGATTATATTAACCAGGTATTATCCACATAGTGCAAGTATTTGCTTACGATGCGGGTACAGAAGGACCGGAAAGGTTGTCTGTCTTCTGTCCTCTGCGTCTCTTATTCCTGTGGATGGCACTTCAGTGCTCACATACACATGCCAACATTGCCATACACAACCAAGCTGTGAAGATACAAATGATAAGAATGCATAAAATATTTTCTAGAAAAGTTACGGCCCCTTTTTTTCAAGATACCTTTTTTTTTTTCTTTCTGACACCCAAGGATTCTTCCATTTCTTTGGGTTCTTTTTGTGCCTCAGACCACCAGGGTAAAGATTTGGTCTGAGTTTTTCAGCATCAGCTGTCGTTTTGTCTTGTCCACTCTTTCTCTCCATCACTTTCAACCTCTTTCTTATTAACATCCAGATTCAGCAGTATTGAAAACTTTGTTTCAGCAAAGAGTTAAAACAAATTACCTATTATGTTTAAAGTGCAAATAAGCCGTGCAAAGTTGCACATCAAAGGTAAGTGGCCTGTAAGTTACTGCTAAAAAACGAAGACAACATCTTTGCAGCGTTAAAGCTTCTACAGTATAAATAGAGCTGTCCTTTCCATTTAAGTTTAAATAATAATCAGGTTTTAATCACTGCCTGTGGTCAATATATATTAACAATTGTTTCCCCTTGCTGCAAGCCTTTGCAATAAACCATTACAGCTCCACAAACATCCTGGATTCTCAAGCTCTTAAACTGCTCCAGCAGCTAATGAGACCAATAGACAATTAATTATGAAAAAAAGTATACTGGCATAGTAATATTAACTTTTCTCACTATGACCAAATTTGAGGCTTAAATAAGGACAGAATTGGGGACAAGTAGAAGTTTTCTTGGAACGACATCAATATATATCAAAAGCCTCACAATCAGTCTTCGTGTTTGTTGACTGAACATAACTACTTTGATTAAATTTTGAAATTGTCCACGAAGCAAAACTTTGAATCTGAATGTCACTTTTTCTATCTTCCCTCTCTGTCTTTTTCTTATCACTTTTGTCTTTCTTCAAAATGTTCTTCTTTGTCCTCCTTTTCCTCCCCATTTCTTTCTTCTTTCTTTCTTTTCCCAAGCCTCTTCCCTTTTTGTTCTATCCTATTTCCTACCTGTAAACTTTCTCTCAATCCATCACTCCTCTGTTGTTCAACTTCTGTCCACTCGTCTGTCAGCCATCAGCCGCCATCTTCATTCCTTCATTATCATCCCTCTGTCCATCCCAGCCAGCTCTGTCTCTACCTTTGCCCTTTAGTTCTTTTTTTCTACTTTTTTTCAAGATTGTTTCAAGAAGAATTGGTAATGGCCCCCATCACATACTTCAGTCATCAGAGCCTTTCAGTATTCACTGATACAATTTAACAGAAAACTCAATTTAAGGGCCTTCTGAGATCCGAAGGTCCTTGTGTTTTTTGTCTGAATGGAAAATAGGAATGTTAGTCCCTTTAACCGTTTTATCACTGAGTACCCCAAATGCATAGGAACAGTTTTGGACCTTCCCTTTGATGGACACTATGCCTCATACTCAAGAAATAGTATTTTGATAATTGTGTATTGATACACAACCGTGTTTTATAAACTGAACTCATCTCAGTAAAGTTATGTCTGTTGTTTTTAGTCCTTGTCTTTATCTCGTCTTGTTCTGTAATTTTCGGTCCCTGTCCTCTCTTTCCTTTCTATCCACAAAGAAACAAAGTTTCTTCTCTTAATTAGTTGACCTACAATCTCTTGATGCTTCTTTACTCTTTCAGTGTTTCACCACCCTTCTCTCCCTCCTCATTCTCAGCCCTCCCCTTTTTATCTGTAACTACATCTCATAACCAAGCCTAGAGTTGCCTACTTTAAGTCAACTAACTGATGTCCCTACCATATGCCCCCTTGATAGACACCCCTTCCCTTACCCCCCAGTATTATAAAGTCTGGTTGGTTCAAAACAAAAGAAAGAAACGTCAATCATCTCTTTTTGATCTTCTTTATGATTTTTTTCTTCTTTCAGGGAATGTCACAACTCTAATCCTCTCTAACTCTGATAACCCCTTAAGACACTGCACCCGTTTGGCATTGAGAGAGATCTTGACTTGATATGAATTCTATTATCGCTTAAGAATTTGAGTTGATTAAGGGAACCTTAACGTGAATAGCAAAAAAATATAAGACGTTAATATTAGGATCAATCCAGTTGGATTGAGGATACTCTCTTTGCGCGGATGCACGGCTGCTTGTATTGTGAAAGTGGATTTTAAGGGAAATCCAGGGGTAGTGGGTTGGGTGGATGGGAAAAATTTCGGGTTTAAATGGCAGTGAAGTTAAGGCATGTTGCATGCTCTGTGTGTCCGGGTTTGTGGGTTTTTCTAGGCGGTGTTGTGTGATTTTGCGTCCTTGTACTCTGTCGCATGGCGATGGGCGACCTCGAGCCTACCTGCCTGCCTGTTGCCTGTCGAGCGCTGTGGATGTTGGCCGATGCCCTCCGCCTCTTGCACATCTGGCTTAGGGCATGCCCGACACTCTCACACACTCAGAAACACACAAGCAACCTCACTATCATTGTTATGCTGTGCTTGCCATTGTTAGTGCCCAACGCTCATGTTCGTCGGTAAACTCGATGGATTCAAACTGGTTGGAATAGGAACATCAAGCGGCGCCCGATGGCCCATCTTGTTTCGTTCTATCCAAAGGTTTCTCCATTGGTTTTACCTGGTATAGACATGTTAAGACAGGGAACCTCCTTATGGGTAGGGGGAGCTCTATAGCAGATGCCACAGTAACTTTAAACAACTGCAATCTCCTGAGAAATGGCACAAGTACTCCAGTGATACTGTTATTGTTCTCCAGTGGACCTATTTTGTCTTTCTAATGACTCCAATTAAGCGCCCTTAATTGCAGTCTGCAAATAAATCTGTGTAAGTGGGGACAGGGAGGGATGTGGAGATGGGATTGGGGCGGGTGGTTGGTGTATGTGTACTGTTATTTTTACATCTATATGTGTGTAACAAGAAAGATGTGTAAATGCGCCAATGCATTCACACATTTAGGGAACATGGGCACAGGTTGGGTCGGAGGTCAATCTGGCTCCGATTGTTCTTCCTTGTGGTTCTCAGCTCTCACAGTTGCTTAGCAGCAGATGGCCATCATTGGATAGTTGTGCTGTCTCGTAGAGTATCAGTGGAAAAACAGGAGATGCAGCGACTCGCCTATTCAAGTTTCTATCCCCAAGCAAATGTTCTTGCATGTGTAAATACATGGATAATAGAATTAACTAGCATTGTAAAAATGTAAGTATCTCAAGCTGAAGTTCACTGACTTGACTGATTAGATCTCAGTGACTCAAACATGAAAGAATCATAGAGACACTTCACGTCATTCTTGATTCAACTGTAGTTTGTCTCGGGGAACCTTAAATAAAAACTGAAGAAATACAATCCAACTCTAATTGGCTGTTGTCTATGGAGCTCTCTCAACTCTGTCCACAACCCCTTACCCCAACCCCATTCCTGGAGGTTCAGGCATGCCAGACTTAGCAAGGACATGTACCTTTCTCATCCTCTCATCCTGACTGGCTCTCCACAGAGGCTGCTGCGCATGGATCTACCGGTTGCCGAAGATAACACGGTGCATTTTAACTCTACCCTCATGGCTCTGATCAGGACAGCACTGGATATAAAGATTGCCAAGGGTACGCCCAAAAAGTATTATCATGCTTTACTCCTTCTATTCATCTGAGTTCCTGTGCTGTCTTACATTCTTGGGTATTCCTGGGCATTTCATGGGTTTAACTTTCTCCTCTAAATTGCTCTAGATTTTAATAGAATATGTGACAGAACTCTGTCTCTAATTCTGACGCTAACATATTTCTTTTTTGTTTTGGATGAATGTGTGCATGCTTGAATGGCTAAATCTGTTTCCTCTGGCCTACCTACTGGTCTGTAACTTCTATGCCCTGTGTTAACTCATGTTGGGTGTTTGCATATGTGTGGATGTATGAATTTGGGCTGTCCCAAATGTTTTGTGTGTGTGTGTGTGTGTGTGTGTGTGTGTGTGTGTTCGGGCACTCTGGGTCGCTGGGCTACCCAGGCGGTGCAGACAAGCACCAGATGGATGCAGAGCTCAGAAAGGAGATGATGGCTATTTGGCCGAACTTATCGCAGAAGACACTGGACCTGCTGGTTACACCACACAAGGGTAAGTTGCAGGAAAAATGGGGCATAGTGGTGTTTCTGTGTCCGATCACCAACTCACCAAGAGGACAGCTTCCACCAACCAGTGTCATTCACTGCTTAGCATCTCCTGATCAGGTCACTGCAGCAGAAACACATACAGTACAAACATACAGAAACAAACGCTAATATAGACCTTGCACCTCAAACATCCTTCAACTTCAGTTGTGTAGAACTACTTCCTTGATTCTCATTAATTTGGGCATCAAGATTCTTAGTCTGCCGGAGAGTTTTAACAGATATTGGTGACATCCTTGCCTATCATATTTAATTGTGCCACCGTAGTGATTCATTGTTCACTGACTGACCAATCTGTAGAATTCATCACTGAGACATGATTCCTCACTGGCTTCCCAATCTTAAACAAAATACTGTGCGTGTTTTTGGAAGGCCTCCCAAGTCATGGGTACTAGTACAGCACAGGTTAATTGGTGGATCTACAGAATTAAAATGTCACCAGCCAAGAACAGGCAGTGTAATTACCTTTAGACTCTGTTACACATTAGATTAGTTATTTTATATTTAATTCTCACTTGACACCATTTACAATGGTCAAACGGCATAGCCTGGCAATGTCAGACTAGAACCTTAATGTCAACTTTTGTAACATTATCAATATGCACAAAATCGAAATCGCTCTGGATAGTACAACCAATTTGAGCAATAAAATGTTTGATGGAGCTTCGAGTTGCCTTGATAGGTAGCTAACTCCAACATCCAATTTATATATTATATGTTTATGAGTTCAACATAGCATGCAGCTGACATGACGTAATAAGAGTCCAACCGTTACCACTTGCATTATATGTGAACATCTGTTGTTGAGAACCACACAACAGTGGGTATTTTCCACATAAGCATTATCTGTCTTTGTTGTTTACAAAAAAATGCATCCACAGCACATACAACTTTGCCTGCTCTTAAATGCTTGTGATTAGCCTGATAAAATGATGATGATTGCATTTTGGTACTTGTTGCCTAAAGTAGTCCCTGCATTATTCCATACACTGCATTATTCAACACCACGCATACACTCTAGCTACTACAACACATGTTTACAGGTGCATCAGAATGGGCTTTGTAGCACACACGCATGCAAGGCTGATCGGTCCACCACTTCAGTTAGTCCTGATATCAGGGGATGCCTGCTATAGAAGATCCTCTATAGAAGTCTTTTCACTACAGGAAGAATTGAGCAAATCAACTTGTATCATAGATTTAGGCTTTTGCATTCACATAGGATGATTTTCTGATAAATCTGTGAAGAAAGAAAGTTTTTCAATCATTTTGAGAGTGAACCAGCATTGTGATGCATGTGTATGCAATACTGCCAAGTTGTTTGGCTAAACGCATGGCATCTAGTAAGGTATAAGACATGCATTGACATGTCTTATTCCCCAATGATAAAATAAGACAATAAGATATGTTTTGACATATCTTATCACATGTTGGTATCGGTTTAAATATGCTGAAAAACTTGTTGCCATGCCACTTTGAAAAGGACGCCTCAAATGTAAGAATGCTAAATACGTAGTCAATCAAAACAAAGCTCAGTATTTTTCTGATTTTAAATGTTTAATGTTTTCCATCCAAACTCTGGGGATATATCCAGAGTTTTTAGAAAAAAATTGAGCTCCTGTTTTACTAGAGATCATTTAGTTGAGGTGTCAAATGGTTTCTCAGTGGTGTGGCTACCTCATCCTCTGACGTTTTGATATGGTTAGTTTATAATGAATAGGAGAATGATTTTCTTGATCATGTACAGAAAAAGCATCTGCCTGTGAAAAGACTAATGGCTTTGTTGTGTTAATAGTCTTGTTATATTGTATTTGACTATTGTACACCAGCAAGTGAGCTCAGCACTGTTTCAGTGAGGCTTCATAGGGAATGCTTGGACAGTGGTTACTAATGTTCCTTCAAGACATGAGAGATGAGCATTTGAGTTTATATTAGGCAAGGTACTTCCCAAAAATGTTACTTGTCCTTTAACATTTCAAAGTATGAATGCTTCATTGCAGCTCCCAAATTTGGCCATTCCTACATTTCCTTGGATGCAATCCATCCATACATAGTCAGCAAGCCAACAGACCATTTACACTTATGTATATTATCATTAGTGTATTTAGCTGGTCTTAAAAATTATTTTGTCATATAAGCATATTAGATCTGGTGCCTAGGCATCTTAATGGAATATGTTATACACTGAAAACATGAATTAGTAAATAGAAATAGAGTTTGTGTCTCCAGTTGATCACCTTATTTCAAAGTAAGAATGTTTGCAACCATTGTAATCGACATTGAACATAAAAAGTCCAATGGGGAAGGTTGCTTTAAATTCCAGGTCTTGACTGATGGACATCTGCTGGTGTACTCTGCATGCAAGTTTGAATTTCTCTGTATCAGTGGTTTGTTTTTCAATCTTAGTCTTGTCCCCCACTCCCATCCCCCCCACGGCTCAGGGTCCCATCCCACCCGGGTCTAATCTTGCAGGGTAACTTGTCATTTTTTCAGCAGCCACAGACTTGACAGTGGGCAAAATCTACGCTGCCATGATGATCATGGAATACTACCGCCAGAGCAAGACGAAAAAGATGCAGGCCCTTCGAGAGGAACAGGTAGACTCCATCGCAAAGAAATGTCCTGAATGCCAAAAAGAAATTCTTGTTTCTATTTCCTCTTTCTTCCTCTTCTAGGCCCTCTTTTTTATGTCACACTCTCTTGCGCTTGGACTGAATTTTGCATTTCTTCTGGATTTAAAAGCATAAGAATCATTTCTTATACGATTAAATCCAATATAGACTCCCAGCTACACTTCCAAAAAACGTCCTTCCTCTATCTCAGCCTGCACTGCTCCCTTAATAGCATGCTACGGGAAAATCGTGGTCCTTTCTCTTGTACCTTGTTGCTCCCTCAGCCAGCCTTATACTTTTAACTATGCTTGCCAACAGAGGTGTGTAGCTATCTTTTTTCTCTGGCTAGTTAGCAACCTTTCCTTTTCCTGCATTGGACTTTGCTTTTCCTTTTCACCACGGGCTGTTTGAACGCAGTGATGAGGAGTAATATCACAAAGGTTTACCCGATTGACAGCTTTGATTTTTTGTTCTTGGTATTATTCTGAAAAATTATGATGTTGATGATACCACATGGCCTTACCTTTTGTTCCCCATCAGTGCTCTTTCCCTTCTGTCAGTGAATGCCTTTGAGATGCACTTGCTCCCGCTGTATCTGTATTTTCAGTCCACATGAAGAAACATCTCTCCACTCGTGCAGTACCTCCTTTTCACTCCAGCAGTTGACATCAAATTTAACAAGCTACAAAAAAGTCAAAATTTGCTACCCATTTTTATTGAGACATACTTGCTGTGATTGGATTGTCACATTGCAGAACAAAGGAGTGTATTGATAGATGGAGAGTATGCTAAAAACGTTTTCCATTTAAACAATACACCCTTGCATATACAATATGTGTTGGTATGTTCCTGAATGCAGTCATCCCATTGGAATGAATGGAAAGGTCCATACAGGCTCTCTCAACATCAGCAGTACACAAGGACTTGAACAAGTTCTTTGCCCCGTTTGTTCGTCCCACCATCTCTACTGTGTAATTTCAGAATTCCTCTCCTCCATTTTGACCTTGTTTTTTACATTAAGCCTTCATTTTAAAGGAAGAATCCACCCAAAAATGTCTTACACAAATGATAGTCAATGTCTTTAATTATTTACATTACTGCTACAGATAAGTATCAGAATGTTTCTTGGTTTCTAAAACATCAGACAAGTCTAAATGGTTTACAGCTGGACTTCAATTATAAAGAGAAAAAAAGAAGAAAATAAATATTCTTTTCATTCAAAAATTCCCTCAACAGATTAATATAAACTGCAACAATTACTCACTTCATTTTGCTTTAAGATCGCATAATGGACACACCCTGGTATTCAGGAATTAGAAAGCATTTTTTGCACACATGTCGTTCTTTAAATACACAAATATTTATCATAACTAATGTAACTGTCAACTACATGTAGATGGGACATGGCAGCATTTTTGAAACAGTCAATGAAATGGAGAAAGCAACAGGTTGGCAGGAAAGAAATGCAACAGAATTTTAGCCATTGCCGTAAAGTTTTTGGTTTCAGTAATGGTGATTCATGGACTGTAGTTGGCCAAGAATTGGCAAAGAGTGTGGCAAAGGTTAGCAGGGAATCTACAAATAAATACAAAAATGAATGCAAAACCTTCGCCATGCACACGCAATTGAAGCCTATAAATAAGGCTGATTTTTTTTGTCTTTTTAATTTAAATTTTTAATTCCTAATGGCACGTTCCAAACTGAAGACATAAATGCCAATTTAAGAAAAAATGTGCATAAGGACTGGATCACAAAAAAAGTAAAGAAAATCACAATATAACACGTGACGGGCTAAGGCACCCAGGACTGGATTTTTCTTCTAACTCCTCACATTTGGTGTCTTCTCTTTCTTCTTTGTTTGTTATCCTTCTGTGTGTTCCTCAAGTCTTGTTTTTTGTCCATTGTTCTCCTCAGTGTTTGTTTGATGTGGCTCAGATATTTTTCTGTTGTCTGTCATTCTTTTGTCTCTTCAGTCTGTTGTCTGTATTCCTGTGTTCCTGTCTTATCATGCCGTCTTTTGTCCTTTTGATGATTTCCCTTTTATCCTTCCAGGAAGCGATGAGACCCTGACTCATCAAGCTCTCACTATTTGGTCAATCCAGGTTGATTGTCACCAAGTTGCTCTAACCAAACATCATTCTCTCCCATCTCTGTTCTCAAATCTGTCTGTTTGTCTATCTGCTGTTTGGTTGGCTGTTGGGATGTTGAGTGGAGATTCCTGTGACCAGTGACTTTGTATGTAATCAGTAAATCACAGGACCATTCGTTTGGACATAAGCCACAGCTGAAACATATAAAGCCGCCATCTTTGTTCAATGTTTGGTGTTCACGTTTTCACCGATCTAAACGGTTTTAGTTTCTCAGGAGGCATCACTTAAGCTAGCCAGTGCCAACTGGAGCCATTTACCTAGACAAGGTTTGACAAACTTCCCACAGGCTTTAAAAGGCAGCATTTGTTTACACCTCCTTCTGAAACCAGATAAACTCATGCATAAAGATAAATCTGTCATGTAAGATTTAAAGACTTCAACTTCAAGTGCAACTTCAACATTTCTATTCCCAACTTGCCCAGGTATATAAGCAGTCCTTCTAATGATCAGCTTTTAATTATCCTTGTAGCCAGTCAAGCTTACTGTCCAAAAGTTCATTCTGATGTGTCAGAGGAGATGTGGATGTGTATCTGTTTCTGAACAGGCCTCCATCCATCTGCACTCACTCAGTATTCAGCATTTAGCTTCTAGTCTATGGAGGGACTAAACACCGGCTGTTGCTGTCATGAACCAACCCCTTTTACACAACCCTCGAGAGGACTCCATTACCCAGGATTCCGGGGGGAGAAGCTGTCTGACCTCTGACCCCTTTACTCTACTGGTTCAGGATTAGATGTCTTATTCTCACAAAATGACATATCACTCAAACAATATTCCTACATGAAGATTGTTTGATGATTATTTTGAGTAGAATAATTTTTTGATTATGTGTTTCATGGGTGTGGTAGTTTGGTCTAATACCTGTGATTTAAGACCTAATGCCAAAGGTAGAAGTTCCTCTTTGACACTGATCTGAGATCATCGTTACCTCCCTGAACGTTAACCCAAAAAGATGCCGTGGTCAAATAATTTAAGAGTTCTCTTAAACATGGTCACACCTGTTCAGTGCGGTAAGCCCATCTCAGATCAGTGCTCTAGCAGGGAACCTTACCTTGGATACCCACAGCCATGTGCTTGCCGATGGTGCCCCCGTGTGGGTGCATGCTGCGAGTGCATCCTGTGTTTGTGTCCTGTGTCTGCCCCCTGAGTGTGCCTGATACCAGCCTGCAGGCCATGTCGTGTATCTCACACAGAACCGAACGCCATTAATGTTTCAGCGCATGAAGCCATCCTCTGAGGAAGGGGGCATGGACGGCCAGGGGGGGCAAGGACTGAACGGCCTCCCCAGCACCCAGCCAGACAACCTCAACAGCATGTGAGTAGTCTGCAGCAGTGGACCAGGCACCTACATGAAATGGATTGAAAGATCTGCATTTAGGATGGAAAATCTAAGAACCCATCATTATTACATTAGGATTATTTTGACATTTTCGTTCCAATAAAATCAGGTAGCCTACTTGTTTGTTAAAAGATTTCCAATGCCTATTAGTCAACTAAGAATTTCTTAAGTAGCAGGCCTTGCTTATCTTTGTCCTGACTTGTGTGTTTGTGTGCCAGACCTCCTGAGGGGGGCATGACTGAGAGCCAGTCGTGGGTGACGGCAAAAGCCCAGGAAATGTTCCAAAAGACGGGTAACTGGAGCCCAGATAGACCCTACCCCGAAGATCTCCATGACAACCGTCACAATCCGCAGGTAGTATGAGCACAAACATATATGCTGTCACCTTTGTTACACACAAAAGTCCAGAAGTGGCTGAGCGTAATCCCTAGTCAATGAGGCCAATATGTTGAATCAGCTTGAATTATTAAATACACTGTGAGGAACAGTCCTCGTGATTCCTGCTGTAGCACTGGGGGGGCAAAAAAAAAAAGGTTGAAATTAAGAACTGGGTATTTAAAGTGACGGGGGAAAGGAGAACTCAAATATTCCTTCTCCTTCAGGTAAGTCTTTTGTTTCAAATAATCTTCTCTCATTCACATCTAACCTCAGAAGTGGTTGGATGGGAATCTCAGGTGTAAAAGATGATGACTGGATTCTTTTATCATAAAACACATACGAAATTGGCAGAACTTAATCCACTTTCTTATCACTGATATGAAGTGAAGGGATTGAGAGCTTCGCCTGAATGATCTGTTTGAGTGTCCTTGTTGTGAACAACTTTTACTCCATCGTCGCTCTTACCAAGGTTGTAGCAATCTCCAAAAAAGTAGTTGTGAGGTCCAAATGTGAATCGCTGGATGTTGGTGCTGTTACTTCAGATTTACAAGACTGTAGTATCTCTCTGTCCTATGAGCTCTTTTCTTTTCAAACCCGCTTCTCTGTCCCTTTCACCATCTTCCTGCTTGAAGTCCACATCTCTCGTACTCTTGTGGTCCTTACATCCTCCTCTCTGGTCAAAGGCTTGGATTTGGGAGAAATTGTGTCTCCTACTCACTGCCCCTTCCTTTTCACTTGTCTGTCTGGATACCCCTAGCCCCTCATCTCTCTCTTCAATCCCATGACTAATTATTGAAATTGAACCATGTACTGATAAAAAATAAAAAAGTCAGAGTGAGAAGTCAAATTCGAAGCTGCATTTTACATTAGAGCCTGACCTCCTCTTTTAGTATGGACATGTTTTGCCCCAATATGACTCAGAAAAGTTAACCCAAAGGCTGGTTTCTAATAAAGAACATTTTTATAGAGTGTGTTATAAAATTAAACATTGTAAATTTTAGTGCAGACCTTCTGTGATGCTCCGTTACATTTGCAGTAGACAGTGCAGAGAGGATGGAGTCGGAGCACCCTCTGCTGGACAAGCTACTAGTTCACACAATTTGTAAATCATCCAGATGTTTTCCACCAACAGAACTCATGGAAATTTCCAACTTGACACTGATATGTCTTTGATATGCCCATATCGGCTATACTTTCTAAAGACATATTGGTCTGGCTCCATTATGAACAGTTGAAGTGATAATAGACTATCACACTATGATTTTAAAGATTTAAAACTACTGAACTACTCTTATAAATACGAGTCTCAGAGACTCAAAGGCAATATTTAAACAGAGAAAGGTTGCAACAGTTTATTTAAACATGTTGCTTTTAGGATGAAGGAATTTTAGTCTTATGTGCATGAAAGTAACAAAAACATGATCAGCTTCTTGGAGAGTTTATTTAACCTCACACCTCAGTCAATGCTTCCCATTACTAGTCAACGCCTCCCCCTGTCAGAGCCCCATTCTCAGCTGGCAGTGGTCACGCCCCCTCTCGTTGTGTTTTACAGACGGTAGAGATGAGGGAGATGGGGCGGGACGGGTACTCCGACACTGAGCCCTATCACCCTATGGATGGGCATGGGCGGACCCTCTCCATGCCCCGCCTCTCGGCAGACAACCAAGTGAGCACCTTCATACCACACTCACCATCATCACTATGCCTGTTAGCAAGGACAGCAGAAGCCAATTTGAAAAGTCTCTATTTGCATCCCAAACAGAGAAGTCTGAAATATTTAAATACGCTTCTTGTTTGATACCAAGCAACAATGTAAAAGATATGTTTAAACAAAAACATATCTATTGGTTTTTAGGGGGGGGGGGCATTTCTAGCTGGCTTTTTTGTTGTTTTCTTTTGCATGAGAAACACGTTTGACCTTCTACAAAATGTTTGACAGGATGCAAAGAGGCTGTGAGACTTTTTTTTAGATTCAGCTTCTTCTGTCTGGACTTCCCAGTTTGTCTCCCTTCCTCTCCCTTCCGCCACCATCCCTCCACCTCCTTCACTCTCACCCTGCAGAGCTCCAAGAAAAACTGCATGCCAGCGCTGGAGCAGAGCTGAATAAGTGCACTAGATATGCTTAAAAATTCATATCTAGAAGAACTTGCAGAGTACCTTGTAGCTTTCCACCTTCACCACTCTTTTCCATTTCCATTCAATCCTTGGTGTGTCTGTCCTGTGCTAACTGTGGCCAGAGGTAATATTTGCTTGGATGGAGAATATCCAAAATATTCATATTGTGATGCAAAAAAAAAACATTCTGGATTGATTATTTTCTAAAAATAAAAATACAACCAAATTCCAGTAAAAGGTACAGAAACTGCAGTTTACACATTCATTGTATTTAGTAAGTTTATTTGATAGTATGTTGTGCCCAGCAGCTGCTGTGACATATGTGTTTTTGTGGGTGAGTTAGCAATGAAAAGTTGAATAGCTAATAACGGCACTGGAACTAGCTAACATATCTAGCGTCACGTAATTTATCCTATTATTTTAAAGGACGTTCAGTCATTGAGTCGAGTAAATGAAAAGTCCCTTGTTCCCCATTACTTGTCAAAGTATGATCACTTCTGGCTTCAAAAAACACAATGGCAATGAAGCGCCACTTCAGAATTTGCAACTGATTTATTGGTTCTAAAATTTGCTCCCCATATGATTAAAGAAACCTGGTTTGATTTCAGATTTGTAGCCACTCAAAGTGCTTTCTGTATGTCTCAGTAATACACTCGCACAATTCTTTTGAAAAAACCTGAAAATAGAAAATGTTGAAATTTACAACTAAAATGTTCAAAAACTAATAAGTATGACATGTGAACGTTCCCATGAAGCCCCTGGATACAGTTACACACACATTCACAAACACACACCTCTGCATTAAGTCATACTCAAACATGTCACTGCATTGTGTCATGTGGCTCTCACTTTGGTATGTTGGTAACTCCATGGAGTGTATGAACATTAAGAAGACGAGGTAGAAAGAGTGTGAGACGAGTATAGCAGGTATTAGGACAATAAACGATAGTTTTTTAGTCCTTTAGGTTTCACGTTTATGCAGCAGGTGCTGTTGATAATTGAACATATGGAATATAGTAAACACTATATTGTAAACCAAAGTGGGTTTTTTTTTAAGAGTGGGTAGTTAATGATTTGAAACTTTATTCATTCTCTGATGTTATTTTGACTCATCCACTTAGTTTCATAATCTAAACTCTTAATATACCGTACTATAGGGCTAAAGTTCCATGCCTGTGCTGCTGATTGAAATGCGTTCATGTTCAGGCTAATAGTTATCATTTTACATGAATACTGAAGTGATTGTAGTATTTTAAATTCAATAATCTGTACAATAGAGTCAAATGCTTAACTCTCCACAACTCACATTAGGCTAATATTTACTTTACCCGGTTTGTATGCCTGTCTTTTTAAATGTACAAGGGAACAATCAGTTTTCCCTTTTAATACATGTTGGGAAGGGCTCTGCTTATATTTTTACAAAGTGCTACAGAGAGTTACATAATGTATTAGGCCAACCTGGTGTTTAGAATCACCGTGTCAAGAGAAAGTGGCCTGTGTCCTCTAATGTCGTTTTTTGCGCTGGCGGCACCTACAACCCCAATTTCAGAGCGTTCCTCGCCGGCTTACGTTTACTATATCTTAAAGTTGTCTTGCAGCACTTCTGTTTGCTCACCAGTGACAGTGAGGTCTGTTTTGAATGTTCCAAATGCTTAGTATCGGCTTTCTGTCGAGGAAATGTTAGACAGAAGATGTAAAAGGGAAGGTGTTCTGGCATTGACTCTAGACCTGGAAATTGTACCCTCTAAAAAAATGGGCTGTGTGCAAGAGATAAACCGTGCAAGGTAAAGGATAAGTTTCTAGATATAGCCTAGTTTCTTTGATATTAGTTGATATCTGGAGTCCCACCTCTTCTGGATTTTGATTGGCCGCTGAGGGAGAGGCGACATTGACAAGTGGCAGTGTTCCAAATGTTTTTTTGTTTTTTTGTGAGTGCTGCAAGCGCAGGGACAAAAAAAGGCCATGGGAGTTTTTGCACTTAGGGCACTGAAGATTCTAAAGTTTATTGGTTTTTGTTTAGAAAAGAGTCACTGCCAGCGCAAAAACTGCAGTTTGGTAACACAGACCCTAATCAAGTTTTTTCCATAGGATCTTGGTTAATTGCAGAAAATAATCTATGCGGCATAGAGAAATGTATGTTACTAAAACGTTTTCTTCAGAGGTATAATTTTAACAAATAATGACCACTTTATGGCAGAAGTAAAAAGCAAACTAACATCCATGAGTAAAATTCACATAATAGTGTTTGAGCCTCCCACTGTCAGAGGAAAAGGGCCTACATGAGAACATGTTAAATTGTGTTCAAGAGAAAGGAACACCTATTGCCTGGTGATAAGTGCTAGCTTATCACAAACCGAAGGAAATTAGTCTTTGTTGATTTAAACAAACTATCTGAGCCCCGTTAGGTGCCTGTAGATTTCTCTCTGACTTTTAGGTAAAAGTCTTAGTGTTTATAGAATCAATATAGTTATCTGATACTAAAAACAAGATTTGTTAATGTAGTTAGATAATAACTCCAAATGAGTTTAGAGAATGATCTGGGTGCCTGTGTGTGTGTGTGTGTACGTGTATTTATGTTTTGGGTGTACACTTTATATGTGTGTCGGTACACTGTTACTTACTGCCTTCTAACACTGCTCTGCCTTACAGAGAGCTCATGCTGTTTCGGTAAGTGTGTGTATGAGTGTGTATGGATGCACATGTATCTTAAATTGTCCTCTGTCCTCTCTTGCTCACTGGCACACCCACCTCACTCTTCTGTGTGTGCATTGGCCTCTGAATTAACTCGGTTCTCCCTCTTTCTCCTCTCTCTGTCCTTTTACTACCTCCTTTTCCACCCTGTTCTCCTATGTTTATCCTTCTCTTCATCTTCACTTCCCCTTTTTTTTAATATGTGTCCTTCCTCTATTTCATCTCTGTACTTCTAATCATCTTTTTCTTCTCCTTATTCCTCCTCCTGTCCTCATATCTTCATTCTTTTATTCCCTGGCTCTCTTCCTCTGTCCTCTTCTTGTCCTGGCGGCTATGCTATGTCGGGCCTATGCTCTATGCGTGTGTGTGTGCTACACTGCTCTGCTCTACGTATCATCTCTGTGTTTGCCTGCTCTGCAGCGGAGGAGACACAGGCCTCGCGGAAATAACCTCAGTGTATGTACCTCTCTCTCCCTAGATCTCCTTTCTCTTCCCCTCTTCTATAGATTCCTCTATCACTCTTTCAACTATCTTCAAACTCTGCACCAAAATGTAGTTGACGGTTCTTTCTAACTCGTGTAAGATGCCATGTGGGTGGGTTTGAACATCCATAATACAGCAAGGCAGGTGACAGTTGCTATCTCAGTAGTCATCTTAATTTCTCACGCTCTAAATGCATGGGCGCCACCAGGGAGGTACTAGGGGGCGCTGCAGTAGAAATTAAACCGTTAACTGGCATTAGGAACCCTAAATCTCAGAGCACCCTCTCTGAAAAGTTGAGCAACCCCATAGCACCAGCAAAAAAAAAAAATCTCTGGCACTGCCACTGTCTAAGGGACTATTCAGAATTACCAACACTACTTATTTGGCTTTTAGCACTGATTTTCCAGTTACACCAGCTATGTGTAGGCTCAAACATTAACTAGTTTGAATGTAATTTCTAATTACGTTCAAATTATTAAACTACATTTAAGGTGTTACACAAGCTCAGATAAGAGGTATACGTTGTTATCCTATTGGTTACACCTCAAATCTCCCCCCTAGTAGGTGTAATGTCCTCAGTAAGTTTCTGGTTGTCATGTGACATCAATTTGAAAGGTGAGATCATTTAGGTGGATTAGGAGGAGTTGTTTCTTAACTGACAGCAGTGTTAACGGATGTACCTTATGTAGTGCAACCAAACAATGACACAACTTTAGTGACAAAAGTACTTATTTCAAAGTAAGGTTTAGAGAGGACAATGCACCCTATCGAGAAAGAAGTTATAAATAGCTTCAGGCATCAAATCTTGATTTTATTCTGGGATTCCTCTGAAGCACTTTCTTGATTCAAAACTCAGCCATCCTTTATTCATCTTAAACTGGCCCAATTTGTAATCAATGTAACCTCTGTCCGAAAGAAGCTGTTCTCATTAATGTACCTTTTTGGCCATTCTCCAATTGAGCCTACACTCTTCTAATTGGCTGGCTTTAAGAAGCCTACTGACAGGCAACGGAGCAACTCCCCGCAACAATGGCATCCACAACAACAAGTAAAAGGAAGCTGTTTAGAAGAGTTTAAAAAAATCTTGGTTACCTAGTATTCAGAGCAGGCTTACAGAAAGTTGGATAATCATAAATGATCCTTGTTATAAGATTGAGCTTCAAAGTTTGTGTATGTCATTATATTATCAGTAGGCAATCAATAAATTTCCATCAATTGGGTTAATGGATGTGACAGAACCATTGGGCTCAGGCTTATTGAAAAAAAAGTCAATATAATTCCTGACAAACCTCCCCCATTGCACTTTCTTGAGACACATAATCAGAGTTAGATACATAGATCTTTATTCAACTAAATTCATTTTTGAAACACAAAGGAAACTGGAAATCCAGTGTGTTGACAGTCCTCAAACTAAATATGTAAATACACTGAAAGTAACAAATGCAAAGACATGCTTGGCTAATACAATTTATTCTGATTTCCAAAGAAGAAAGTGAACATGTTTCATTGTTGCAATATTTAAAGCGGGCACATGTCATGTCAATGTTCTCTTTTTTTATATGTGGACATTTGTTTTGAAAGACACGTGAGGCCGATAAATGAAATTCATTTTCTGCAAATCAAAAGAGTAACCATCTGAGAAGAGTTGATGCAGTAAAGCCCACCCACGTGGTACTCCAAGCTCTTCAAAACCAACTGTGACCTAAATTTCACAATTTAAATATACTTTGGTTCCCCTTTTTTCTATCTATCCTATGAGCTCTTTCTCTTTTCCCCCTCTCTATCTGTCTTTCCCTCCCATGTCTGCTCGTGTTGAGGTCCCCTCTGCTTTTCATCGTTTGTTCTTTGTTACGACTTTCCCTTGGAGTTCAGCTGTTTTGCAGCGTGTGTGGAAGTGTGTTTCTATGTTTGTGTTTTAATGTGCATTTCAGTCTGC
Organism: Labrus mixtus; assembly: GCF_963584025.1. NCBI lineage: Eukaryota > Metazoa > Chordata > Actinopteri > Labriformes > Labridae > Labrus > Labrus mixtus. The sequence goes on from NC_083613.1 coordinate 17,095,136, forward strand.
TGCATTGCCGCAGACCGAGTCAACAGTTTGTGACGAAAAGCATGGACTGGCCTGATGTGCATCTTTTGGCCCGTATGCAGGGTATTGGGCAGCTTCGGCATGTCAATAGTCATGCATGACATGGCAGAGCTGAGTCTTGCCATTGATGTGATCAACAGGAAAGAAACCAAGGGAAACAAGGAAGAGTGCTGCCTTAACAGTGACTTGTGAAATGGGTTGTAAAGTTGGACTGTATGTGTGTGAGTGTGTAACTATAATAAGTGTATGCTTCATGGTAAAATGCTGCCGGCTACCCAGAGGGCATGCATGGCTTGTCTTAAACATTAAAGAGTGTACAGACAGCCGTCTGTGTGTTGTGCAGCTCCTCTCTGGTGAGTGATGTTGTCCAGCCTGCTACTTACAGACAGTAGCGTGCTTTCTCATCAGGGTGATGAGGCCTTTTGTTCTGGGTTTAGACTGTCAGCAGGATCCTATCCTGGTCAGAAGAGCCAAATTATGAACCCAGCAAGAAAATCCAGATCAAATCCAGACTTCCAGTTTCCTTTTCCCCCCTGATTTGCATCTGAACAAATGTCAATGTGTTTGAGATCATCTCAATGATCCTGACTTGAATTTCAAAAGATTTTATCATGAGAACCCCTATGTTTAAACCCTGCATTGAAGGATTGAAGGAGTTTCAAATAATATTCTGCAAGATTTTTCAATTGGGTTCTTGTAGAGCATTTTGACCAGGCTCTTAATTCATGGAACGTAAGTTTACATCATCCACATGGCAGTCATGTTTGATTACTCTACATTCACATGCGTCTTGGATGGTCCAATTTCCTAGTTGGGAGGTCATTATTTGGGCATGATCAAGAGGTTATAAGTCACAAAGAAACAACATGGAAGGTACAAAGTAGCTTTAATGTAGTAGGGCACTCTAAGTGAACAGAAACCCAATAGTTACAACTTAATACCAGATTATAAATGATTGAGAAAAATGATGTATTCAATATGTGAGCAAATAAAAGTTTGTTCAATCTAGCAAGCATTTACTTAGATATGCCATGTATCTGCGTAATATGACATCAAGTCTGTCAATCGGCAACATTTACTCTGGCTCTTAAAGCTGTTGTGTTAGCTTTATGCCGCTTTTTGTGAATTTTCAAACTGTTGTTTGACCAAGACAAGCATTCTTTGGACAAGAATATATGATTATGACATTTTTGTGATTGACAAGATAAGAGATTAAAAAACTTCATTCAAATTCTTAGGAAAAGTCTTTACTGCTATATATTTTTTTTTTTTATCTGTTCAAACTAGCAATTTTTTTTTATCAAACCTTAAATATGAGGGGGGGGGGATAACAGTACTAATGACAGTGTGTTAAACACTCCCTGTTCCAGCTTCACAATGGAAAGAAAATGGCTTTCTGCCCTGAGTGTCACTTAAATTAAATATGGCTGCCATCTGGAAAAGTCAAGTCAACTATTGTGCCTTGTGCATGTGAGGCATGGTTTTTTATAACCGTCCATGCTTGCTCTCTGTCCCTCTGCCTCTTTTCTCCCTCTTTCTGTCGGCTCCCTGTTTACATTTCTCTATCTGCTTTACTCCACCATGTTTTGGTAAAGCAGCATGATATTCAAGCTCTTGTCAACAGCTTAGTAGTTTGGGATTTAAGGTGCTATGGTTCAAGCTACTTGAATTCAAAGACTATAAGTTAAAACACAATTTAAGATGGGTCAAATAGTGCTTAGAAGTCATATAAATGATTTGTTTCAGATCTGATGGGTAAAGGTCACAGGACAAAAGAAGAGCCAAAGTGTTCATTTAAAAAAATAAAAAAGAATTTTCCTAAACAAGAGTTTTCTTTGGTTCTGCTATTTGACCCAAGTCAGATATTGTCATTTAGTCGGCACATATACTCATTGAATACATAATCTGAACCAATATTTGCAGCGTGAACTGAACATGGAACTGAACATAGACTCCAGAAGTCAGGATGCATTCAATCTCACGTTTTTTCTCCTCTGTCTTTCTTTCTCCCTTTCTTTCTTTCTTTCTTTATTTTTCTTTCTTTCTTTACCTCTATTTTTTTCTCTTATCTCCTTTCTCCTCATTTCCCCTTCTGTACTTTCTCTCTTGCTCTTCCCTTCTGTCCTCGCAGACCATTACTGACACAAGTCCAATGCATCGCTCCACCTCCAGCCTGGTCCATGGGCGCACAGGCCGGGGCGTGAGGCTGGACGACTACTCCCTGGAGAGAGTGGTGTCTGAAGAGGGTCGTCACGGAGGACGCAGGCACAGAGATAGGAGTCATCGTGCCTCGCAGCGCTCCCTGACCCGATACACCGATGCAGACACGGGTGAGCCACTTGTGTCATAGTGAACTTATACCACATTTAATGTATATGTAAGTTTTGACATTTAACAGCTGTAGATATCATGATGTGTCACAGATGTTGAACTGTATTATATAATTGTGAGCTCAGCAGCTTCTGGTAGCTTTTTCATAGAAAGTGCATATTTAGCACCATTCAATGGCAAGATTCCATACAACCTAATGGCGGAAACCACCTTTCACTTGCACTTTTTATGTTTCAATTAGCATGTAGAATTACATTATGCAACACTCAAATTTAGTTATATTACTGATCCTGGATAACATGTGCTTTAAACCCCCTGGACTGTGCCCTTAATTGTCTCATGGGTTAATCAATTTGCACAAGTATCAATCAGTCTCTATTGTATAGCACCAACTCCTGACTGGTAGATGATTCCAAAGGACATGGGCCTGATAACTCATGGCTCTACCTCCCATAATACATAGAGACTGTAGGTACCAAAAGCATTCTGGGAGCAGAATGTTCTAGAGGGGTAGTACGGCACTAATAGCTCTTTAAGATAAGATGGTGTCTGACCATTATGAGCTTTGTAAGTGTAATGCCAATTCTTACTTGGCATTACAGGAAGTGCTTTAAGTTAATTTAAGTCCAATTTATCAGATTGTTCTCAGTTAAACATGTGCATGATAAGTTCTCTCTGCACACTAGTTAGCCATGGAGTTCCACCAGGTTCGGTGCTTGGACCAATTCTCTTCACCTTATATATGCTTCCCTTGGGTAATACTATGAGGAAACACTCCATAATTTGTTTTTACATATCCATATCAAGGAAGCCTGATGACACCTTTAAACACCACATAGGCTTTTCCTCATGAGTGGATGGTAATGTTGTATTGTATTTTATGTAAGCCTAAAATGAACATCAATGCAAACTCAAAAACAATTGCTGAGGCATTTATGAATAATCTGTTCACTTATAAAGCTAAGAGAGCATCACAGTATTCAACACATTTTATGTAACTCAAGTCTTGGCACAAAGAAGTCCTTGAAAGGAACATTCTGCCAACAGATAGCCCTCTCCATAACTAATTGTGATTGCAAATTGCATGATTGAGCTGTGTAACTAATGCAACTAAGCTGCCACTGTTAAACTCTAAATCCCCTTTATTATTTGAGAGCCCTCTTATTTGGTTGAGAAGATGCTTGTCTGCCTCCTGGACTCTGAAGTAATGATGGTGTTTTCAATACATTTTCTTTTCTCTATGTTTGACTGCACATATGTAGTAGATTATTTTGTAGATATTTTAATCTAAATCCTTTTTAAATTAACTTTCCCATGTAGAAGAATGGTTTATCCACTACAGAAATCTGTTGGTGATGTTGTAAAGAAGTATGTCTTTAACTCGGGGAGCACACATCCTAACAAAGTAACAAGATGTATTGTGTCTACAAATGTAAACTGAGACATCTCCTTGCTAGGCCTGGGCACAGACCTCAGCACTACTACGCAGTCAGGCGACCTTCCACCTAAGGAGCGCGAGCGGGACCGTGGCCGGACCAAGGATCGTCATCATCACCATCACCACCACCACCATCACAGCTCTGTTGACAAGGAACGCTATGGCCCAGACCGCCACGACTACTCCCATAGGCATCCCCATGATCGCCACTGGTCCAGGTCACCTAGTGAGGGGCCCGATGGACGAGGACACAGACAGGTGGGCTTCAAACTCCACTGAGTTTAAAAAAACATAAAATAGGGGACAGCTTCCTAGGAATGTCCAGTATGCTATTTTCTGTTATTTTCTTGCTATTTCCATAGATGTAGCATTCCTTTTTTACAAAACGTTTCACTTAATTTACCGTATGCACAAAATGGCCTTATTTTGCTGCCATGTCATGCGCAGACTGAGAATATCAAATACTATTATTATATTATTATAATGTCAATGGTCAACAGAGTACCCTGTGCACAATGTCATTCTACTGTGTTGTCTGTGAAGGTTCTCGATCTTCTAAGTCATGGTAACTTCAAAGTTATATTCATAGAGGACTTTTGAAGATGTTTGCCTACAATCCAAAAGGCTTTATCAGTTCTAAAGTGACTGGTAAATGGAGCTGTGTTCCAATTGTATCAGCAATGGGAATCTGGAAAATCTTTGAAGACCCTTTCACACATGAATTCCAGACATTTAGATCCTGAAAGGAAAAAAGTATTAATACGATAAACTCGTCCTTCCTCATATCTGTCACTTCACGTTAAAATGTGGCCAAATAAATTAAAATTTGACAGATTCCCTATAGATTTAAAGACATTAATTCAGCAGTACACAATTTCATCAATATTTGGGTTTTAAAAACCTGAGCATAACTAAGAGGAATGGCCACCATGTGGATACGACGAATAATGCCTCAATAAAAGCTCTATTATCCCAGACCATGTTCTGTACTATCGTTGTGGGTACTTCAGTGCTGGCAATGATAAATTATATCAAAGGTTTTCATATTGTTGGAAAAACACAGGTCCCCCTCCCCCAAAAACTTCTTAGACTCACCTCTTAAACATCTTTTAACATCTATTCTTCATTTTTATCTTTTTAAAACATCTTTGTCTTTTAATAATTATTTTATATCTCAGAGATCTTTCTTTTTTTAAAGTTGTTTGAATGTTGTTTGTCTCTTTTTACTATCTTTATCACCCTCAGTGTAACATTCTCTCACATCAACAATTCAACTGTGGGCTACTTTTACCTTCAATTATTTAACAATTAATGATCCATAGTCCACATTAAAATAAAAATGATGGGCCTTAGTCTACACAGACAGCCAAAAGTGGACAAGTGACACTTCGCTCAAGTCCATAATACTGCTCTACAAGTACAATTTTGTTCCTGTAGCGTTCTATCAAAAAACTCCCATGGCTTGGTCACCAATCTTGGATGATTAATGTCCCCCCCAGGGGAGGTGTGTCTCACCATTTGAAAACTGCTGCTTGATCTCATACCTAGTTCAACAATTCTTAGTATATGAAACACAGTAGAGTAGGTTGTAAACACTCTTATCCAAAATAGTTCTAAGAAACTGGTCAGTTTTCAAAAAGGTGACAACTAATTGATTTTGTGAAGTGAGCCATAACCCTTGACATTTCCATCCTCTAGAGCAACTGTTCCACTGTACCAAGTACAAAATCATACAAATCTAAGCACCAACTTATGGATTTCGATTTCTTTTTTTTCCCTTTTTTTCTTTTATCCTTTTTCCTTTTTTCACTGTTTTTCTCTCTTTTCATTATTCTTCAATGTGACATTTGGCTTCTTGGTGTAAATTTTTTGCCCCATCACTGTCATTTTAAATGATTTTAAATGGTGTTTATCGCTTCTCTATCTTTCTGTCTCTGTCTCTTCACCACCTCTTTACTGTATTCTGGTCTCTGGTGTCGTTGTGGTGCATTTTGATTTTCCTTGTTTACATTTTGCTGTAGGGCAGTAGTTCGGTCAGCGGCAGCCCAGTCCCTTCGACCTCGGGGACCAGCACTCCGAGAAGAGGCCGTCGCCAGCTTCCCCAGACCCCTGCTGTCCCCCGTCCACATGTCACCTACTCCCCTGCCGTCCGCAAACCAAGCTATGGCCCCCCAGGGCCTGGTCGACTGCGCTCTCCCTCCCCCCGACACTTCTCCCCACCAGACCACGACATAGGCTACCACCACAGACCTGCGTCGAGACAGGCTTCTCCACACCACGGGGGTTCCTCATCCCGGCACGGTTCACCACGCTCTCCGAGGCACCAGTCACCCCTCCATGGCTCGCCCAGATCCCCCCACAGAGGCCGGTGGAGTGGGCCTCTGCCAGGAGACAGTATGGAGGGTGATGGGCCCTTCTATGAACGCGACTATGAGTATGAGCGGCACCATGAGCCCCCTGCCTATGAGCAAAGCCTATCCCATGGGAACCCTCACTCACATGGAGGAAATCCTCACCCACACCCACGCTCGCCTAGGACTGCCCGCCACGGGCCCCCTCCACCCCCTCACCCACATTCACGTAGGGTGCCTAATGGCTACCGTTCATCGTCACCTTCCCCACATCGTAGGGGGCCACCTGGGGTGCCTCCCCATCCGCACCACCGCCCTCCCCATGCCCGAGGGCCCCGCAAGGGTCCGCATGAACCTTACAGTGAGACAGACGAGGATGACTGGTGCTAGCAACCACAGGGAGTAAGGGATACGGGCAGGAGAAAAAGAGAAGAATAGCAGCCTCTGGTGCTCTGGCCTTGGTCATGTAGTCTTTAGTAAAGTGAAGTAGGGGGACATTTTTTGGGGGGTAGAACACCCCTCTGACCCTCCAACTTCCCCCTTAAGACTCTTAAACAGAGGAGGGGCAAAGGGGATGGGGGTGACGGTGCTGCAGATTTTGCAGTTTGTGTGTAGGACTCAAATTAGTGACGGAGCAGCACACGGATAAAATGACAAAAGACAAATCCAAGACAACTAAAAGGCGCGGGCTGGGCCCAGTTTGACGCTCCCTCTCCAGGTCTCAAAACTACACGTCGCAGAATACAATGCTTGACCAGCAAGGACGGGCTGCAAGAGGAGGAAGAGAGAGGCGTGGGAACAGCAAAGCGAGGGAGTAGCATGTAAATGCCTAGGGATTATCACAGTTTACGAGGCCTAAAAGCACTTCTCCCAGACTGTTGTGTTGTGGGTTAGTATTTTCAGATGTTTACTGTCTGTAGCTGGCAAGTCTGCAAATTTAAAAGCCTAAAAATGAGCTGGAACATGGAGTCCACTACTTTGACTCTGCTTGTTTGACTGATGTGTTTAAAGAAAAATATAACAAAAGCCAGGAGCCCCCTACCCATACATGCCAAGCTATGCCTCCAGAAAATCAAACTTGAACAGTTAAGAACAACAATGAAACTTTACATGACAAACTATGAAAAGAAAAAAAGGGAGAACAACCACTTTATCTCTAACCTTTTTCCTTTCCAAGGGACAGAACCAGGAAGCTCCGCCTATACTGCAAAAACCAGCCATTCACAGCGCTGGCTGATATTTGATGAGTTTTATCATCTCTGTTTACTGTTAAAGACTCACTCAATGCTGACGGAACTGGTGTGACATCACTTCCTGTCCGGTGTTGGTCGTGGTTGTAGTGGAATGGGGCAGGGCACAGTGTTGTTTCACTTCCTGCTGATTGCGCTATGAACAGGGTGGGCTCAGGTAACTTGAGAAGGGAGTTGGGCACTTTGTCAAACTCCTTCCTTCTCTGTTTCTCCACTCGTCGCAAAACAAGGGATGACCTGACAGGAAATGACATCACACAGGTTGAATGTGGCGGAGGAGAGGAAAGGAGGGATGGGGAAAAGACTAATTTCTTCAGTATTTCTTCTATTGATTACTTCTCCTTCTTGTTCTTCTTGGACATTGGAGCTTGGTTCTTCTGTTGCATTTGCTCAGCCTCCTTTGATCTTTTTGATCTTTGAGTCCAAAATTTGATGGAAACCTGCATGATTGATTAAATACATACTAGAGAGGAAATCTAACCAGTGTGGGTGGGACCTGGGGGCTTTATAGAAAACTTTGAATTTAGGTTTACAAAAGAAGTTCTCTTCTTTCAGACTCTCTCTCTCTCTTACATCTCAAATGGAATTTTGGTTAACTTTTTACCTAAAAGAAGTTCTAACTTTCGGCTATTTTGTCTGTTTTCTGCCAACACGGTTCAAAAGTTTCTATAACTTGTTTAAAAAAAAAAAACCGAAGAACAGTGCAGGACCACATTTAAGTTTCCTGTTGTTCTTGAGAAACACGAGGGAGAATGAGTAAGGAGAGAGACAGACTTCTACCACACTTGATTTATTATTTTTGATGATGATAGTCTTATGAATAATGATATCAATGTCAATGCAAAATGACAATGACAATGATGATGATGAAAATGATGATTGATGATATGTTGCTGTAGATTTGTAGTCATGTTATTTGGGGTTTAAGTATGCTATGTCCATTTTGTTTACATGCATTATATTTTGATCTCCCTCCGTTCAATGACGTTTACCGGGTTCCTGATGCTTTCTTGCAACATTTGGTGCAATTGTGGCATAGGAACAATCGTTAGGGTTGCGTGTTGTAACGCAACTCTTAAGATACACTCTCTATTCAGAAGGTTGGAGGGCAGGGGAGCTTTGGTACTTGACTTGCAAGGATTTATGGGGTCAGTACTCTTGTCAGACCAACCCAAAGATCAAGAATTTAGGCTCAGAGGCAAGGGTAAACCAGAACATTGAGAAGTGGAAGAGTTTTATACTGCAGAGATTTAAATCAAGCCTGTTTTACAAAGGATGAATTCTTCCACTGGCAGCCAAAAAATAACAAATCTCAATGTTTCCCTCTGTCAGGTTCTGTAGCTTTGTAGTGAGATTGATTCCTGACAGCACAGTATTGGTGGTATCGTGTTGGTGTCAGTATTATGTGGTGGTGTTCTCCTATTTAACCCCTGGGGGGCAGTTATCAACACACATTATTCTGCCTGCCTTTCCCCCTCGACAGGACAGCCTCGTGGCCACATCCTGGTTTCTAGACCTGGAGTGAGATCCCTGCTTATAACTATCTCTTACATCATTGGAAGATACATGAAGTCCAGTCCTAGTCAGGAAACTTGGATGTAGCCTTGGAGATGCCATATCTGTCCGATTGTCAGTCCGTCCTTTGTTTGCCTGTCTGTGCCAATGCTGACCCCAAGGCCCCCTCCAGCCCCCTCTCTCAGGTCTGGATAACCAGAGAACAGTCACCAAATCACCAATCCAATCATTCAAGGTTGTAGCCAAACTGAAATCTCCTCTGCCAACAGCCACTTCAGTATCCACAGACCTCTCTTTCCTCATCGATCTTAATTATTTTCTGTCCATTTGCTTTGACATCTGTTATTTCAGCTTGCAAGAGAGTAACACTAAAGGCATTACAGGACAGAAACACTGAGGAATAATTATTTCATCCTTCTTTTTCTGAGGGACAATTATAGAATATTCAATAACTCTAGGACATGAAGATAAAGTATAGATAAATATAGATGATAAACTACATATAAATCTAGGTATAATACAGTAGATTTAGTTATAGATAACAAAGTTTTTAATAATAAGAATTTCAAAGATTTATTTATTTATTTTGCATACCGCTCATGACACAGTAGATACTCTTGGAAACCTTGCACTGTTTTCTTCACAGTCGATCAAGCCAGAAAATGAACCCTTGCCCACGTGTTCTGACTATGCAGACCTCATAAGCGTCCTCATAGTATTCTTTCAGAGGATTAACTGCAACGCTGTAAAAGGGAATAATAATATAGAAGCACTCTGATTTATGAAAATGTGAAGATTGGCACCACGTTTGCACACGTCTCATGACATCACACCCACGACAAAACCTTTTTCATTCAAGTACTTCCAGCTGATCCCCCCCCCCCCCTACACACACACACACACACACATCTTTCTGTCCTGTCCTGAAATGTTTTCCCTCCAGTCCTGCTGTTAAGCATAGTGTAGTAAAGATTTGGAAAGCAGGGGGGTTGTTTTGTTGGTTGTTAATTTGTTCAACAGAAGTCGAGGGGCGCACACCCAAAACCCTTCTGCTCTCCCCTCCCCTCCCCTCAAGAGAGGCTAGGCAGGAACCCCTACAGAGCCACAGTGCCTTCTGTATCAGTCATAGTCATCAGTACGCAAATCTCCTCGCCTCTAGCCGCTCCCGCCTATCGCCCCCCCCCCCCCATGTACACTCTGTAGTTGTTGTGATCAACCAAACTACGCCTTAAAAGTCAAGTCTAACTGCCTCTCATGTTAACATAGAAATATTGCGAGCAGTAATTTGAGGACTGGGCCCTGTGAGGCAACAGCAATGAGGCTAGCCTTGATGTACAAGATTCCTTATCAAATCTGGGCTTAGATTATTCAAAATCCCTTTCAAACAAAAAGATTGTTGTGTTAACCAAAAATAAAGAACCAAGTCAGAGAGAATATTAATTGTTGATACTATTGATGTTGCTAACAAGCTAGGCCTCTTGGCTTTCCCCCCTGTTATACCAATTCTTCACAAAAAGCGATGCGAAAGAGCTAGCAAAAAACCTGATGATTTCAGGTCTTCTCAATGAGAATGTCCTTGACTGCACCACTTGTCAGTGAACAGTCCAGCTGAAGTTTTGCCTGTTTGGCACTCCATCCACCAAAGTTTGAGCACTCGCTGTATGTTATTAAGTAGTGTTAGCTTTTGCATATTGTGTCCATCCAAGACATGTCGTGGGTAACGTTTCAGAAGGTGTAGTATGAGGTTTACAGAGGTGCAAAGCAGTTTGCTTACTTCTCAGGTCCAACTAGAGTTAGGTAGCTAGCTAGTTAGCAAATGTAGAAAAGAATCAGCTATAAAAAAAAAAGCAGGTCACACATTGAGTTATTGTATGGTTTTACCTGGCATGGGGTCAGACAATATGTTGACCCCACCCAGACTCCCTCCTGTCACTAACTCATATTACACACTCTGACCCCTCCACTTCCCCATCAGCAGCCTGCAGACACACCAGCACTTGACGAGGTCAAGTGTGTTGACTGGCAGGAAAAACCCACCTCCATTTTGGCTCCACAACACCACTTGCTTGTCCAGAATTGTAACAGCAGATCCAAACAATGCACAACAATGCCCTTGTGTGAAATCAAGTTGTGTTTTTCGCTTTTCCGAGAACACTACCATTGGGGAGTAGGAGTGGATACAATTCTTTCTTTATCTTAATATTTGTTTGGCAGGGTTTTTTTAATGGGGTTTAGGGGTGTTGCAAGATTTATTCTGTCATGGCTTCTCTCCAAATCTGCTTTCTGTATGTTTACCCATCAGTCTAAACCTCTAACTAATCTGGGTTTCTTTGAATTTCCCTCTATGTTATGGGGTAAAAGAAAAATTAACAAGACAAACCAACCCATCCACTCAGTCGGCTGTGAAATTGTGTCAGTGGGTCAGTCTTGAGGCAATGTGTCGACAAAAACACTATTAAGGGCTCTCTTTAAAAAAAAAAGTACACAGTGGGTTTTAATGTACAGTTGTGCTGCCAAAAGTTGTGCTTATGTAGCTGAAGCCACGCCGTGGTCTCCCCTTTGTACAGCACTAGATGTGTGCATGCGTGTGTGTAGGGAGTTGAGAGCAAGGCAGGGATGGAGGGAGGGAAAGGCGGGTGGGTCAAAAAGCAATGAGAGAGGTTTTGATAATTAGAATGTTCGTTTATGGGATGGACGGGGGGGGGGGGGGGGGGAGGGGGATTGTGGGAGGGAGTGCAGCAGCAGAGGTTGTAGTGATTTAAACACACAATTTCACAATGGCACTGGACCACTTTTCAGGCTCATCCTCATGCTCAGAAGACATTTCATCATTGTCACTCGATCCACACATCACATGGTCACACTTTGAGGGGGGCTGCAACAGGAGAACACTACTGCTTATGTTGTGTGTTTGTGTGTGTCTGGTAGTTTGTCAGTGTACATGTTTGCAAGTGTTCTGAGGTCTGAATGAGCATATTTAGGGCTATAGCTGAATATTTTAACCATTGATTAATCTGGCAAATTATTTTTTTATGTTTAAACACTTAGTCATGTTGTTAATAAAATATCCAAATAGTTTTTAATAAAAGCCAATATTTGTACACTTCATACATTTCCAGTTGTTTTTGGACTTCGCTGGAATACACCCATTTATAATTTAAAAATAAGGCTTTCTCTTAATTCTAAATCCTTTTCTTTTTTTACCAAAAGGGGATTTAAGTTCCCGAAAGGCTCAATATACATTGTACATCTTGTAGTTTGAAATAAGAAAAATAGCAAACCTGACAAATAACCAATTATATCAAGTTGTAAATTATAAATTACAATGGAGGGAGAAGTTACTGTTAGTACCAATTGCAAATTATACAGAGAAAGGTCACAAAATAGATAGTAAACAATTAAAGAGTTTTGTTTTTTAGCACATAATCAAACAGACAAAGACATCATCCTAGAACCAACAAATTATTATTTTAATCAATACATTAAAAAGGATTTGTTTTAAATATTTATTTACAATCCCATTTATAAACATTTTGGTTTGTGTGTGTGTGTGTGTGTGTGTGTGTGTGTCTGTGTTCTTTATATGCGTCTGTGTTCGTATGTGCAAGTGTCCTGACACCATCAGCTACAGTAGGTAACCCGCAGTGCCTTAAACTGTACAGGACACAACAATTTCTCCCTCTGAGATGGTCCCAGTGCACGTAATCAAGATTTTCATGTCCTCATCCCCATCTTCATCCCCTTCCCTCCCTCACTCACTCACTCCTTATCTCCTTCTGGGATCATTCAAAAAAGCCTGGATGGGTGAGGTATTTTTTTAGAGGGTGGGATAGAAAATTCTCTCATTTCTCACACCCATTATCTTCCTTGCGTCTGTTGTATATTTTGACTGTAATTCCTGTGTATATAATCCATAAACTTTCTGAAAAACTCACGGGTTCATCTTCATTAATTCTGTCTCCTCTGGCTGTGTTTTATTTTTTATTTTCAGCATGGTCACATTATGTTCTTTCTGCTCATATTCTTCATGTAATACCATTCATAAACACAAGGTGGTGGGATTTAGCTTTCACCATTATCACTCTTTATGCAAGGTGTACAGCATGTCTCTGTACGCAGCGTAGGTTTAATGAGTCCATGCCAGTATGTGTGGGTGTGTTTTGTCTGAGAACGTCAGTCTGAAATGATGTGGATTTGTCTTTGTCTGCACATTCAGTTCTTTATGAATTCAGCAAATACTAGGGATGATATTTTTGATCATTTCTGCACTTAAATCAGTCTTTCCTCCACCTGATAATATGCTCTCTCAAATAACAGAATGTATTCACAAGACAAAGAAAGCTTGTGTACAAATAGAGAAGGAAAAATACCTAATTCATTATATTTAAAAATAACTAATGGCTAAAGCTACTGCTGGCTGTTAACTAGTCACAAATAATTGCCAAAAACCAGACACAAAAAAAAATAGACATTGACATGGACTTGTGTCTGTCTGTGTCCATGTGACAAATTTATGTCAATTGTTTATGCTACTTTGTTATTTTCGTCTCCAAAGTTGGTACTGTATAGTCTACCTGTTTCATGGGCAGCTAGTTGCTATCTACACTTTCTGCCATTTATGAGTCAATCAATCAATCAATCAATCAATCAATCAATCATTCTTCATTTGCATAGAGCCAATTTATAACAAATGTTATCTCAAGACACGTACAGGTGCTGTTGCTAACTGCACAAAATGTTAACTATAATTTAGTTGCTTAAAATGATAAGTTTTCTCAAATAACCAAAGAAAGCCTGTTTACAAACTAACAATAGAGAAACAAGTAGGTATTGAGACGTGATGGATTAAAGTTTTACCCTGCTAATGGTTAGATACCAATGCTTGACGGCCAAAGTGCTGTTATCTTCTGATGCGTTCAGCAGACACGGAGCAACATGAGCATTCATAGAGGCTTTTAAATAATGTCAAATGCTGATGCTCTCTTCAGCTCTTTTGGTCTACACCTGTTCCCAACAAAAAGTAGCCTACATCTGGTCCCTCTAGTTTCTAACTTCCAAATCGCAAAGAGTTCCACTTTCATGAATTTGTTTGAAGAAGCATCAACTGAGCTAAGCACTAATGTGAGCTAATATGAACTTATTTGATAAACGCACTACCAACTGCAAGGGCTCAGAATATTTTTAAAAAGAAATACAAATATAGTATTGCCTTAAACACTGCTGATTAAGGGGTGCTGGCTTTGCCCTGTTGGTGGAACGAGGTTTGCCTTGTTGCGCTGGATTGGGGTTCAGCCCCCAATCCAGATGCTATTAGGTGCAAGTCATCCACGCTCTCTCCCCACATTTCCTATCACTCTATGCCTTTCCAATCTAAAAATAAAGGCAGAGCACTGAAAAACAATCTTTAAAAAAAAGTGCTGATTACTTGTGCTAGCTAGCTAGCTAACCTAAAGCATAAACTTGCAATGAATTGCTTTCAAGGCATGATAGTTCAAGTGTTTCCAGCTTAAAATTAGCCACTGATGCATGATAGTTAAAGAGTTAAGCAGCTAACTGTTAGCTACTGAGGCATGATAGGGTTATCCAGTTTACTGTTAGCAAACTGACACATGCAGCAGTCATAGAGCACTTGTAGGATTGCTTTGAAGCAGAGCTTGTGTTTGCCTGATGAAATTAAGATCAGGCTCCTAAGCTGCTTTAAATGGTAGCTAGATGATAACTTTGTTCGTCTAGTGCTGGATAGGCAGATACAGAGTGTTTAAACAACTCCTGATGTACATTTTAGAGACGATAAATATGATATATGCACTAATTAAAATTAATTATACCATAAAATAATAGCCTAATTTAGTAATTTTTTGAAACACAGCTGCTAGCTTAAAGCTAACACTCCTTGCTCAGTGATAATGCCATTCATATGGATGCATGACTACAGATTTGGTGCATGTTATCAAAACTTTTATCCCTGATACTTGTTGTGCTCATTACTTCTCTGTGCTGACTTAAAGTAAAACTGATTCCTTAGAGACAAAGGTGATTGTCTCCTGGTGTCGCCACAGCAAACCTCAAGGCCCCTCTCTCCGTTTCCATCAGTCACTGCAATTATTTCTTACTCCTTGACTCAACACTCTGGGTTATATTTCATCACCGTCAACCCAGTAGAAACAAGTTGCTCTCAGAAGTTTTGTCCTTATGTCTTTCTGGTGAACTCACGTCAAAACAACTCAATGTGAAACAAAATCAGGAAATAAGTACGATTTCGATTGTCTTTTTTTGTAACCCTTTGTAGCACTGATTTTACATTTATCTGATCCTAAATACTTTTTTTTTCTTTCACAGTGAAATCAATTGATTCATTAATGTTGCCTGTGATTGGACTGGGTTGGGTTTTGCTAAAGCCACATTTTCTCTAAAACGTCAGCAAGGGGTTAAATATTTCATAAGATCCCCACACGAGGCATCACATTGTTGTCGGTGAAGAAATGCATTTGGGATTACCGCTGAAGCAACTACCAGCCATCCATTCCATCACCAAGCAAATCATCATAAACTCGACCCAGTAGAAACCGAACCAGTGCCACAGTAGAAAAACATACAGGATTCACTCAGCAAGTGAGGGGGGAGAAAAAAATAAAACATACATGGCAATTTAAGATAAAAGAGAAGTATTTAATTACAGATTTGCATGTGCAATGTGCATGCCACTATGTGGGGTAACAAGTCGACTTCAGGAATAAAAAAAATAAATATAAAGAAAAAAGTATATATAGGCTATGTAAAAAATATATATAGATAGATGTTTTTAAGAGCAATGTGTTTCTTTTTTTTCTTCTATTTTTAAAAACAAAAAATGCCAAAAAACTTGACCAAAAAAATATAATAAAAACTTTTAAAAAAAATCATCCTGATAAAAAAATGGAAATGACTTTGGTGATGAATCAAAGAATGTTTGTTTGTTATATTTGCCAGTTATTTCACAGGGGGTAAACTGTGGGGGGACAAGGATAGATAACACTTTAACTAACATTACAAAAGGAAGAAAAAATATTTAAAAAAAGGGGGAGAAGGAATACAAAACTTTTTCCTTGATGAAAAACAATCCCTTTGAGAGTAAAGAGATGCCTGAAACTGAATCTGGTGATGTTATTCCCGTTTATTCCAGCTATGAAATCCCTTCTTTCTCTCTCCCTCTCTCCTTCCCGGACCATCTCTTTCTCCCACTCTGTTTCTTTCTCTATCTTTCTCTGCAGTTTCTACCAGTGCATTTTGTAATTTCAAACAGAACTCTTCCTAAAGAACCAGAATAAACCAGAGGAATGCATTCTACCTGTTTTCCTGTCTGCTTATTATTTGCACCCATTGACACACAGAAACAGTAACACACTGGATTAAACAAATACAAGAAGATCATAATTATTACATTTTTAAATATGTTTAAATCGATCAATCAATATTTATTTGTAAAGTGCCAATTTATTACACATGCAATCTCAAGACACTTTACAAATACAGTAGGTCCAGACACTTCTCTTTGTTATATTATTTACAACGACCCAACATTAACCTATCATGAGCCAAGCACTTGGCACCATTAAGCAAAGTAACAGTGGTGAGGAAAAAATGTTGTTGTTGGAGATTAAGAGCAACAACAACAAATGAAACTGATTTATAGGTCTACAGTATACTCTATTTAGCTAAGATGCCTGAATCAAGATGTGTTTTTTTAAGAAAAGGTTTAATTACAGCTACTTCAAATGACTGTGAATAAAGAAGTGCTAACTAAGGGAAAGACTTCCTGAATCAGCTTAGTTGGAATGGGGTCTAGGAGACAGGTTAGAAGAAAGAATGATTTAGTTCAGCAAAGTAAATTTGTAAAAATAATAGTCAAGGTCAATATGAGGTTTCAGAGCTGTTTGTGCTGTTCAATAATTTGACAATCAAATCAACTTCCATTTTATTTGTCCCTGACGGGCAATTGGTTTTACAGCAAGGCATTAAAGGACAGAAAAATACAAAAGACAAAAAAAAAAGCTAATGAGGAAAAAAAAGGTAAGAGGCACTGAATATAGCAGCCTTAGAGAAACTACAGGGACCCTTGACTGATGCTCTTAGCAGCTTCCATTCATACAGACTAAAGTGCTGAGTCAATATGAAATATTAGTAGCTCACTGATATTTATTACAAGTTAAGATTTGAACAAAGTGATATACAGTACATACTGTACAAAACCACAACCATACCAGCCTACATAAGTGAGCGACTGATGACAATGTTTTCAACACAAACAGACCAAAGTGACACAGCCAAGGTCAGATACAAAGAATCAAAAGTAATTATGTCAAGCAACTGGAATGGCTTCCTTGATTGAAGCTATAGCATTATTAGACTAACCTCTAGTGAATGGGCTGTTGAGTCCAATAATGACAAGAAACCTGTGCTATTCCTATCATTGTCAACGTCCATATAAAAGTTTAAGTCACTTACGATTATTTTATCAGCGCTAAGGACTACATTTTATAAGAACTCAGGACATTATGGAGTCTGACATCGTTAAAGCGAAGAAACATACAAACTCCGCATTAACCTAGAGTAATTTACGGCTGCCATAATTTAGGGTCATTAGTGCATGAATTACAGTCTTGTCAAATTAATGTGTAATATTTGCCAGAAGCTTCAAATTTGACTCAATATCGCCCCCTCTGGCCCAAGGTATACTAAATTATGCCCGCTGACTTCTCTGACTTCACATTTCTGACTATGTAGTCACCAATAATGTGAGTTTTTCTCTCAGCGGGTGTGTCGCTGAGCGAGGGAAATTTATCAACAAAATCAAGTGGTTGATGGGGAACCGTGCTTCTTCGACTTACGGCTATGCTTCCATCAGAGAGTAACCCGTCCACCCTGCCATGGGATAAGCTAAGCTACATGACCCGCACTGGTTGCCTGGGACTGGCTGACTACAGCTGCAAGCTATTGTTTGGTTTCTGTGGTGTGGAGCCACGTCATCAATTGAAGGACCCTGGCCTCAAGCGCTAGAATGAAACTACATTTAATACGAGTACCATTACACGTAAAGGAGGACCAGGGGGAACTTAACATCTGACACACCGGTGCACTCTGAGAACAAGTGTGCCTAATAAATAAACTTTCTACTGTATTCCAATACAGTAGAAAGTTTATTTATTAGGCACACTTCCTCACAGGTGAGCTCAATGTGCTTTAGAGGGAAAAAAAACTGGAAAACAGGAAACAACAGTTATTTCAACAACCATGGAAAACATACAAAAATCAAATCATTAAAACATGCACCCGATGTACATCAGACTCACCACATAGCAATCAAACACCAAAAAGCATACAATAAAATAAAAACCAGAGTAGAAGAGAACAGGAGAGGGAGGTCAGAAAAAGAAGCCATCGCAATATTATATTTTTTACAATATAGAAGATGGGTCACTACAGTACAGAAGAGGATTAGGGCCACTGAAACAAAAATGTTTTGGTTCTGTCTTTTTTTTTTTTTTTTAGAATTCTGAGATTAAATTAAGAATTCTGACTTTTCTCAGAATTCAGACTTTTTTTCAGAGCCAGAATTGAAATCAGAATTCTGAAATTAAAGTCAGAATCCTAAAAAAAAAAGTCAGAACCAAAACAAATGTTTTCAGTAGGCCTAATTCTCTTCCGTGCTATAGGCTACAGTTAGAGAGACAGTTCTTGATGGTCATATGTGTACAACTAAGAGTAGATAAATAACAGCATGTTTAGCATTAAAACAAATGAATTGGGGCGCTGGTGGCGCAGTGGTTTTAAATGAATAACTACTCAATCCTTCCAGCAGGCAAGAACACACGGATCGGAGAGTTAAATGCTCTGAAGCAGCCCAGAGATCAGACTATTCTCAATTCAATACACACAATCTGTGAGAATTTAAAAACTGTTGGAATGAAATGCCTCCTCGTTGAACATCCTCAAACTGCCCCCTCCCCCCCCCCAATCCTCCTCTCTTCTCTTCTCTGTCTACGTCTACCACTACGTCACTGCTGTAGACTATGATACACACACGCAGCAATTTGCTGTTCTCTCCTCATCCCCCTCCCCATGTGGTCATGTTTTATTGACATTCCTCCTTTTTTTCTTTACTCCTTCCGCTCCTCCTGCAGCCCTCCCTCTCCTCACATCTGTCCTTCCTCTTCCTCTCCGTTTGTCGGTCTGTATCCCACCTACTCAAACACACACTGGGTGGCCTTTGTCTGAGCCATAAGGAAGATAAAAACACAATTTAAAAAATCTGTTCTAATTTGATTTTTCTGGGAAAATGCAATTATATGTTGGCTTTAAGGACATTTAAAAGACATAAAGCATCCTTTCCTGTCATACAACTGCATTGTTAACAGTACACACACACACACACACACACACACACAAGGCCAGATGTATCAGAGAGCTCTGTCCTCTTGCAGCTGAGTCTTAAAATAGACTCCACCTACACATTCTGTCGCCCGCCAGAATTGACGCATCACTTCCTGTCTCTGCCAGCTCTGCTGCTGGTGCCAGACACACAGACACACAGACACACATAAACACACACACACACACACACACACACACGCACACACACACACACACACACACACACACACACACACTGAAAATTGCAGGAATTCTCACTATTGGCCAGTCCTTTGCTGCAATCAAACATCTCAGTCAGTCACACCGCCAGCGTTATGAGATGAATTAGATCATGTGTTCGCAGCTTCTTGACATGTGATCATCAAGTGATTACAAATACACACACACACACACACACACACACACACACACACACACACACACACACACACACACACACTCACAAATCACATGATATAAAGCAAATAATAACTTCCTCTTTTCATTTCTAGAGAAACAAATGAGACAGTTTCTCAGCAAATTGCCTTGCAGCATTACTTCCTGTTCACAGAAACAAACGTGCCAGTTTGATCAATATGTTGGAGGCTATATAACTAATAAGAGACACAGCATTACTACAAAGAGATACAGGTTTACTACAAAGTAAGATTGTCAGATGTCTCCCTACCCGTGTTCTTGTGTGGATTTCCCTGTGTTTCTGGAAGAGACTTTTTGTGTTCTTCTCAGGTTGGACTGTTGATTGACTTTTATTTAAACAAAAAGGCAAACAAAAACTTACTAGATGGAAAATCCAAAAAGTGAAAACAAGCAACAGCAGGAAAGAGTGAGAAACACTGAATCAAGAAAAATAAATCTCAACTCTGAAAATACAAAATACACAACTAAACAAGACACATAGTGTTGTCATGACGTAGATTTACACCATGAGATGAATGATCTGAGACCATATTCCCCCCCCCCCCCCCCCCCCCCCCCCCCCCCCCCGCACATCTAAGAATCCCTCCATCTTAATGGACACATTGTGATATCCTCCACCATCACAGCTCTGGTCGATGCTTTACATGCATCCTGTGTGAAGATGTTTCCCCGCGCTGTTCTTTTTTTAGCTGCGAGCTGTTCAGCCGTACGTCATCTGTAACTGTCTGCCCTCTGCTCTCTGCATCTTAATCAGGATAACAACACATTCAATGTGCAGCCATCACACTGCAGGAATCAGCCAGGGAATCCATTACTGAAAACACATCACCTTTTTGTTCAGCTGCTGTAGCAACATTGCATTTGTTTGAATTGGAATATATTTGTTTAGCAGGTCATGTTAGAGATATTTAATTTCACACCGCTCCTCTTAAGGGTTAAGATTTAGATTGGTTTTGTTGTCAGAAATATCGCATTAAAAGACCAAAACCATTGATGAACAAGCATCATAGATATATCTTACTCCTCTGTGCCAAAGAGCCCCATAGTTGTCCATCTTGTGACATGATGTAACAAAGATTATGCAACAGAGCACAACACTTTACAGGGTTTTTTAAAATTTCACTGCTACTTGTTGTTGAATGTATTCACAATTCATGAGTGCTAAAGAACATACTTGCAAGCAGAAAAGAGTATGAAGCACCGTCACTGCATGCATGACAAGTGCACCGGCCTCTCACCAGTAGAGTGATAAACTTCATCGCCCCCACCCACTTGCTCGCATGCTCTGAATATTATCTCCTGCTTTCACACATCAACTCATCCCAACTACACACGGAAATCTTACTAAGTGGCTGGCAGGAAATATTCTGGTTAAAGTCAGTGTGAAAACCTCACTTTAACCCCAAAAATTCCATGGAAGTTTTCAGAAGTGTGCGTGAAACACAACAATATGACTTTATAGCTCTTTATACCTGATTACCTGAGTTCTGCCTTTTCTTCCATAATTACTGTAGCCACAAGAGGATGGCACCTATAGGTGTTAATATGCGTAGTAATATGCTATTGAATTAAGATCTTAAAGGTTTTTAAGTGGACCCAAAAGCAAGACCGGAAAACAGGGTGGTGGGTAAAAGGGGTATTTATTGAGGTGAGGCTGGTGAGGCTTGAATGAGAGGCTGGGTGGTGAGGCGCTGGGGAAAAAAGACGACAAGGGAATAATTAGTGACAGGTATCCAAAGCACAAAAAAGTCTACTGATACTGAAAAGCCGATCTACCACGGTGTAGGCGGAAATAATCTGGCAGTCTGGGAGGGTTGAACCAGGGTATAAATGCTGCAGCCGGTGATTACAGATGACTAACAGGTGAGTGATTGCAGAGAGCTCCAACAGCCAATAAGCCACACCCAGCCTCTGAAAGAAAAAAAACACAAGCACCACACAAGGAAAAATACACAGAAATGTCCAATCACCACAGTACCCCCCCTTCAACGGACGCCTCCTGGCGGCCCACCGGGCTTGTGCAGATGTTCACGACAGAAGTCCTGAATCAGGGAGTGGTCCAGAATGAGTTTTTGTGAGGTCCATGACCGTTCCTCCGGGCCATAACCCTCCCAGTCCACTAAAAAATGGTACCCCCGCCCTCTACCCCGAACATCCAGGATCTTACTCACTGTGAAGCCTGGGTGGTTGTCAGTGGGGGGAGGAGGGGCAATGGTCGGAGGGCTAAGATCACGGGAAGAGACGGGCTTAAGCAGAGACACATGGAAGGTGGGATGTATTTTCAGGGAAGCAGGGAGCTTTAACCTGACAGATACAGGATTGATGATCCTCTCAATCTCAAAAGGTCCAATGTAACGGGGAGCTAGCTTACGTGACTCGATCTGAAGGGGAAGGTCTCGGGAGGAGAGCCACACTCGCTGACCAGGGCGATACTCTGGAGCAGCTGAACGATGCATATCCGCCAGACGTTGGTTTCATTGCGAAGAGCGGTTAAGAGCGGCCCTGACATGTCTCCATATGTCTCTGATTCGCCTCAAATGTTCTTGCACAGAAGGGACTGCCACCTCCTCCTCCTGGGTAGGGAATAAAGGGGGTTGGAAGCCATAGGTGCCATGAAAGGTGACATACCTGTGGCCGAGCAGGTGAGGGAGTTGTGGGCGTATTCAATCCAGGGCAGATGTAAACTCCAGGAGACAGGGTGATGTGCCGTGACACAGCGGAGGGCTGCCTCCAGGTCCTGGTTTGCCCTCTCTGTCTGGCCATTGGTCTGGGGATGAAACCCTGAGGAGAGACTGACTGCTGCACCCAGAGAGTTGCAAAATGCCTTCCAGGAGGAGAACTGGGGGCCACGGTCTGAGACAATGTCAACTGGGATTCCATGGTGTTTGAAAACATGGTTAACAAGAATATTAGCAGCCTTGAGGGCTGAGGGCAACTTGGGTAAAGGCACAAAATGAACACTCTTCGAAAAACGGTCAACAATAGTAAGAATTACCGTTTTACCATCAGAAGAAGGCAATCCGGTCACAAAGTCCACAGCAATGTGAGATCAGGGACGACTGGGGATGGGCAAAGGGTGCAGCAGGCCAGCAGGGGGACGGTGTGAGGCTTTACCCCGGGCACAGACAGAGCAGGCGGCCACAAACTCCCGGGTGTCCTTAGCCATGCTCGGCCACCAGAAGTGTTGTCGCAGGAAGAGGAGTGTTCTGCTAGAACCTGGATGACATGTGAGTTTAGAGGAATGTCCCCACTGGAGGACTTGCGACAGAGCAGCTTCGGGAATAAAAAGGCAATTGGGGGGTCCTGTTCCAGGGTCCGGCTGGGTCCTTTGAGCCTCTCTCACAACAGCCTCAATATCCCAAGTGGCTGCTCCAACAATGCAGGGAGCAGGTATGATGGGTTCCAGTTCTTTAGAGCTTGTGTCGGATGAGTGAAGTCGTGAGAGGGCATCCGGCTTCACATTCAGAGAATCTGGCCGGTAGGAGAGGGTGTAGTTGAACCTACTGAGGAATAGGGACCAGTGGGCTTGACGGGAGTTAAGACGTTTGGCTGAACGCAGGTACGAGAGGTTTTTGT
Source organism: Labrus mixtus (assembly GCF_963584025.1). Classification (NCBI taxonomy): domain Eukaryota; kingdom Metazoa; phylum Chordata; class Actinopteri; order Labriformes; family Labridae; genus Labrus; species Labrus mixtus. Next base: position 17,118,442 of record NC_083613.1, read on the forward strand.
GGTCCGTCCAGATCAAAAAAGGGTCAACGGGGCTCACAGAGATGTCCGGAGTCCATATCCTCAAGCTCACTTGTGGCCTTTCTTCTGGACCTTGCCTCTGGACCTTGCCGTGTCTGCTCCCTATTCCTGTTCTGGCAGAGTGCCGTCTGCCCCCTGTTCCTGTATCAGCAGAGCACCGTCTGCCCCCTGTTCCTGTATCAGCAGAGTGCCGTCTGCCCCCCATTCCGGCCGAGTGCAGTCTGCCCCCTGTTCCGGCAGAGCGCCGTCTGACTCCCGTATCTGCATGGAAGGGTGCTGCCCACTCCCCTGTCTCTGTGGGTGGCCCTGCCCACTCGTATGACTCCTGTGTCTCCGTGGGAGGTTCTGCCCACTCCTGTTTCCTCGTTGGAGGTCCTGCCCACTCCTGCGCCCTCGTCAAAGGCCCTGCTGACTCCTGTGCCCTCGTCTGAGGCCCTGACGACTCCTGCACTCTTGTTTGAAGTCCTGGCGACTCCTGCTCCCTCGTCGGAGGTTCTGGCGACTCCAGTGCCGTCGTCAGAGGATCTGCTGACTCCTGCGTCCTCGTCGGAGATCCTGCTGACTCTGCCCACTCCTGTGTCCTCGTTGGAGGCTAGAACAAAACCTCCTGGCCTCCCCCCTGAACTAGTCTGCCTGTTCGGTCGGCCTCCCGGCCATCCACCAGAACTGTTCCCTGTGTTTGGTCGACCTCCAGGCCGTCCGCCTGACGGTCCGTATGTCAGTCATCAGTGTCAGATGTCAGTTTTCCTCATGCTCTAGTGTTACTTGTGGTTTCCTCGTGGCTAGTTTTCTACTTTAGAAAGTTGTGTGTTTGCCTTTGGCCTTTTTGTTTAAATAAATATTTTTTGTTAAATCTGCATCTGGGTCCTCCTCTTTTTTCTTTGTTTTTCTCGAACCTTGACAGGACAGTTTGTATGATTTACATTTTTGCTCTGGACAGTCACGTTGTGGACCTGTTCAGATTTGTGGTGGTTTGAAGTGAAATGTTTTAACAAGTATTACATAGCGCCATCAACTTCAGGGTAAATTGTAAAAATGTGTTTGGTTCTTTTATTTGAGATAAAGGGCTGTTAATGGGTCATGATGTAGACTAGGAGGGAACTTTGGATGTTACCAAATAGCTAAACTATTGACCATCCATCCGGCCCTAGGTATACAATTTGATTAACATTCAAAGAATACTGCAAGCTTGATTACAATACATGCTTAACATCAGTATGGTAGCTCTAACAATGAAGCCAAAATAAACTATTTTAAAAAACCTTATCCCATAAATATATGCTTAATAGATCAAGGACAGTAACGGTGTAATGCAGCAGAAACAATAAATATGCTTTATTTTCATTTCTGGTAAAGCTATGATATACTGAAAGAAAAGAAATGAAACCAGCAGCTCCCTAGAACAAAAAATCTGCACCTTTCATTCCATTATGGCACCTTTTGTTGACAGTAAGAGCACAAACCCATAAATTGAAACACAAAATAAAAGAACCAAAAGACCAAGTCTGTGTTTTGCAATATCCTCTTAGTATGTAGAAAACATTAGCGAGTAAAAACTATTTTTAATACACTCTGTTTGTTGAACCTACTGTTAGATATGAACATGGATATTTTCTGCACACGGACATGTTGTTCTCTTATTGAAGCAACTGGAACATTATGTACCACTGCTGCTAACAGCGTATGGATCATTTGCAGCTTTCAGACAAACAAGACACTGACGCTCTATGATTTCTACTGAGCCGTGTAGTCGACATGTTATCTTTCCTTATCCTGTGATGCACTTATGTGACACGTCTGAGGCTCACTTGATGTCCTTCAAATTAAAATGTGGCATACTTTAAGGCAATACTTGGAGCACCATTGCTGTGTATTTACAGTGTTTCTTTAGTTTTCTAAAATGCTGTTGCTAAAATGTTATCATGATTTAGATTTGACAAAGACACGGGGCGTTCAGGCAGGGACAAATGAGGCATGATGCAGGAGTGAGAAGAGGGTTGGGCATCAGAAGCTCCAAAGGACATATTTACTAGTTTAACCATTGTGTTTAAAATCTTTTAAAATATGTACAAAATGTATATTTCACATTATTATTCAAATTTAGTGGGGGGTGTTTAATTTACTAAAAAATGAAATGATTTAATTAGTAATATTTGTTTAAAAGGAAAACCATCTTACCTTATTTAACTAAAAACGAAGTAGAACACAAATTTCTTGTAATTGAAGCTCCTCATAGATTATTAATGACTTTATTTCAGTGACTGCAATACCATTGATGCCACTAGGGCACATCCATCCATAGTCTGTTTTTTACCGTCTATCACACGTACAATATCTGAGTTAGATGACATGACGGTTAGCTATACATTATCGCTAGCTATTATGCCATATCATATTGATGAACACTATCAAATGGTTTCAAAAGTGTAAGTGGATGTCTACCAGAAGTCCCAAAAATCAGTTGCATTGTCTGAAAATGTGGTTCGTTTACTAAAACAACAATTGTATTATTCATATTCTACCTATATATAATAATTATATATATATAATATATATAAAAATATATAAATGTTTTTTTAGCAACTGATCAACTGGAATACACTTTTTCTGGCTTTGTCATATCCCCCAGGCGTAGTCTATAGGAGTTCAAATCTCGAAAAATAGGCAGTAAAATATAGGAACATGAGCCCAGCCAGTGGATGAATGGCTGTAATGTTGAATGATATTGATGATTCATATGAAATAGATTTTCTTTAAAACATTACTCACATCCTACTACAAAAATACAATTCTGCTCCTCTGCTTTTATCTCAGGATTCACAGGGGGCCAAGGAAGCTGAGATATCTCAGAGAAATCGCCCCCATCCTGGGTTTCACTTTCTGAGTCTTCTTCACAATTTATTAAAGCTTATAACGATCATCAATTCTTCCAGCACCTAATACACAAATAATTTTACTGAGGTAGTTTGCATATATGTTATACTGTCTGGCATCGTCGTAAACTGAAACTATTGTGCTGTAAAGACACTGCTTGACTAAAGTCCTTGGTTTTAATGGCCATAAAAATAAAAATAAAAACATCCTTGAATCCTCTCCAGTTGAATAATTATTTCTGCTAAAAGACGGATTTATATTTGTTTTTTAAAAATGAAAGAGCCCATATGACCCATATTTTCAAGTTAAGCTTGTGATGTGTCGGGCAGATCAGGGTCACTGTGATAACTCAAATCCTCATCTGTGGGGTTTATGCAGACATTCATATGCTGTGTGGATATTAGGAGGCTTTGCTGCTCTCAGTGTGATAATACAGCTGCTGAGCCTCTGATGGATGAAAACAACATGTGGACCAAAACAAGGAACATCCTAACAACGTTATCAACAGACAGTGGACAGTCAGCTGCCATGAAGACAATATGTTGACGAAGAAAGCTTACTATACAGGCTTCACATCACTTATTCCTACAATCAAATAATTTACCATCACATTTTTTTATATTCTCTGTGTCATCAGCACCCTTTTCTGAGTTCTCTTTCTCAGAGAGAGAAAATGATGATGTTTTCTTCCCTGTGTAGGCTACTCACTTTGATTTGTCATGGAACATTCTGGTGTGATGGGGATTCTTTGCTCAGTGTTGTGTTTGGATTGTCACCCTGTACATCTTTAAATGTGACCATCAGAAGAAAAAAAAACATCAGACATAAAAACTGATGCTTAATAGATGCCAAGTCCAGTTCAAAGTCCCATAAGAAAGATGAGCAATGGTTCAGGTCTACTTTGGGTCTAGGCAAATCGATATTTGTGTCACCCGACCCAAGCCTCCCATACACCCAACAGGTGAACAATGTTTGTTTAAAAGATACCATGACATGGTTCCTTGAACTTCCTGATAAACTGTTTACCTTAAGAGGTGACCTCAGGAAACCGTCTGAGTGAAACTCAAATGTCACACAAGTGAAGTCATCACAGCCTGTTTCAACAACGCTGACTTTCCCGCCTGTCTAACTAACTTTATGCCCAGATCTCATTTTTCAGGAATGCATCAGAATAGTGGATTAAATCGATTGTATTTCACAGAAAATATTGCCGAAACTACACAAATAAGACTCAGGTTTTATAAAACTTAAACTATCCTTTAAGAGGACGGAATCTACAGTACTACTATTATCATGGCAGAAACGATTTAATTTGACCTTTGAGGCATGACATCACCTTCATTCTTCAGATCTTTATCTTACTCTCAGCATTAATAATAATTTTCCCAAAATTCTTCGTCATCACTATTCATAAGTTGATTCAATATTCAGGATACAAGAATAAATAGGGTTGATGATGATCTTACAAGTAAACATTATTGTATTGTCATATGAAAACCGGAGCAACCAGAACTACCTGATCAACATCAATGCTTGTTGAGTTTCAGGGTGTTGTTTTTGCTTCAGGTGATCTGGCTCGAAGTCAGTACTGATGCTTCAGATGATGATGATGATGATAACTATTATGATGAAGAGGCCCTCAGGCTATAAACACCTGCTGCTGTCTATTATTCAGAAGCCCCAGCTGTGTTGCGTAACTCTTTTATTAAAACCCTCTCTGGATTGGTGTCAGGTCATGTTGGGAAGGAAGGATGTGATTCAGAATTCTGTCATAATCCACAGGAAGCGGTCCGACCCTGGAAGCTGCTCCTGTGTGTGTGTGTGTGTGTGTGTGTGTGTGTGTGTGTGTGTGTGTGTTTTTGAATGTGTGTGTTATAAGCTTGAGATTAGCGTTGCAGGCCAGACTGGCGCTGGCTTGTACCAACCTCCTCCCTCTTATAAAAGGATTGACCCTTTGATCTATGGCCTAATAGACCAGTGTGTATACAGGTTTTAACACAATATAGAGAGAACATGACCACAAAGCACTTTCTAAAGTGTTTATTACAAATATGTACACCTTTAATTCCAATATACAAGTGAAAAAGCAGCTTGGAATATGAGGTAATCTTATTTTTCACAGGTAAAACATAAAACAACATAAAAGTGACATAAAAATAGCATACTGTGCCATATGGATAGCCTGTTTTTCATGGCACCATGAACTCAGTATTTAGGACAGTCCACAAGCAGTAGTATTGATCACTCAAAGTCCACAGCAGCAGATGAATGTTTGTAAATGTGTGTGCACTTGTGTGGCTGCCACAATTGTCCTTCCTCTTTCAGTGTTTGAGTCTGATATCCCGGAATACAAAGGCAGGAAATTCCCTGAAGCCTCAGTTTCGGTGTGTATGTGTTTAATGCCTGTGTTCGTGTCTGAGGTCTTCTTTTGACTCACACCATTCTCTGCTGATTCACACATACACACACTTTGAGTCAGCAGCAGTCACTTGTTTGGACTCATTTTAGCTGAAGGTGAATCACAGGGTAACAAAAAAGCAACCCAGTTAGTTCCCCCTCCGGTTCTTCCTCAAAGTTTCCGGCCACCTTTAGCTCTCTTTGGCCCGGTTACTTCTTCTCCTTCTTTATCAGGGCTTTAACATCCCATGCAGGCCGACCGGAGAGGTCGCACCATGGCTCCAGTAATCCCTTTGTCCCGGGACTGGCCGAAATAGGTCAGCACCTCGGTGCGTAAAGGGATCACATCGCCCTCATAGGTTATCGAGGAGTCGAGAATCACTCCGATGTGAAGTTCGATTGGAGGCTATTTCCCCCCTCCATCTGTTCAGAAGGCAGGTATAACCCGATTTAGAGACAAAGCGATCAGGGAGTCCCCGGCCCCGGAGCGACAGCAGCCCGGTGGGGCCGCATACCTCTCCTCCCCGGGCTCCAGCCTCGCCCTCTTGATCGGGAGGAAGTCAGGCGCAGCCGACGCCTTGCCCCGGCGCTTCCTGGACTGTCTCGTCGGGCTCAGGTTCTCTTTGTCCTCTGTAATTTCACACTCTTCATCCGCGCTGTCCGGCTCCTCTTGGGCCGGCTCAGATGAGATTAGTGTGGTCTGGGGCTCGGGCATGCCGGGTTGTTGTTGTCCCTCCTCCGGGTCGGAGCTGGTGTCCATCCGCTCCTCCGATGATTGACACTCGCTCTCCCGAGAGGAGTGGTAGATGTCCCGGGCAGACCTCATGACCAGGGAGAGCAGGAGGCTCCGGTGGAGTCTCAGTCCGCCTCTCTGGGTCCTGGAAGCGTACAGCTTACTTATCGACACGGCCAGGATCCGTCTGGCTTCGGCATTCACTTCCATAGCGGCTATGGCACTCATGTTTTTTTTTTATGCGTAATAGTTATAGCACCCGGTTATTTTGGCACTTTTGGCACCAAAGACAAGCTGTTTCTGTCCCGAGGTAGACTTTACTTTTCACTTTGTATTCTTTCTCAGCTCGGATTTCAGCTGTTCACCAGTTGTTGTGCTCTGAGAAATGACAGAGCGTTAGTGGAAGGGTGGCGTTTTATTTCCCCTTTGACGTAACGTAGACTTCATTCCCCAGTAAGTGAAAAACAGGCGCCGCCCACACCTGCTGTAGCTACACACACACATGCATACACACACACACACACACACATGCATACACACACACACACGCACACGCACACACACACACATGCATATACACGCACACACACACACACACACACACACACACAATGTGTTCCGTCTACATGTCTACCTTTTTTCTCACGGTTGATATGTTTTCTCATTTTTGTCTTTGATATTGCCTAGACTTTCTGCTGCACGTTATTTCACCCGCTGCTCATAATAGCATATAATTAGGCTACAGCATGTTCATAAGTAAAAAAAAGTATTTCTGTCTCTTCCAAAATTTCAGCATTTTTCTTTGGTTAGGTCCTTAAAACTGGTAGACTGCAGGTTTCGAGTTCCCGATCAATGGGTTACATTTGCTTAAACACACTTTTTCACATATGCATACACACTTTTAAATGCATTGTTGCCTTTCTTACTATTATCATTAAAAACGTAATCCATGAATTTAACAAGCAAGTAAGCAGGGAATAAATGTTTTTTTTTTTTTTTTTTGCACACTTTATGTACAGGAGAAAAAGCTGTTGCACAGATGTATAAAAAGAAGCCTAATACAAAACACACAAGTATTATGTTAAGACGACAAATGCAAAGATCCCTAACAACCTTTATGGCTATATGCCTTCATAACATTTCTGCAACAATTCAACCCTATTTTAGGCTCTATCATTTAATATCATTGTGTGTTAATAGAAGAGGAAGTGTTGGAAGTTTTTTGTGAAATGTACAAGGAAGTGTTAGAGTGCGGTATTAAATATTTAAGAAAGGAAACAAACTCAGGAAAAGTAAGATCGAGATGACGTCAGTCACTGTTTACATTCAGGTAAATTCTGGTATCGAAAAAATCACGTGGGAGAAGGAAACGTGTCTACCATTTCTCAGGAGTTTTCTTCTCTCACCCACAGATACATACGCACTACGTCACTCACTCGCATTCTCAGCATCCATATATGGCTTTTCCGGTTGTAAAGCCCAGTGGGGACGAGCAAAGTGGAAAAGCCGTGACGCGAACGCGCAGCCGCAGTTCCCCCCTCCCCCTTCCTCTTTCTCTCAACTCGTCCTCGCTCTGTACTGTGTACCCGCACAGCGGCCATGACGTCACCTCTGCACCATATAAGGAGTTGTCACCGGTGTGAATTAGGTTACTAAGCAGCAGCAGGACTAGGGTCAAACGGCTGGGTGCTGTCAGTATGATCTTATAATAGACAGCCAAACCAAGGTGGATATTCTCCGTTCAGCAAGTGTTTTTTATCAGTCTGAAATTTAAATCGGCCTCCCACATTGACAACAAAGGATTGGTCAGTTGTCAAATTTAAAAAAATAAAATTAAAAAAATCACAGCATACAATAGAATTCTTGGCATTATTTTTTTATTAACAGGAACACGTTTCCTCGGTTTTTATGTTTTTGTATTTTGCTGCTGTATTGCATTTTTCTCTCTTTTTATAAGTAAGCAACAGCACAGAATGCAAAGTGATTGGCAGTTTCAACCCTTAGCTGTCTTTGTTATAAGTGCATGAAAAAAATAGGAAATATACAATCACAATGAACAAAAATCAGATAAATTCCATAATGAAAGGACACACCAATTGTACAAAGCCCTTTAAACCCACATGACTAACTCTGGCTGTCGTCAAGTGTCACTCAGTGTTGGATAGCTGCTCATTCAGAGTGCAAATTACACTCGTTATCAGCAACATTGGCAGTCCTCTCCCCGAGTTGTCAGATGCTGTAAAAACATGCAAGCTGTAACCATGGCAGCCTGTTCCATCACTATTTTTTCTTCCTGCATGACGTGTACTTTGCACTTCAGATACTAACACTATAATGGATACCAAATGTGTTAACACTAAGTTTACCCAGATGTTACAGGCCACAGTGGTGTTTAAAAGTGGAGAAACACAACTTTGACTTAGGACAACTGTTTTGAAAAGCAATCTACTGGTAGTTTAAAATGTCGCTATCTTACATATTTAAATGTTGTAACATATTTCAGCTAAAAAAATCAGATTAGAACCAAGTCGTCCTACCTGTAATTGCACGCTTAAGGCAAAGCAAGCATGTTTTTGAATATATCACAATTCAAATACAGAGGAAATTGCGATGTGTTTGCAAAGACAAGCAGTGAGATAACAATTAAAATCAGTGAAATCCAAACCTTCAATAATATAGAATAATATTATTGTTAAAAATCAGACAAAGTTTGCATATTTCAATGCAGTAGATTTTTTTGTTGACCTCAAAGCAATAAGGAAATAACAATGCTGTGAGGAAAACCATAAAATACAGAACGATATAGCAACAATAGCACTTTCTACTAAAAATGATATTCTCCAAAAAGGACTTTGATCTTAAACCGGACTGTTTTTGCTGTCTTCTGTCCGTCTTGTCTCTTTTGTTATAAGTGTTTCTATTCTGAAGAGAATGTGTGTATAATGGAAGTCACAAATGCAACCTTAAATCTTTTACATAAAGGAACATTTCTGCTCAACCATTATTTTCACATTCACTGCCTGCACCAACTAACCCTATTTTGCATTAAATAAAAATGATGAGATTAAAGCTAATGTATTGTTTCTGACACGTGTTGCAAGTGCTAATCAAACTTTTTTCAAACAACCCAGCGTGCACAGAAAATGCACATTTGGTTCGTAATTCTCTGAGCCGAGTGGTTCTTAAGCAAAGAAAACAACCAAACATGACTACACTTCAGGTCTGTACCCGACTCGTCCCCATGGTGACTGTGTTATGAGTGATTATGCTTACACTGCCTCCACCTCAGGCCAAATGGGCGGTGGAGTAAAGGACTGTGTGTGTGTGTGTGTGTGTGTGTGTGTGTGTGTGTGTGTGTGAGGGTGGGGCCTGTTTCTCCAAAGACCTTCAGTATTTCTAAACACTGGTTGGTAGGACGGGGAAATGACCCAGTTGCCAAGATATGACATGTGTGGTTAGTAAGCATGGAAACTGTTGCCATGAAAAGCATTGCATAATGGTTAATATGATCTCTTTTATTATAAACTTCTGCTGCTGTTACAACCATAATGTTTGGTACTTTATTAAATGTCCTTTAAAGAAGACGAAGAGACAAAGACAAGAAACAAAGTGTATTTAATCTTTTGCTTCTTGAATCAATTAGTTTTCTAGATTTGAAGTAAAGCATTTTTTGAAAGCTCCTGAAATTGAACTGCAGACTCATACATGACTCATCAATCGATCTGTCAATTAATCAATGAATCAATAAACCAATCAAACCAAATCATACACTTGACACAGGAGCAGGTAAAAGACCGTACTCTTTGTGATATGAAATTAAAGTTGAATATAAAATAAAGTTAAAGCTCCTGTGAGGAACTTTTGATTTGTGTTGATTTGTGCGCCCCCTGTGGACATAAGAGTAAGGCTCTTTGTCCACCTAGCGTTTTTTCCAGGCAGAAATGCACTGGCTGTGCGCTGAGGAGTACATGCATGAAGCGCTTGTGCTCTGAAAAGAAGAGCGCTGCACGTCCGTCCTGTCTCTATGACAACAGTCTGTTGACAATGGCCGCTGTATGACAGACACGGCCTTGTTACATGCATGTTTTTTTTAGTTTAGATCATTTATTTCCCGATCAGGCACGGCGCAAAGGGGATGTGGCAAGACATGACCCAAAGGCGGCAAAACTATACAGGGAACATCATACATTTTGAAAAGGGCGCCGGTGACGTCAACAGCGCCTTTCTGAAAAGTTGAAAGATTTTCAACTTCAGCATTCGGAGTGGCCACACAAAATGGGCGGGCCTCTTTTTTGTGCTTTCTGCTGATAACGCTCTCTCCTCAGAATAAAAAACGCTAGGTGGACACGGGGCCTAAGGCTTAGCACTTTGCTGATCCCGCCCTGTATTTGCAAAGTAGTGTTTTCTGATTGTATGACATCGTGCTTTCTTTAGCAGTCAGTCATATCACACACTCTCTTTGTGTAAGTCTTTGTCTTGGAGATGCAAACAAAAGGCTGTATTGGCAGTCGCCTTATCTAACACCTACCCGATGGCAACAGTTACAAGCATTCAAATAACGTCTTAGGAATGATCAATCTTGTTGCTGTTGGTCTCGTTAGCTTTCTTAATTCACATAGAGGTCTCAGTATCAGCTTTGTGCTGTTTCATAACCAGCTACAAACTCCTCAATGCAGCTTTAAGTTCCTAAAGACAAGCTGTTTTGCAGATTAAAGCTTCTCTAATTAATATCTTACTGTTAATAATGAATCACGTGTGATGTGAAAAAAGTATCGCATACTGATGAATCCAAAAGGCGCTATCGCACCTGTGAATATATTTATCATCTTTCAGCTCATGGCTTTGGTTCTAAGCGCCACAGAAAGAAAAAAAGAAGTTGTTTCCAGCTTCATCGAGCAGCTGTTTTAATGGAAAAGCTTTTATGAGTCATCATATTTAATCATGCAACGTCACTGCTTTTGACTTCAAACAGTTTAATGCATCAAGGCTTTTTTTTTAATATGTCTCAAATTTCAAAGTACGGCCAAATTGGAAAAAAAAATAATATAATTTAACACCAGTTTTTATTGGCTTTCAGGTTTAATAATAAAAAAATAATTTAAACCATTAAAAGGTTTTTATATGATATCAAACAACTCCTCAGAAGTAGGTTATTCAGAAGAATTGACAGTTCCTTCTGTTGAAAATGTAGGCTGCTGGATAAAGTGGATGAGCTGGTTCCATCGCTGTTCAGATGCGTGACGCACATCTTGATCTTTGTTGTTGTTTTCAGAAGCATCCTGACATCATTTACAATCAATTATATGTAATGCTTGGAATTTTCTTTTCTTACTTCCTTGTAACTTTGGCATCAACATAACACAACAAAAGAACTGCTGCGTTAAAAACCTCCAAGATTAAAACAAACAAAAAAAGATCATCATCAACTGAATGCACATAGCAGCAGCTGCAGCAAGTTTGTGATTCCAAAGCTGAAAATAGGTCACCCTTACAAGGAGCACTTGAAAGCATTATGAGGGAATGGGTCAGGGAGGGTGTCTATTTTTGGACTTCTCTGAGTGTTTCCTTCAGCTTGTTGACTCTCAGCCAGCTTCTTTTGTTATTCTAGAGCGCTACTGTTCATTTCTGACTTTGTTTTGTTCCAACAGAGATTTTCCTGCTTCATCACCGAGTTTTTTAAAATGAGTCACACTTTCCACTCGTGCAGATCTGCAGTCAGCTGAGCTGGACAGCAAATAAGCTGTACAGATCAATGTTAGTGATGCAACTAATGGAAATGAATAACCCACTATTCTGATTTAGAGAATAACACCTCATTTGTTTTTAGGTTAAACATGTTTCTACAGATCTGGTGAGCCAGTGGCCTAGTGGTTAGTTTGCATGCTCCGTGTAAGGAGGCTGTTGTCCTCGAAGCAGGTGGCACGGGTTCTGTCCCTCCTTTCCTGCATCATGTCATTACTAACTCTCTCTCTCTCTCTCTCTCTCTCTCTCTCTCCCTGATTTCCAACTCTATCCACTTTCCTATTAGAGGCAGAAAAAGCCCAAAAATACCTAATAAAAATAAATGTTGCTAGAGTTTGTTTTATTTCGGGAGATTTTTCTTATCTGAACGGTCATATGATTGACAGATTTAAATGCTTTGATGGAGTATTTGAAATATTAGTAGCTTTATCAATTAAACTGACCATTGGGTTATCATATACTATAGGTTTACTTTTATGCCTTAGGTTATAATAAAGGTTGATACTAAGGTTGATACTAAACTCTTTATGTCTTTCCTAAATTTAATGAAGGGCATCAGTTGGTGATCCTGCAAAAATGTTCTAGCATCTGTATCAACATTTGAATGCTGTTAATATTCTGTATCTTCAAAGTATGCCTGGACTAAAACATCCAAAAGAATAAGAATACGAAAATGAATATATTTAGAATGTATAAATAATTCATGCAAGACTTGAAAATGGGAGTTTAATCCTTAGTTTATGTTTCAGAGAGCATGGAGAGTTATACACTTTTCATTTGTGGAGGAAAACAACACTTTCTATCACTGAATTTCACAATAATTAGAATATATTTTATTACAACTGAAAGTAGCAATTGCATTAATCAACTAAAGGCTGTATTATATAATGGCTAGAATCATCATGCACTGATGTCACTGGTGTGTCATTAAGAAAATTCCCCATAGTAAGTGCCTACGTTATGATGGTGACTGTTCTGTTTTATTTGTTTATTGTTTGGGGAATCACACATGGCAATTCAAAGAGTTCCTGCATCACAAGTAACCTGGATTTAATGCGATGGGAGACCAGGCAATTCTGTAAAGAGCTCCTTTGAAAATAGGTAAAGAAGGTACAGCTTCATGGTTTCAAGACCAACTTTATCCAACATTTTCATTGACTTGACCCTTAATCCATCTCGATAAAAACAGGTTAAATTTGATCAAAATGACGCTGAATGTCGTTCCCTAAACCTGGATAGTATGACTTTTCGTGACTCATTCTGTGCATAGACAATATTTAAACATATTTTAGTTTGGAACAGGTGCTTTAAACATTTGTATACAGAAGCAGTCAAAACTAATGAATGTGACCTTATTGAATTTGTTTATATCCTGTGTCTGGAGTCGGTGCATAAAGTGAATGCACGCGACCACTACGATTTCTGTGCACGTAATTAAACGGCTGCATTATGGTTTCCGTTTGTCTGTAAATTGTTTTCCACTCTTTTGTTGATAGTGTGATTCAGTTGAACTACACATAACAATGATATAAAGGCAATTAAAAAAAAATCCTAGTATCATATTGCAGCCTTTGCTGCTTCCACTACGTCGGCGTCCTTTTTTTTTTTTTACGTCTTTTTACCTCCCGCCCCCCCCCCCCCCCCCCCCATCTGACCGGGTTTGTCTACCGCTGTGAGGCACATACGTGAACAGGCAGGTCAGGAGAATATCCGGAGCAGTCCTCCTGAAATGATCTAGAGATTTTCCAGAGTGCAAACAGCTTAAGACATGTATGGGATAAGATCAGCAAAAAGATAAGAGGCACCACTTTGTCCACAGGGCGCGTCAAAATGCCACCAACCAATAGTTGCTCACAGGAGCTTTAAATGTGTCATCTTCTTATTTGAGATCAATGAGAAAGAAAAAAATGTACTAAAGAAGAAGTACCAAAACTTTTATTTTTTTCAAAAGATGAATAACTTTTTTTTGTAGTTTAGTAATGCACTGTACCAGGCTTTAATCGTCATGCTCCGACTTTAATAATTTCACAAAAAAATACAAGATCAAACAAACTATATCACTGACAAGGGACAGAAGCAAAATTGGTCAAGAGAAAATAGTTATGAGTAAACTTTAAATTCATGTTAAGAGAAATTGTTGATCACACATCTGTCCTGAAAAGGACTGTTAACTTGACCACAGCTATTTTTCAAATAATAAAAACTGTGCAAGCAGTATACCGACCAGAGAGAGAGGATAAAAGCTCTTTTAGTAGAACATTTCTGAGTCTTAGTCTGTGTTTAAGAGTGACATTTATAACGGTGGCTGTGAATTTTCACAGGACAGGGAGAGAGGAAGAGGAGGGCAGGGGGAGCAGAGGAAACAGGATGAGGACAGGAAGGAAGGAGCTGAACAGGACAGGGTGGGATCGTGAGTGAAACCCCCACAGGAACAGAGGCAGATGGGAGGGACAGGAAGCCTAGCTGTAAAAAGAGAACATGCACGTAATACTGAGGTTTTTGCTGAGCCAGCAACACTCTGAATTGATCGACACCTATGTGTATCCTTTACTACTCATCCATTTTTAATCACAGATCCTGGTTGTGCAGAGGATTTTCATTGAATACACTGATAGATGGCTAAAATTGAATTGTGGAGGAGTTCCATGGTCTATTTAGAGAAAGGTTGAAAAAATGTAAATTATTTTTGGAATACGCAAAACTGTCATGAGTTGGATTTCAGGTTTACAGTATTGCCTTTATATTTTCGTAGTGCGTGTCATAAAAAAGTCAGCGCATGTGTGTTTAAGATTTTATTCTTCCTAAAATATAAATTATGTGTTTAGGTTTGAATGCCTAGTTCTAATGTTGCTTATATCTCAAAGCTCTTTGTAAACCCATGTTTTTAAAGGTGCTTTATAAATGACTAACAACAGACCAATGTAGTCTAACTTAGAGCAAAAAAAGACCTGCTGTAATTTAGCTCATCTGTAAAATATGGACAATTTCATCATTTTGATTTTGAAATACAGTTTATAGTAATACTTTTTAGAATCTTTACTAAAAAGGAATACACAAAACCTGTTGTGTTTATTTTTTTCCCTCAAACAAAAAGGCTTACATCTGGCTGAAATTTGGTTGAAATGTGAAGTTCTGCGGTTTCTGACCGCAAATGACCAAGGGGCTGAATTAAATATGTCCTGATAGGCAGTTATGGTTCCTTTTTTTTAAGTAGGGAACATCAACACTATTTTACACGGTATAATTTGTGGGTTAGTCTCCTGATCAGCATAGGCTATTGTAAACAACACATAGCCCATTATTATCATAAAGAACTTTACAATAACAGTGAGGTAATAGAATATTTAGTTTGTAAGGAAAACCCATTGTCAACAATTAGAGGCAAATTAAAAAAATAACATGAAATAGAAAATATATTATTGTACATAAGAGCCTATATGCAAAAGTAATAGGCAAATATGTAAAAAAAAAGAAAAAGAAAAAGAAAAGATGAACAAATAAAGAACTGAAAAAGAAGTAGCCCTAGCCTTTTGGGACACAACTTTATAAACTGATGGCCTGGTGTCCATAATAAAGTTTACCATACCATGGTGTACCATAGTACACACCATATAGTACATACCATGGTGTACCATAGTACATAGTGTACCATAGTAGCCTACATACCATGGTATATAGTATATACCGGTAGTACATACCATGGTATGTAGTATATGCCATGGTACGTACCATGGTATCATAGTAATATGGGATAATATGTACCATTTTACGGTACATGGTATTATGGTATGTACCGTGGTACATACCATAGCACCTCCCATATTACTATGATACCATGGTACGTACCATGGCATATAGCCTAGTACATACCATGGTATGTACTAGGCTATGTACTATATACCTTGGTACATACCATAGTACCATGTAGACCTACCGTAAAATGGTACGTAGGCTACCATGGTACCATACCATAGTACCTTACAAAATATTATGGTATACCATGGTACATACCATAGTACTAGAAAAAAGGGTTGTGTCAATGTTTGGACAACGTGTTCACAAAGAGTTAAAATGAGTCAATTGCTTTTGTCTACAACACTATCCAGCTTAATAACAAACCCAGGCAGTGCTTGCATAGACGTCACCATGGCAACTAATCTAACACAGATGTGGACAGTACTAGTAGCCTATTCTGTTTCAATAAGCCCACTTCTCCAGATGTCAAGACAGTTTCCTCTAGCCATTGTTGCTGAAAGTCTTGCACTAACCATCTACAGCCCACAATTGAAACATAACGAATTTTAGCTTTGCAGGCCTTTCTATGTACATGGCCTTTTTTTTATACACTATCTTAATGGGTTGCATTGGACAGGATGTCATCAGACATCAGATATAGTTAGTGTTAAAACAGTGTGGCCCTTATAAATGACAAGTTGATAATGTGCGTTAGAAAAGCTCAATATGTGTTTTCAACGAAGTGGGAGAAACCGCAGAGTGTCATTGAACACCCTTTGATTATTCCTTCTAAGGGCGCATGCGCTGTGCCTAAAGCGGAAGTAACCATCATGTCGTTAGAAGACCCATTTTTCGTTGTGAAGGGGTAAGAAATTTACGAATATAAGACCTAAAACTTACCCTTTCCTTTAGATAATTTCGGAGGTTAAGTGTTTGAAACCCAATTCGATATATAGTTGTTTCGTTTCCATTAAATAAAAAGTTATATTGCCAAAGTTAGCTCTACGGCTAGCTGCAGCTAACTAGCATCAGCGCTTCCAGCTGCGCCGGGGTAGCCAGGTTGTTGATGTTTGTTTAGGCTTACAAAAGAAAGTCCCTCACTGAGTAATCACTCAGATTTGATTTAGTTCCCTCGGTAGAAACACCTGCTCGGCTTTGGGACTGTCATGTTAGGTAGTTTTGTAGACGCTGGGAAGTTAGAGAAGGATGTGAAATGTAACTTGTGTGTTTGTTTTGGTTATACGGGGAGGGTCGCAGCAGAGTATAGCATGACTAGGTTACACTTTATGTGTTGCTAATGATTTGTGTGCTTCTATGTGTAAATAAAAGGGAGGTGCAGAAGGCCTTGTCTCGTGCTCGGGTCCTTTTTGATAGATGGGAGGAACTGTTGCAGGATGGGACACAGGTGAGAACACCACATGTCATTGCCCCCTACCCCCTGAAATAATGCACCACTGATGGTAGGTGATTATTTAGTCCAAACACACTGTCCTGACTGACTTAACTCTCTAATACAGAACGTTTATTATGATCATAATGAGCAGAGGATCTTAAGTCAACATATACAGTATGGTGGGAAAGGAAGTTCAACACATGTGATTTATCATTAGAAGAAAGCAAAGCAAATGTTTTAAATGGTGTTCAATAAGGAGACACACTCACCAGTTTGACAACATCAATCAATCAAACTTTATTTATATAGCACCTTTCAGACAAATGAAATTGCAGTTCAAAGTGCTTAACAAGAGTGCAGAAAAGTTATTGACGAAAAGTAGTTTATAAACTCATTGAGAGACCAATGCACACCAATAAGAATTAAAAATAAAATATATGTATAAAAATAAAATACAATAAAATACGACACATAAAAGCAACAAGATATTAAAATAAATACATAAGAGGAAGATATTTAAAATTGTAGTAGGATAAAAAGACAATACAGTAATGTTAAGATTTGAATTGATATAAAACACTATATAAAAGCCAGACTGAATAAATGAGTTTTATGTGTCACACACTGCTGAAGTTACATGTGCGGAGCAAAACCAGTGTCTTGGGGACATAATAAACTGGCGAACATCATGAATTCTGATAATAAAATGACTAGTTTGAGTATTTGTTAAGGAAACATTAAACCTTCCATGATTCCAACTTCTTGCGTATTCATATTTTCTGTGTTTGTGACATTTTCACCGTTTCCTGACGTTTGTCAAACCACGCAGCTATTGCATCATCAACAGATTAACAGATTATAAATTCATGTTCTAAACAAAAATTGAAGTTCTGCTCATACAATATTGACATTATACTTTTTGATAAGATACTATTATATGGTAGATTATATGACTCACCTGTTAGCTATTTAAAACACACCAGTCCTGTAGTACAGTGTTACATGCATTCCCAACAAATCCCCTTTCATGTTTTTGTTTTTGCAACACTGTCTTTAAATCTATATATAGTACAAACGTAGTCTTTTTTCTGTCATTGTTGAGTTGAGTCCTGATGACTCACACGTCCCATTACATACCACCATAGCTCCTTCATGTGAAGCAGTTCTGTACACATCAGCAGCTCATTACAATAATCTTAGTAAAGTATATTTAGTAACAGTGTTTTTTGGTTTCTGTGGTCTCAGGTGAGTCGTGATGAACTGGATTGGAGCACCAATGAACTGAGGAACTGTCTGAGGGCCATAGATTGGGACCTGGAGGACCTCAGTGAAACCATCAGTATCCTTTTAACAGAAAAAAAAACCTCTTTCCACTATGGTCATCATGAGAGAGTCCAATAATGTTGACAATCCTGATAATATGAAACAGTTCAGCAGGACTGAAAATATATTTTTTTCAGTTAAATTGAGATTGAAATAGAATATTATTTTTTCTTGCTCCCCTTGACACCCAGTTCTAACTGGATGTGGGTAAAATTGAATAAGAAGACAACAATAAAATACTTTTTAAATAACCATAAGTCAGCTAACATTGTTGAGGTACACATGTTTGTTTCCAGAGTCAACATTAAATTGGTCCTGATGAACTTTCTAACCTGTTAGTCTACTAAAATGTGTGTAAACGATCTCAAATGAAGGCCTTCAAAGTGTTTTGGAAAAGAGGAGGGGGACGAGTTGGTGTCTTTAACCCTGCTCAGATATCGTGGAGTCGAACCCGGGGAAGTTTAAACTGGGAGAAGATGAACTTAAGGAGAGGAGAGACTTTGTGGAGAGAACCAGGTCAGCCGTCCAGGTAAAGCAGAACTACTCTAATGTTTCCTCCTGCGTGGTGTTGTTGTTTCCTGTCATATCACAAATCTTCTTCTGGTCTTTTCATGTGAAAATACTTTGATCACGACTAGTAGAGATACAAGAAATGATTACACTGAAAAATGTTGTATCTTTGCAATTTAAAAAAAACGATACATTTCCAAACACATGAAAAATAAAACCTAATTCAAATGCTCATAATAATTATAGAATCTTATCTCTTAATAAGACCAAATCATACATTTTCTATTTTATTTCTTTATATTTGCACTCAATTATATTTACTAATTTAATCTTACATTTATTTATTTTATTATTTCTCGTGTGTTTTCTTATTCTTTTCATTATTTATCACTTTTAAACACACTCCTATGACTCTGCACAGTACATGTGTTCAAACTGAATTAAAAAAAAAAAAAAGAATACAAACGTCAGCTAATCCGTGGCGTCTAATCATCAGATTTCTAAACATAAGAGCGTTAGTTTTTCACAGGAGCATTTCTACCTTTTATTGTGAAGGAGTTTCTTGTGGTGGCAAGCGGCCACGTTGGAAGAGAGACACAAACATTACCAGGAAGGGCTCTGTTTTGTTTTGGCAACTCGAGTGTTTCTAATAAAGACAAAGTCAAACACTAGTCGAAGCAGCAATTGAAGCTCAGAGGATTTGATTTCTCTGTTTTCACTGTTTGTGTTGTGAGGAGACTTGTTATTGATTATTCATCAGTACCTATCCGTCTGTTTACCTGCCGTCAAGCTGAACTGAAGAAACGGCCACGTTGAAGGCACGGCGGTAAAAATGAGTCAGTTTATAACACACCAGTCAAAGGTAAAATCCTTAAAATAGACCTGAGGAAGA
Source organism: Labrus mixtus (assembly GCF_963584025.1). Lineage (NCBI taxonomy): Eukaryota > Metazoa > Chordata > Actinopteri > Labriformes > Labridae > Labrus > Labrus mixtus. The sequence goes on from NC_083613.1 coordinate 17,138,059, forward strand.
TTGATTCATTTGAGCCAAAAGAAGAGCTTCACTGAGACGGAACAAACGACTTTCTGACGTTTCAAAGTCACCCGCCAGCTTTTTTGGAGCAGAAGAAGAGTTTACTTAACAAAGCTGCTCTGAGCCGGGCTGGCACAGAGATCTTCACTGAGATTGAAAAATATCATTTATCTATTTATTTAGCTGAAAAGGGACAGTATACATTAATCAACATTCAGACGGATATAAATGTACCTGAGTTAACCGGAAGGCTAATTTTAATCAACAGTCCCTTTGCCAGATGTTCTTTGGCATCATAGAATGAAATATAAACAATTTACCTGTGTTCATTTGTCATGTCAAGTGAGAATTCTAATTGTGTGTGTCTGTGTGTACAGGAGATGAAGGATCAGTTGTCCAGCCCCTCTGCTGTGGCTCAGGCAGAGAAGAAGAACAGACAGGTCGGTGGAGGTTTAAACAATATCACACATGAAATGATTACAAAGATGAGGTACAAAATACACACACTTTCATTATATAACATCTTGTGTTTTAAAGAGCCCATATTATGCCCTTTTTGGGGTTCGTATATTTAATCTATGTACCTACTTTTGTACGTTCACAATAGCTAAAGTCTGAAAAAAAGTGTCTGTTTTCATGTACTGCTCCTCCTTGCTCCCTCTCCGCTCTGAGTGCGTCAGCTGCACTCTGCTGAGACCCCACTGTTAGACGCCACGTGGGCCAAGTCTGCTCTGATTGGTCTGCCGAGTACGCTTCTCGGAAATTTCAACATGAGCTGCTGGGCTTGCCACAACGGGCCAATGGGCTTAGATCAGTGCTCTCACACTGACAATGACGCCGGACTGACATTTTTTTTTCGAGGGGGGGCTAGAACCGAGCGTTACCTGAAGCTAATGCTACAGCTAACAGAAGGACGTAGGAGAAGCCGTGTTTCCGTGGACTTTGAATTTTTGCACATAGATGTGCCTAAACATGCACAGGACACTTGGAAAACACACTAAAGGGCATATAAAACCAGAAAAAGCATAATATGGGACCTTTAAATAATTTGGTTTGCTTCCACTGTTCAATATTTTTGGAGAGGCTTTGAAAGTGTTTCATAAAAAAAGATGAACTAGTTTTCATTTGAGACTTCTTCAGAGTGTGACAATATGAAATCAGCTCGTAGTTTGTAACAGCTCCACTGATTCAGTCACTGCTCATTTAAACTTCTGTTTCACACTCCTAGCTGCTGTGTTGGCAGCTCGCTCTGACACATTTCTGTCTGATTCACCAAACTATTGATTTCGTCATACTGTGATTTGGAGAGTGTGGTCAGAAGCAGCTGTAAAAGAAACCGTCACACCCACATTGTTCCACTACTTGGTCTACTTTTGTAACATCAAATGTAAACACACACTTTTATTTTCCTCGTGCTAACCTAATGCTCTGTGTGTGTGTGTGTGTGTGTGTGTGTGTGTGTGTGTGTGTGTGTGTGTGTGTGTGTGTGTGTGTGTGTGTGTGTGTGTGTGTGTGTGTGTGTGTGTGTGTGTGTGTGTGTGTGTGTGTGTGTGTGTGTGTGTGTGTGTGTGTGTGTGTGTGTGTGTGTGTGTGTGTGTGTCCAGGCTCTGCTGACCTCAACAGGTCAGGACAGGTCATCGGGACTGGACGCTCATATGGTGTCTGCAAACTCCAGATACATCGAGGAGCAACAAGAGCAACAGCAGGTAAGGGGGGGGGGGGGGGGACTTAAAGCGAGGGGAATTGTGCAGAAGACATAAATATAAAAATAAATGTTATATAAATATCCAAAAGAAGGACAGAGGGACGGATACATATGTTCTCATTTAAATGCAATACCTTGCCGATTAAATCACGAATAGAAGCTTCATCTGCAAAATGAGCAGTAAGGGCTTCAACGTGATTCTTGTGATCAAATGTGCTTCTTCTTTTTGTTGCTGCCGACAGCCTTAAAGTATGAGACTGGTAAAATGATAATGATAATAATAATAAAAATCCCTGTAAAGAGAGACACAAGAAGAAGGAGAAATAAAGAAGGCTTTATTAATCATTTCAGATTAGGTTGTGTGACGTATTATTCAAGAGAGTACTCTCACTATCAGCCGGATGCTCTTTTTAAGGCTTATTCTATTAAGTAATGTCAAAGATTTAGAAACAGATTCAACCTAAAGGTTCACATTGAAGGAATAGAATTGGAGCACAGTGAGAGTTTAGGCTCCCTGCTGTGCTGCAGTGCTTTAATAAAAACAAGTTCTCCATCAACAAGCAGAGAGTCACGCTGTGAACAAAGTGACAGGAGGTTAAACGTAGGTGGAGAGTTGATTTTTGTTCGATGTCAAAGCAAGAACAAGCCGTCCTTGTTTCCTGTGGTTTGAAATGATGAAACCTTGTCTTCACACTTCCTGTGTGAGCTGGCTTTTAGTTCTAATCAAATGGAAACATTTTTCTCGTCTTTGATAGAGAGATGAAAGTGAATATTTCTGGCCCAGGGGGGTTTCAACTCCTCTGTCAAATGAAAATGTGTGTCAGTCTTTTTTTCAAGCAGATAACAAAGTGCCTCGTAATACAATCAGTCTCAGTATTACCAATGTCAAATGTGACCCGTGTTAACACAACGCCTGGACAAATCAGTACACGAGATTTACACTTGAGGACGGTGTTGTGATTTTATTCCAGAACATTTTTTTTATTGAATTCATTAAATATGTCCTCTTCACTTCCTGTCCTTTCCGTTAAAAAAACAAACAGTGTTTGTTCACAGTCCTCGATCTGTAAGTGTGAAGTAACAGTGTGGATCAGACCAAACCACACGGCACAATCTCAGCCAATCACCTCTTCATCACTGCCTACAACCACTAACTCCCCCCCCACACACACACACATTACTTCTTCATTGTACTGTCCTCGTCGTTTTTTGATTTGTTTTATGTTTTTGTCAAAGCAACTTTGAGTTTTTAGAAAAGCGCTACATAAACCCAATGTATTATTATTATTAAGAACTCATAAGCAGCTGAGACATGACATCATTGTGATAAACATGTATCCTGAATTTCAGAACTCTATACTCGACCTGGTCTTGAGCAGACTTGAGCATTGACTGCATTCAGACCTGGAAGACGGAGAGGGGGACTCTAACTTATTATTGTTTATTATTAATGGTAAAGACAGTTTTATTGTATTTGTTGGTATGAGGTCCTAATAGTACATTCAGTTTTGAGCAAAGAGCTGTCAGGCGTGTCCATGTGCCGTGTTGTTCAGTAACAGCTCCTGTCATGATGCCTGAAGAGGCGCCACAAGGTGTGTGTTTTACTTTTCAAAGAGTTAAAGGAAATGCAAGCACGAGCATTGCAACATATCATCGACATGAGAATGAACCTTTGAGGAGAATACGGGGACAAATTCAAATTCTAACAGACAGATCTGTCCAGCATGCACCCAGAAACATTAAGTGAGATGGGACTGGACTCAAGACACAGAAGATTTGGTGACCTGACTACAACTCTGTTACCAGATACATCACCCAGCCAGCCCCAGTTCAAATAAATCTCAACAAACTGTGTGTGTGTGTGTGTATTTCAGCTGATCATGGAGGAGCAGGATGAGCAGCTGGAGTTGGTGTCAGGCAGCATCAGAGTCCTCAAAGACATGTCAGGACGCATAGGGGACGAGCTGGACGAGCAGGCTGTGTGAGTGAACAGACACGCAACATACTGCACACGCATACACCGTGCCACACAAACAGTTCATTTAACATTTTAATGTAAACAGATAATGACAACTGTCCTCTGTTGTTGGTTAGCCTGTTCATTGTTTATCAGCTTTATCTGTCATTTCTGACAGTAAACTGAATATCTTTGGAGTTTGGAGCTAATAAAATAAATATGCCTACATTTAGGCTTCAGGCAGTTATGATTCATTTGAAGGGGGTTAGGGTGGCAATTATTGATTATAAAAACTGTTGATTATGTTTGTAGCAATCCTAGACCCATGTGCATGACTTCATGTTTACCTTTCATTGCCACTCTGAGGTCACCGGAGGTCATCTGAAGGTTATAACCAAAGTCAGTCAGAGTATTAGTCTTTTTACAGCTGACAGATAAGATATTTAATGGCACACACAGTAAGAGACGCCATTGTCCTCTTAAATTATTAATAATAATAGAAAGAGAGAAAAAAGTATAAATATCTATTTATTATAATTTCCTGATAGCTTGTTATGTGGACAGAAGGCTGAGTGTTTGATCAGGTACATGTGTTCAGGAAGTAGGATAAAGAAATATTACTTTGGAATCAGGAAACACTGACTCACCTTAAAGTCACCAACGAGGCACCATAACCCTTGAACTCTCCTCTAGCACCACCTTCAGGACAAACATTGTCACCCTCAGACAGACATGCATCAATAGAAAACATGCCTGTTCATACTTTTCATCCAAAACTCAAATATTGTGGGATGTTGTAAAACACGGTTGCCTTCGATGAAAAGAGAAGTTAGTTTAGACTTTTTGTACGACACTTCTCGGACAACGTTATGTTCTCTCCTCCCTCGATTCCCTGAAGAGTTGTAAATGTCCGCACCTTCTCGGTGTATACTAACACTTGAATCATTTGTGCATTTATTTGATGAATAAATGTTTTAAGTGTGTACATTTTGAGTTGATGTTGAGCGTCGTTAATGAGCATCCACGCCTTTTTATTCTGAGTGTTTTTTCTTGCTGTTAGACTGTTTCAGTGATGGTGTGCTCCTCTTGTTGTTGCTCAGCATGTTGGGGGATTTTGGAGACGAGATGGACCAGACATCATCCCGGATGGATTCAGTACTAAAGAAGCTGGAGAAGGTGTCACACATGACCAGCAGTAAGATAATACACACACGCTTACTTTTTAAACTCCTGAGTACTGAGCCCAAACAGTTTGGAAAAATCTCTTGAGAGTGTGGGTTCACATTTTCTACTAAACTCGCTTTAAAATCTCGAGGCTATATTTGTCGGGGGGGCTGTGAAACATTCAATTTATTTTACCTGTTCGTCTCTAAAATGATCCAACGCAAGGAAAGCACAATATTTATAGATTTGTCCAGATCAAGAAACCAATTATTTCTACATCCACTTGTAGTGGAACAATCGTTTTTTTTTTTTCTTATAACCTGTGGATTATTGTCATGATGGAGCAATGAAATGTTTGAACTATAAAATGTTAAAAATGTGCTGAAATAGTTCACCACTATCTCCCTGAATATGAAGTGATGCCTTCAAATAGCTGGGAATCTTGACAGTTAAGAAGTTAGAAGATGCTGATGTTTAGCTCGGAGAGATCAGTTATTGAAGTTGGTTTCACATTTCTGTGTCGCTGATTGTTGTCAGTGTGAAGACTAGAAAAGAAGAGTTGTTCCTTTAAGATTAGAATTCTTGTCATCCATCTACCTCGTGGAATACATCAGGTTAATACTACTGAATGTTGATTTTAAATGAATAACTCGATGTTTTCTGTCTCCCTTGTTTTGTTGCTCAGGTCGGAGACAGTGGTGCGCTATCGCTGTGCTTGTCGCCGTACTGATTGTTGTCCTCATCCTCTTCTTTGCCCTCTGATACTGGTGACCTCTGACCTCTCGACTACGTTAAGTGTCTCCTCTCTGATGAAGGACGGACAAACGGATGAAAAGAAACAGTATCAAGGGACGTGTCCTCTCCTCTCCCCCCCCCTCCAATCCCTCCCTCCCTTCATCACTCCGAGGAGGAAGAGGTGGCCTGCAGAGATATGAATCCTCCTCCCCTCTGCTTTTAATGATTGTTGTGAACGAAGCTGCTTTTAGTAGAAGGGAAACCCCATGTGGTATTTTCATACTGGTGCATTTCGTAAAAAAAAAAAAAAAAAAGAATGGTACTGAACGAGGGGTGGGCGAGAGCAGGAGTCTGCTGCCGTCAGCTTTAAAACGCAAATCTGCAAATCAAGGCGTATCCAGGATATTTCTTGACCTGTCATTACTAACATGGAAGTTTGAAACTCACATGAATCAAGCGTTTATTGACGGTTAACTTTGTTTTGTTGTTGAAACTGAACAATATTGTAAAACAATGGTTGGTGACCTTAGGAGTTGACTTGTTTTTATAATCTGTACTAACTTTTGAATGATGCTGACGTAAAACTATATTTTAAAAGTGCTTTAAAGGAGTGAAAGTATTTGTTGATATAAAGTTGTTGATATTGAAGAATCACTTTCAGTCACGCTGATCGATATTTTGCAAGAAAATGCAGTTTTTGTGTTTAAGGCCGACAGAAGCAGCAGCGTGGGAGAGAGAAGATTAAGGGAGGGACTGGGTTTTTCAGTGTTGCCTTAAATATATTTTTATAATGTGACTGTGCAGTATGTTAATGTGCCTATATGTCAAAAACGAGAGGGAATGTATCAGCAAGTACTAGAAGAGAGCAGTGATAATTACACAAACATGGCAGCAGCTGATCTCACTAATCAACAGATTGATTTATGGAAGGGTGAAATCAGCTGCTGTGGTCAAATCTAAAGAATAGAAGGCTCTAAAGGAAGATGACACCACGTGCTGATTTTTCCATACCACGCACAGATCAGCGATCTTCTTGCCAGTGGACAGCAGCGGTTCCTTTCATCCCCCCTCTGATCCATCTCTTTGACAGGTGATGTGAGGTCTGCAGCGTGCCGCCTTGGCGCCCTGCAGGCGGGAGAAGCACACGATTGGCTGCAGTTTTGTTCCTCTCACTGGAGCGATGAGAGACAACCTTGGCTCGGAGCGAATGGGTTCGCCTGTTTTATTGAGAAGCTTTTGCTAATGAGAGGACGAACAGTTGCTGGGCAGGATGCCTCTGACAGCAGCCTTCATTTAGACTCACAGCGCCCTCTGCTGGACTCTGCAGGTCATGTATTCTCTTTGTGTCATGTCAGGTAACGCTGCCCACGCTAGGGTGTGTGCAGCACTGTGTAATAGATAAAGGATGATGCTTTGAAGTTGTGTGAATTACATGTTTCCTCTACAGTCGTATGTTTAATCCTGTCTGATTTGTTTCACTTTTGTCCCCAAGTTTCATAAAAAGGTTGTTCATTTAGAAGAAAAATTAAATTTCTACTCGATCTGCACCAAAAAAGTCAGAAGTCAGGCATTGCAGGGTTGCATTCAGATGGCTTTCAGGGATGTTTTTTTTTTCTTCCATAGAGCTCTTGTGTTTAATCTTTCTCCCCCCCCTGTGGTTCGTGTGTGCTTTTAATGTTCTCTTACATATTCAGGGCCTCGTCCCTTAAACGCTTCAGTGAGGAAAATTAACTGGAAAGTGCTGCGAGCATAAATGAAGCACTCGAGTGATTTTGAACTCCAGTCATGAGTCACACCGCAAGACCTCACGCACAGCAGAGGTCTGTGGAGGTAAAGGCATCTGCAGCCACACAAAGCTTTCTCAAACTCTGCTTTAATTCTCCCATAAAGTTAAAGGCTGTCGAGTGCTTTCTGTTGGGATTGAACTTTATAGGACAATCCTGAACTGTCACGTCTGTATCAGTTGTTTCAGCTTGTGTCTTGATCTGGGTCAAAGGACCACCACAGATTTATTTATACAGCATATTCTAAATGAACACTGTGTGAAGGGCTGTGCACAGTCTAAGAAAAGCATCACACTGAGCATCTTAGTCTGTGGCAATTTGGCCTTCGATTCAAAATAAAATGAACTCTATTCTTCCAAAGAAGGGGAAACTGTAAGAAAAGTCACACTGTAATATTTGAGTGCTCACATGATTTTCTTTTTTAACACATTTATAAAATCTTAACTGAACACAGTTTTGACACATCTGAAATAATCTTTCACCTGCCGTCCTTCCTGTGAGATCACGTTCCAGTTAGGTGACTGTCTAGAACATGAAGCAGTACCTTGTTGGTATTGAAGGTGAATTTTGGGACCTTCCTCCTGACGTTACAATTACTGTATTGACTAAAGATATCAGCCCTTTGCTACTCAACCGCTGAAACATGACCCAATTATGTAACAAGTATTTGTACACTTCAAGGTACTTGGAGATATACTCTGCATGATATGAGGGGAATACACTCTTCATTTATTATTTTATAAACATAACAGTACGTCTGTCTGAGTCATCAGATGGGTTTTCCTCAACTCTGTGGTAGGGCTGGGAAATATATTGAGTTTTTAAGATATATCGATATATTTTCAAACAAGATAGAGAGTAAGACAATATCGTTAATATCGATATAGTTTATGTTGCAGTAAAATAACATTATAGAGGTGCCAGTTCACCTTTTTCTCATCTCAATGATGATGACTGTCTGTCCCTCTTAACCCTGCTCCTCCTCTCTCTCTCTTTTATTGTATTTAAGGAACATTTTTATTTTATAATATTACTTTTTAAATTCACAAACAGGTAGTTTATTTTTCCATGTGTTTTCACTGTTAATAAAATACATATCGATATATATCGAGTATCGCCATTCAGCTAAACAATATCGAGATATGAGTTTTGGTCCATATCACCCAGCCCTACTCTGAGTACTTATGCACAATAATGACACTAAACATCGCTGTCAGTGAAAGTGCAGATAACTCTTTAACTGGTCAGGCATCAAACACAAAAAATATTTTTCTTTCTCGAGTGTAACTCAACTTAAACTTTAGTTTATTTTTGCAGATGAAACAGTGAAGTCAATGTCAGAGTATAGAAATGTACAATTTCCCTCCAAAAATGACCTGCATTGGATGTTCTTCAAAGCCACACATTTCTGGAGATGCAATTTGCTGCTCTGCTTTATGAGTTTGTTTTTCCTTTCTCTCTGACCAGAAAGATTCTCGTTAGAGGGAACAGACTGAAGACACAAAAAACGTGCAAAAGTCTCAAACAACTACAGAAACGTGCAGAAACTGGTAGAACTTGTGTGAAACCCACAGACCTTTTTGATAGTGCACCATTTATTGGTTACTTACTTTTCTTGCAGCTTGTCTGCCATCTGCTTTTCGCAGCATGTTCTGTCATTTGCAGCTCTTTTCCGATGTGCATTGGTTTGGGACTTTTTGCCGGTGTTTTTAAGTTTGCATTGTTGTCTGCTGCTGTCTGTTTCTCCTTAAAGAAATCGTGTCAGTCATTGCAGTGCGACTGCCCTTTGCGGCCTGCGTGCTCCCTTCTTTTCTTAAAGTGCTCAGTTGAGTTTTAACGTTCATTAAACTTCAACATGAAGCTACAGAAACTTCAGAGTGTTCCTCTGATTTTCACTCATGTCCCCCCTCTGATTTGTACTTCAGGTGAAAAAGCTTTCATCAAATTGTAGATGTTACCGGAGTGAGCTGTCATTGCTCTTCATATGGAAACATCATCACACATTTTTCTGGCAGCAGACCCATCATGTGACGTTGTGTTTACTTGAGCTGTAAGAGCGGAGCGTGTCCCCGGTGGCTTTATGACTGCAGGGTGAGCTGAGGACGAGCAGGCAGTGGGAAGGAGTCCAACACATGCAGACCTGCCTGGGAATGTGTGCAGCATCAGGGAGATACATCCATCAGTGGTAAAACAAACATTATTTTTTTTAAATAATCTACAAATCCATCTTGTATGAAATGTTACAAACTCTGCAAGATTTATTTGTCTTAATTGTGGGGTGCTGATGGTCAAGCTCATTCAGTCAGGACGACAATATGTTACCTTATCATTTTTTTCCCACCCCTAATGGATACAGTTGTAGTATCGACAATATTTAAGGACCAAGGAAAAAACTTATGGACGATCCAACATGTCATTAATTATTATTTTGGCCAGTGTTCAGAAATAAAAGTGTTGTATTTCATCTTTATAGATGTTTAAAGACACACACACAAAAGAAATGCTGACATATCATCGACTCAAACTGGAACACAACAAGGTAAAATAAAGACGCATTACAGCCAAAGGGTCAGACCTGTTTGTTAAAAACATTTTAATTCAGATATTCAGATTTTTCCTCACTTTGAATCAGTCTGGTTTCTTTTTCTCTTTACAGTAGTTAATGTGCAATTATCTTTATTACTGGGTCACAGTTAGGAATTCACAAAGTTATTGGCACTTGGAACACATGGGGGAAACACTGGCATGTACACAGGGGCGGGGAAGGGGGCGGAGTCAGGGCGATCAGTTGGATGGGCAGGGCTGTGTCACATGGCAGGGTTAAGGTAAAGATCTGGGGGTGTGGGGGGGGCGTATGAATTTTTTGTGTGTGTTTGGCGGGTGAGGTCGGTATCTTCTTTGACATCAGTAGACGCTACTGCATTATTTGTTTTTGTTCATTTTTATAGACTTTTTTTTTCTCAAAAAGCTCTTCTTATCTTACGTCACTTTTTTTCTGGGTTATGAAGAATAATAAAGAATAATACCTCATGCTGCGAGTGCACATCTAACAATCAAACTTTGATAGTGCTTCTATGTCATAATGTACAGTTTATATATTTATATATTTATACTGGAAAAAACGAGTAAAAGAAAAGAGTTCTGCAGAGTTACTTTTCACCCGACTACACCAGAGACAAGGAAGAGAGGGAATAAAAAATAGTCATTCTCGGTTGCTATGATCATATATACGGTATGTAAGCCCCGCCCCCTTCCTGTTCTGTAGCATGATGCTGAGGTAAGACTGTGTTGACATGGAGTCCTGTTTCCTGTAAAAACCCTGCGTTGAATGCATTCAAAATGGTCCGAGACTGCTCTGCTGAGGCTTCCCGGTTTGTTCCTGAAAAACAAACAAAAAAAATGTACCTGCTTTGTAACGGCAGCCACAGCAGTTCAGAAGCTGCTCGCAGCGCTGACATATCTGAGGGGATTAAGGTCTGCTATGGCTGAGAGCTCCCGAGGTAAACTGGTACTTTTTTATTTTAACTGCATCAGTGACACGAAGCCAGGCACACACACGACCTGCAACACGTCCTGAGTGTGCAGGCGTGCCTGCGTGCGAGTTTCTGTATCTCAGAGGTTTGCCTGTTTTGTATTCATTTATACATTTACAGTATATTTACTATTTGTGAGTGTATGAGTTGTCTCTGGTGTGTGGGGATTTTGAGGAAAAAGCGGAATAAATGTCTCTGGATAGAAGACTACAGACCTGCGGAAAGCAGGAAAAAGAGGAGATGAGGGAGAAGGGGGCAAAGGTCAGGGCGTTTGAGGTTGATGAGGTCCAGCCTATGATTTCAAAGATCCACTTCCCTCGCTCCTCTGTTCTCAAGTTTAGCCAGTTTTTTACACACTTAAATTACACCACTTCTTACATTCCTTCAGTCTCTCGGCAGGGTTCCTACTCAAGAAAAATTCACCCTTTGCTTTCACTCTGGTGTAGTTGTTGCATTCAATAAGCCACTTTTTGTTTTTTTAGATTTAACAGAATGCATTTGCTTTGTCTTCTTGCTGCACTGCCTTCTGCTCCACATTACATTTGGGCTTATTGTTTTGTTTTTACAGCCATGCAATCTGACTGTTTTGACCTTTAGTTCCAGTGCTCTATACAGCAAAAAGACAACGTCTGGCACTAGATGGTTAAGGTTTAGAACTATCAATTTTCTTTTGGGAGATGGTGGAGACCAAATCAGAGCTACAAGGACAGTTTTAAACTTTATTTTTGTGGATTTTTTTGTCTTTGCTGGATTTGCATCCAAAGTGTTCAGAACAGTTTGGTGATACAGTTGAGAGTGAGAAATACTACAGCTCTGTGTTCCCTTTGAACCAAAACTTGTGATTTATGACACCAGATTGAGTGTTGGAGGGTGAATGTTTCCTTTAACAGTTTGATAGGGTTCCGAAATGTGTTAAAAAGTGTTAAACAAACAACAACCTGCTCATATATTTTGTAATTCAATGCTGTAAATATTACAGCACAAGTCAAACCCAACAAGCGTTTTGACGAAATCAAGATCTGAAAGGAGATTCAAGTCGTCCATCCAGGCTGCTTTTCATTGATTTTAAAATGAAGGTCTCTTTTTTTAAAGGGACAGTAGTGTGAGGCAGCTGTCAGTAGTAAGATTATTAGTCACAGGAAACGCTAGAGGCTATCTGTACCGCTAACTTGAAGAAAATGCCACCTAAAAATGAATGACATTGTAAGTGTACACTATATTTAGACAATTGTCAGCGCTGAACTTTATTCAGCAAACCAATTTGTTTTAGTCCTCCTCCCACACACCACACAGGTGTGCATCAGCCTGCAGTGCACTACTAGTGACATGTACCTCATACAGCCTGACTTCAAAAACACCAAACTTTCCCTTTAAATGTCAAATGCTTGCTGGGTTCTTGCTGTTATGGTGATTTTTGTTGGATTGTTTTTTTTAAAAAGGGATCAGAATCCCCTTCACATCAGTGCCTGGATCTGTGTAGGAACCCTGTCAGAATCATCTCCAATCTCCATCCTCCACTGGTACCCGTCACCCACCTAAACTCTCCCCGCTTTAACGCCTCCCTCAACCCCATGCAGAGGAGAGTATGCACAGTCTTTGCTCCCACTTCCCACCTGGGGGGGAGACAGGTCGATGGGCACATCATCATCATCATCATCATCATCATCATCATCATTGTCTTTACAGTAAACAACCAAATGTCATTAAAAAAAGAGAAGATAAAACATACAAATTAAAAAAGGGAATAAAAGTACAAAAAGATCAAAACAACAAAAATAAGGAACTTACAAAAAGAACCCTCACATTGAAACTCCATTCCCGTCCCCCTTTAAAATAAAAAAGTAAAGTATCGCTGTTTACACCAGCATCCAAACCACAGACAGGGAGTGACAGAGTGAGCGTGCTCACAAAGGTGCAGAGGGCTTTGGCTCTACTGGACAGTCGAGCACTCGCCCAAAGGTGCTTCTTTTTTTTTTTTTTAAAGATTATTTCACTCTCTCTTTGTCACTTGTGTTCCCCTCTGTGGATCGGCAGCGGAGACGGAGATAAGAAGCAGAAAAACAGACGGATAAAGTCGTGGATGGACGAGTCTTTAGCAAAAAAAAAAAATAAGAAATTGGCTGTGGTGCTCTCTCTTTTTGTTTTCAGGAAGTCATGTCAGCAACTTTCAATCTGCCAACAACTTGATTTTTTGGCATCTTGTCCCACATTTTGGTGGACGTTTCTGCTGGTTATCGTCTTGTGTCGGATTATGTAAAAATGAGCAGCAGAAGCCTCCGGCGGTCTGCTGTTAAGGTGCTCAGGTGAATACAGTGATCAAGACTCTTTAGTTACAATCTTAGCTTGTGTAGGATCACTGCTTCGTGAGATATATCGCCCTCTGGTGAAGCTGGTAGGTACTGCAGTGGATGAGCCCCCCCTCTCTCTCTACGCTGCATTAGCCACTGGGCCACCAGGAGGACATTAAAGAAAAGAAAACATTCAAGCAGCAGTAGCTTATTCTTTGATAAAAGCTGGCATGAGTACCAGGTCAAGTAAGGTTAATTTTGGTCGATTTTTTTTTTTTTTTTGATGGAAGTTCATGCAAACTTTGAGAAGAAATGTGTTGGCATCGTCAAGACAACACGTTTTTCCATGGAGAGATTATTACCAGAGCAGACATTCAGACTTGTAGTCTTAAAATGATGTGAGCCCAACAGTGTTTTAATTTTGTCTTAACCGTCCATCCATCAGTCGATCCATCCATCGAGTTCCCGCAGATCTCGCCTCGACAACAGTAATAACCAAACATGTGGTCCAGCATTAAAAACCCCCTCCTCCCTCCCCCACCTCCCCGCAGCACCTCAGTCATACAATAATGCAAAAATATGTGGTTCTCTTTCTCTAAACTATTTTACAGCTAAACATGTCTCCACCTTCTCTTTTTGTCTTTTTCTCTTTAAACAAACTTGGCAAACTCTACGTACGGGTGTTAATGTTCAAATTGTTAGTACCATCTGTCTTGAAAAATAACTCTCAAAGGGCTACAGTACACTAGCTTCAAATGTAGAAAACAAAAACATAACAGCAACAGAAAAATAAATGTAAAAGGACATCGGAAAAAAAGAAAGTGAAATGTGTACAAAGCTCTTCTAAAAGCACGGCCGAACTCGTCGCTTTATTTTTTATTTTTTTTAAAGAGACACCTGCTCTGGCCCCGCTCAACATTTAAAAAACAAACTGTGCTCAGACGATAGCTGCCCTACAAAGGTAAAGGTCACATGAAGATTCTGTCTCTCTTTTTTGTCATCTCTTTTGCTCTTTGCAGGGCAGTGGAGTGTTCAAGAACTTCTTCATTCTCTTTTCCTCTCAGCAGCATCGGCTCCTAACTGCTAACACTTCCTCCAAATCAAGGAGGAAATAAGACGACAAACAGGCACAGGCCGATATTAAAGATAAATATCAGCGTTCCTGTGCTTTAAAGTACGCCACATTTCTCTAAAAAACAAAACAATTTAAAAACGCCTGTGCAACCTAGTCGACAAGCCGAGGCCCCCGGGAGAACACGGCACGCGTCGACATCCAGCTGAAGACGTGGATTCAGAGCTTGCCGAGTCCTCCTCAAACCTTTCTAATCACAGCGCTGACAATCTTTGCCTTTAAAGTCCACCACAGTGATCAAAGTTACTGATTTATGATTACAAAACTGTTTACCATACTTGAACTACATTCCTATAGCGTGAACGTGTTTTTGTTGACTGGGAACTAAACAGTCATTTAACTCTTTAAGCCTCGCTCGGTGACGGAGCGTGTAGCTTGTGATGGATCGCCTTTAGTCCAGATTTTGTATCGAGCACGTTAGGAAAGGATCCACCGTACTGCTAACAGTTTATCCACGCTACGTCTCATGACCATTTCCTGTTCCATGTTCTGCTTCATTTCTTGACCTTTCTATCCGCTGACGTGAGATGGAGGTGTGCATTTAATATCACACAAACTAACAAAAGAGGCCAAAGAATTCTCGTCGACATTTGAAGAAAACTTCACATTATCGCATTGGCAGTGCTCAAACAGGACAACGGGCTAAAACATCCAGCTAGATGAGCGTCAGAGTATCAGGCCAGGACTTGAGAAGAAGAAACTGGTGGAGAGTTTTTCTTTTGTTTTGCATTCTGATTACGAACTACGAATGTCGAAAGAAAAAAGTCAAAATGTTGAGGATAAAATTAAAGTGATAAAAAAGTCACAGTGTCTCATCAAAGTAGAAGAGTGGATATGTGATGTTTAAGCTGGAAATAAGAATAATTTAGCGAACAATTGTCAACAGTAAAATTCAAAATAAGTTGGAAAAATTCTATATTGCGACAAACAATGCAGTAAAAACTTTTAGTCAAATGATTCAGCATTAGAGCAACGTGAAGACAAACTACGCCAGAAGAGGAGGATATCTTCTTAAACATTTTCAAGAATATAAAATAAACTTGACTTACTCTGGAAGTCCTAATTGACTCTCAACATTTTGACTTTTGTCTTGACATATCTCAAAAGAAAATGTTTCCTCTTAATTTAATTTCTGCTGGTAGGGACCTCATATTCTTCTGCCTAAATGGGTTACTTTACACTTAAGACAATTTTTATATCTTACAGATATTTAGTGCAAATTTTCCTCCCTCAAAAGAGGGACATTAGCTCCTTTTTCTTGATTGTTTGACAAATCTTAATGGAACTTGTCTTGCTCGAGTCAATTTAAGACAAATCTATAGTGGATTCACTTCAGCCCACAACCCCACCCCACTGCGAAAATGCACCCAGGTATTTATTCTGGTGGCACGGGGGCAGAGAGAGTCCATCACCTCCTCCTCCTCCTCCTCCTCCTCCTCCCCTCTCTCCTCTCACTCTTGTCTCTTTGTCTGGATTGTGGCTTCGCTCGTGTGACGGCAGACTGCCGCAATGCCTCATCTGTCCTGGGAGATTCTTAACAAACGTCTCCTCCTTAGGAAGAATGACACCCCTACTCCCTCCTCTTCCTCTCTCTCCTCACTGCTCAAGTCTGGGATGATTGTAATTATTTTTTAACCCCGCTTGGAGCCTTGGTTCAAACAGTCTGGTCATTTATCACGTCATGATTGGCTGCATGTGTGGATGCTCTGATTCGTCGACAGCAGCAGTCTGGGGGAATATAGGGACAGATAGACCTTTCTCTACCGATATTATGATTATTTAAAGGTGCATTACACACAAAAATCACAACACTTTGTCCCGTGAGAGGGGGCTGGGCAGCACGCACACACACACACACACACACACACACACATACACACACACACAGAGACGTACCTACACCCACTTATTTGCATATTTGCATTCAAATATCTCACATGCACACAAACAGACACCAGCAGCGACACATTTGGAAGCTCCGTCTGTTGTTGCACACACTGAACACACACAGACACACACACACACAGACACACACACACACAGACACACACACACACACACACACACACACACACACACACAGAGACTCTCACACACAGAGGGATGCAGATATACGGCTGAGAGTTTGGCGGGGATTTGCATCCCATGAAGAAAATGGAGTCGACACAAACGAAGAAGTGGTGGATGAAAAAAAGAAAAAGATGGTTTACGTAATGAAGTGACGAGGGACCGACACTATTAAGCCCCTTCCTATGTGTATGTGTGCGATTGAGAGAGAGAGAGAGAGAGAGAGAGAGAGAGAGAAGAGAGCGAGAGACAGGGGTGAAGCAAGGGGAAGATATAGTAATGTATACATAGAAAGGAGACGAGGGGGCAGAGAGGTGTAAACAAAATAATAACAAACAGAGAAAGACAAAGAGGAAAGGCAGAGAAGGAAAAATTAGATTTGGGAAAAGGTGGAGGGGGAACATTTCAGTGTCCTGGTCTAAGTTGTGCAGCTGTCCCGAGTAAAACTACGTAGATGGGATGTTTGAGGAGGTAAAAAAAATAAAGAAGGAAAGAAGACATGATTTTGGATTTGTACGATTAAAAAAAAGTAAGTTGCTCATCCAGGAAACAGCTGAGCCATTACAAGAAACATGGCCGACATACGTCTGCAGCTCTGATACAGTACAGATGTATAGACTCTGTGCTGGGGATATATGTCGCTCTGCAGATGTGTGTGTGTGTGTGTGTATAAGGCAGAGGAGGCAGACAAAAACAAACAGCCACTCATCTCAACCTCTGCGCACAAACCACCCACTCACTCACACACACAGACACACAGACACACAGACACACACACACACACACAGACCTTGCAGAGCTGAGCACCCAAACCACCCACACACACAGTGACAGACATGCGCAGTCACAGCATGGAGCCAGACACACACGTATGCAGCACATAGATCGAGACGAAACAGCAGCGGCAGCAGACCCAGCCTGGCATAGGCATGCGCATTACACACACACACACACAAACACACACACACACACACACACACACACACACAGTTGTGCCTCTGTGTGAAGCTCTTTGGAGCGAGGAGGCAGACATTAACATGCCATAAATGGAGATGCAGGGAAGGAAACGGGGCTGCAAACATACATTAATATGCACATACGCAGCACACAGACATTAAAAACACACCCACGTATTATGTACGCCCACACACACACAAAGCCTCTACAAACAGCTCTCAAATAACCCACTCTGCAACAAAAAAGCCACACACAAAACACACACCAGTATGCACGCATGCATTCACACCAAATCATCCAAGCGTCCCAGCCACCCCCCCCCCCTCCTCCCCTACTCATTCATCCCTCCTCTCTAGGGAGGTTCACACTGTCCTCTTCTTCCCTCTATCTTTCCCCGTTTTTTTTTTTATATCTCATTTAAGGCGACGTTTTTTTTTTTAAACAAAGAGTTGGAATAAAAAAGATTGTAAAAAAAAGACAGAAATGTGCAAACTGTCTAAACACTCCTCCTCCCTAATCCCCCCCCCCCACGATCATTTTTAAAAGTCTTTCTTTCTGTATCTCTCTTTCTTCTTGTCTCTGTCCGCAGTTATTGAACTCAGTTAAGTCTCCGCAGACCGTACCATGTGCTTCAGAAAAGAGGGTGGGGAAAAAAAGGGCATTTAAAACAAACACCCCCACATCATCTTACACCCCCCCCCCCAACAGGGCTTCTTTGACTCATAGCCTAAGAATAAAAAAACACGATATAAGATATCATGTAAATATATAAAAAACGTAAACATCTTTCCTCAAAGCCAGGCTGTAAAAATCAGACATTATTTTAATAACACTGTTTTACAAAACTTGAACACTTAAACTTTTGGTTTTTCTACTGGTTCATTTCAATGATTCGATTTTTGTGCCGCGACGATTCTATATCTTGCTTAAGAGACAGTTTGACAACAGGCCCTTCACCTTGACAGTCTGTGTGTGTGTGTGTGTGTGTGTGTGTGTGTGTGTGTGTGTCTACACATCAACAGTTTACAAACAGTGATTCACACTTCATTACAGCAGCTTCTGCCAGGTTCTGATGCCACAGTGGCAATAAGGTGCTTCAAGGTTCTTGTCATTTAAAAGTAAAAACACCCAAACAGGCCAAATATTCTCAAAACGAACATATCGATCAGTGTCAGGAAAACGTTTAGTCTACCATTAAGTCAATTTGTCAAGTGTTGGTCCTCCAGATTATCATAATTTACAAAAAAAACACTCATACTGGGAATACTGTATCCAATTCCAATTTCACAAGACCTTACAGCTATGAAGAGTCAACACACAGGACAGGTACCACTAAAACAGAGCCCTGACCTTATGTGATTTTTGAGACCATAACGAACTAGAGGGTGAAATATTAACGATGACGTGAATGAAATGTTTCAGCTGTGATGCTCCACCGAACGTGAGGTTATGGATAAAGTATGTGACACCGTTACCGAGTGACCTCAACCTTTGTCTTCGGCATTCTTTGTTCTGATTAAAACATTTCATATCAGCACATAATATGAAAGCACAAAAATCGTAAACACCAATAGTCATATATCAGCGGTAAGCCAGTATCAGCCTATAATTTCTTTCAAATGGTATATATGTAGCACTCCACATAAAAACTGGGTTGTATATTGTTGATGAGAACATAACTCCTGGATTCTCTTCAAATCAAACACCGTATACATTCCCCTCTTCAGGAAGGTGAAACCTTTGACTCTTCAGTCAAAAATGCTGCCCTCTACAGATTCTGGTGCATTGCTTTCCAAAAATACCAAATCTGATCCCCAGTGAGCAGAAGTTCTGGCAAATGCAAGGTCAGCCTTAAGGCTGTGGAAATACATCCTTACTCAGGATATGGGTCTGCTGTGTTTTTTCTAAATCCCAAATTTTCACAGGGACAACGTCGGATTCCAATCTCATCATTTTTTGCTGTCACACAGAGAAACTCAACATGTAGGGCTCCAGAGTGAAACTCACCAGATCATCTACCGCCACCAAGAGAAAGCTGTGAGTAGTTGGTCAACTTCCTTATAACTGGTATATTGTGTTGACGGCATCAGAAAACTAATACAGCCTTGGTCTTTAAACATGTGTCGGATTGTATCGTTTTTTACAATTCTGAGACAAAGTGATGGGTAGCATATTAGTTTGAGCTAAAAACCTTTTAAACACATTAGCGGTTGGCAAATTGCTCTTTGCCTTTTCACTCTGATGGCAGAACAAAGATTGACTCTATTGTCTACCTGGGATTGATTCAATAGTTTTAAACCCACAGAGAGAAAGAGATTTTGATAAAAGATTGGAGAATCCATTAGAAGTAGCAAAAAACCATTGAATATCACAAAGTCGCTGTCACTAGATGAAAAAGTTCGCCTGGAGCCCTAATACCGCAGTTCACACCGAACAAAAGAAAGTCGCCCTCTCACGGGTTTAAGTGATCATCGTGTTCAGATGTATTGTGAATTCTGGAGGTCACATTTTCTAGAGGAAGCAGGTTCTGCACTCCAGCTAATTTTCAGCCACACAAGTAAAGTATGAGAGGGGAATATGACTGCAATCTGACATTCAGGGTTGTTTCTATGCCAACATTCTTCTGCGGTTTCCATTATTTAGCAGCTTTCTTTTTTTTTTAATTGCCTCACATAAAGCAAAGAACTTCACTGTCAGAACAGCAAAGACAATTTTCATCCAGTGCAGTAGATGGATTGGAAACTTTTATTTTTGTAATTCATCTACTTTAGCCTCAGAAAACACAAACTGCCATAAGGTGAGTGTTCACGTGTGAGCAGCAGCCTCTCTGCTCTGCTTTGGTGTGATTCCCCTTTAAGTCCCACATCGCTTTAGCGTACTGTAGCTGATGCGTCTGACAGCGCCCAAATGCATATTAGCGTGTATGTGTGCTCACCGCAGTGATGGGTGAATGAATCCACTGAGCATGTGAAAAAAAAAGAACACAGTCTGGCCTCCCCACTCTCCCCCTCTCTCTATCTCTCCCTCTCTCTCTGCTGCGGCACACCATTCAAACACACACCACACCTACACATATACACACAGTGCTGTGCTCCTTTTGCAATGTAGCAATGCCTGAATTAGCACCTTTGTCCATGCCAGGCGAGCATGCAGCCAAGCGGCAGAGCCTGAGGAAACTTGTGCCACTAACTGGCGTTGCTGCTAGTATTCTTAGGGGAAACATTTCAAACATGAGCCGAAAAACAAATGAACACGACCGCCCGACTTCACACACGAACAAACACACACAACTAGTTTCTCACTTTTGGATTATTCATACATTTCTTCAGATTTATAAAAAAAAAAAAATAATAAAAAAAAAACGGGAGATAAACTTGGATATAAATTTGATTTTAGCTTCTATTTTGTCTCTTTTTGTGCATTTTTTCTTTAAATAAAAAACCCTCTCTTCTCTTTCTGATAAAAACGTAGTTCGATTGTACTCATACCGCAGGAAGTAACAGTGCATTACGCGCAAACTCTTTGACAATCATCAGTAACACGTTGGCCTTTGCAAAAATCACACACGAAAAAAGTAAGAATCTTAACACAACTAGTACAACAAAAATGTTCTTTTTAGGATTAAAAAAAGTGGGAGGGAAAGTTTTTAGTCCAGCAACAAATCTTAGTTTTTCCCATCGGTCAATATACTGTCAGTCAAAGACTCACAAACGATTCTTAAAGGGCTGTTAGGTCCATGTCCCAGCATGCCCGGCACTGGGTCAAAGAGCGGAGGTTGGGGAGATCGTCAACCATGCCAATATACATATTTATATTAATTTCAACCCCTCACCTCTTCAACCCCACGCTCTCCAAGATGAAATACAGTGAACTAACAAATAAAAAGGGGCTTCTGTACAAGCTCGCTCGCGGACGCTGCGGTCCAGATGCTTCACCACGCATACATTCAATATAAAAAACAACAGTGTTATCGGAGTTTGAGGAAGGAAATATCACTTTCTCCAAACAGATTCACCCCCCACCCCTCCCCAGGGAATATCTGTGATTGATTATAGTAAGAAAAAGGGCCTTAGTGATAGTACACACTCTTAAAAAAACATAACAAATAAAGGCTGAACAATCAGGTTTTAAAAGGTTGCAGAGGAATGAAGAGATCGGGGGGGGGGGGGGGTCAACCTCCTTCCTCCTTCCTCTGCTACCTTTCACTTTGTCTTTCTATCTCTCTCCGCCTGGAAAGAAAGGAGGAAGACCAGAAGTGAAGCATTCTGGGCTGCAGAGAGAGACAGAAATGTAGAAAGGAAAGCAGAACAGAAAAACAAAATGAGGTGTAGAAGAAGAAACAGATCCCCAAACACATCGTGGCGTCTAAGGGGACGAGCGACGTGTGTCATCGCTTCTACCGTTCGCTACTCATCACCTCAAGGGAAATACCACCCCTCCCTCCATCAATCTGTCCGTCTGTCCATTCATCTATCTGTCCGTTCACTCACTCAAAACAAAGTGCTGCCGTCTCCTCCTGCCGCCTGGAGAGCGTCTGCCTGCGAAGCTCCGCCTCCTGCTTCATTATTATTTGCGGCGGCTGCTGCTGCCGCTGCCGCCACAGCCTCCAGGGAGGCAGGGTCAAAGCCTTGCTCCGCCCCCAGCCCGTCTGCCTCCATCTTCACGCTGTCGGCTAGGAAGGCGGAGTAAGCGTCGCTATCGGCCATCAGCAGTTTGAGCTTGGGGATCCAGCTCTTGCGGACGACGCGGCGGGCATTGGTGCACATGTCGGCCGCGATGGCGTTCATCTCGCTCTCCTTGAAGCTAGGCGCAAAGTTCTGGCAGTAAACTGGTAGGACAGAAAATAAAGAAATTGATGAATTACATAAAAGACAAGCTGGTGAACAGGCTCCAGGGTGTTGAGAACAAAACAAAGGGATTTTTTTTTTGTTCATGGTCATATGTGTTTATTCCAGTTGGTTAAACACAACCTGCAAACATTTGCCTCCCAGATATGTCCAAACACCATCACGTTTGCTTTCATAATCCCCTAGAGGTGCACTTAGGTCTGTTAGTTTAAAAAGCCTTTCCAAGAACTGTGTCCGGATTAACGTAACTTCAAGCGTCTTGAGGCTAAATTGTATCCGGGGTGATGACCTGTAACCTAGACCATGACCCAGCTAAGCTTGGCTGCAGGATTTCTTGCATGGACGCAGCTTTTCAGCCTTCTGTTTCAGCTGTAAAGTGCCTGTCAATCAGTCTCAGATGAGTGGCAGCTTCACTCTTATAAGCAAGAATGACACAGTCTGTAATCTGAATTACTGCAGCAGAATGAACCCAAAACTAAAGAATTCTGAAGTTTATTCACAATTAAGAACTCAAAAGAAGGCTGACATAATTACACTCAGATGCACATTTGTAAAAAGCCTGAATTTGTGCGTACATAGTTTTATCAGTGACATGAGACAAGCAAGCAATGTATTTAATTTAGCACTGTCAATTGATTAATATTGTAATAGAGATTAATCACAGTAGAGGCTGTGATTAATCTCTTCTTAAAGGCGCTGACACCAAGCAGACGGCAAAGAACTAGTGGCACCACATCTTTTGTTTTGGCCAAAAAGTTGCACTAAAACACACCGCAAAGACTACAGCCGACGGTCAACCACCACGTACGTTCTGCGCATGCGTGAGAGGACATAACTCTCCATGCCAGCAGGCGGCGGTAGCCTGTAATCGTCATTCCTAAAAAGGTGTTCTCCCCACACCACAGGATTTCCGATCGTAAATATTGAACACGTTTAATATTTACGATTTCAAATCGGGGCGGCAAGGTTAAAATCACTCCTAACACACCTCACACCATCGGAGAATCTGGCAAGATAATCTTTGGAACATCAGATAGTCGGGCCTTTGCTGACTTTAGTCGGAAGAGGGGAATCGGGCCCAAAATCTTGTAGTGTGTATCCCACTTTAGTGTGGACCTATACAACTCACATTTGACAGCATGCAGCACTCTATTGTCCAGAGGTTTGCGACTGGGGTCATTGGTTGAAGAGCGGATACCGGTTCCACAGCTGTTAGCCAGAGTGCTCCTGAGCAAGGTAAAAAAACACACTTATTACTTTAAACTGTATTACTTACTTAAACAAAAGATGGCACAATATGTGATTCCTAGAACTCCTTTATTTGTTGACGTGGTATCGGATCAAGTATATGTTGAACACTGACCTGTCAAAAAAAGCGGCTAGAAGGCGTCGGAGCAGCACTTTGTGGCGGGTGCCGGCGCTGACGTGGCAGTTCATGAGCTGGGCGCGGGAGATGAACACAGAGGTGCCGCTCACCAGCTCCAGCTTCTCTGCAGGGTCGCCCTCCTCGTACAGCTTCGGGTGGCAGCGGTTGCCTATCTGGCTGATGAGCTCAGCTGGCAGCGATGCCAGGTCCTGCCGGGACCGACTACCTCTGCTCCCCCGACCGCCGCCTGAGTCTGGGGCCAAGTCTGGAAGAGCCTCAACCCGCTCCCCGACCACTGAGGAGGGAGGACGATGGACTGTTAACAACTAAACTTCTCAAATGTTAAAAACGATCACTTTTCATAAAGAAGAGTCGATAAACAGTCTGAAGTTGCTTCTATTTAAGAATAAAGAATAAAATTGGTTAAAATGGAAAAAAAAGAAGCAACTTAATCCAACTTCTTGCGCTCTGTGCCTAGTTTAGCACCCAGATTGTGCGCAGCTAGCAAAAGTTGGCTAGCCAACACAAAACACTTTGTGCCCCGTGCTTTTGAAAGCGTGCTCTATGCCACCAAAATAGGGCCGTTTTTATCATTTGGTCAGGACCCAAAGATTGCAACAACAATAGCTGGTCTCACTGCTGCTAAAAAATCCAGACGAAAATTTCAAATACTTTTTTTACTCGTTAGGATTTCCCCCACAAAAAAAAGAAAAAAACAAAAAGAGAGAAATAATGGAAACTTATTTGCAGATATTGTTCAACTGATTATTTTTGCATATTTCTTATATGTTTTGAATGGAGCTCAGTTTGTTTAACTGTCCTCATTTTGGAAAGCTAAATTAAAAAAACCATCTGATCGTCCCTTTGATAAAATATAAACTATAAACAATTCATAAGCTGAGGGCAGGCTGCTCAACTTTTAGTGGTTTCTGCGCTTTGAACAGTTTATACTCCTCCATGTTCTCTTTTTGGATAACAAAAAACTTTACAAGGCTGGCTCTTCTAAACACAACACAGTCAGAGTTACAGATCAGAAAGCAAAAAAACTTCAGATTCACATGACAACAGAGTGAACTTGAGCTGAACTCTTCTGTGTTTCTTCTGCAGTGAGCGCTTACCTGCTGCTCCAGCGTTCAGCATGCTGTACATGGTGTACATGTTGCAGATCTGTCTGTACTGTTCCTCTGCGCTGTCTTCTGCTATGTCGTCCTCTTCCTCGTCTTCATGGTAGCTTATTGGCGAGTCGCTGGTGTACATGCTCAGTGTGCCCGGGCTGGTGCCTTCAGGAGTCCCGCCGTTGTTGTTGTTATTGTTGTTATGGTTACTGTTGATTACGGCTCCTCCTGCTGAATTGGTGCCGACCATTCCGGCTACGCCCATCATGGCAGCATTGGCTGCTTGTCCGCGCCCAGTGGTATCCTGGGTAGTGTTGATGGAAGAGGAACAAGAAGAAGAGGAAGAGTAGCGTGCATTCTTCCTCATCCCGCCTCCGCCACCCCCTCCAGACCCCCCGCCCCCGTCACGGTTGGACCCCTCCCACAGCCGCTTGGCCACAGGGGTGCAGACCACCGAGTATGGAGAGCCCTCCTGCTGAGAGGAGGAGGAGGAGAATCAACGGTTATTCATCTTTAGCTCTGGATGACTTAAAAAAAATGAATTAAACAAAACATTCGAAAAGCAAAAAGTTATAAAATAAATAAATCTACATTGTTTATGCATCAGCTTCATAATGAAAATTGCAAAAATTATCCTAAATAACCGTGTGTATCTCCTCAAAAAGGTCACATACACTTGCTAATCTTTGGCCTTTAGTCAGATTTGACTGCAATAGTGCAAAACCAAAGCACCAACACAAATACAACATTGACAAGAAATAATGAATGAGGCCTTCTTTAATAAAAACAGGAAGATTTTGGTTTAAATCATGTAGCTGATTAAAACTAATCTAGTAGATGTTTACAATTAAAGTAACATATAAATGACTCTGCTATCATAGTATGTGAATAACTTCTGTTTTTTTGCCATTATATTTACACATATCAGCAAAACTAACCTGCAGACTTCATCAAAAGTTTATTTAAAAAAAACTACTAATACCAAATGTGGTCACAGATGTCATATTTGTCAATAAACAAAATTGCAGATAGATCCGTGAATCTGATGTCTATTTGTGCTTCATGGTTGTCTAAAACTGTGATGATGATGATGATGATGATGATGGTGGTGGTGATGATCACACCACTCTCACAGTGTCGCCTCTATCTCTCAGCAGCAAACACCCTGATATGCAGATTAGCACCTGACATCACAAGAAAACTATTTTTGAGCTGCATACAGATGCTTTTCAGGTTGTTTTCCATCGCCTCATTAAACGTGTATTTTATCTGGCAACACTTGTCTTTATATAAAGACTTTATACCACCTATCAAGGAGTGAAGAAGTCTGAACCTTCACTTTCAATATTAATCTAATATCTGATAATTCATGAGCCAAGACATGCAAGAAGAACAAGACCACAAGTGTGTACAGTGTGCCGGCTGCCAACTGCAGTACTAAAAGTAAGTTGCAGGTATAGGTCTTTGGTTTTGTCTCACATTTTCCCAAAAATGCGACACACACAAATAAATAAAGGACATTAACATAAAGGTGACAAAGATTAAAAAAAGACAAGAAAACAGCAGAAAGCCATTTAAGTGTTTGTGTTAAGAACAGTGTGACATGCATTACCGACATTATCTCCACTGATAATAATAATTTTACAACAGAGGGTTTTAACATGCACACAGATAATGGGGAAACAATGCTAGAGAACAGTTAGTGGTATTTGACTCTCTTGTCCTCCTGCAGCATGTGCAGAACCTCCCTCTCTGTTAAGAAAAGGTACACAAACCAGAACATCAGTGCTCAGTGTATGGAGGCTATACATATCATGTCATGATCTTTTTTTTTATTTTTTGGGGGGATTTTATTTTTTTATTTTATTTTATTTTTTTAACATATGTCATGATCTTGACTGCAGAGACAGCTGATGATCTCTTCGACCGTTTTAACCATAACATTTTGAATGCCATGGACGTTGTTGCATCAGAAAAATATAAATATTGAGCAGACAGAACCCCATTGAGAAACACGTAAATGATATACAAAAACGTTCAAAAGATACCGGTAATGCAGGAACGCTGAGCTAAGTGGAAAGGAACTAAACTCCAAATTCACTATGCCCTCTATAGACAAAGCCTGTGTAGTTTTAACGATGAGTTATGCAAGACTAGATTTTTCTGATATGACTAGCATCAACATCAACAATAGCCATGCTCTATTTGCTGTTGTTGACAATATTACCAACACCCCTCAACAGCTAGCTCTAGAACTCCTGTCCACAGAGAAATGTAAAATAACTATTAGCACCAGCCAGCTAAACATGTCGACACTCTACCATCCAACAAATAGCAAACAGCTGACTGCTATCACTCATTTTCCCAAAGGCACTTAAGACAGTTTCAATAAAAACATGTGCTGAAACATTCCTTATCAAAGTATTAAAATGTTAAAAGGCTGCATACTGATTCAGGGAGAGTTTCACTTTTTGTTTTATTGGAGCATTTGATATTGTAGATTACTGAATGCTGCTGTTGGGAAAACTGGGTTGGACTTACACGGACAGTCCGGGTTTCTTTGTCACAAGGTAGTTATGTTCTTATGGCTATGACGTGCAGGATCTCCCAGGGATCACTTCTTGGACCCCTTCTTTTTAACATTTACATGCTCCCTCTGGATCAAACCCTACAGGAGAGCCATATTGACTATCACAGTTATGCTGATGATACCCAGATATATGTGGCACTCTCGCCTAATGACTGCAGCCCTGTAGACTCAGTTACTGACTTTTTTTTAAAAACTTCGCACTGGCCCCCAGTTAATTGTAGAACAGATTGTAAAGTGGTTTTAATAGTTAAGATGTCACTGAACAGTAAAGGCCCAGAATACATTTTTTTTTTTTTTTTTTTTTAAGATTTATTTTTGGGCTTTCTGTGCCTTTAATGGATAGATAGGACAGTGGATAGAGTCGGAAATCAGGGAGAGAGAGTGGGGAACGACATGCAGGAAGGAGGCCACAGGTGGGATGTGAACCCGGGCCGGCCACTTGAGACGACAGCCTCCATACATGGGGCCCGTGCACTAACCACTGCGCCACCAGCAACCCCCAGAATACATTTCTGACATGTTTGAAATGTTTTAACCGAACAGGAGTCAGTTATTATCTTATTCTCTTTTAGTATGATTGTATTTACCTTTTTATCTTGTAATATTTCAATCTTTAATTTATTAAAGGATGTTGTTTCTATCTTCCCTTGGCTGTGTCTTTTATCTGTGTAAGCACATTGAGTTGCCTTTGTACATGAAGTGCGCTATATAAAAAAGTTGCTTTGCCATTCCTTTTGTCTCCTTCAAAACACCCACAGCTCATTAATATGGATGGTAATATGATAAACACTCAAAGCATACCAGCAGTCACTTTCAGTTTAAGATTCTATAAAGTGGTTCACAGCACACAATTTTTAAAGACCACTGACCTCCAGTATCATCTATTTTAGTTGTGTATATGTATGTAGTGTGTGTATGTAGCTATATTTTAGAAATAACCTTCAGCTTTTGATTTGTTTAAAAATAAGGATGTATGGTGTTTATTAAAGTTATGTAGCTCCTGTTACAATAAAATAATATCTCTATTTTATAGCTGCTGGGAGTGAGTTCTGAGTTTCCCTTGAAAGTTTATCAAAGCCTTTTCAAATCACCAATTCAAAGAGACACCTACACAGATGATGTTAATGATTCTTTCAGACTACTTCACATTTCTCACCCATGATAAAAAGCACTTTGCTTGTTTTAAGGGGATAAGAGGCAGCCTACCTGCTGCTGCTGCTGAGGCGTGGGCTGATGAGTGGAGACTGTCTGTTCTGTCTTCACCTTGGACACCAGGGGGAGGGGCGTCAGAGAGGAGGAGGGGCGTCCGGAAGCTGTGGCGACAACACCGACTCCGCCCCCTCCCACTGTTTGGGTGACAGGGCTCTGAGGCTCGGAGGTTGGGGTCTCCTCGACGTGGAGACCCTGGGAGTCACAGCTTGGTGATGAGACCTGGAGGTGAAGTAATATTTAGACGGACGGTTTCATTCCACCGACACCATTATCTTTTAAAAACTGCTACTCGACAAACTTGTGAAGAATGCTTTTTACAATGAAACATCTGGACTTTGATGTGTCCAAATTATTGGACTTGAGTAAAATGTCACAGATAGGCCTTGCAATGTATGATTTAACCTCAGCAATTTTTGAAACTGTACTTAGTTTAGCTAAAGAATTGTGGAGGATAATAGTTGAATACTTAAAGGTTTCAAGAGAATACAATTTAAGCATGAATGTGGGAGAACACAGTGCTGAGTGTAATAAAGATGTTAAAAAAATACAAAGTTCAGACGTTTAAAAATAAAGCTAAATATGTTTGAGATCTTATAAGATGTTTATGTTAGAGATAATGATATTTGAGATGTTAAAAGATGTTTATGTTATAGATAATGATGTTTGAGATGTTAAAAGATGTTTATGTTAGAGATAATGATGTTTGAGATCTTAAAAGATGTTTATGTCAGAGATAATGATGTTTGAGATCTTAAAAGAATAGTTTTAAAATATTAAAATAAAGCTCTTTGAGATCTTAAAAGATGAAGAGGAACATGTTTTGAAGGGTTCCCCCAAGATTCTCTAGTTATACTTCCAAGACTTTTCAGATCTTTTTAATACCACTTAAAATTTGTAAGGATTTTACAACGTAGAAAAGAACTGTTCCACTTTAAATGAATCTTACCATAAACTAAATTTAGAAGAACACAAATTGAAACACTATTTATTCAGAGTAATGGCTCCATACTCTTGTAAAAAAGAAAATCCTGGAAACTAAATTTGGAATGATATTGACACCTGTACAGATAATCTATCTCTTCTTGTTTTTCATGTGATATAAAGGACACGTTTCCCTTCTTTTGCCCACTAATGCAACAAGATTTTAGTATCTAATTTAAGTTCCTCATAGTTCTTAATAGCTTGCCAAATTGGCTGGTCGAGTAGCTAAAAACACCCCCGTGTCTGATGGCCATTATTTTAAGACTGGAAGAAACCTCACACATCCTACAGTAGTAAATACTCAAATGTGTTTTTTTCTTATCATGCTCTGCGTAAAACATAGCTGGTACCATAATAACGCTGTGTCTGGGGGGGCTAAGGGCAACTCTCGAGGAAAACCAGCTTCTGTCATTAATATGCAGATTTATGCAGCAAGGCACTCCAAATCTAATCACATCATCTGCTTCTATAGAGGGAACCTGTAGTGTCGCCACAATGTCTCAATTACTCTGAGTCAGGAGAACGTGTCTACAAACACAGACAGCCCCATGACAACATCATGCAAAGCCTAATGTCACCAACATGCACACACAACACAGGTGATGTGACGTAGCACGTAAAAAGTAGTTATTATACACAATTCTGCTAATTTTTCCACCATTACAACGATTTAAAAAGTAAAAGCGTTAATCATCTTACAAATACTTTATAATCGGCTGGTTTACCTTGAGGAAAAACTCTGTGCCTTTCTCCATTATCTGTTGGATCTGGAGGAAGCCGGCAGTGTACATGAGCAGGAACTGGTCTCCCACGTTCATGCTGAGGCGTCCCGTGTAGCAGAAGGCAAGGATCTGCTGGAAGCTCTGCGGCTGCACGGCCGGGGGCAGCTCCACCACCGAGCTCTTCCCCCCAGCGTTGAAAAGATCACGGAAGTAGGAGCTGCTGGCTGCCAGCACGGCACGGTGGGCCTGAGGGGTAAACAGAGTCAATGGGGAAGGTAAGCGAGGTGCTGATCAATTAACAGCTGAGAAAGGTAAGCCAGGAATAAAAAAAAAAAAAAACATTGATTCTCATTGAGTTCTCATGTGATTCTCACATGAAATAAAATCTATAAATCAATATAAAAAAAACTAAGCAGAAATGGGATGTCTTTTTGTGGTTTGCTTGAGTGTGCAGTCAAGCAGAAAGTAGAACAAGAAAACAATGTTTTTGTATTTAAATTGCTTCATCTTCTTTTTTATAGCTGCAGTCTTATTGAATCTATAATTAAAAAATGTATTTTCTATAATGATCGTTAATATCAACAGTTACAAACAGCAAAGGAGTAATGTCCCATTGCAGTCTCTTCTGATAGTCAACTAAATCTCTAATTGATTCATTTTCAATGTTGTTGACTGGTTACGGAGCCCAAGAATATTTTCTTTGTGAAATACAGTCAGAGGGAGCTAAACCATTCTAGACACCATTTTATTCAGGTTTTTGACCTGAACTGTACTTTACTGTCTTATTGATTCCGACCAAAGTCTTGTCAATACCGTCTCTGCCGAGCTATTTACACATCTACTTATACTTATACTACTTATCCCACATCTTTAATACTGTTTTTGGCAAATTTATATCCCATTTCCCCTTGGGATGTTCTCAGGGACTAATTTCCCGGTTGATTAACAGAAAAGTTTCGGAAAAGTCAACAAGTCATCTATGAACAAAATCAATGAAATAAGCTTTACAAGGATGCAATTGTTGACTGGGCTTTGATGGACATAAGAACGCACGTTTTCTTATTTTTCAAAACGTACGTTCAACGTCCCATAAAGCTCCATGTCCACCTAGAGTACCTGCGTCTTTTTTCAATTGTTTTCACTGAGTAGAGAGCGTTTGCAGCAGCAGACAGTCGCCTGGAGAAAAGCGCAGCGCCCAGTGTATTTTTCCGAGCACCTTTTTTGTGCGGCCATTTAGAGCTGAATATCTTTCAACTTTTCAGGGAGGCCCTGTTTCACAAGCGCTCTTTTAAAAATATAAAATATTCCCAGTATTTTAGCTGTCTACGGATCGTGACTTGTACCCTCTTTGCTCCTTGTCTGATTGGGGGAAAAACTATTTCAAATATAAAACTCGCAGTAATAAGCAACAGAGTAGTGTCCATGATACAGCATGTTGTCATAGAGGCAGGACGGACATGCAGCGCATAGTGCTTCATGCAAGCGCTGCCGAGCGCACAGCCAGTGATTTTCACCCCGAAAAAATGCTAGGTCTACATTGGACCTTTTAACCAGCAGCTAATTTGAGCATAGCAAACCTGCTGCTGGCATTTCTTTCGTGCACCATCTCAACCTTTTATGTTAGCCAACCCTGACGCAGCGAGGCGGTTGATGTTGGTCCTAGCTCATCTATCGTACTGCTAACATTAGCTAGCTCTCAGCGTCGGAAATGTATGGCTGTGTCTGACATACTAATGTACTGCCTGTACTATCTTTGGAGCCGTAAGACATTCTGCAACATTCGTCTTCATTGAAGGCAAGCATTTGGGCGCTCTGTGGATTCTACAATCCCCTGGGTTTGAGGAATCTTAAACCAACCGTATTCATTATGCAAGATCTACAAAGTTAAAGTGAAGCACGTTGGGAACGATTAAAAGGGCCGGAGCTCACATCATATGCCACCACCCGGCATTGAAAGCAGAAAAAACAACTGCTGACAGACACACACAGCATGACTTTACCGATCTGCCTGCAAATTCTAAACAGGCAACAAAAAAAAAAACAAGATCCATCATCTGTTTCATTTCAAAAGACCTGCAATCCTACAATGCCATCTAAAGTAAAGGCTTTAGATTTATGGTCACGTTGTTTTTTCACTGACAGATAGCCCTCTTATTAATCCCACAAATTGTATTCATGTTAAAGTACTTAGCAAGTTCAGCATCAATAAAGGTTGTCTTTGTTTTCGGTTATCCTCTGTGGATTTACATTATTGCAATCGGCTGATAAAAAACGTTTGTGTGCTTTTTAATGTCAAGATAAACATTCACAGCTTCTTAGTGCTCAGCAGACTGAAGTATATCCGGACCTGACATAAGCAGCCCTCTCTCATATGCAGTGTGTGAACATTTGAAGTTATAGTGAAGAATATCTGTGATAGTCCTCCTTAAGTGCAGGATGCAATCAGAACCCTTCAGTCTGTTAGGATCTTAAAATGTCTTCAGTCTGTGCCCAGCCTTACCCACTACTTAATCCAGTGCACCTGTTTATTATCCAGAGCACTTTGCAGTCACACGGTTCACTTTTTGTAATTCTAGCTGCAAGTTATCAGTCACTCATAGGAAATATTCAATCAAAGTTTTTGGCACCTTGAAGGCATGTCCCTTGACCACGACGGAGACATCACAGTAGAGGCCCTGCAGCCGCTGCTCGTTAAGACACTCCAGGATGTTGTTGCCAAAGTTAGGGATCGCCATCTGCAGCGTCTGAGCCATAACGCTCTGGTCAGCACCACAGGGTCTGCAGGACAACAGAAGAAAGACGTTAGAGAAGGAGAAGGAGGATGAGATGAGGAGAAATAGGAGATGAGGAAACCGAAAGCTGGAAAGTGACGAGACAAGAATAATAAATTGAGGCAAACTTGACAGAAATACGAAGAGAGGACATCAAATAGAAGAATCAGGGTAAGTCAAGTCTATGATGATTAATAAATTAAAGTATTTGGTAAACAACTTGAATTCAAAAGTCTAACTTCCAAATGAAAGAGAATTTTGGGCCACCAGCGACAGTTATATAAGCCATCTTTCTCTTTTTTTTTAACCTTGTTTCATTACATCTAATTCTCAGTTAATAAACTGTTTGGTGGTTTTTGGCCTACTTTGTTATTTTCTCATCGCTTCTTCTCAGTCAAAACACAGCCGCTTACATAACTCTTCTATTGCACTCGTCTTTGTTACAGAGAAACGCGTGATCAGAAGTGAAGGAAACTGTCAAAACTTGTGACGTCTATGAAATCATTTTCCACTCATCTCTTTTCAGTGGACACATTATTTTTGTTTTGAGTGCAAAACTGAAACATAGTCTACTCTAACACCAGGTGAGGTAAAGCAGAAGTAAACAGAGCAATGAAAAGGCAAGTCACTCCCTGATCTACTGATAAAAAAAAAAAACATTGTTTACAAGGTCATGACCTCTGAGTGATTGATGGTGAACAAGCTTAGGGGTCAGGCTAAGTATTGGGCCAGAAGCTGGCTCTAAGTGGATGATGCTGGGCTCTTAGCCTGGCTGCAACCCAACACAAACCACTAATAGGAAACAATATGATAGCGATGATGAGCCTTGCTACCCGCTGGGAGGAAGACTCACAGACGAGACCTGGTAACCTCAACAGCAGGCTGCAACATCACCTCGAGCTCATCTTTTGAACACAGAGTCGAACGCGCTATGATGCAGCAGCCAAAGAGCTAAAGGTTACAGGGAGGGTAGAACATTCTACCCTCCCTGTAACCTTTAGCTCTTCTTGATTTCTACTAGAAATCTCTTCATTTGCTTCCAAACTTTGATCAAACAACATCCACAGAAATTCAAGCATCCCTGATGTTTTGAGGAACTGCAGCATGAGTTCACTATACAAAGTTTAAGTACCATAATATCACAACTCTCCAATTTTTAGGAAGAAATTAAATTGAAGTCAAGTTATTAACAAATATTATTATTTTATTTCAACTCTGAAATATATTCTTCTTCTTTTCATGTATATATTTGAGTTATATATTTTTGTATTTAAGGTTGTACAGTTACTTGTAAATTAAACAAGGTAAAAAACAAATCCCGAATTGAATAAATACATTTATAGCACAAATAATGACATTTAAATAAGCAGTCTGTTTTTGAATAGCTGAAAGCTTTTAAAAGACAATTAATCTGATCAACAAATTACTTTTTAATCACAATTTGAAGTTTACATTGACATTTTTTTGAAAAATTGGGTCATAGCAACCTCTGTGGCTCTTGCACTTATTGTGGTGAGAGGTCTTCAAATCCACTTCCCAGCGTATGTCTTCAATGTTGTTTTGCCTGTCTCGAGCTTTGAAAGCATAATTTACACCCTAGATCATTTTAATTGTGCTAAAATCGATACAGCATTTTATTGCGATATTTTCATGGTGATATTATATCGTCTCATGGCCGGCACCAAGTATCGATATTTTTATTATATTAATAGAAATTATGCTTTTTTCATTTTTAATTGCTGAAGGGGTTGCACAATTCATTTTGAGCAAGTTGCATTGTTAAAAATGACTACAGTTCTACACTCATTCATACATGTTTGTGTTTAGTTCGATTAGACTGAAATACCAACAGTTCAGATGGTGAGGTGCATTGAGCCTTTTACAGGGTTTCACTTTTATCACAGTGTTGCTCAGTCTGTGGGCTTGACTCCCACTGTGAAGAAATAAAAATACTGAAGTGAGATAAAAAAAAGACTGAGAATGATTTCTTATTTGACAAATAAGTCAAAAAAATGTAGTTTATTCTGTGGACATGCAGTTAAAAAAGTTAAATCACAGTACATATCGCAAAATGTTTAAAATTGCAATAACATTGTATTGTGATTCAGGTATGGTGATAATGTGGTATCGTGGGGCCTCTGGTGATGCCCACCCTTACTATCTGTGTAGTTCATCAGTTTTTGTCCTGTCTCTTATGCTCACTTTGCTTCAACATCCTTGAAACAAGAAAGTGCTTTTCAACGGCTCCTGCCTTGTCTGTACTCCTCTATTCTTCACGACTAGAGAATCCAAAGCAGGTAGAGCCCTCAGCTGGTTAAAGACGAGTATCTAAATACTGTTTTTTTTGTCTCATTGATTTAAATTGTCCATATTTCATGACGATATATCATATATTTAATGTCATATCCCTACAAGGGACCATAGAATAAGAAGTGGACTTAAGTCAATGTGATGTCATCATTGTTATGTGTACTGCAACTTTGAAGCCCTGCGTTTAGGCTTTTGACTGCGACCTAGTTGTTTTTGACTATATTTTGCAAGATGTTGGATTTGGGAAGGGGCCATGCTACCTGCTAACTCAAGCTCTGGGTTAATTACATCGGATTGGGGTGCTAATTTTGACTAACTTTGATATGGCTTCAATCAAAAGTAAAACGGTAAATGTCTTTAAGTACAGAGGAACTCTGATTGAAACATGTTGCAGGTCACCATTTGATTTTACTTGTCAATCACAGTTAAGCACAACTGAAAACATACCAGACATTATCATTGAGTGACTATATGTTAAATGGGACAATGATTTACAAAAGGAACATCATGCTGCATGAACTAACTAAAGGAGTTTATTGTAATTACAAACTTTGTGGGAAAATGTTAATTGAGGTAATCTACTAGGTCAGAAGAAGGGTCATTTTTCATAGACTTGTATACTATCTTCTTTTTGCAACCTGTGGAGCCGCTCTGCTGACCAAATAATGCAGGCTTAGAGCAAATCCACATTAAATTCCAAACCATGAAGCTTTGTCCGTAAACAACGCCCGATGCAAGTTTCAAGAATCCAAGACGTTGACAGCAAAAGGTTTATTTTGTCCTGATCAACCATTTAAAGACCAATTCAGCTTAAATTGATTTGAGATGTATAAAAACGTGCGTTAGAGTTTAGAGTTAAATTAAATATTGCTCATTTATCCTTCCCTGAGGGTAGTAATTTTCAGAGTGTGATGCATTGTTCTATGTCTGTCTTAACTTCATGTATTTATTTCAAATGTTAATAAATATTTGTTTAATGTGTTCAGTACAACTTTATCAAACTTGTTATTGAAAGACAGTCGAGTGATTAAAAGACATTTCTGCAGTATGCACCAAATAACTATAGTATTTAATTTATGTGTCACCTTACTTTAGTTTAAGTTTTAGGACACTGGAGAATTCAAAAGAAGTAGGTCACCCTAAAAAAGATGTGAAGCATCATCCATCACCGGAGTGCATGACTAAGCATGTCCAAATACAGCTGTATCCTTCACATCTCATCTCAAGTATTTTAGAAATCCTAAAAAAAATATACCTTATTTAGTAATTGATGTTAATCTCCTTGTCAACAAAAAGTGTTTATTACAAGTCAGATATAAAAAGAAGGCAGATGCTGAGTAAGACGTATTGCTGAATTGCACAGAACTGTTTTGGGTTGTTTAGCCTTAATCCAAGGAAGAGAAGCAGGATGATCAGAGCTTAACATTTTGAATATCTATTCATAGGAAATCGTATAGCAACTTCTTATGCGTGCGATGAAAAAAGTTCACACTTCGGCTAAAAAGCTGAGCGTGGCCGGGTGTTAATTTGGTTTAACCTTACTGATTGGCCTTTATGAATGTCACTCCAAGGAATTGGACAGCTTTTCACAGTGGGCCACATTGCTTGAGGCAGTCACCCTCAGCCCAGCACAGACAAAAAAGATTTTAAAAAAACTGTGTTCAGCACCAACAACAAGGTTCAACTTTAATGTGAGAATGGTTGCCTCCATTGCTAAAAAAAAAAAAAGAAAAAAAAAAAAAAGGAAACACCACTCTCAGCTAAAAAAGGCCTTACATTATATAATATGGAGATTGGGCAATATGGAAAAAAATTTGATTGGAACACTTTTTTTCTACATTGACCAATAATCAAAATTTGTAGCAAAAGACACCAGAAGACACAAGAGTAAGTAAGAGACCCTACAAGTAAAGTTTGGCATGCACTAAAGCTGACTATGACATGTGTCATAAGATAAGATGCAGACTCTCAGATCTTTAAACAGCTACCAAACAGATAACAACATTTAGTCATCAATTTGGGCATACGTGGTCAAAATCAACTGACCAACTAGGCATGACAGATGGGAATGTCTGTTGTTGCCCAATCTGACCTCTAAACCCCACATTCAGGCAGGATTTGACAAAGTGAGATGTAAAAAAACAACTCCTAATACACTAGCTGCCTAAGCTTTGGAAGATGCCTTTTCCTCTTTAGCAAGCCGTTAAAGCTATTGGCGGTACTGTGGAGCTTCCAGGTGTGAATGTGAAGCAGGGGGCTGTAATGTGCATGCTCAGCAAACCTTCCCTGCTTGATAAATAAAGGTTGGTTTGGAAAAAAAAAAAAAAAAAGCCAGCTTAAGCAGTCCTGAGCTCCAGCCTTACGCCTACATAAGGGCACCACTGAGAATTAAAGGGCCATCAGCGTTTCATCATAATTAATTCTAAAGTTTATAGCAACTAATTAATTTTGATAGATTTGGCCATAACAAGTAGGGCAGTGGGCTGAGGGAGAGAGTAAAGCAC
The DNA here is from genome assembly GCF_963584025.1 of Labrus mixtus. Lineage (NCBI taxonomy): Eukaryota > Metazoa > Chordata > Actinopteri > Labriformes > Labridae > Labrus > Labrus mixtus. The sequence goes on from NC_083613.1 coordinate 17,175,799, forward strand.
GTCTATTAACAATCCCAGTGCTGCACTTTGCATAAAAAGGGTTTTAATTTTAAATTCAATGTTTCAAGCTGAAAATGACGGATTAGTTTCTTCAAAATTGAGGGTTTAATTGACAACCCTGGAAATCAGCAACTCTTTGTGAGAAGAGGACACTTAAAATTAGCCACAAGCTAATCTTTTTTGTGTATTCATTTTTTAAACCGTCTCTATAATTTTATTAAGCTGGACTAATTGGGCAGCCAAAACAATTAGATTGCAGAATCATTATTGGATTGGGGAGCAACTTGTACAATTTGATCTTCATAACAGTTCCATCATCTCAGGACCAGATATGGCCTGAGTGTTGGAATTAGCTTTTGCCAATAGCTTCATTTTCTACTACTTATTTTGTTAAAATCTATTAAGTTTTTCACATAACCAAGTCAGTGTTTGCTGTCTATTGTGCCTTCTAGACACATTATCGTGTCTTGACAGTTGGTGTCGATGTGAAGAAATCAATGTGCACTATTTAAATATCATTATTATTCAACTCAAGTGGCGGGGAGTGATATTTTTTCTTGTAGTTTTGGATCTTATCCAGGGTTAATTTACTCCCGCTTTAATTAGTATTCAAGGATCTAAGTGTTAATAATAAGGGCTTCTATCTTATCAAAACAGGTTACAGTACCTGTGTGTTTGCTGACAGAGCAGCAGGATTACGATTAAAAGTGGCTGGTTGTTTTTGACCCCTGGAAAGGCTGGGGAAACCCTTGAGTACTAAAAATGCAGCATCAACACTGCCTCAAGCGTGGAACTGAACAGACAAGTGTCCCGATGGAACTTCTCTGTGATAAATAGTGGATGTCTGTGGGTTTTTTCAAGGTGTAAATATGTGCATCGATAAATTAGAAGTAGGTGGCAGCAATGACAAAGAAGTCTTTCCCACATTAAAAAAAAGGCAAAAACAAAAAGCAGCAAACCAATGATATTTGTGATGATAACACAACTTAAAATAGAGCAGTCTTTTCCATCCACGTAGCTTCATGGACAAGAGGCACTCAGTGAGTCCTGATATAAAGTACAGCAGTCCTGATATAAAGTACAGCAGCAGCACTGGGCAGCACTTTCAACTACGGATAACTCGACTAAAGGTGATCTGAATACCTTTAATTAATGTTACAGTAATTGATCTTTGTCTGGAATAATCAACCTGCTACCCAAGAATCCCAAAAGCCCCCATAGCAACCAACAACAGATTCTTATTTCCCTGGAAACACTATAAATGGAAACATACAGCAAAATAATACAAAATAGGTTGGAATTAGCTCACAGATATAAAAAAAAGTATCAAAAGTGCAGCAAAATGTTTAAGTCTTGCTTGACAACAGTCTCAAGGGGTGTACTATGAAGCAAGATGAATAGCTAAACCAGTAATGTTCAGCATAAAGCCAGAGTTTTTAGTCAGTATGTTTACATACAGTTAAGTGGAGCTACAGTTATAGCACAATTTGGTCATTTAATAGGACTACATTGTCCCAGTATTCAAGCACCAGAGAAGATTATCTTAAATGACAGAAGTACCTCCAACTCAGCTATGCTAAGTGGCCATTTGGCTATTACTATTAGACATTCTCACAGTTGACCTTGCTAACATGTTAGCAAGCTTAAAGCAGGTTGAATCTCAAACGGTGACAACATGGACAAAAGCCCCGCACATGTCGTACTTACTCTATACGCATTACTTCTGGTACAAATGTGATGCATGCAGTGGAGCATGCGCAGAACGCCCAGGCCAGTTTGGGTCTGATTGAGGCCTATACAAACATGCAAGAGAGTAAATTAATCTGCAACAACATTATCTTCAGTGACACATCGACACTTCAAATTTCTTGACGTTGGACTAACACAAGCCCAACTTTGAGAAATTAAATTTAGTACTATGACTAACATGTTAACGTTTATTTTCAGTTTTATGACAAATGCAATGTATCGACTTTTACTAAAATTTAAACATGTACATAAACGCACTAAGTGTCAGAAGCCTTTCCTTAACCAGGCCAGAATGCCATGGCAGCTTATGCAGCACACCTAACCTGGTTGAGAGACGATTATGTTTATAGTTTCTAATTAAATTTGGCTTTTAAATGCCTTCTCTTCACTCTTTATGTTACTGACTATGATTAGTAACAACTTGTTCTAACATGAGGTTTGAAACGTCTCGCTAAACAAGCCAACACCACAAACTTTATACACTGCATTACTTGGATGAGCAACATGCACGCAGGAAATCTGAGCCCTCTCTTCACATTTTGATCAGTTTGCTTCAAATATAAGAAACAATTTCAAACCTCAGATCATTCACACAGGGAAGAATGATGAAGACACAGCATCTACAAACCACTCGGGGTTACATATGATGCTTGGTCAAGATTTCAAGTCCATACTAATATTAGATTTTGAAATCAAATAGGAATATAAAAACTGTAGAGACTTGGGTTGGGAACCGGAGGGTCGCAGGTTCAAGTCCCGGTGCAGACCAAACATGGATGTTGGTCTGGTAGCTGGAGAGGTACCAGATCACTTCCTGAGCACTGCCGAGGTGCCCTTGAGCAAGGCACCAAACCCCCTCCCCACCACCAGCTCAGGATCGCCCGCTGTGGGCAGCCCCCTCACTCTCTCCATTAGTGCAGGTCCATAGAATCCTGTTTGTGCATGTGTGTATATTTCAGCCTATGTGTGTGTTGCATGATTAACAGAGTGTAAAAAAAGAATTTCCCCTTGCGGGGATCAATAAAGTAAATCTTAATCTTCTTAATCTTAATGAAATTGATTTTCAATTGGCCAAACACTTGGTGGTTTTAATGTAATCTTTTATCAAACAGATAGTGACAGTGGTTGACCCAAATAAAGTTCCTGTATAAAGTTTAAATCTTGTCTATCAAGGTGAATAAATGTTATAACTCAATAATTGCTGCTTATTACTGTAAACAAATAAAAGGTGCATGTAGAAATGTTGTACTACAGTCGAGGTTTTACTGTTGTGCATAGCATTAGAGCTGCTTTTCTGATTATCTCCAGGATTGCCTATTCCGTTCTATAACACTTAATTTGGTGTGATATTCAGATTTATAGGTGAAGTGTAAAAAAAGAATAGTTTTTCTCTCTCATAGGCCTGATTTATGTTCGGCACACTGTGGAGCATCGGGATGACATCCAAGTGCATCCTATCCGCCACCTTTCACTCCTCAGGGCAGAGGTCACAACAACTTCCAGGAAACATAAAAGGGGTTTAAATTCACACCACTTGACCCTTGCCCTGCAGGGCCCCATGTGCCCCATTATATGCTCTGACTTAATGCTAAACTGCATGTGCCTCTCTCTCTCTCTCTCTCTCTGTAAGTGTGTGTCTGTGTCTGTGTGTGTGCAATCCACAACTTTTAAAATCCATCTCCACTTGACACAAACTCTAATTTATCTCATGGAGAGACAAACCAAGTGCTCCAGCTAGCACACAAAGTAACTTACTACCCAAAAAATAACTTGATCATTGCAGACAGCTTGCCGTCACATACTCATTCAAAAGCAACTATTTGCATCAATGCTAACACAAGCTTTAGATATCAACATCTGAATCAAGATTCAGTTTCCTGGTTTTGGGAGGTTAAAGGTGGCCTGTTAGCAACTAGCAAGCTAACGCTAAGGCTAGCACTGGCATTGGTAAAACACTTTAACTATGCATATAAGGCTAACATGCCTTTACATCACATTTCATTAATACCAGCCTCGTGTGGCTGTAAGTTCACAAGATATTTGAGGCTTAAAAAAAACACAGTTATAGGCACCAAATTGTGGCTATTGGAGTAGCCTCCCCTGGAGCTCAAACTTCAAAAACGAAATGTTATTAACACACATGAATTATACATTAATTAATCTCACATGGAAGTCTAGCAGAGCCGATGTCTCGCCGGAAGACGCCGACAAATAGAAAGAGCCCGTCAGCAGCGGGACAGCAAAGAAGGCAGTCAGACCGGGCAGCGCTCTCTGTGCCCCGCCGTGTGCCAGCCTCGATGCCCGGCAGGATTTGGGAGTCCTCGGATGGCCCGGGCCGGTGTGTGCGTGCTTTCCGCGAGGGGAGGGAGGGAGGGAAGGAGGGAGGGAAGGAGCGGGGCGGGCAGCAGCGGTAAAGAAACAAAAAAAAAAAAAAAAAAAAAAAACAGCTCTCCTTTTTTATTTTATTTTGTGAGCCAGATTCCCCCCCCTCCTCCAAACACGCACACACGTTTGTCGTCCGAGGAAGACACTGAAATCTGACTGCCACCAAAAATAGTCGAGGAAGATGAAATATTTAGCAATTCAGCGCTCTCCCCCCGTCTCCCCTCTTTCCGTGCCAGCGCGGTGTGTTGTCCGCTTACACCGAGTTCCCTCCTCCTCCTCCTCCTCCTCCTCCTCCTCCAGCGGCTAAATGGCAGCTACCGATACGGGACAAAAAAAAAACACGCGTTGTTGCCCCCTCCAAAATGTCGCTTATGATGATATATCACAGTTAATCAATTATTCAATCCCCAATCAATCCAGGAAGCCACACGTTGCTACAGTCACTTGTCTAAACTCCCGTGTTTTAAATCTTGGAACGGGTGATTTATTTTCCCCACCAGAGTGGAACCGAGTGGCGACACTGGCACCTCCATCTTTACCCGACATCAACAGGTCATCCCGGGACACAAATGCGCTGCAACTGTGGGCGAGACAAGACGGATGGATATGGTATGGCGAGGCGAGGCGAGAAGAGAAGAGAGAGAGAGAGAGAGAGAGAGAGAGAAGAGGAGGGGAAGAGAAAGTAGAGGGGGCTGTCTGTGAAATCTTAACCCCCTTTACGCACGGGACATTTGGCAAATCATTGGCTCCTTAAAGTTTTTAAATGCAGATAGTTGTTTTTTTTCCCCCACGAGAAAGTTCAGGAATTCGGGCGAATGAAGAAGAAGAAGAAGCCGAGGACTCGTTAATTCACTCACCGGGGGGAAAGGGGGGGTAGGGGGGGCAGCCCGCGGCGGAGAGTGAGTGAAGCCGGTGAAGTGGTTAAAGTTTGGTCTGTCCCCATGAGCCCATCCCCCATAGTCGCCAGCACAACTTTACCACCCCATCCCCTTCAAAACAATAAAAAACAAAACAATAGCTACAAGCCCCGCAGACCATACAACACCCATATCCGAATTTAGCAAGGCACCCCGCCACACACACACACACACACACACACACACACACACACACATGCATACATGCAGGCACAGTTGGGGTCTCGGACAACTGGCCGACCCGTTGTCCTCGTTGACCCGCCTCGCTCAACTTACCCCCTCGGCTGTATTCCGCTGGAAAGTGTTTCAATGGAGGACCAGCGTTGAATAAGCGGTCGAGTGTCTCCCTCCGCCTCGCTACAAGCAACCATTCATTGTGACTGGTTGTATGTATGCTGTGTGTGAACCAGCAGCTACAGCACGCACACACACACACACACACACACATGCAAAGCGAGGAGAGGAGATGAGCGCGGAGCTACCGAGGAGGAGGGGGGGGGGGGGGGCGCAGCGATGCCAGAGCGGGGATTTTTTTTTTTTTTTGTTACTCTCCCAGGGGTTGCAGACAGATCGCAGAGCTACCGATCGGCTAGACAGGCAGACAGGTAGACAGACAGATCTTATGTGGGACAGTAAGGTGGCAGCATAGCATCGCCTCAACACTTAAGTTGCCTACTGCAATTTACACTGCACATTATAGGCTCCAGTTAGGCCTACTTCAGAAATATGAAATAAGATGTATGGGTAACTATAGGTCTGCTTTCTTAGGCTATTAAGTCAAAAACATTTTTATTCAAAGCATGCAATGCTGCACATTGTTAGCCTACCTGTTGTGTTTTTGTCCACTGCTATAAATCAAATTTACCTTCCAGGGACAATAAAGGTCTGAACTGAACTGAGAGCTAAAACACTGCAGCCGAAAAACAAATAAAGCAGAACCTTGCTATATATTGGCTAGGTGAATTGTTACATTAACAAAAGTGATTCAGTCAGTAAAGCTAATTCTGAAATATGACTTTAGCCTACATGGTCTTTAAAAAAAAAGCATGATAAAATCCTACTTGTGTCTCCATATCATCCCTGAAGGTAAAATAAGGTCTACAGTAAGCAAATGTTCAAATTGATCAAATTGAGTATTTTCTTATGACTTGGCAAAGGCACAACCAGCTGTATGGTAAATGGCAGAAAAGTTTACTTTTGTGTGCAAGGGGAATTACTAGTTTGTCCAGTCAAACCAATGGGGAGATAACTCAAATTAACCTTCTTTTGTTGTTTTTTTTGTTATTTTTTATTTGTTTAATATAGGTCTTTATTTTCATATTGTTTCGATCTCCCTTTTTTTTTGGCGATGTCTGATGTATAGAGTGGGATAAAAGGCTACATGTAGACTAGTAAAACTGGAAGTAATCAGATTACAAGTGAAGAAGTAACGGGATACTGTTCGATTGAGCCCACGCGCCGCTGCAGGCAGGTAGACAGGCAGCGCGTCCCCAGTCGACCCGTCCGTCTGAGCCCCACCCACTCGACCCACTCTCTCTACTCACCGAAGTGTCTTCTCCCGTGAGTGGCGAACCGACTTTTTTTCTGTAACGACACCCTCACGGTCAGTCTCGAGCCCAGGTGCCTCCGGTGTGATCCCTCTGTGTGAAGCGCGTGATATAGTGCGTCTAGACTCCGGGCAGGTGAGCCCTCCGGGCCCTCAAGGCGCTGCGCAAAGTGAATGCTAAACAGGATGAGACTGCATTCAGGCACGGCACTGCGCTCCCCGCTCCCTCTCCTTGTCATGCCAAATACTATTAACTCTATAATTCTCCTGTGTCAGATGTATAGCGCCACGCTCTCTGGGCATTTATTGTCACAGCGCCCCCATCCAGATGTTCAGGCGTGTGTTAGCCTACAGGCTGCAGGCACTTTCTGTCTCTCCATCCACAGTAATGTCACAAAACAGGATATGACAGCTTGTGTAGTGTATAGGCTATATTGCGTTTCAATGTAGGTCATGCATTTATGACAGATGTATTATTTGTGAGACTTTGACAGAAGTAGAATTCTGCACATAAAGAAGCACCACCATGGAAGTGCTCACACATAATAGGCTATAGCCAGGATTAAGTGGCCCCCAAATACCCACCGTCAAATAATTTTTGACCTTAAAATAGCTCACATTTGATTTTATTTACGTAGCCTATATGTCATGATTGTTTATTACAGAAGTCAAAAAGAGTTAGCTGCTTCATGCCAGTCCTTAAGTCAGCCCAATTTTTTTTGTCACAAAACAAACTCAGCCCAAACATGTCCGGGATCAGTTCACAAGCACAGTTTAAAATGTTTATTTTTCATAGTTCTCAATGGTTGTTGGGACACTGGCTGTAATAGCCCCATAACTATGAGTGTAATAAAAGGTTAGAATCAGGAAAAAGTCCCTTTAAAGAATGCCATACAACAAATTTGAAAAATGGATTTGTTTTTGGAGCCCAATCAGTTTCCTTATTCCTTCCATCCATATGTAACCTAAAGTTTTCCAATATTTCTGGGGCACAGATTCACTGAGTGATAAATTAATTAGGCTAAATTCTTATTAGTTACAAGGATGCAAGGCTTATGCACAAACAGGAGTGTTTTCTATTAATTGACCTCCACGAAAAAAAAAATGCTAAAGCAATCAGCAACCCCTTGTATAAAAGGTTGATTTTTTTTGCAGGAAATTGCTTGTAATGATGAGAATAGACATATACTTTAGGTCAAATAGATCAAATGCTTATGGGGAATATTAGTGTTCATGTGTTTTGCACTTTGACATGTAGGCCTATGTTTAGGTCTATATATTTTTTTGTGGTTATGGCAGTAAGGACAAAGACACCAAAGACACAATCCTGGCCTTTAAACTGGATATTATTCTATTATTTTTTGCAACTTTCTCAAGTTTTTGAGTCTCACGCCTTTTGCAATTTAAACCCCCCACCACCACCACCAACACCACACACACACACATACACACACACACACATAGGCATTAAAAGTGAAAAATAAACACATTACAAACCTTTGCTAAAGATGCACATTAAATAACCTAATTGTATGAGAGTGAGCTAAAAAAAACTTAAACTGAACCACATAAGGACCTATTCACTGTATTTTCCACTTAAGCTGCTCAGCTGTGACCTGCATTGACCCTATTTTCTCTAAGGCATTTTATTTTTTGAACATTTTGGTCCCGGTATTTCTGTTAATCCATAGGCTATGTTTAGCCTTTTCATCAGAATGCATCGCCAACTTCGGGCACGGTGAGATTAAATTAGATTATTCATGGGAGCACACTGATGTGTATTCCAGCCGCCTCACATGTTCACTGTGGGGAAAAGTAGGCCATCAGTGTGTGTGTGCGCGTGTGTGTGTGCATGCAGCGGCTGACTGATCGACCCTCTCCCTCTTGTCCTTACATTGCACCGTTTTCCCTGACAGTACACTCAGTCCTGCCGGAGGGGCGGAGGTTGAGCGAGATTTGCTTTTGCTTTGCATTTGGCCGCACAGGTTTCCGTAGATACGCTTCCAAACATGGCTGCTCCCATGTGTTAACATGAGAGTTAGCTGGACTCAGATGATACACCGACTGCAGCTGTGAGGAGACGGATAGCACACGGTCCACAGTATCGCTTGTAATATTAAACATCAGACTTTGAAGACAATAAGTGTCGACTATTGGTGCAGTCACAGGTGAGTTTGTAAAACGCGTAGCTGTACTAGCAGACAGGCTAATAACTTTGCTGTTGGCTAAGTTAAAACATTTAAGTGATTTATGTGATGTTCACAAGCTAAACTAACTTACTTTTGACTGTTTTGCTCAAGTATCAACCTTTTTTCACTCAACTTTAAAGTAGCTAGGTGTTTACAATTAAACTTAGCATTACTCCATATTAAAAGATGCGAAGCTAGACTGAAGATAAACGAGTTAAACAAGTCTTTATTTCACAAGTCTTGTTACTGAATGATGGTCAAAGAACTAAACACGCAGCATTTGTTTTAGTTTATGTTAAATAAAAGAAGAAGCAATATTTATCGTTATGAAATGTAGGCCGACTGCTTCATTATTTTGTCGGCTTTTTCTTTATATATATATCGCATCTATTTCAGAAATGCTCTATGGGTTTTGTTGTATGGCAGCCTGAGCTCAGTAGCCTGTAGTATATCTGACTTTTGTTATTCAAGCTAGCTCATATTTACAGTCTATTTTGAATTAACTGAGGAGGGGGGGGGGGGGCTGCAGAAAAATGAAAAAGACCACACTGAAAAAACGAGCTTTAATCTGGTTTCACTGTTTTTACATTTGTGTTTGAGTAAAATCATTTTTTAAAACATTACTCCAACCTTCCCAACTTTTTCATTAAACAACATCAGCAGCATTATTTAATCTGCACATCACAGATTAATTCTTTAGACATTTAGACTGTGCATAATAAAGATGTTTTCACTTTGTAGCGTTCAAACCTCTCTGTCTTTTTTGTTCCCCAGACTGTGTGTCTTTTATGTTGGTGAGGACAGCTTGTCTGTTTCCCTGCATCACATCCCGTCGTCTTTATCCTCGCCTCGCCCATTCGGCCACACAGACGTTCCGTGGCAGCTTAGGCAGAGCTGCTGCTGCTGCTGCTGCTGCTGCCAGCAGGGGGCTGAGATCCATGGAGCCCCTTAAAGCTGCTCAGGACCCTGAGATTCCCACCGTCAAACCCCCTCCTCACAGACCTGCTGACTCTTCAGATAAGGTTGAGACTGCTGCTCCCACACACACAGCAGCTGAGACGGACAAGACACTTCCTGAGGGGCTGTTGCCTGGGGAGACGGTGGTCAAGGAGGGCAAGGCGTCCATATTGTTTCCCAGCGCTAACGAGGTGTTTTACAATCCTGTCCAGGAATTTAACAGAGATCTGACGTGAGTTTAAACTCTTGCTGCTTTCACCTTTATCCTGGAGACATGGACTTACTTTGAATGAATTCAAGATAATGTGATTCACCACAAGAAGATACCCTTCAAGAATGTGACAGCATACAGAACATGTTGTGTTTCTTTTTACACATTCAAAAAACATTTTGAAGACATTGTTATATTTTAGAACATGGTTGTTAAACTAAATCGCACATACCTCTAATGATGATGTACAATGGTCTAAATGACTAAATAACTATAGTTTCTATCAATCAGCATGAAACTGTAGTTAAATTGTGAATACTAAATGTAGTTTGACAAGGATAAAAGATAAGATAAGAGATACCAGTCTCACAGCAAGAAGTGTCGTTAGCATGAACTACAGGTCATACCTGACCTCCTTAGCCTGCAGTGGCAAAACTCCTGAGTGCATTGAGACAACCAGTGAAGCAAAAACTGCAGGGTATCTCATTTTATAAAACAGCGAATTAACTAGTGGTTTGCCTTTATTTATATCGCCGTGGTTATGCCTTTTATTTAGAGATAGGACAGTGGATCGAGTCAGATATCGGGGGGGGGGGGGGGGGGGGAGAGTGAGGAATGACATGCGGGAAAAGGGAGCTACAGGTTGGATTCAAACCCGGGCCGCCCTTTTGGGGGGCTATAGCCTCTGTACGTGGGGCGCGCCCACTAATCACTTGTCTACCGGCGCCCCCAGGTTTGAAAGATTAAAGCATAGACAAATGCTTCGAACACAAGAAGCTGAACAAGAATATTGATGTAGTTGTGTTAAGATGGAGGAGAATGCAAAGGAAGCTCTGTTACATGTCCCCTGTTCCCTTCCCAGATGTGCTGTGATCACAGAGTTTGCCAGAGACGTGATGGCTCAGCGCGGGGTGAAGGTGGTGGTGCCTGGAGAGAAGGAGAGGGTGGTAGTCTCTCTGTCAGAGGAGACGAACGAGGCCGAGGTACCGACGGAGCAGAACAACGGCGCAGAGGAGCCAGCTATCACTGCAACAGTCGGGGAGAAATGTGAGGTAGGGTTAAACGATTTTACATACAATTTCAAATTCACAGATTATGACTAGAGACTGCTGGGTTAACTGATTTATGTTGAGAATCTGTGTAAGAATGTGGATGCAGATTAGACAATTTAGGAGGAATCTCATTCTTCTTGTTTAGATCATATTGCATTAATTATTACAGGGTTTTTCCTGGCTCAGAACGGGCCTTGGGGGGGGGGGGGGGGGGGGGGGGGGGGGGGGGGGGGGGGGGGGGGGGGGGGGGGGGGGGGGGGGGGGGTGACTTTACACACTACGAGTCTGTATTACCTTATTTGACATAAATCTGTGCATTTCCTGTTATTTCTGACCATTTTATAAAGAATATTATCATTATGCTTAAGTTACTGAAACCCCAATTAAATCTGGTAAAGAATAGTTTTTTATTGCAACAGTGAAACATGGGAACATCATACGCGGTTTAGTTTTAACATGACTGTTGGGATAAATATTTACCGCCATGAAGAGCATTACTCTTTGAAATTAACTCGCCAAACGGACAATCACCCCGCATTAAGTTTATGTTCTGCTTGTTCATCAGTCGTTTGATGTATAGATATTTTTAACATTCAGAGAGGATTTGATTTGCAATTTGAATCGTCTTTTTTTTCTCTTTTGGCGCTCGTGATTTTCCTTTGGCGCTGGGTAGAACCTCTTCGGGGTGCGCCAAAGAATTCTCTCTGCAGGAAAAGCCCTGTTATTAGTATTATTATTTCATCTTCCTGTTTAATTATTAACACAAAAAACATGAGAAAATTGACTTGGCAACAAAAAAGGAAGAAAATACTTCCTAATTATTAAAACTACATCCTGATTGCATAATTATAAACTACTTGTGTTTTTACTTAGTAGATTCTAGTAAAGAGTTAAAGGGTTAAAACCCACAGAAAGAAAAAATGAGGAATGACAAACATATATGTTTTGAAGCTGCTGCTATTGGTCATACATGAGTCGTAATGTTTGTTATAATAATAACATCATGGATCAAACATGACATACATTATTACATACTCACCCTGATCAGCATTGTTTCCATGAAGCTTTAATAAATGAAACATAGGAAACATTATCTATTACTTATGACTTTCAGAGAAAGTCTCCTTGTGGCTTCAGCCCTCAACCAATCCAACCAGAGCGAGATCAATCCTGGGAAATTTTTCACACCAAACAAGCGTGCTAACACGCTGCGAGGCAGTCTTACTAAGTCTTGACCTGCTCAAAAAGTATACGTTTGTTTGTACTGAACCATCAATGATGTCTTCACAAGTCCCATTATTTACCCACTGTTCTTTGCTATCACCTTGCTAGCTGTATGCTTTGTATCTGTTCATTTGGTTTTGTTGTTTGAGATGTATTCTGTGATTTCTTTAAATGGACCAAGTTAAAAAAAAATATGAAGCCTTTTATGTTGAGATTTAGTATTTATGAGATCTTTAAAGGTTATATATATATACTATATATGACACATTTGGATCAAAATCACGTTACAGCTTACATGGTAGCAGCCGTGGGCAGACAGTCAATATCTGTGACTCTAGTCACATGATACGAACGTCACTCCCCCCTCCTATTGGCTCGAGGTGAATTCTCTGGAGAATATCCTGCTGCGTTCTCACATCAGCTCACTCAGACTCGCTGCAGAAAAAATACTAGGGGGTTGACAGGAGAAACTCCGGGTTTGGCTGTTTGCTTTCACACATACGGCTCCTCTGGCAAATGTCAGGAGTTTTTCAGGAGTTTTCTGCACTTTTGAAAGCCTTACATTACAACTTAATTCTGCTGCTTTCCTGAAAGCTCTGTGGCTTAAGCTCAGTTTACTGATTACTGTTTTCACACATGCACAAAACTCCTGAAAAATGTCCAAAATATTTCAGATGAGCTGCATGTGTCAAGGCAAACGGATACATTTGTAATCCCGACTTTCCCTGGACGGTTTCCTCCCAGCCACCAACTCAAATGTCTGTTTGAAGTCGGGATGAGCTGATGTGTGAACGTGCAGCAGAAAGCCAGCAGAATTCACCACGTGCAAGCAGATGGGGGTCATGACCTTTTAACACGTGACTGCTGTGTGATTGTAGTGCACCTGAAAAAGCGTGCCCCCCCCCCCCCCCCCTTTTTTTTTTTTTACTCGACTTTGGCATCTTTTTTTCTTTCATTTCATGTCGACTGTACCTTTGTTTTGTCTAACTGTGTGTGGCCATGTTGTTGAGGTTTATATTGACTACTGACCTCAGTGATGTGCTAGTTTGTTAATGTACTATGGTCACTTTTTCACTTGGTGTCAGATGAAAAGGTTCTGATAGTTTTATGCTTTAATGTGCATGCTGTTTTTCTTAGGAATGGAAATGAGTGAATCAATTAATTCTAAAATGAGTGAAACACATGAATAGTTTTTTTTCCGGCTGTCCTCAAAGTGAACAAAAATCCCTCCATGCAGCTTGAAGATTGTCTCTCTCTTCTATTCCAGCGTGGTCTGCGTGTGCTGGAGGGTCTCGCGGCGTCGGGTTTGCGCTCGGTGCGTTTCGCTCTGGAAGTCCCCGGCCTGCAGAACGTCACCGCCAACGACTTCTCCACCAAGGCTGCAGCGCTGATCGCCAGGAACGCTCAGTACAACGGAGTCAACCACCTGCTGCAGGCCAGCTGCAGAGACGCTAGGTAACATCCATCTGAGAGTTCAGAGAAGACCACTGATGCTTCACTGGTCTGCTGTCTTCCTCTTGCTTCACCTTTCACCTCTTGCTCCAGTCATCCCTTTGCTCCTCTCCTGTGTCTTTTGCTTTTCTTCTTTTGAGCTTTTGTGTCCTTTTCTTTCTGACTTGACCTTCTTCTTTTCTCTCTTTGCCTTGTCCTCATTTTTCTCTTCATCTTTCATTTCACTTGATTCTCCTCCCTCTTCTCAGAAATGATGCTCTCTTTATTCAACGAACTGTGATACATTTTAATTCTCGTTTCACATTTTATTTTTGTCATTCCTCTTCTTCCAGTCTTCCAGTGATCACGGACGTGCTGATTTTCCTATTATTTCTTTCCCCTCCTTTTTTCCTGCAGTATGCTGATGTATGAGATGCGAGGGAAGAAGGAGCGCTATGATGTCATCGATCTGGATCCCTATGGTAGCCCCTCTGTCTTCTTGGATGCAGCGGTGCAGGCTGTCAGTGAGGGAGGTGGGTAGTTCAGTCTGTCTGTCATTCATGCAGATGTTTTCTCCACCTGTCAGTCCTCAGTCTCTCGGTCTGTTCTGGGGTTTGAAACTGTTTGATCATTTGCTGCCGTTTAGTGGTTGAGGATTAAGAGAGCGGGTTTCAATCACGTCATTATTTTTATTAGAATTAGAAAAGTAAAAATAAGTTTTGGCAGTATAGGATGAATTGTTATTGACATTTGGACTAACTTGAATGTTATCAATACTGTTATTTGAATAATTGATTAAAAAAAAATTCCAACTTTTTTTTTACCAATGTACCAGTCAGGGGTCAACAACAACTACGAACCATATTATTTTCAAAGGTTCAGAAACTATTAAAACAGTAATATTTGTCAGTTTGAAGATTTAATTGTTCTTAAAGATGTCTCCAGATCGTTTTTTTCAAAGTACAAAACAGTAAAACTGTTCAGTAGAGCTGTCCTGGTTTCATGTGCGCTGACATCTCTCTCTCTCTCTCTCTCTTTCCCTCTCTCTCTCAGGTCTGTTGTGTATAACATGCACAGACATGGCTGTGATGGCAGGAAACAGTGGAGAGACGTGCTACAGCAAATACGGCTCAGTCTCCGTCAAAGCCAAATACTGTCATGAGATGGTGAGACCGGAGAACTCTTTTAACAAACCTTGAACCAGGTTCAGAGGTCAGCTTAAAGTTGAGAATAAAGGAGTAACACAAAAATGTCTCGTTGTATATCGTGCCTTTGATAAATGAATAGTCCAGCTTAGCACTGCAGTGACAAAAGAATCCTGATAATCTGCTATCTACTCTTTAAATGAAGTCAAAATTGTAGGCGAGCATAATGTATGGTGGCAGCCTGTATCGAAGGTTTGATGGTAATGTTCATATTCTGTGTTCAGAGCGTGGTTAGGATCGGAGGCGATGCTGTTAGCCAGCCTTAACATGTTCTTATCGTATGCTGATTCATGGAGTCTCTGCATTGGTTGGCCTACAATCTTAGAGCAGATGTTTAACTGTTGGAGCGGTTTAGAATTTAGAGTAGGTGACAGGCACACACACACACACCATATACCAGTTGTTATGAATATGTAACTGTGTTAAGATCTAAAAGAAATGGTACAAGGGATTCCATTGGTGTTTCTGTATCATTTCTCTACGTTTTATTTTTCTGTTTATTTTTGCGTTGTTGTTCAAAACGGACTCTCACATCGGCTGCATGGAAGATATGAATATAAATATCTTCAATGGGATTTTTTGGGTTTGTGTCCAGGCGTTTGATGACACAAATAATCAACATTGGTCATGTGTGAAAAACTCATTAACTTCATTAGGAGTCGCGCTAAAGGAAAAGAAGAACTTCAAAGATTAGGCGATACAAATATTATGCAGGAAATATTATGTTTGGCTCATGTGAACTTTTGAGTTTAAGATCAAAGACACCAGACTTTCTCAGACATGTAACATAAAAGTCTGACTGTGTGTGTCTCTTCTCTGTTCCCTCTGCAGGCTCTCCGTATCATCCTGCACAGTGTGGACCAGAGGGCGGCCGTTTACCAGAGATACATCCAGCCCCTGCTGTCCGTCAGCGTGGACTTTTATATCAGGGTCTTTGTGCGAGTCTTTACAGGACAGGCCAAAGTGAAGAACTCAGCCAGGTACACACAAACACACACACACATACACCTACAGACAAGCAAGCACAAATATATACTGTCCTCTAAAAAAGGCTGATATTTGATGAAAGTTGAATGAACTGAAACTGGGTCATTGCAGCAACAAATGCTGAAAATAATAGCAGCAGCAGACAATCACAAGATAACAAAAACAAATGTCTGAAAAGCAGGGCTGTCAACTTAAATGCATTTATTATTTTTTAGCGCCTTTTTTTTACTTTGCCATTTATTGTTTGACTTTCCTGCTTCATGTGCAAATGAACACAGAGCCCTATTGAAGTATCCCTTAAAAAAACACTGAATTATGATCACCAACCGTGATGCAGACTCTCACCAGAGAAAGGGAGACATGTGAACATGTAACCGAGCTGTAACAAGTAGGGGGTGACTACGGACTGACTTCATATGAAACTTTGTTTAATCATCAGGCCTGGTGTTTGACTTTCATTCTGTGGATTATCATTTAATGTAAGAGTCTCTTTTTACTGTCAAAAACGGACATACGTTTAGTCATTACAGTGGAGCTATCTGACTTCAAAACTGCCACCTGAGAAGATAATATCTATGCCAGTTAGAAAAAGAGGATCCTTCTGATGCGTTAGGTAAGCTATTCATTGTCTTTAGGGCAGTAATGGAAGGTTCATGCACGCTCATGTAGCGAGGTGTGCTGCATTGTCTGGGTTAGATTGTGTAAAGTGCAAATGTATTTTAAGTGGTCTGGTGTTTGCATCTGTAATGTTGCTCAACAGGCGCCTCTTTATGTGTTGTGTGCGTGATGAGCGGGAGGGGCTCCGGTTATTTTGAGTGGGAAGCAGGGGCAGATCCAGGCGGTGGCCAGGGTGGGCCACACAGGGAATCTGATTGGCCACCCCAAGTGCCACACCGAAATCCTATAGCAACTATTTTGGGTTTGTTTAAACAGGCCTTTAGAAGCTTTTTTTTTCATTTCAATATGGCACATTTGTATTATTAAAAAAAAGAGTTGGAAAAAAAGGAAATTCAGATTAATCACAGCATCTACTAAGACTAGTCACAATAATGTATTTTTGAATTGATTGACAGAACTTCAGAAAAGTTAAGAGACTGTTTCGGTGTATTTGTAAGGAAAATAAAGACATACAGTATGAAGCCAAACCGACAGGATGCACACTTATTGTGTCTGTATTTCTGATGTACAGAAGATGTATGCTAACACAGCAACATTTTTTTTAAATTTAATTTTTTTTAATTTTTTATACACATGGATTTCTCACAAATGTCCCACAGTTAAACACAGAAAAGCAACACTGAATTTCATTTTAACAACATGTTTAACATGTGTTTTTGTCTTGTATTGCAGTAAACAGGCTCTTGTGTACAACTGCGTGGGCTGTGGGACTTTTCACTTACAGAGAATGGGCACGAGAAGAGTCGATGGAAAACAGTAAGAGAGTCCACACTGTTCTAACAGCTTACTTTGAAGTTTCTATGTTTGAAATAAAACATGCAGGGTGACTTCAAGCGCTCAAACCTTTTTCTGGACGTTAAAAATTAGCTTTTTTGTGTTGAACCTTCTTTGATTTCTAAATGGGGGCGGCAAATCTGGAAGTTGCTATGGTAGCTGGAGAGGTGCCAGATCACTTCCTGAGCACTGCTGAGGTGCCCTTGAGCAAGGCACCAAACCCCCTCCCCACCAATATTTCGGGGATTAATAAAGTAAAAATCTCTTAATCTCTTAATTTCAGTATTAAGTATTCTGCTGCCGTCGGCCCCCCTGTTGGACCAGAGTGTAAGCACTGTGGGCAGAGACATCAGGTAAGACACACACACACACGTCAAATACAGACAGGATATAAATTTAGAAGTCCTTCATACTAACTGAATAAGCAGAGAGACAATAAACAGCACCATGAAAATATGAGTAAATAGAAGTGAAACAAAAAAAGATATTGTAACTGAAAACATAAGCTGCTTCACTCGTGCACTCTCTAGAAAAATTCTGGACAGTCTTCCCGTGAAGTTTTCCATTTCTGCTTATTCTTGTGTCACTTGTGAATTTTCCTGAATTTTACCTGCTGCGTTCACACATCAGCTCATTCTGACCACACAGACATTTTACATCCATATTGGGTGACTCAAGAAGGCAAGAAGGGGGACAACAGTTCCCAATTTATTGATTAAGTCTTTTATTTGTTTTGCATTACCACCTGTTTTCATATTTTTACTCAGGGTGTCCCATTTTAAAACTTTTGTTTCTTCATTGTCCCAAATATACTCTGTCCTAGTGGATTCTCACATTTCAGCTGCTACTTTCTTTTGTATTGCTAAAGTTTACTAATCTATCTAATGTGTTTGTAGATCTGAGTTTGCCAACATGTTGAATACACACTCTGAAGCCTGTGTCTGTTCCTCCTGTAGCTGGGGGGTCCCATGTGGGCAGGTCCTATCCACGACTTGGCGTTTGTCCAGAAGGTTCTGTCTGCTGTGTCGGGGAACCCATCCAGATTTGGGACGTCCAAACGTATTGAGGGCATGCTCAGCATGGTGACTGAGGTATCCATTTCTCTCTTTAAATCTAGAACTCATGAAGAGGTTCTTTCAGATTTATCTGAACTGTTTAAAAACAGCTGCCAAAGTATAATTGCAAACCATTTTTTTGTTTGTTTTTTCATCTTTCTTTATCCCTATACGCCTTCTAAATTCGATAATCTAAGGGAAAATCTCTGCTTGCCCTCTAACCCTTGAGTTTGTGTTGCGAGTAGTGTTCATTGCTCTGCAGGTCACCAGATGGAATTCACAAGAACTTTTTTTTTGTTCATCTTTTGATGTTGTCTTGTGGATGCAGTTTAACATTAGATAATGAAGTTTGTTTCCTTCTAGAGTGACACATTATGACACTTTGATTGACTGTTTGTTTCAGGAGCTGGAAGACGTTCCTCTTTATTACTCTGTGGGCAGTTTGAGCAGCACAATGCACTGCACCACTCCACCTCTGCTGCAGTTTAGGTAAACACACACACACCTTCACCGCATGTCATTCCACACGCTCTCTTCCTTCTCAGACAATGGATTTCTAACACTATCCATTGTCTTAGCTAATTAAAGGCTTAAAGCACAAAATAATACATAACACTTAAAAAAAAAAAAAGGAAAAAAGGAACTGGAGTTTTTCTGCATCACAGATGTTTTCAGTGAGGAGTAATCCAGAGAATAACATCACAACCGTGTGGTCCCTCTAAAGTGCTCCGATGCCTTTAAGTCGATTTTAACCAAATGTTTTGTTTTGGTTTGTGATTCCATATAGGGTAAAAGGGTCGGCTCCTTTGCTTGAGTTGGTGCCGTTAATCAGAGCTGTTGACTTCAGCCTATTATGCTAATAGGCTAATACAACTTCTTGTGATGACATTTGAATATTTTCAGGGAGTGTCAACTTTTCACATAAACAACTGAACAAAAGTCAACAACTTAAAAAGGAGTAAACTCCCTAACAAACAATAACAACTTTACAAATGTAACAAATATAAACAACTTATCAAACATGAATCACTTGACAAATGTAAGCAAGTTATGTTTTAGTTGACTTATCTTTTAGTCACTAATAAAATACCATCAGTAGTTTAATTAAGTAGATGAGAGTGTAAACAGGTTTTAAATCCTTAATGAATCATCTCCTCCTCTCTCTCTCTCTCTCTCTCTCTCTCTCTCTCTGCAGGTCTGCTCTTCTTCATGCAGGTTACAGGGTTTCCCTCTCTCACGCCTGTCAGAGTGCCATCAAGACAGACGCTCCTCCTGCAGCCATCTGGGACATCATGAGATGCTGGGTAAGTGTGACGGTGTGGCTCCGTCACTGACTGCAGGCAGCACACACACTGATACGCAGACACACACACGAGTCACACACACACACACACACAAGAAAAACTTTTCCCTCCTCGCGTTCCTAATCACTCAGTAAATCATACCATCATCTAACTTTCCCTCTCAGTTTCGTACCACTACCAAGTGTGCACAATGAAGCGCTCCACTTTATCTTACATACATTTTCACAACATTAAAGCGCTCTTACCTCGCGCCCCAGCCACGTCCCGTTTGTGTGCCAAACACAGGCAGCACATTTCTGCATAGGAAATAGAGGGATGTGGCGCGCAGTAAACTCACAAATCTGTGTGTCACTCAATCAAATATTAATGTTTAAGATTTGTGAGTTTAAAAGGTTCAAATTCTTTAGTTGATAAGAAAATAAATACTATAATTCATAACGCCAAGTGGAAGGGGCTTCTGGTTTAAAAGATGGCTGTCGTATGTATTTTCACTTCAGTCTGGATCTGGTAACAGAGGGTAACGGATGCAAACTGCTTTCGTAGTGCTCATATCTTGCTCGTGTCTTGAGTTCATGTGGAACTTTTTTTTGGCATCCTTTGTTTTGTAAATATTGTAAATAGTGTTTTTTTTCTGCTCTGTATTTTCCGTCACTTTGGTAAAAACATTTCACTGCACCAGCACCATATGAGGTCAGATAAAGTCACTTACAGCATCACGACTACGCCTGTGGTTTCTTCTATATTTTTGGTTGTTTGAAAGAGAACCTCGCCACAGTAAACAGAAATGAAAGATGCTCTCAATGAGTCAAAAGTTGCTTCATAACAT
Organism: Labrus mixtus; assembly: GCF_963584025.1. Taxonomy (NCBI): domain Eukaryota; kingdom Metazoa; phylum Chordata; class Actinopteri; order Labriformes; family Labridae; genus Labrus; species Labrus mixtus. Next base: position 17,196,289 of record NC_083613.1, read on the forward strand.
GCTATGGATGTTCACTTAAACGTTTGATGATGATGCTTCATTTCTCCTTTCTATATTGTTTGTCTGCTGCAGGAGAAGTTAAACCCTGTGAAGAGGGAGAAGCTGTCTCAGACGAGCCCCGCCTTCAAGATCCTCTCCACTGAGCCCAGGTAAGACCTGAGACTGTACGAGAAGTACACACAGCATCTAGTGCAGAATATAGAAAAAGTCTTGTCAACACAATTGTGAAATGTTGTATTGTTTGACCAAGTAATCTTACATGTTACCTGTAATTCCGTGTAAATCCAGACCTCGGCTAGGATCAGGAGCATCCTGTCACTGTGTTTTTTAACCAGTCAACATTTTCAAAATCAGTTTATGGTCTCTATATTTTCAAGGGTTAGGGTCTTCTTTAAAGGGTGATTTAAAGACATGTACAGAGCTATCAATTCAACAATTGCCAAACAGTTTTTTCTAACACCGTGTCCTAACAGCACGCGAGTGTTATATGTGGCGTTCAGTCGCGCAGCAACGGATGCTTGCTGTCCGCACTGCATGCGTTCAATATTGAATTCTATTCCACGCGAGCGTCAGCGTCAAAATCAGCCTAATTCTATTGTTTCCTATTGGAGCATCCTAACTGCCCGCGAGCAACGCATCGGGCCGTTTTTTACCCCGACGCCCCGTTTCTATTTCCCTCTCTGTCGCTCACGTCAACGAACAGGGAACGAGGAAGAAGGGGGCTCTACAAAGCACTGACACTCGGTTTTCTCACTCTACAGAGCTTGGTAGCTCATCTTACAAAGGGGAGATAACGGTGCATTGATAATATCCACATCCGGGATTGAAATGTTGAGCTTTGACTTTTGCCCGTTTACCGACGAGCCTCTGTGTTGTGATTTGAGTCAGCTGCTTGTTAATACAAAGCACCACACATCCGTTTGTCCACCTTCAGTACAAAAGCAGTAGATGTTATTCTCTTTGCGAGGGGCGATACTGAAATTTACAGAGCATAGAATTCAATATTTAACGCATACAGTGTGGACAGCGCGCGTCCGTTGCTGCGCGACAGAATGCAACATTTTATCGCTCGTGTGCTGTTAGGACACGGTGTAACGGAGGGGAAGTCGACATAATCTGGTATGGATTGATAAGACTATCACTGAGGACCGATGTGAAACTTCATTGTGTCATGATGACAGAGAGAGTTAAACCCTGAAACGGAAAACATGTAAATCATTAAGAAAGTTTGAAGAAATCTTTAAAAATGACACATCTAAACTGATATGAAAGAATGGAAGAACAACATGCTGAACCTGGAATCCTTGAATTTGAACCATCTTGCAGAAGCCTTAAGCAGACGAACATCACAGGAAAAAGGAGTAAAATAAAATTTATGGATAAGTAATTTCTGTTGGTTTCCTCGAGTTATCGACTTATTGTTTGTTGTTATCTTGAGATAGCATTGCTGGTTCGTTTCCTCTCTGGGTTTCCGTACCATCTGTTCATTGATGTGTTATATATTTATTTTGTGGTTGCTTTCTGGTTCTTATCTTTTTTGGCTTTGTCTTAATTGATATAGCTTAAGAGAAAAAAGGGATAAGACTAAATATGTGTTTTACTGATTATATGCTGTTATTGTTATTCTTTTGTTTGCCTATATCTGTTATTAGTTATCATTTTAAACTTTGTGATGACTACTATGTCCTCCTTCTGTAAACCAGAAACGGTCACTACTTTGTCCTTTCACAGCTGCTAAACTCCATAGAAAAGTCAGTTATTTGACCTCACATCACACCCGAGTCTTGGTCTACTAACGAATGGATTAGTCTCAGTGTTGTTGTCTGGTGTTTGTGTATCAAGTGCTCAACAACAAAAACAGTAAACAAACAAGTCAGGAGATGAGGACAAAAACATTTGTGCAAGTTAAACGTTTTTGAAAAGTCTGAGTTGTGCAAAGTCATTCTATAAAATGATTGATTTTGACATAGCAGTGTGGTGGCTTTGAGAGGATGCTTTGTTGCTGTTTTGGTTTACAAAAAGAGAATCCTTCCTCTTTGACAAAAAGGTCCATCCCGGCAGGGTTATTTCGGTAATAATCAGAAAAAAGGAAAACATTTTATGTACGTTTGTTTGTTTGTTTGTGTGTGTTTGTAGCCTCGAAGCCTGTTTCACTGTGAGAGAGGACGCCAACCCTCAGTCCCGTAAACGGCACCTGACCCGGTTCCAGGAGAACCCTCAGGCCTTCTGGGGACCCAAAGCTCGCGCCAAAGCTGGGTAACTTACACACCTCTGATCTTTCAGGACGCACACTTAAACACACATACCTAGCAATGAAAGGCTAACACACAATCAAAAAGCAGCCATAGTTGTGAGGATAATCATTGTAGTAATAATCGTTGTGTGTTAGAATTGGACTTTAGGGGTATTTGTGTCTAAAAATGATCAAGGACAACATTTATTTTTATTTTAGCTACTTGGAAGCAATTAAAAGCCCTAATTCATCAACAAAGAGAATTTGAATATGAATTTATAATTTCACCATTAAATTAAGTTTTAGTAAGAGCAAATTAGAAAAAACCTTTTCACATCTACTTTACAAGACAGGTGTGTAGGAGAGCAATGTGTCCATCGAAAACTTAACAGATAAACTCCCCCACACTGTCTAACTGCAAACAAACATTTATTGGCAACGTTTCGGTTCTAGACCTTCATCAGGCAACTGATGTAATAAACCAAGAAAAGACCCCCTGAACTGGTCACTTAAACTACTGGTAATGAACATTTTGTAGAATAAGCTGTTAATGTATTTGTCCACCTTCTTGTTGCTTTTCTCCTTTCACATGTTGCTTCTGGTTTTTTTGTTTTGTTTCTCCTTTATTTCTTTCTTTCTAAACTCTCTCCTCCTTCCTTTTTTCCCCATCCATTTCTAACCTCTCTCTCTCTCTCTCTCTCCTCTCTCTCCTGCAGTGGCAGTATCTCTGCTGACTTGCAGGACAAGAGAAAGAAGTGCCAGAACAAGAGAACGAACCCCATCACAGACCTTTCTCAGCTGAAAGAGTTTCCCTGCAAGAGGTTCAAACGGGTAGGTTTCCCTACAGAGCTCTGCTGCCATCACATAATAATAATAATAATAACATACAATCAGGTTCATTTTGGACAGAGGGCTGTCTGTGAATATTTACTCAGGCTCTCATAAACAGAACTGGTGGACATCTTTGTTGCCTCCTCATATTCTTTTTTTTTTTATTTGCTTACAGACTCCCCTAACATCATCTTATAATGAAACTGATCATCACACACTCTTTTTTCCTTTGATTTTCTCTTGTGTCTTTGTTACATAAGATGCCATTGTTGAGCAAAGACAATTGTCTGAGAAATCATCTACTCTGTATTTTACTTGTGAGAAAAAAAGCTGTGTTCTCCTGGAAATGGAAATATAACAAACAACCTGACTCATTTGTTTCCAAGAACAGCAGCAGAGACTAATTAACAGTTTGTCTAGGACTTTATAGCTGAAATTATTTAAATCACTTCAATGTTGGCAGATTGAATTGTCCTGATGCCTGCGGACTCGCCCTAATGACAACAATTGTTATTAATTATGAATTACTCAGAAGTGCGCGTGCTGAAAACACACAAACTAGAGATCATACCCAGCCACAAAACAAATTCAAATGCATAGTGGCAGAAAGGTTGAAGAGATCCAATTGAAAGCAAATGGTGTCAAGAATCTCAACCTTGACGCTGTGGAGGGGTTTGCATGTCCTGGTGAACCTGGGAGCTGTGTTGTCGGGGGCACCAGCCTCTGGTAGGGTCTCGCAAGGCAAAGTGGTCCGGGGGGAGCGACCAGACTAAGTTCAACAAAACCCCCCAAGAAGCAAAAATGGGAGCCAGTCACCTCAAGGGAGAAATCTGTGAATTTCCACATATTATGAGATGTGTGATGAGCCTTTCAATAGAGTCTGCAACCCATATTTAATCTCAGCCTTTTTATTTTTTTCAATGATGTACAGTCTTTTACAAAATCCCAACATATCGAAAATAAACCACCCACTGAGTAATAAATGTTAAACACAGAAATCATTTCTGATGATGTCGCCAATGGAAGTCTAAAGGGAGACAAACAGTTACTTCTATAAATCCTGAGGTTGTGTTCTTGTGTTTTTTCTTTTAAGGGAACATGCGACCATGGAGACAAATGCTGCTACTCCCATGACCTGAAGAAGACTAATGAGGAGAAAATGGAATAATTCAATCATCTTTTTTTTAAAGTACATTTATTTCTGTTTTATTGGCTTCATGCAGCCTGGATGAGGTGAACATGGCTAATGGCAATCCAATTCTATTTAGCTGGAGAGAGAAACCTAAGAGCAGTTAATCTGCAAGATGTTGCTAAGCAGGAGACTTTTTTTTTTTTTTTTAACTTCTACAGCTCGCTGTTTCAGTCCAATAAAGACCTTGTGCTGACTTTTTCTGTTCTTTACTTATTCTTTTGGAAGTCTCATGAAAGTGGTTGCCTTTGACCTTCGAGTTCAAGAGGTAAAATCGTCTTGAGACTTATTTGATGTGAATACATTTTTGGAGTGAGTCAATGAAAGTCTGCAGGTTCAGAAAAACCCTTGGAAACTTTATTTTACCTAAAGGGTCTTTGGCAACATTTATGGTTCATCAGTATTTGTACAGACATGTCGCTGTAAAAATAAACACACAGTTAGGAATCATTCACTTTATTATCAGCTGCTTGGTGATCAGTATAAAAATCATTTTCAAATATTTACATTTTGGTAACAATACAAAGATTACGGTAATTGCACACGTCAGACAATCAGTTCAAGTTGGCACCAGATTTATTTTTGAAAATATTGAAAAGGATTTGTGTGATTGTGGATGAACTGAGAAAACCTTCAGTTGAAACAATGAACAAAAATGTATTTTGGATGTTTCTGCTGCACAAAAGGCAGCTTCAACAAATCTGTACATAGAAGGAACACTTCTAACACTGTAAATAGTGTTAGACGTTTTGTTAAGGAAGTGGTTGTCTGTTTGTGCTTCCTCGCTCCAAACCAAGCTGTGTGGACTCAGCCTCTCGTTCTTTGTCATCCTTTCACTCGTGTCCTTTACATTCCAGTAGAATTGTCTCTTATTTAATCAGAAACAAGCGGCCACAAGAATTGCATTGCTGACACTAAATCATCCTTCAAAAAAAAAAAACAATGGATGAATGTGGTTGGCTATTTGAGGCTGACTCTGAGCAGGAAGGTCCGGATCTCCATGGGCTTCAAGGTCACCTCCCATGGGGAGGGGTCTTGAAACGTCTTCAGCAGGGGCCTCTCACCTAAAAAAAAAAAAAAATGCATAATACACATATCAAACAAAAGCTTACAAAATGTCTTCACAAAGAATCAGTTTCTCATAATCAATTATTTATTTCTTTTTAAACCTGCGCACTGTTTTTGCGTTATTTAGGTTCTTAATGTCTCGTTTTGGAATCTCTCCTGAATAGCCTACTGCCACAAGATAATCTTAAATGGCTGCTTTATTATCCCTGAAAATAAGTGTCCCAGAATCGTATTTTAAGTGTCTGAAAGTTAGCTTTATCTTTTTTTGTAATCGAAAAACGATCATTGCATCACCCTTTTCGAAACCACCAGACTCATTGAGAAAACCAGTGATTTGACCTCACATCACACAAGAGGGTTTTGGTATATTACCAAATCTCGCATATAAAGCCTTTAAAAAAAATAAAAAAAAAACTACAAGGCAGTGGGTAAAAACAACAACTGTGTTTTGAAAGTAAAACAATAAAGTTATCAATTTTGTCAATGTAGTCTGGGGGCTTTGAAGAAAGCGATGGAACAGCGGTCAAAACCAGCTCTTTTATTTGATGTATATTTGGCAAAAAACGATAAAAGCTCCATTGCAGAATGAAACACCCCACAGTTACTAGTTATAAGCTATGAGCATAAAAATGCATTTATGACTCTTTTTATTCCACTGGCTGCTTGATTAATCCCTGCAGGGAAAAAATCTTTATGAAGTTGTCAGTGATTAAGTTGTCAGTGCTTAGCACCGTGGTAAAATAAAAAAAAAAAAAAAAAAGGATTTGTGGATTTTCATCAAATGTTCAAACTGAACCAGGACTGTCCTGGTTCACTTTGAACATTTGAAGTGAACAAGTGCCAAGTGCGCCATCAGTGACTGGCAGCTGGTAGATAAAACAGACACATTTGGCGGCCTGTTCATTTTTGGTATCAGAGCGCAGATTCTCTTCTGGTGACTCTCCCTCCTCTAACAGGAGGTCAAACTTCCAGGCTCAAAGTATGTTTAATATTCATGATGTGTTTTAAATGAACCCTCTCTGGTCTTTGTTCTAGTGCGACCAAAAGAATAACATTTCACAATCTATACAAAAAAAGGACCGCTGAAGAGAGACAGAAATGTTGAGGGGAGACTGAGAGTAAAGGGCTAGAGTTGGACTTGAACCCACGGCCCCTAAGATGACGATCTGTATATAGGGGGCGGGACATAACTGCTCGGCTGCCCAAAAAAACACAACTTTTTTAAGAATCCCCAAAGATCTTAAGACCTTAATTTGGACACTCCATGTGCCAAGATGACATCTTGGTGTAGTAATGTTAAAGGTCAACAATCATTCATTTGAGTTATTCTCTGTGGTGGAGGAAGTCTTTGAATTGAGCCTTTTTATTTAAGTAATGAAGTCAGTGACAGGTGTAGGTGTTCTGTACCCGACTGTGGTGTCCATTTAAAACGGTTCATCTCGTCTTTCCACTGATTGGCTGAGAGATTGAGTTCGGACACGCCCAACACCTCCAGAGTGGAGAACAGCTTCTACAGGCACAAAGAATTAACAGTTATAGTCATTAAGAATCATCAATCACATCACATATACACCTGTGTTTTTACTTGATTACTTTTGTTTATGAAAATCACATTTTTATAAAATGTCTGAAATGTACAAAGACACAAAATATATATTTTTATAAAACAAGAGATCCCTGGGTTCTATGAAGAATTTGATGTAAAATCTAAAATATTCAGCATCATAACTTTAATTTCATTTTGTCAGAGTTAGATTGAATATCTGACCTGCAGGTTGACAGTGACAGGCTGAGAGTTCACTTTGCTCTCCCAGCTCTGGAACTGATGCTCAAGCCTCAGCAGTACCGAGTCCTTGTCCCACTGAGTGAGTGTTAGCAGGTGGACAGCAGGGGGCAGCGCAGCCTGCAGGCCTGAGAACTACACATAACAGAGGACAGGGAGACAAGAGGAAGGATAGTCAATCTACTCCAGTCATAAAGGCTGCATAACAAAAACATCTAAGAGCCCATTTGTTCATTTATATGCGTCACCAATTATTACTCCCTCTAATAACCTGTCTGCACAACTCCAGCTAAAATCAACAACCAGCTCAGACTACTCTCCTGAGATCGTTGGCGATGAGAACAACTTGTGAAAATGCAAATATGTACAAAGCAGGACAGAAATCAGTAAGAATTAGAAAACAAAGAGCATGGTAGGAATTAAAAAGTCCTGCTTAAATCTCCAATAATGCAAAAACTTTCTAATTTCTTTCATCAGCCAGACTGTTTATTAACACATTGGTTATGTCACATTATTTCTCTCGTCCTTCTTTAATTCTGGTGCCCACAATTTGGATAAAAACAGTAGCACTGATATTCAAATGTCTTGGGATAAAACAGACAGAAAATAATGTTAAAATGTCTGGTTAGAGGACAGACTTTTCATAAGAATACTGTTCAACATCAAGTTTATTTTAAGCATTCTGCTTGTTGATCATATTTATGTCACACAGTCCACAATACAGTAATAAAGTATTGTTTTGTAAACATATATATTTTAAAGTGTCAATTTCAAACGACTGTTCACCATATATATATATATATATATATATATTTATTTTAGTTGCTGTTCATTTAAAGTTATTATTTTATTGTAGTTATTCTTTAAAAAAAAAAAAAAAACTACAAGATGGCACCCAACTTACCTTGAATCTCAAATACCAATCTCTGCCCTGAGCTCTGAACCTCACTTTTCCTCAAACCAATGCATTGCTGGTAATAACAAGTGTTTAATATATTTGTGGTGATATATTTAGGAGAACTAAAGAAGAAAGGGAAATTCTGTGTGGTAGTTTGATTCGATTACAAACACACAACAGACAAAGCATTAACGTTTAGCGATGTCTGGTCATGTAGATTTTGCAGAGGGCAAACAACACCTTCTTATACGTTCGTCACTTTCTTATGGATTATGGACCAGTCCCTCATCAAAGTCTGCAGAAAGAAACTCGTCATCAGAGCCAGGATGCACCCGACACTTTTACACTGTCACAGACCAGAACCCCTTCAAAGACCCTGAGTGTGGAAACAATAAAGTAAACATGTCGCTCTGATCCTCCACCACTCACCTCCAGTTTAGTGTTCGGGTGCAGATCGCCATCGGTGAACGTCAGCAGCGGCTGCAGTACCATCTCCTGGGCCAGGGGGCGGTGTGCGTCAGCTGCGCTTGGCGGGCGGTCGAGGGAGAGAAGGAGGCGACCCCGGACCACCAGCCCGTCAGGGAAGATGTGAGAGGTTTCGTTGAGAGGCTCTCCAACGCCACGGACATCATCGTACAATAGCCGGCGGTGGAGCTGAGAGGACGGAGGAGTGGGGGGGGGGGGAGACTTGATTACTCCTCAACTGCCTGAAAAGGATCAGCCGTGTGTCTGTGTGTGTCTTACCATGATCTCCAGAGAGCCGTTCTGGAGGCTTCCTCCTCCTTGAGAGCGATCGGTCACCACGGTGAGTTGATCCATGTCATCCTGAAAACACAAACACACATACTAACTGAGAATGAATCAAAAGACTAAAGATTGGGGAAGAAAAAACAAAGTTACATTTTGGAAAGACCAAGGAGACAAGAATGAAAATATGAATCCTTTACTGGAAAACATCAAACATCCAAAATCAGCAAAAAAATGCTTCTATTAAAACCTGTTTAGTTTTTAACAAATCAGTCACTACAAGTAGCTTAAAAAGTGGAATTCTTTTAGAGACACCTTTCACACACACACCTTGATAAAGGCACGTGAGTTGATGGGGTAATAGTTTCCAGCGATGGGCTCTGACTGCTTCAGGTTCCAAGTCGGCCTGAAATTTTTCCTTCAGGACAAAACAAGAAACAAAAACACGTATCTACATGTCCCGATGAGACACAGTAAGTCCTGTACCACATTTTATCAGCACCATTCTTATTTACATTCTTCTTTTAAATACATATCTTGCCATCATAGCCTCGACTAACTTCTAAAACTTTGCCAAATGTAAATAGTAGGAGCTTTATTTCTTCATTTAAAAAAAAATAAAAAATAAAAGTTCAGCATACTTTCTCTGCAGCACCTCTCTGCCATTGGAGTCCGTGTAGAAATATTCATCTGTTTGGATGCTGGTGTCGAGGCGAGTGATCACCTCCTTCCCCAGGTCATCACTAATAGATTAAAAAAAAAAGTGTGACAGATGAAGAAATACTTTTTTTTGTCTCCAAAATTAAGTTATACAAAAAAGGAAAACAACAATTAGTTATAGTCAAGAAAATAATATATTGTTATATCAATGTGCCGATATACAATTCGTGCAGAAAACTAGAAACCACTGTCGTGCATATCTGACGATTCACACTCACTCAATGGGCAGCGGTCCGACTGTCCACTCCAGCTCCAGAGCTCTGCTGTCGCTATAGAGACGAACCACCTGAGACACCCAGGGAGAGAACCACTGCCTCACTTCCTGAACAACAGGAGTCTGCAAGAAGGAAACCACACAAATAATCATCTTTTTTTTTTATTTTTTATCAACTTTCTACCATTAACTTTTGCCAATTACTGGAACTTAAACATATCCTGTAACTTTCTACTTAACATAGTCATTGTGACATAGTCCATTTGCTTCAGTACAATTATTTTCAAGCCTTAAGTTTGGCATTTCAGTCGTCACTTTTTTGCTGTTTTGGAGCGAGGAGTGTGGATTCATATTGCCACAATCTCTACAGGTGTGGAGTTGCCCTAAAGCAAACCTAGCTTGTCTATTTACTCTAAATGAGACCATGATAAAATACAATATAAAACTCTGCATTAAAGAAGACTATAAAAAAGTGATTTAGAACATAAGCTCATTAGGAAAATGTTTACTGAGGTAATAAATCATCAGACATAGGTTCATTACTTTTCATGACTGTTTGAGTCTTCAGCTGAATCTCCCCCTGCTGGTAGTTAGAAAGAATGCATTTAAGGCACTACAGTGTTGCATTCGTTTGGAAACCCAGAAGCTATGTCCTGTTCTTTCTTTTTTTTAAATAATGTCTATCATTTAAAATCACACATCCTGACATCTTGAGTGTCCTAGCAGATACAAACAGCAGGCACCCTAACGATTAGGGATGTCATACTACTACTGATGTCAAAAGGATTATTTATGAGTCATTACAAGGTGATGGAGCTGTGCATGTTACCTGAATGCTGTCAGTCTTTGCCGTCTTGCTGATGATGAAAGGTGTTGAGGAGTTGGGTCTGAAGATGTAGGCACCTGAAGGCTGGTTGCTCTCTGCGTTATTACCGTCACTGGCATTGTACCTGCATAAACACATTCTAACAAACATAAGAGCAGTGATCTGCAGGCGAGTTTCTGTGTACTGCTATCGCAGAAGACACTAACCAGTAGAAATTCTGCGTCAGTTTAATACTCTGCTTGGTCTCCAGGTTGCTGAGGCCGCTCAAGAGGCCAGTTTCAGGGTCAAAGGTGGCTTGCAGGAACTGGAACACATGGGACAAAAAAAATCCCTCTGTTTTCAGACTAGAAATCAACCTACTGTTTTTTTCAGGCAAATAAGGATAATAAATGCACACAAATCAGTTTAAAATGTACAAAGTGCACAGGATAAGCTGTTGAGTAAGCACTTATTAACAGTTGTGTTTTTGAAATCCTTGTTTTGTGAATTTATAAGCTGCTTTTACAACACAATAATTACAATCCTGAGGAGTTCATGAAACAATTCCAAAGAGATTGATGCAGTTTTACCAGTAGCCATAAAACAAAAGCATGAAGAGCAACACTTTCACACTATCTCTATCTGTCTTTTGACTTTCAAGTTTCGTTTGTGAATTCTCTGAAATTAAAACCATGTTTTTTTTTCTTATTTTCCTTTCTTGAAGGTGTATATACACTAATATTCTCTATGCTGTAGCATGAAGCAGATGTATCACATTTCTGAGGTAAAAACCTTGTTCTGGATGGTGGTGGGCGGTTGGTGCTGTGTGGAGGCCGCTGGAGGCCCGTCCTGAAGCAGCGACACAGAGTAGATGGTGAAGCCCAGAGGAGGAGCCTGCACCTGGAACAGCAGCTCGTTGACGGCGAAGCCTCGGTTTCTCCTCACAGCCCGCGTGGCTGCAGACACTTGAACCACCTGGAACACAAACACGGGGAGAAGACATCGTGTTCACATTTTAAGTCGGTAAGAAATGTCAGAAAATACTTTATAGTCTTCATATGAAAGGAAACAATATGTGCGTCTGCAGGGCTACTTCTAAAAGGAATGATGTGAAACAAATAGAATCTGGAATATTTGATGAAATCCAGCCGTTCAAATACTACACTGACATCAGATGTTGTCATCAGTCAAAGCTTTGCAAGTCTGATAATGTGAGGAGGATTGCATAATGTAGTACGAGTTTATTATGAATGTTACAGCCACAGAAAACTTCTGTGTAATTTATAATCTCCCCAAACTTGACAAAAACTGTTCATATATAAAGTGTGTATTCCAACGGAAGCCCTGAGGGACAAGTAAACTCAAAACTTTATAATCTTGTGTTCATGATTTATACAACAGAGGATGTATAATTTTTCTAGCTACATTTCTTCGTCTATAAAATCTATTTGAAACAAATCACATACTGTATGAAGAACTTCACACATGTAGAAGTCAGAAAACAAAGCGCTTCAGTCCTCTTTCTGAACATATTGTATTAGTCCACATCACTCTCTTGTTGTCAAAATGAGTATTTCAACAAAAAACGGCCAGATTTGGGGCGCTGGTGGCACAGTGGTTAGTGCACACGCCCCATGTATGGAGGCTGTAGTCCTCCAAGCGGGCGACCCAGGATCAAATCCGACCTGTGGCTCCCTTCCCGCATGTCATTCCCTACTCTCTCCACTGTCCTATCTCTCTAATAAAAAGGCACAAAATGCCCAAAAATAAATCTTAAAAAAAACAAAAAAAAACGTTTTTCAACAGTTACAGAAGTGAAAAACATTTTTAAGGAATTTAAATTATTATCCTCCTGCCCTCAAGTCATAAACACAAGAGGAAAAACTGTTGAATAATGGATCTTTGTTGCTCACTTGCCTTTCAAGTCATAAAAAAATATATATTTTCACCAATTTAAAAGCTGGTTAAGCAGCTCCAGTTAATCACAAAGTCAAATATTCTGATTGCAGATTGGGGACACATGGTGTTACTTACATCGTGTGTCTGATGCTGATGCTAGTGCTGCCAGACACACACACTTACCTGGTAGTCAACAGCTTTGCCGTTGGCATCCAATACAGCATACGCTGTTCCATTGACTGGCAGCCTGACCGACCAAGTGACGGGGTGAGCGAGAGGGTTGTACACATTAACTGAGAACTGAGAGCGAGAGTGATATAGAGAGAAAGGGTTGAGCATCATAATAAGTTTATTTTTACATCTAGTGGAAAAAATAATAAACAAAGGGGTCCCAATAATATGTGTGTGTGTGTGTGTGTGTGTGTGTATGTGTCACCTTTTTGCTGGATTCAGTGAGAGGACACACACTGATGTTGAGGTTGTCACAGTAGACTCGCTCAGCAGACGAGCCGCTCAGAGCAGCCAGACTGTTACTGACCAACACCTGACATGATAAAAAAACAAACAAATTTTCATCCACAATCAGAACTACAATGGAAATATATCAAATTAAAACCGCAAGCGGTGATGAAGGGCCCTCGCACCCATGTGCATGTCGGGGTGTGTCGCGACCACGGGGAGAACGGCATATGCCACTCATATGCGGCATATGCCATAGCATATGAGTGGCATATGCCGTTTAGGTCAACGCATGTGCTGCTGGCACATGGCGCGGCATATGAGGCATAAGCCACACAGGACAAGACCGGCATATGCCCGAAGCTTTAGTTTCTTTGTGAAGATTTAGTTACCTGACAATGCTGCCAGCCTGTAGCGAGCCTCCTGGCGTAGTCGTTGGCAACGTGTTGTTTCTCTGTGCCTGACACAGCATCATGGTGCTGAGCCACAGCCATGGCTTTCTCTGACAGAGAAGAGTTAAAGACATTTCTGGTGAGTTATTCTGCTATTTGTAATATGGCAGAATCTTTTCTCACTCAAGTATAAAAATGACCACTCGATGGAAACTACTTCCCTCCTGACTGGTCAGTGCCATTAGTATGAAGTAAGACAAAAGAAAACTCACTCATGGTCTGGCTGTCTCCGTTACCAAAAGGCCCATTCCTGGAGACTGGACCACCAAGTACCTCCAGCTGGTTACATGTCTGCAAAACATAAATCACAGTCACACTATCTCAAAGAGTCTAAAGACCTTTTTCATCACAGATCAGTGTATTTAGAACTTTCACATCAAATACAGTAACAAATACTTTTTACTCCTAATATACAGTATACCAACTGAAGCCACACTCAGCTAACCGATTTGACATTGTTCACCTGCAGACGCACTGATCCCATGTTTAGCTGTGTTTGATGAATTCTGCTCAATCAGTTTGGGTTTACCGACTTTCAAATAAATTGCGTTAAGTGAAATCTTTACTGATGTGTCCTCTGTTGAAGGTATTTTCACTGCATATCTACTATTCTTTATGCTTTGAATGCACAGGCAGTATTTGGATGTTGGCATTGATAACAATAAATATGCTTTTCAACTGGAGGAGTGGAACTGAAAAACTACCTGCAGGTTGCTGTTGCTGACCCTCTCATAACGTTTGAGTGCCGGTCGGCTGGTAAAGTAGCCGGTCCAGAAGTCATGAGCATCGTCGGCATATGGGAAAAAATCATCCGTCTTCAAAGCCCTGGGTTAAAAAGAGGAAGACGTTATAGCACAATGGGTACAATTCAAAAAGTGTTACTCAAACCAGCACATTTCCCTGTTCATTTAGAGTTCACCGTACCAGCTGAGGTTTGCTCTGTGCAGCTCCTGCAGGTAGCAGGAGGGGGTAGAGTAGAGCACATTGACTTTGATGCCATTCGCCTGCTGGGCGTTAACGTAGTGGATCAGCTTGTCCAGATTTTTGTACCACAGGTTGGCGTTCTCATACTGGAAGTCTGATCCCATGGTCATGATAATGTGATTGGTCTTATACACCTTAGACTGAACGAGAAGAATTCAAAGGTATGATCAAACGTGAGCATGGCCAGGAAGTCAATGTCCCAATCTTACAAATCCAATCATATCGTTAAAGTTAAAAAAAACAAAAACTTTTCTTTACTACATTCCCTTTAAAATAAATGCTAGCTGATATCACACCCGTCAGGATACACTCGTGATCAGGTTCAATTCAAGGGCCTGCTATTGCTAAGGCCCAAGATCACAGGCACGTGTAACAGAATCACTTAACGTGATGTCATCATTTATTACTGACAATTCAATACTCTCACTTTTTATAAATGTTATTGAACCACTGATCATTACACTAATACTGACTCCTGCTCAGAGTTCTTGTGCTGTTGTATTTATTAGGCACAGTTTATTCATGATTGCAGCTTTTACTCATATGATCCCCTATGAGATATAGTGTTGATGTTAAGGTGAGTGGGCGTGTCTCTAACCTGACTGCCAGCGATGGTGAGGAAGCGATTCACCACATCATTGACATTATAGTCCTCCAGGTCAGGGTCGTCTCTGATTGGTGGGTCATCACAGGACTGATCCCAGCAGAAGCCTTCAGGGGGGTTGTATCCATTGGGAAGGATCCCTTACAAAAAAAATAATAAAAAAAAATGAATGACTGCGTTATGCTCCTCTTTCCAACAGTTAATGGAAAGAAAAATTGTTTTTTGGGTTAAGTGCAGGTCTTTTGTTACCAGTAAAGAGGTCTGCCATGGGGGGCGTGAGGCTGTCAGAGGCCCTCCACAGCAGCTCCTGCTCCTTCGCGGTCATCCTGTCAAGCCGATCCTGGTAGTCCAGACGACCAAAGAAGAAGCCGTCATACCCCATCTTGTTCAAAACACACAGGACACGGTCAGGCTGAAGCTCAGACATAAATCAAACAAACTTAGGTGGATTCAAAATTCAAAGGGACCGCTTCTGATTTTGGTAAATATGCAGCTTTGCTTACTTGATGAGAATCAAAGCCGAAGATGAATACCTCTCGCTGGTCTGTACAGCTAAAACATGCTTAGCTTAGCATAATGACTGGAAACAAGGGGGAACTAGCTCACCTCTTTGTGCAGGTAGCAAACTCTGCCCACTAGCACCTTTAATACTAAATTACTTATCATTTTTATTTTGACCAGATACATATCTGATCTAATTTGTTGGACTGCCTCTTTAAGATAAACTACCTGTGCAAACATGGAGGCGTGTTCACGAGCGTGGCCAAAGGGGTCTATGTGCCAGGCGACGCGAGGGCGACCACAAGGACCGAAAGTCTCGTTGAGGAACCTCAGGCCCATCGTCATCTGGTCGATGACAGCGCTGTAGTGAGTGGTGGCCTCGTCGCTCATGCACCAGCCCCCGTTCACAAACTCCAGACGGCCTGAAGGCAAGGAGGAATCAGGTAAAAATGTTTCTCCAGGTTACGGAGGAGAACCCTTGTAGTGGAAATGTAGAGTTTTTGGTTGATGCACCTTCATTAACAAGCTGCTTGACGGTCTGCTGCATGCTGGCGCTCTGCTGTTTCCACCAGCGGTAGAAGAACGCTGTCTCCACATAGATAAACCTCCGGTCCGGGTTCTTTAAGAGCTGATCCACCACGGAGTCCAGGATGTACTGCACTCCTGCATGCTGGATGTCATTACGATCTACACACAGATACAGAGACACACACAGCAGACAAAGGCAAAAGTGTGTCGAAGGTTTGACTGATACCCAAATGTATTTACAATAATATATGCAACATTTCACCTTTTCTGTACAGATGTTTCCATGGCAACATTTCAGAAACACTATGGATGACCTTTTTAAATTATTTTAAGTTTTTTTAACCATAAAACTTAACACTCATTGCATTTTTATACTGGATAACATTACTGGAAAGAAGGATGAAAATCTGCACCCATGCACTTTTCCACAGCAGGTGATCTCTGTTTATAGAACCACTAAAAGGTCAAAAACAGATTGTGGATCTCTATAAAAAGGGAGACATGTGATGCTGAAACAGACAAGCTGGTCACTGAATCACTCTCTCGCATTATAAAGAAGTGTTATCACAGTGTTTGTTAGTGAAGATGGCTGACAGAAGTCATATGACAGGACATTAAAAAGGATTGTGTTCAACCTGCTTTGTTTAGAAAACAAATTGTAAAAATGAAAAATTGTTCTATAAAAGCCATGTAAATATGTAACACTGATTTCCTTTTAGGGTTCTGTGATTGTAGAGATGAAAACATGACACGAGTCTAGGTGCAGTGCTGAATTTAACATGATGTAGTTGCTCTCTCGCTCTCTTATTTAAAAAAGAGCAGCAGAATTTTAAATGATCCGGCAGAAAGTTTACTTTGATCTGTCGCAGAAAAAGCTGCCTCAAGATTCACAGTGGAACTCTGAAAGATGAATGGCAGCAATATCGTGAGCGTCAGCAGCTGTAGAGCAAGATTTTGAAATCGAGGACGCACCACCCTCTCTTAAATCGGCGGTGTGGAAGCATTTTGGCTTCCCCAAGACAGAAAATGAAAGAGGTGAGAAGATAACAGACAAGACAAAAGATGTGTGCAAATATTGCAAGAAGACTCAACTAGTGTAACTTGTGGACAGGTTTAGCTATCACTAGATAACATGTCACAGCTTTTGCAGCCAACGTGTTCACTTCTTAGGCTTTCAGTGTTCAACTACTAAACCAGTGCTGTGAAAGAGTGAACTAAGTACAGGAAACAGAGCCTTGATATCATGCATATTAAATAAGTGCTGAAATGGCTTCTCACATGTTACTCACCTCCATAGTAGTACTGGTCAACAGTCTTGAGCCAGCCGACATCATCGTGTGTGTGAGGGACCAGGTGGACGTTCAGCATGTCTGGCTTGGTGGCATGACATGACTACACACACACACACACACACACACACACACACACACACACACACACACACACACACACACACACACACACACACACACACACACACACACACACACACACACACACACACACACACACACACACACACACACACACACACACACACACACACACACACACACACACACACACACACACACACACACACACACACACACACACACACACACACACACACACACACACACACACACACACACACACACACACACACACACACACACACACACACACACACACACACACACACACACACACACACACACACACACACACACACACACACACACACACACACACACACACACACACACACACACACACACACACACACACACACACACAAACACACACTTAATAGGATAGCTACTGCACCACACAGTCAGTACAAGTAATATAGAGACACACGAGAAGTTTAGTTCCCCAAAACAAAATGACAAAGCAGATCATTCGTATGAAACTGAAAGTATCCCTAGCTGGAAATCAGAAACTTACTTCATCACGTAAAAAAAAAATCTAATAAAAGTAATAACACATAATACATTTAAAATGAGCTGACCTCGTATCCGCAGGTAGAAGTTTGTTGTGTGTCCTGGCCCAGAGGAAAACTTAAAACCCCATAGAAGAAGAAGAGAACAACAGCCAGCTGCTGCTGCCTGGCCACCATGTTGGAAAATGAAAAGTTATCATATGACTTCTGTTTATAGTCGGTGGAGTCACGTGACGGGAGTGTAAGGAGGAGTTTGTGCCCTCATTTCAGACTCTCAGGCAGCAGGGACGAGAAACGAAACCGCGGGCAGAACGATGCTGACGTCAAAGATGTTCTTTTAAGGAAGATGTGTCACTCCATAAGAAGCAATGTAAAGCCAATCTTCAAGTACAGTTACGTTGTTGGTGTCGTCTTTAGTGGGTCCTATTATGAAAAGTTGTTGCAGAAGGCTACTATGTAAATGCTATGAATTGTAGAACATCAAAATTCGAGCTGCAATTAATTAATTCCAATTATTTATTGTTAATGTTTTTATATTTTTGTTGATTATTAGACCTATATTTTACTTGGAAATGTATCAAATTGACGAGTTAATGTTGTTATTTCTTTTAATCCAAAGGAATTTAAAAGAGAAAGGGGGTCTATAGGCTATATTTTTCTATTTTGAGTTGAACTGTGTTTCGAATAGGTGTGATATCTGACTGTTAGGGAAACCAAAAGCTGATTTCTTGAACTGTTTTATTTGGTTTGTCTCCCCATAATAAATCTGCTTTAACTGTTAAACAGTCATGCTACAGCATTCATGCTTTAAATAATAACAATGTTTCCCATAACTTTACCTGACCTATCAACAAAAATTGTAGCAAATCCTTATCAATTTTAGCCCTATTATTGTTATTTTTTTAAATGTGGGGATGTTTTGTGTAGGCCTATTAGTAGTTAGCACAAAAGATACAGTGAACTAAACAGCAGAGAAATACGATTTTTCTAGATTTTTTTCTAGCTGAGAAATTCATTTGAAAATAACAAACTATATATTCAACTCAAAGTAGCTGTGTTACATTTCTATAAATTCATAGATTCTGTGGGACACAGAAAGTAATTATCCCCAGAGACAATGATATGCAGGAAATACTATGACATATAATTTGACCGCTCTTTCTCCCTGAAATGATATCACAACACATCGGATGTCCATTATTAACTTGATAAAGACTTATCCTTCATGAGATCAGTTATTATTTATTAAAAGTAGGCTTACTTTGACAAAGGAAACATTTTCATATTAATGAGGGAGTTTTTAAATTTGTTTTCTCAAGTATATTCTGACAGTTTTTAAGTTAGTCCATCAGCTGCAGCCTGCTGTGGAGCTCCTGTAGGTTTCTCTGCAGTAGATCTTGCTGGTAGAACAGAGGTTTGACCTCTGGCCACAGACTGCCAACAGGCCAGTAAGAGTCCATGAATGGACTGAGTGCAGACTGGAGTCCATGAGTGCACATCATCTTCAGTGAGTTGAGTCTTCTTGTTGTGAGATGAAACTCTGTTAAAGTGTGTGTTCTCTTCTGTGTCATTGTGTTGAGTTCTGTCTCAGCAGTGTGACTGTCCCAGTTTTTATACTCTAACTGGAGGAGCTCCATATTGAACATATTGGGGAAATGTCTCATTAGAAACTGGACACAATGTCCTTTAACAATGAGCACATAGGGAAAGGATAAGGAAATACATTAAAGCAACTGAAAATGCTCATGCAAATAAATAAAAAAATAAGATACACAAAAGGATTTTTTAAATGTTTGCATTCAGGAAACACAGTTGTTCATCATTTAAAACGTGTATAAAACACAATAACTCCACAGAGTAACAACATCATGTAGATGAGTCCATGTTTTCAGGTTAGTCCTGTGTGCTGTTGTGTGTCTCTGTGCTGCTGCCTTCTGTGTGTGAACACACACTCTGCTGTGTTTCCTCTTCCAAGCTCCTCTCGATAGTCAGCTTTCTCTCAGCTCTCTCAACACACGGAGCTTTGGCCTCCTGGATGTGGAGCCTTCCGTCTGGAGCCAGGTAGCAGGTGACGGCTTCAGGGTTCAGGCCTTCAGGCAGATCGAACTCCTGTCTGAACTCCTGGAGTGTGTAGGAGAAGCAGCCTTTCCCCTCCTCCTGCTTCTTCTCTGTCTTCCCGCTGACACTCAGCTTCTTGCCCACCTGCCTGACAGACAGCTCCTCTGGGGAAAAGCCTTCAGTGTCCCGAGTCAGGCCAAAGTGCTCTCCCTCTTTGTCCAGCTGGTAGGAGACTGGTTTTATGGCCACACTGGTTTGGAAAGGCTTTGTCTCCTCCAGGACATTTTGTTGAAGTCTGTCCATCAGCTGCAGCCTGCTGTGGAGCTCCTGTAGGTTTCTCTGCAGTAGATCTTGCAGAGGTTTGACCTCTGGCCACAGACTGCCAACAGGCCAGTAAGAGTCCATGAATGGACTGAGGGCAGACTGGAGTCCATGAGTGCACATCATCTTCAGTGAGTGGAGTCTTCTTGTTGTGAGATGAAACTCTGTGTTATTTGTGTTGCGTTCTGTCTCTGCAGTGGGACTGTCCCAGTTATTATACTCTAACTGGAGGAGCTCCAGAGTGTTCAGGAACTTTCCAGTCATTACCACAGCTTTCCACGAGGAGGAGCTGTTACTCAGAGTTGATGATTTCACTGTTAATTCATCTTTGATCTGGAGGTTTTCCAGTTACATTCGATGCTAAATTTGACAGCTGCAGTCAGACAAACGCTGAACAGAAAAATTTCGTATTGCAAGATATATTTTCAAAACATATATTCTGCTATTGTTTGTCACATTTTAACTCCTATTTTAAAATGTATCATCATTTTACACTTTTATAAAACAAAATAACTCCACAGAGTAACAACATCATGTAAATGAGTCCATGTTTTCAGGTTAGTCCTGTTGTTTGTCTCTGTGCTGAATAGTTCATATATTAAATGTGCCTCAGCACTTTTTATGGATGTCTCTGGGGATTCTTAGCAGCAGATGTTTTAACTTTTAAATGACCCCTCTGTCCCAACAGTCAATCATATGATATTTTGTATCCAATCAATCAATCAATCAATCAATCAATCAATCAATCAATCAATCAATCAATCAATCAATCAATCAATCAATCAATCAATCAATCAATCAATCAATCAATCAAACAATCTTTATTTGTAAAGAACCAATTCATATTCAAATGTTATCTCAATAGACTTTACAAAAGATCAGGTAAAATACCTTACTCTTTAATATATTATATTATAAAAGCATGTATGACAATAAGAGACATGTTTAATTTAACAGAATGACAGTTAAAGGGGGACTCACAGCATGCTTATAACTTTGAAGGTCCATACAGTTATGTAAATGTACAGTACATAACATGACAATATGGAGAGATTGATGAAAAGAACAGCAAACAGAAGCACAAACTCATCAACATTAGAATCCTCAGAGACATCTAGAGTGGAGGCACATTTGATAAATTAAATATTCCGATGTAAAAATGCCTTTTTATGTAAATTGTTGTTAAGTGTTTTATGTCTGAAACACTGTAATTGTGCTGCTGCCTGTCTTGGCCAGGACGCTTTTGTAAATGACATTTTTTTTCCTGGTTAAATAAAGGTTAAATGAAATAAAAATAAATATTATTAAGATTAAAAAAAAGCTGTTTACAAGAATATAGCTGAAGATATTAAATCATAAAAATATAAATGAAATATGCCAAAACATTGTGTCTAATATCATTTATTTTAATAGAATTACTAATATTCCTACTATTATCCTCATATCCGTGTCTGACTACGGGACACTAACGTGTTGAAAATCGGGCCACTAAATTTAAAAGGACCTTTTATTGTTTATTTATTTTTTTAATATGGAGACACAACTTGTGCACCTGTGAACAGGTAAGAAGAAGTCAACATCTACATTTATTTTGTGGGCTACTTGAATTAGAATTATTTTAATAGGCCTATGTCTGTTTGGACCAGGTGATATCATTTGGATAAAACGCGTCCAGGTGAGACCTGACAGTCCGAACAGACATGGTTTTAGAATGGACCACAACATTCTATGGTTGCTATGGTTTGTCTTCAGGTGCATAATTTCTAAATGAATTACATTCAAACTCACAAAATCCCCAAACGCTCAGAAAAGTACATACGGATTTTCTTGCTGCCTCAAAGTGAACAATTTCTTCCAAAAAGAAGCTCAAAAGACGACTTTTCCACCTGCACCTTCACTGACGACCTGCCCTGACCAAACCCCTGTTTTTACATCGACAAAGTAAGATTTGAGCTACTTTTTAAACCCTGCTTTTTGCCCCGAAGAACCCCAAAATTCCCATGTGTAAATATTATTAAAGTAGCCCACATTAGTAAGAACTAAAAAAAGAAAAGAGACATTTATCAGTGATGAAGGTTCCAATGAAAGAAGTATGTGTGTGTGAGTTTGTGTGTGTTAAAAAGTAAGAGTTACAATACAGGGGCGCCAGATAGCGTAGTGGATAGGTCACAGGCCCCATGTACAGAGGCCATAGTCCTATAGTCACAGCGGCTGTGGGCTCAAATCCAACCTCTGCCCCTTGCAGCATGTCAACTTCAACTCTTTTCTCCGAACGTTTCCTGTCTCTCTTAAGCTGTCCTATCCAATAAAGGCAAACATTGCTGAAAAAATATCTTAATGAAAAAAACAATACAAATGTGGGACTTGGATACAAATACAAGTTCTGAAGTGCTAGTTTAGGTATTTTTTAAGAATTAAATTTCAAGTTTTTATCATAAAGAAAATAAATACTGTACCATGAGTTGTTTAATGCAACTTAACTTTCCACAGTTAAGTTGCAGGTCTGGCAAAATTCAAACCAAAGCAGTGGCTCAAAAGGTGCAAAGTTTTCAATGACAGCAGGAAAGTTCACATTTTGTCATTTCTTCTGTTGATGTCAGATCATTTAGGACATAATGGTGATGAATGCTGGTTGGAGAGGCCCCCTGTGAATTGTTTCGCCACTGCCGACAGTAACAACTTCTTCAGTAGTAATCCTCGTTAAAATGTGCTAATATTTATAAAATAGCTTCAGACTGTTGATTTAGATTCCCACAATTATTTTTATTGCAAGTCAAGGTGGAATGACCTCATCTTGGAAAAGAAGCAACACTCAGACAATCACAACATATTTTACAATCACATGAACTAAAGTACAGCGAGTCGACAGGAAGAAAGAAGACACAGGACCAAATATACACACAGACCAGCACGGACCATTCAGTTCATGTTACAAACCCGCAGCTTGAGGAATAATGCACTTCATGTAAGTAAAAAAAAAAGTTTACAAACAATTGATAAAAGCAATGCAATGATCCAAGAACAACTGTGGCAACTGTATGGCATTCAACAGAATGAAGAGAGGTCACTTGCATAACTGCACTTCAATGAGTGAAGTAGATCCTTATCCACTCTGATGCTACAATCAAACTGTTTTAATGTGGAAACAGGTCTCAGGGACACAGTGGCAGACTTATCAAAGTTTTCTGGTATTTATTTTGATATGTTTTATCCTCTACACTCCCATCTTATTTTCTTTTTTCCCCCCCCAATGCTTGATGCTAAAGGGTTGCAGCAAGTCACTTTTTACGACATGGATCTTTTCATCCAAAATATGACTTGATATGTTAAGATATGATAATTGGATAGTGATTTCATGGCTTTGGAAGCATGCATAGTAAATTCCAGTATGTATGTTGTAAATGATCCACCATAGGTTTCCAGGTTATTGTGACGCTTTGATGGCTTGGCTGATGTAGCTTAGAAATGATTATGTGGACATGTGCCCTTTTCATTTACATATTTAAAATATGTAATAAGTTAATTAACTGTTGGTTAGTTATATACTGACACAGATATGATCATAGATGAAAATGTGAAAAGTTTGATGATTTAAGAATGATGTTTTTCTTTATTTTATTTTTCTTGCTGATTCAGCAGATCGATACCACTAGATCAGCGCAAGCAGCTACCTCCCTTAGCTTAGCACAAAGACCTGACAAATATAATTCATACATAAACTTGCCCACATTGAAGACAATAACCGCTTACAGTTACATAAACAACAACGACAGACAAACAAAAAACAGACATCACCCGAAGAAAATCCTTTGCTACATATGGCCTTTGTTTCGTCTAAATCTGAAGCTGAGGTCACGCTTTCATTCAGGGAAACTCAGCTAAGTTTCCTACGTCCCGTGGCAGTGGAAATGATACAAAAAATGATCTTGCTTTAAGTATTCAAGTAGTCGCAGGTTCCTCATGTCCAGCCCATCATTGCATCATAAAAGAAAATCCTTCCTCTGGTACTTCAAACGACTCTCAAAGCAAACAACGTGAAACATGAAGAGGGGAAAATACTTTTTGACCATTTCTCAAGACATATTGTTGTTCAGTCTGTTTCAAGGTAGACACTTTACCTTTTTAAAGTTGAAAAAAGGTGCATACAAATGAGCTCCTTCAGTTTGAGCCTGAAGATATTCTGATTGCTTCGTCTCGCTCACGGTTCACTGGGACGCTTGAACAGGATTGTCATTGTTATAAGAAACGTCTGGGCATTTCCTAATGTAACAATTCTTAGTTTGTCTTGTAAAAAATGCATAGTGTTAAAATGTAACTACAGTGTGCATTATAAAGCTCAGCCTGACAGTGAGGATTTTAAAGACTGATAAAATAGAGACAAAGAAAGTAGACACTTATTGAAAATGAAAAGATTCCTGACTGTTCTGCTACCTTCTGGTATTGTTTCTTCTGCATCAGAAACCTCTGCAGGGATATTTCATACTTATTTGGGCTGCCTTCTATATGTTGACCATCCCTGTCATGAACCCAAATCTCAGTTTGAATCTGCACTTCTGTTTTTAAGCCTTTCTATCACAAAAACAGGCCTTAGGGTTTACAACAAGCTGTAACATCAAACAAAGCAGGTCCACGTTCGTAGAAGTCTAGAGAGGCTGCTAGCTGAGCTGCCGTTGGCTTGTTGGTGCTCTGCCTGATTTTTATGTTCTGAACTCTACAGTGTTGATCACTGATGTTATTATTTGAAGTAAGACACACCCCAGATATATTAAAAAAAAAACACAACCTGGTGTATAAAACTGTTAAAAAAAAAAAATGAAGCAGTTTCATGTCTCTCGGACTCTCTTCATTGAGGCTTTGTGGGCTGCTAGCCGAGCTGCTGCTATCTTTAGCTCTTTAGCTCCCTAGCTGGCTAAATCCTTCACCTTGATTAAATAATGTAAATTAAAATGACAATAAGAAAATCAGTAAGAAAGAAGCAGCTGATAAAATCTGGTAAAATCAAACAAACATGAACTGTACAGGTCAAAGTTGACACCAATGTAGGCTGATAAAAAAGTTTTGTGTGGAAAAGAGCTGATAAATATAGAATGAATAGCCGCTGTTTTAAATTGACCAACAAAATCTGATTCAACTGACCCAGGTGGAGCCCTCAAGTTTATTTTCCTGGGCAGAGACAAAACGGCCTTCTCCTGCCATACTTTAATGACAAGATGAAGGTTAGGCCGGGCTTCCATTGCTTCTGTCATGGGGGCAGATGAGCAGGGTAGTGTCCAGGTCGAGGCGGAAGGCCGGGTAGAGCGGCTGAGAGAACGGGCAACGGAAGGTGTGCAGGAGGACTACTGTGTCTGACACGCTGTAAAAAGACAGAGTTCCTTTCTGCCGTTCCAGGAACACGCCGATCCTCGGGCAGGGCGGTGCAGCCACTGTGGTCTTACGGTTATCGTGCCAGGCAGCGTACCCAGCGTGTGTACACCTCAGCCGCCAAGAGTTCTCGTTTCGCCCCAGCAGGCAGGGTTTCCCGCCACCTTTACGTCCAATACCTTTGTAGGTGACGCCGATGTCCACCCATCCCCCACCCCTCCACTCCACCTCCCAGTAGCTGGCACCGCCAAACTGGCCCTCCCTGCACAGGACCTGAGCCACTGAATCAAAGCGCTGAGGGTGAGGGGGGTATGATTGGGGCTCCTCGCCACAGTGGGCACCCTGAGGCCCCTCCAGAAGAACAAGGGTTGGATGGGCTGTGTCAGGGTCCAAGGAGAGACGACTTGAAACTGGAGGAAAGGAAACCAAAAAGAAAAGTTTGTGATGTTACCAGGGTACCAACGCCTTTAATTAAGCCTTATCCAGAATTATTAAAGGCTTGGACATACTTTACCTAAGTCCTAAGTAACAGACAACTGTGGACTTCAAATTGTCACACTGCACGCGTTTACTTATTAACTAACGTGGTGGCAGCTGCACTCTGTCATTCCACATATGTGCATTTCCTGATCCAAACTTTAATCCAGTTGTTGATGGTAAAAAAGCACAACACTGTTGGAGACCATCCTAAAAGATAATTTAGGCTAAAGCAATGCATCACAAGAGAAAACAGAGGTGAGGAATCCTTCACACTTTTACAAGCCAAACACCAACGCCTGGCAACACTGCAACATGTGCACCCTTTTAAATGACACACTTTAGTTTTGAATACAGCCAATCCTAGGTCC
Organism: Labrus mixtus; assembly: GCF_963584025.1. Lineage (NCBI taxonomy): Eukaryota > Metazoa > Chordata > Actinopteri > Labriformes > Labridae > Labrus > Labrus mixtus. The sequence continues at coordinate 17,222,716 of NC_083613.1, forward strand.
TCAAGTTTCCACTTTTTTGGAAGACAACAACTGAATATCCATTCCTAACTGTAAGTCTGGAGAAACATTCCCTCTCATACAGGCTCAGGATTTAAGCGCTTGTTAGGCATCAGCTGAAGTCTTTGAGGTGTTTTGAAATGCCATTTCTTTGAGCAGACACAGGCGACGCATTTATCAGCTACTTAGGTAAAGAATTAAATATCTCATTTGCTGTTTGATGGATGGTCGTAAAGTTATGTAGACTTATGCACATTCTCCACAGGAAGGATTATTGTATCTTTTTGAACTCCTGATGCCCCAGTGAGCAGCAGCAGACCCAGATCTCTGCAGCTCTATAACTTAGCGTCACAGGAGTTTCCAGCGACGATGTTAAGGAGTCATATGTTTCCGTTGACATTTTGGCAGAGACAGGATGAATAACACATACAGACTTAATCTTCCGCTGACCAAATGAATTATTAAAGCTTGACAAGGTGATTGTATGTTGTCAGCCAGTCAGCTTAGTTGTTTCTGTTGAGACAAAGCACTGGTCTTAACAGACTCGGATGTCATAAACACAGTATGATTACAGTTAATGATTGATGAGCGACCAGACTGGGCTCTCAGATTTCCCACGAGGACTTTGCATGATCTCGTGAACCAGAGGCATTGAAAAAAAAAAGAAAGACCAGGACGGAAAAAGGGCAGAGGAAAAGAGGTCAGAGACAGAGAGAATAAGATGGGGAGTGATATGCAGGTTGATCTTATTGAATGGGTGCATCAGACAGAGAGAGAGAGAGAGAGAGAGAGAGAGAGAGAGAGAGAGCCGAGAAATCGTACTTACACCTGAGGAAAACTGCCCTCATCCTCTGATCAGCCGGCTGCAGAGACAAAGACGACAGAGGGAAAGTCGCCGGAGTTGCTGATAAGGGACACAAAAAGAAAGACAGAGAAACTTTAATACTTTGATTCACATTATGAAAAAGAAACAAATTAACTGAATGGAGGTGGAGGAGCAGGAGAGATAAATAAACGACGAGTTGAAAAATTAATTTGAGAGAAAGTGAGAGAATTAAATGTAGAAAAATAAATGTATGATTGGCTAAACAGCAAGTATAAAGCGAAGTGACAGACAGAGGACCAACATAAAGAGAAGAGCCTGGAGAATAATGAATCCACAAATTACATCCATGCATGCAGCATTAGGAAAAAAGTGCTCTATTCACTCCATATTGATTTGTTTTTGTAAGCAGCCCTATTCAAAGTCTTTTGGGCTATTTTGTGGAGAAGTACACAATCTCAGTGGAAACAAGTTAGTATAGTTCAGTAGTTAGTAGTTTTTGTTAGTTCACCAAAAATGACCATAGAAACCTCCACATGTTCACACTTACCCCCTGAGCTCTGCTGACCCGGTTGCATTTGCTGTGGTTTTGAGTTCTCTGCACCAAGATTTTTGCCACCTTCCCAAATACAATGGATATGAACGGTATTTTGTAGATATTTCAAAAAAATAGATATATTTAAACAAGAAATAATTCATCAATGAAATGTGTCTGGAAAATTCACAGAAACTGCTGTGAACAGTTTTTCATTGAGAAGGGCGAAAAAAAAACAAGATAGACGACGTACAGTAGCAGGAGTCTACAACCATGCTAGCAGGTTTGTGGAGATGTACTTGAGCTAAAAGCTAACGTAGCATGCTAAGTATGGTCACAAAGAAAAAGCTAACATGTTGTAGTTGAACAAGTAGAACGTGAACTATGATCGCCATCTTGTTACGCATGTTAGCGATCTAGCGTTTGCTCATAAGCTCTTAATATAAAAAAAGAGTTGAGGATGAATTGTTGGACATTGCAATCTCCAGATGAACACCACCGAGCTGATAGCTTGGCGATTTGTGGAGGGAGCTTTGTTGGTCCCAGTGTCCTAAGTTTCCCAGCTCAGTGTTGTCTTAAGATTACACGTCAAGGAAACCTTGAACAGATTTGTTTTTGTTTTTCTCATTATTTTAAGACGCCCGACAATGAGCTTATGACCTACTGATACTTCCACTAGAAAATCGCCCTTACCGGCTGTACACTGTTAGTTCAAATCAAGAGAGCAAATGAATCGTGGAAAACGGGGATCCAAGCTAATAGTGTAAGGCAAAGCTGAATAAATCAACCTCAATAGAATACAGCATACAGTTCAGTTTGCATATAACCATTCATTGTAAGTAGCTCTAACCGGATCCTCTGTGTAGAACTAATTTATTGAAACTTTTACACTTGGACTGGACTTGATTGCTTCCAATTAAAGTAAAGTGGACTGAACGGAGCACAGCTGGATATGAGCCAGAGTGTGTTGTAAGAGACGTGGCTCTGACCTCTGCGGCATCAATAATTAACACTCCCCCTGTCTCTTGCAGTGTTAAATGTCATGTCAAAACCTGCAGCCGGGTAAAAATGGGTCACTCCGGACTTGACACTGTCACAGAGGTTGAGTGCTTGTGTGTGTGTGTGTGTGTGTGTGTGTGTGTGTGTGTGTGTGTGTGTGTGTGTGTGTGTGTGTGTGTGTGTGTGTGTGTGTGTGTGTGTGTGTGTGTGCATCATGTTTCTCATGCTTACCTTTTACACACTCTGCACCAGAGACGTAGTTCTCATTAACTGGAAGGAGGAGAAAATCATAGCATGGGACTGATCACACATACAGCTTGTGTGTAAGAGTGTGCCATTTGTTTATTTGGACTTTAATTACAAAGTTCAGATTCCTAAAGTGGGATTGTGTGAGGAACTAATAAATAGGTAATGTATTGCCAACAGAATATGCCAGTCAGCACGGGCCATTGTTTGGAGAAACCTGAAAGAGTGAAGAAACGGACGCTGGACCATGAACCGCTGCTGAAGGGGTTTGGAGCAAAATGCATGTTAGCCATGTAAAAAAAGGTCCAGAGACAGAGTGCCCCCAATGCAATACAAACAAGTGTGTGTGTGTGTGTGTGTGTGTGTGTGTGTGTGTGTGTGTGTGTGTGTGTGTGTGTGTGTGTAGATATAGATATAGCCTGCTTATTGTAAAGTGGTTTTACATAATTACCCCCAAAACGATCTCACGATCTGAAAACACAAAGTTGCTCCAGTGTTTCTAGTGTAGTGTTGATGTTTGTATTCATTGCAGCTAGCTACAGCTGTCTGAGGAACACAGTGACAGTCTGTGACCAGGATGTTACCAGTTGGAACATCCGGAAAGTCATATGCATGCCACATTACTGAAATCCTTGGAAAAGTTGGGTTTAATTTCAGTTCGAGCCGGCAACAAAATGTTTGACACCAAATAGCTAGATTTGCAGCGTATCACGGTGAGTGGAAATACAGAAGTTGTACAGGTGAGGAAAGGTCTCTCTGAACGCAAGGTGAAGTAGTGCAAACAATCATATATGTTGCAAACACTTGGTTTACTTTGTGATGGGACTTTTTTTTGAAAGTTAGAAAATAAAGTTTTTGCTCCAAACTCTTTCAAGAGCCCTTTAAATCTTAGCTTCTGTTACTTCACTCGGCCGGCTTCTCCAAACTGGGCCGTGCCGATCACTGTCTACTGCAGTTCATAAACGGGGGAAATTGTACCTGCACGGCTGATCTTGTCCACCTCCTCCCTGCAGACCTCCTCCATCCTGCTGCGAAGGTGGCACAGCGCTCTCCTGGCGCCGCTGAAGGCCTCCGAGGGCAGGCTGAGGGCTCGGGAGTGCCGACCAGTAGAGAGAGGAACGCATAGCAGAGGAGCCGCCTGGGTCGATAAGAGAGACAGTGGAAAATACAGCCTGGCATCTTTCACAACCTTAATTCCTTACACAATTAAATTTGAAAATAGCTTTTTTTCCGCTCGTCACTGCTGACTCATTCTCTCCTACCATCTACTCGTCCGACTCCATCTTTCATCTGCAGTACTAATCTCTCAAAGCACTTCCTTGTGTGCACTCTGGTGAGTTCTAATGGCCTACAGGATGCATTAGATGTAATGGGTCGATAATTGCTGATGTGCAGTGGTGGAAAAGTACTTAGAATCTTTACACTAATAAGGGTACCAATACCACAATGTAGGAATACTGCATTATGAGCATTTGTCTATCCTCCCTCCTTTGCCATTAGGAGAAGTTATTTTCCCTTTTCCTTATCTGACCTCACCTGTAAGAAGTGGGCGTTGTCCTCAGATTGCAGGAGCTGCGCGATCTCCCCGTCTCTCCTCCTCAGCTCCTCGAGGTCTTTCTCCAGCGTCTCAATGTCTCGATCGGCCCTCCCGACCACCGCTCGCTCCTTCGCCTCCAGCCTCCCTCGAACCTACAACACAAAAGCAGATGTTCTCCATGCAGACCTCAAGCCGCGCGACTACTGTTCAGAGTAACACGGAGAAGTGTCGCCCCCGCTGCTCACCTCTGCCTTGGTCTTCTCCAGGCGAAGAGCCATGTCTGCGAACAGAGCTTCACTGTCCTCCAAGACAGCTGATGCCGACACCTGAAAGCGCACAAACACAAATAAATAAAGGAGTCGTCTGAAGTAGCAACAGAATCTGACAAAGTACGACTGAAAAAGATGTGTACTGTGCAGTTAACTTTATTTTTTCCAGTCTCATAATCAACAGGTTCTTCTGAGCTCTATCACATTACCAACATCTGATGGTGTCACACTTTAGAGAGATTTATTACGACCCCCACACCAACATCTAACAACAGGAATTAGACATTACACATAAACCTGTGTTCTAATAGGCCTACGTGTTGTGTTGTGTTGCGTTTCCTGTGAAATAAAATGTTGTTAAAATGCAAACTTTCCATGAGCTGAGTAAAAGAGCCCTGTTCTAAGCTATGTTACGATACCTTTTCTAAAAATCGAATTAGTTTATTTTGGATGATTTTGCTATTTGAGAAAAGCCCCTTTGAAACGATAAAACCCTCGAGGGAAAAAAACAGGCTTTTATCAAACAGTTTTACAAAGGCTGTACGGATGGAGGATGCTCAGGGGAGAGAGGAGAAAAGGTTTGGAAGACCGAAGAAAGGAGTGGTGGAGAAACTGAAACTTAATTTAGCTTTGCAGTGGAAACTGATACAACAGCTCCTCTGTGTGTGTGTGTGTGTGTGTGTGTGTGTGTGTGTGTGTGTGTGTGTGTGTGTGTGTGTGTGTGTGTGTGTGTGTGAACTGCTTGGACAGTTGTGTAAATGTCAAATGGAGTCTATTTCAGTCTGACTTTATCTCATGGGTTTTACATAGAACATACCATACTACACAACAGTACACTTCATAACATTAGGGCTGCATTAATGTTATTTAGCTCAATCTAATGGACTTTGTTTTTTTAACTCTATAATAACTGCCATCATTTTCAATTTGCCATGACATGAAGAACACATTGTTCCAGTTTGAATCCAGCGTTCCTCTATCCGCCATTATCTACCAAATAGTTTTCAAAAAGCGATATCTGAGTATTTACATGAAAAATAACTATATTTTTGGTCTTCCTGTAAAACTTTCAAATGTCTGACGACGCATCCTGCACTTAGGGGTGTTTATTCATTTTTCAATAAATTAAATCGTTTTTCGAAGCTAACGATCCAATCACAGTCATCCAAAAATATATGTCCCGCCTTCCATCTTCTGATTGGTTATATCCTATCCATCACATTTAAATTGAAAGGAAGTCACAACACTGCATTTATATTCTCTGGAAGTTCCGCTTCATGGGGACTTTAATATCTTTTAATCTTTAATCCTCTGCAAGCGATCTCTTTTTTTATTATTAAAAATGAATGTGAGCAGTCGTCAGCTGTTGAGAAAAACATTCTTATTTGGTTAACTGCACAGCTACACTGACTTAACAACACACAGACATATCACCCAGACTACAGAGTATATTAAATGATATGGTTTGGAGCAATCAAGGTTACTTCAAGTTGAATCTAATACAGAAGTTTGTTTTCTCTTTTATGCTATATTCAAGATGTTTGGTGATGGATAAAAACAACCAGTGTGTTCCAGATGTTTCCACACATTGACCTCACTGTTTCATGGAAATAACTTCATTGATTTAAGAGGTTTTACAACCCGCAGGAGATACTGTGTGCCATCAGTTTCAACTTACGTTATAAAAAATAGAAGTAGAACAAGTGTGTGTGTGTGTGTGCGCGTGTGTTTGTGTGTGTTTGTGTGTGTCTTACCTTTAGTGACTCCAAGCTCTGCTGAAACTCTTCCAGCTCTCTCTCTCCGGTCCTCGTCCTCCCCTGAACTATTCTCTGAGCCTCCTGAAGCTGAAGCTGAAGAACATGCAGGCAATTAAAATGAGACTTAAAATGCACTTTCCTTACACTGTCTGTGGTGTGTTTTTTTTTTTTTTTGTAAAAATGACAAAAGCTCCATCTAGGTTGTTAAAGGTTTAGTTTGACGTTTAAGATTTACTCTTAACAGAAATGTTATCATATTCATTGATTTAAAAAAAAACCATCATTAACTCTATACAGTAAAGGTAACTAATCATCCAAGACTATATTGGTATCAGCTCACATGTTGTTGGATATCATTGATGGATGGATCATTTACAGTTAGAAAGGACATGAAAACGTCCTTCAAGACATGACGCAGTTTCAGTATTGTTTATTGAAGCACCGCAAAACTTTATATTTGGAGTACATTTCAAGCGGATGATCATTAAGTCAGTTTATGACACAAATGTGGTTGAATATGATCGAAGACGGTCTAAAATAAGCATTTCATTTCATTTAGAATAGATTAGATTAAGTTGAATAGATTAAATAACTTTATTGGACACGTCCCTTGGATCAACATGGAAAACGACATAACCTGTTAGGGGTTAGGTTTGTTGTCATAACACCTAGCCTAGGTGATTTTGGTATTTATTAAATCCTCTAATAACTTCGATATTTTTTTAATCGTGTTCAAAGAGTTAAGACTTGGAAAATCTTGTTATAGTTTTCACATGTTCAGGGTTAGGAAACTTTAGCTCCCCCCCACTACAACAACAACTTGTGTTCATTTTTTTTTTTTTTGAGAGAGACATGATGGGTTTGGGAGAAAACCCCGAAGGTAGGCTAACCTTTAATTGAAGCTATTGAGGGTCCTAATGTTGTAGGCTAAACATTGTGTGTGTCTGCACCTGTCTCCTTGCTCTCTGGGCGTCCACATTGTGCACTTCCTCCTGGTCCGCCTCGCACAGCAGGCAGTCCCCGCTCCACTCCATCGGGGCCTCCGCCTCGGAGCCTACCCCCCCCACGGGCTCCAGACCCAGACGGTGCTGAGCACACAACCTCTCCGCCAGACACTCAACAGCGGCCACCATCTTGTGCCGCCGAAGAGTGCCGACCTCCCGGTGCGGAAGGACGTGGAGCTCGCAGAAGCTCGCCAAACAAACCAGGCACGACTTGGCCGCCTTCAGCCTGCTCTCCGCCGGGCAGAAGTCACACGGAACCTCGCCGACTCCCCCCAGGTAGAGCTCCGGCGCCGTGACCATCTCAGTCAGCTTGAGTTTGTCGACGACCTCGGAGAGCACGGTGTTCCTCCGGAGCATCGGCCGAGGGCTGAACGTCTCCCGGCACTGTGGGCAGCTGAACTGACCCGATTCAGCCTGGTCCCAGTAGTTGTTAATGCAGGACATGCAGTAGGTGTGTCCGCACGGGGTGGACACCGGGTTCTTCAGGGTGTCCAGGCAGATGGGACACCTGAACTGGCTCTCCGTCACCGAGATGTTGGCTTGGGCCATCTCCGCCGTGGATCTCCACTGACGTCGGTTGACTTTTGATTCGCCTGTTGATTCCCCTGCTTGTTGATGCTGAAGCTTTTTCCCGACTCCCCGGTGTGTTGTTGTGAAGAGGGAGGGGTGAGGCTACAGGAATAGCTCTTCCGCAATGTCATACAGCCCATAAGGTTCAATGAGGTGTACGCCCTCAACGCTGTCTTACAGGCAGCAGGAGAAATTAAAGGTTAAGTTTTACCAAACAGAGTTTCTCTCTTGTGGTTTCTCGAGCACATAGTTCGAGATTTTTTATAGTACCTATTTAAAAAAAAAAAGGTCTCGTCTCAAATGAATAGAGTAGCCTACTGTTGGAACTTATTTGAATTAACATTTTAATAAATTCTACACAGCTATAGGCCTAACAGCTCATGAGCTTTCCTTTTATTTAATTTTTTACCAACCACTCTGTACGTTTTTTGTAATGCAGTTTAAAGTTGAAACACACGCATGTGTAAAAAAAAAAAAAATCGTTAAATTAGGTGCAAAATTATAGGGAACTAACATCCAAACTAATAAATTCCACAGGTGTCTCAGCAAGTTTAAAATCTGTCCTATTTTGATTCCATTGTCAGCTTTATACACAACAGCCAACTCATACTGTGAATTGTAACCCAAGCTTAAAACTAAAAAAAACTTGCAGTATCTCTGTCTGTCTCTCATCCATTTTTCATGCTCTCACAATTATTTCCTAGCCTTGTTAATACACCTGGCTGTACATCTCTTACACTGAGAAAAATAAAATCCTAATTTTGTGCACAATTCTCTTCCTGGCTTTTGTGTCTCTGTCTACAATTATATAAATGGCATAGCCTTAGTGTGGTCTAAAATTAACGTTTACTTGCAACACAGTAGAAAAAATTATCACATGATTGAAAAAAATAAGCTGTATGTTTTGTATGCCTGAGGCCCCCGGCATTTTGTGAAGTCAAAGAGGGGTCACAAGCCAAAAAAGGTTTGGAACCACTAGTATGTGTTTGTTCTCGGAACCTCTACTAGATTAATTCACATATCTCACTCATGTGTTCTGCAACACTATAATCATTTAAATATGGCAATTCACTGGACAGCTACGGTGATTAACTGTACCAGATTTACACATTTTGTGCAACACAGAAGGATTCAAGTGAGACTTTAGGCTATATAAAAACAGAAGTGAACAAACTCTTGATTGGTGGCAATGGAACAATAATAAAATCATTTTTCAATGATTTTCCAGTTTTGGAACACTGAGGGATTACAACACAATAATTAAAGGCTGGATGAGTCCTGATCAAATGGGCTCTCCACCAATTTACCATCAGAGTGTTAACCTGGAGACAGATCCTGACCACACACTAAGGACAAGGGGTCTAATGAAAGATCAATTGCATTATGGAAAGTTATCTGGTCTGCCTTTTTTAAGTTTGACATCTCAGAATGGTATAAAGGTCAGGATAACTTGGCGTCATTATGATAATATTTATTTGATTATCCAGGAATGTCAACATGTTCTACACATGCAATCACCATATATCCTTTAATCTCTCTTTCTGAATAACAAAGATGAGTATTTACATGATTTGAATATGTCAATTTAAGAATATGTTGTGTGAGTTATAAGTTGTCTCTGATGAGCTCATTTTTCATTTTGTTTCCACTTTAAGAGTTGAATTTCAGCAGCGGCTCAGCAGGAGATCTGTGGTTAAGAGGGGGATTTTCAGGTACTTAAGCTTTGTTCTGACTATGAGCCTTTTACGCCGCCACACACACACACACACACACACACACACACACACACACACACACACACACACACACACACGGGTAGCTTTACCTGTGAAGTTAAATGGTTTTCCTCTGTAAGGTTCAGGTTGTCAGTGAGACCCAGGATTAGAGCTCCATGTCTTCTTAAATACATTGCTGTGTTGTAAAAATGATTCCTGGTACGTGAAACAAGGACAGCTAATAAATAGAACATATACAACCCATTGTCTCCAAGATTGTCCCATTACAAGTATTGTCCCGTTGACCATATTAAAGTCAGGTTTGTCGTTTCCAATGCAGATAAATGACTATTTAACAATAGTTTTCACCTGGTTCTCACTGAAGTATACACATTTAAATACTGCATTACATCTAAACTATGCAACAGGAAAAAAAAAAAATTTCCTCGAAAAGTTTTCTAAAGGTCAAATCTGACTTGGTTCATAGAGTCAAGAAAAGTGAATGTGAACATCATGAGCTGACCAAAGTGCTTTACAGACAAATACAAAAAAATACAAGGTTATAAGAAAAAATGCATTTTGAGATTAACAGACAAAAGTAATCTCCACACACACACACACAAAACTTCTCCAATGTGGTACAAACTGACAATCTTTTGGTTAAAGGCCAGGGGTAATATTCAGAAAAATCATGAGAAGTTCTTGATTATTCCACTTCCCCTCTTGTGTGTCTGTCCTGTTCCTCCAATCCCAGTTCTTGAGTGCGATCCAAGTCTCTGTCTGACAAAGCGGGCAGACAAAGCCCTGAAAGGGGGTCTGGTCCCTTGACTCCCCGGTCTTTTGTTCAAAGTGGGCCTGTGATGTACTCGCTGTTTCAGAAAAGGCCCTTTTTAGCGAGGCTGTAAGGCAATCCTGGGCCTTTCCTAGCCAGGGTGTGCTCTGGGCATCTCTGGTTTACCTGCGGGACCTGGAGGGGTGGGGTTTGGGGTGGGCTGGTTCTTCCTGAGCCAGGTAGTTCAAGTGGAGAGGAAAGAAAGCAGCTGGTCAGTGGTAGAGAAAGTGAGAGAGGGAGAAAGAGGAGGGGAGAGATGGAGGGATGGATGTAAGGCGAGAACGCTGAGAAAGGACAAATAAACAAAGGTGGCAATGAGGGTCTGAGGTGAATTAATTGTATCAAGGTCTTTCTCTCCTTGGTGATGGTCTCCAGAGACAAAGGGCAGAGAATAGCAGAGAGTGGATACAGTATGAGACGTCTAGACCAGCATAGAAAGACCTGTTGTTTTATAAAGGCTTAGTATAGGAGACTTTCACAGCACTTTTTTTTAGACCTAAACAAATACTCTCTTCAGACACACCTCCCTCATCCCTCATCCCTCAACCACTTACCCTCATGCCGAATGTTTGTTGACATTGTGTTCATTCCCAGTGATTCCAAAATGAGTCATCCTTTGTCATTAAACATTGTTTTGTTTCTTGAGAAAATTAGCATTTCAATATATTGACACTAAACTTGAAGATGCCCCAAACAATGAATGTTGCACTTGAGTTTTTTTTGCATGTGACACTGAATTTGACTTTTTGTCCATAGCAGTGCCAGTTTTGCAGTGTGTGTGTGTGTGTGTGTGTGTGTGTGTGTGTGTGTGTGTGTTTTACATAGTTTAAGCTTTTACAAAGCTGTGTAACTGTAAGAGCTGAGGAGGAAGGAAAGAGGCGGTGAGTTTTGCTGTGGTTTGCAGTTTCTGGCAGAGAACAGGTGACACCAGGCTCAGCGGGCTGTGATACATTGTCTGCTGTGTAGTTTATGATTGATTCTCATTTTGAGAATTTTTCCCAGCTCTTCTAATTTATGATAGGTTCTCAATTGGGGCTTGGGACCCTTGAAAATATTCAAGTAAAAATGATTATGAGTTAATAAACAAGAAAATGGTTGTTATATTTGGTTCCTTGACTTTTCTTTCTCTTTCATTTTTTTTAATTCTAGTTTGATCTCGTCAGGGTTAAAGAAAATGCTGATGAAATATGTCAGTTTGCTGAAGTCTGACGTGTCTGACAAGCATAATCATTCAGACACAGTTCTGCCCGGCCTCGTTCAAATCTTTGCATCTTGCACTATCACTGCAGGCGTTAATGGTTTGGTCAGCTATAATGGAAATGCTCAAACTTTCTAGTATTTCAAACAATTATGGAGATTTTGTTCAGCTGAAAAGGTGATCATGGTGAATGGAAAAAGTTGAACTTTCTACAGTTACAACATGACTATAAGAATCCAGAATGAGAAAACATTACATGATAAAGGTTTTGGAACAAGCATGAACATTGACTTTAGGTTAAAGCTGTTGGTCAAGTGTTGATGTGTTTGGCTTTAGTTCGCCTTTTTAGACTCTCCACTAAATCTATATTGCCCCACTCTCAAATAAAAGCCAATTACAACCGGATGCACAGCCTATTTCTCCCTTTCTTTTGTGGTTTATTTTGAAATCAATGCCAGGAAGTGCCATCACTTCGGTCTGTGTAACTTGACACTGGTGACATTCTGTGGGCAGAGCTGAAACTGTGACAACGTCAAATGCAACACAGTGTCACCCGCTTTTTCACAGAAATGAGACATCATTTACTGTCATGCAGCTGTAGCCTTTTCTTAAAGGCATTTTAAAGCGTATTTTTTATTTGCCAGGTTTAATGCAAATTGATTTTGATCATCTTCAATTTAAACCATGAATTGATTGAAATGAAAGCCCGATAGGCTCTACGTTACGAGGAAGGAAGACGGAAGGTGTGATGGAGAAGAGACCCAAACAAGTGAACATGTGGACTTTATATGAAAGAAACATGCCTTTAAGTCTTTGTGGATTTTAATTCTCATAAGCCCCATTCTACCATGCCTAAGAGATGGATACGCCGGAGGTTGCCTGTTTTGATTGTCACCTTCTTCATCATTCTCTACGTGGATTTCCAATTACGCTCCAGCAGCCTCCCCAAACTCAGCGCGGGTCAGCCTCCGTCACCCGGCGCGCTGCTCCACCGCTCCATCCAACAGGCTCCGTCCTCGGCCAACGACGCACAGAGGCCGGCTAGAAACAGCAGCCGAGGGAAGAGGGGGCGCCCTGCCTCTGATGGTGCACAAGTTAACCAGCAAAAAGTGAAGTTAGAGGACATCTTCATCGCTGTGAAGACCACAGGGAGATTCCACAAGACTCGTCTCTCGCTGCTTTTGGATACGTGGATTTCCAGGACCAAGGCGCATGTGAGTTTTTACTGTTTTTTTTTTTTTTTTGTGTGCTTTAGAGGGCTGCACGTTGGTCACATACGGTCATAACAGCGAAATCATGAAGCAGAGAAGTGAATAAGAATCATTGTTTGGATTTTGTCAATTCAACATTCGCCATTATCTAACAAAAACTGAGTAGTGAAGTTACACTTCAGAAGCCATCTGATCATGTTGCCAGAGGTTCAAGATGGAAAAATCTAAATGTTATTATTCATTTACTAAGTTGAAGGAAGCATGACAACAGGCTTGTAAGGAGAAATGTTCTGTTAGCCTCAAGCTGAAATGAAAACAATCACTTTCTCTCTGTTTTCGAAGCTGCAGGGCAAATAATTGGCTCGGTAGATTAACTCTAAAGTTCAGTTGAAGCAAAATAAATCAGTCGATTTTTACAGCAACTGATGTTGAGATTATGAAGCACTCAGATTAAAACTTTGAAACCACAATTTACCAAGAGAAACATTCAGTGTTAGTTGATGCCTTGCTCTTTGTTATCTTGTCTCCTTCAAAGAGGATTGTCTTTGTCATCTACAACTATTAAGGGATTGTATGAATGTTGTCAGTTTTAAAAAAACTCTCAAATGTACACTCACTACTACTGTTTAAGGCTTTAGTTCTGTTTATAGCCTCCAGTGTAGTTGAGTTTGGCAGCCAGTTTTTTTTAAGTGAGAGCTTTCACCATGCTTTAAGTCATTTATCGTTGTTCAGTGCATCAGTCCAGTTTAAAAGCTTTCATTACACACTCTTATCATTGGATCATGCAAGAGTTCTTGTACTGACTGCTGAATGTAAGGCAACAGATTCTCTGTCAGACGTGTTGTTGTTGAATTCAAAGGTGATAAATTGGTGTGAAAGACAAAATCCGTGTCTGTCAACAAGGAAGTCAAATGAAGAAGTTACAGTCTGATCAGATTGATAGCGTGTCGCTGTCTGTCTGTCTGCTCTCTCCTGTTCATACACACACACACACACACCCACACCCCCCCACACACACACACACACTTAAAGCTAGCTGGCATTTCACTTGTCTTCTCAGTGAAGCTTTGCCAACTCTCGCTGTATCTATGGCTGATAAGTGGCTTGTCAAAACAACACAGTGCTCTTACCAGGAACATTTTTTATGTCAGAGTCCAGCAGCTCTACTTTGAAGAGACTCTATTTGTCCAATCTGGCTGGTAAAATAACAATGCATGCAAAACAGGACAGCACAGGGATCATTGTGTAAGCAAGATTGAAAGGTTTCACTGGAAATCGCATTAACTTGTTTTCGTTTTAGTTTATGTTTGGTTAATACATTTAGATGTACTGCAAAATGTGCATTTTGTGACGAAAATGACTATAAAATCTGAATTAGGAACATACTTTAATTTATACAGTCATGAAACAGCTTGTTTCCTTTTTTGAAACAAGTGAAACACATGAGTGAATCTTTATAGAGGAAGTGTTGCTTCATGTAGTTTCTCTATTTTGGTCTCACAATGCAGAAAAATGTGTCAAAGAGTGCTGACATAGTCAAGTAGAGTCAAACATTTCTCTAAAACACATTTTAAACAGTTAAAGACAACAGAAAACAAAGCGCAAAACTTAAACATATCTATACAGGAAAAGATCAATTGGGAATACTAATGTTAATGTACTAACATTTTTTTTTGTAGATTTGTAGATCTATGTGTGTAAATGATCCTTAATTTAAAAGGTAAATATATACAAAAATACAAGCATAGTAACACACACACACACACACAGAGGAAGCTGTGCAGGCAGGTTGTCTGGGCCAGGGGGAAGTTGCCGACATGTTAGGACTCTGTTAACAATACCGAAACGGAAACTCGTCAGAGAACAGGAAGAGCAAAACACACACACGCACACACACACACACACACACACACACACACACACACACACACACACACACACACCACATGATTTTTTTCATCATTCAAGGTTAAAAGTCGGTTCTAGCCCGTATGAGCGCTACTGTCACTCAGTAGCTAATCTGCTAGCGCCGGAAACAGAAGTGTTTCATCGGAAATTTCACTTCCTGTACCTCTCTGAACTCCTGCACATCAACACACCAACCCGCGCTCTCAGGTCTTCTTCCACTCAACTCACCACACCACCCGCCCGCCTGTCCACCATGGGGTCCAGAGCCTTCAGCCGCTCTGACCCCCGCCTCTGGAACTCCTTCCCTCCAGACATCTGTAATATTGCCACTCATATTTTTAAATCTCAGCTCAAAACACATCTTTTTAATCTGGCATATTCTGTTCGATCATTATCCATCCTGTCTCACCAATCCTCTTCACAATGATTTATACTCTGTAAATTTGTCTATTTAGTGTAAATTTTATCGATAGGTTTTTTACTTGTTTTGTCTCTGCTTTGTAAAATGACCTTGAGTGCTTTGAAAGGCGCCCTTAAATACAATGGATTATTATTATATTAACTTGAACAGACAGAGAACTGCAGGAATGACACATATTTGGCAAACTATAGGCAAAATGAAATAGGCATCACCATTGAAAAAAGACAGAAGTATTTAACTAACTCTAAAACTACTGTGTCTCAAGGTCCAATTCACACAGCATACTGACTAAAAATATCAAAACGCAAACACGCCCATAAAAGTCTTCTTGGTCATGCAGTTTGCTCTTATTTTGCATCTTTTTGTGGGGATGAGCTGTCCACATTTTCACTCCCTGCTGTGCACAGCTGCGTTTTCATCATGACTGAGCTCATCTTTCCAAATATACTGTAGATGATGACCTGGGACGGTAGGGCACCCGTTTATTGGGAGTCCAAATTTAACAAATGTGATTTGAGTCACATAAAGTATTAACTAGAAACGAGCCAGCGAGGGCATTTCTTCAAGATAGAAAAACAACAACACTCATTCCCGTAATTCATATCGGCTCCATCGTCTCCACACGTTTGGATTGAGTGTGCCGGGGTTAACCGCCGCAGATTGATTTTGCATAGCGCTGCACTGATTGCAGCGTTATAGACTATTTCCATTCTTTGCCAACAGAAAATGTATTTCTATGTCATCCAGAGGTCGAACTTTTTTCATGATCACAATTTTGCGGGTGACATTCCCCATGCATCAAAACCAACCACCCATCAAATATCAACAGATGGATATATTTTCACGCCAACTGTGTGTCCATTAGCTTAGCTGTTTGTAATTTAGATGCGTTTGCATATGAGATTCATTTGCACAGAAAGAGGCCAATGCATCACCGGAGCATAGGGATGCTAATGGCTTTGCATCTCAGTAAGCGGAGCGTTTGAATGTCTGTGTTTTTTAGACTGTTTTTATTTGAGTCATTAATACCAGTTAAGCAGTGTCCATGAACAAGCATGCAAAGATTATCTCTGGAGAAACGCTCAAAGCAGGGGATCTGTATCAGCTATATTTATGGGTTTTGCGGTTTGTGTGAGTTGATGTAGTAGCCTTATTCTTGCTATTGCATCACTCTGCCTCTGTGCTATTCATACATTTTCCTTTTTTGTGTGAACCTTAAAGTTCAAACTCTATGCATGTTGGATTTAGGGCTCATTCGTGCAGCACTCTGAATGCTACTGCTTCAAATATGCATCACACTAGATCCCTAAATCACTCTTTACACTTACCCTCAAAGTAAAACATCCTTAAAGTAACACACACACTTACAATAAAATACATTCTAACTCGGCCTTATAACCAGGTCTAATAGTCTTTTGAACAAGTGAGTTCTTACCAAAATGTCCTCATTAAGTTCCACGCTGTCAGATTCTAAAACACAAGATCTCACACAGGTAAACAAGATCTAACAAAAACAACCCCACACACACTTACATCTGGGTAAATCTCTAGCTCTGTCGCCCTCTACTGGATGTCTGAAGAATAGTTTCCATTCACAATTTCTCTTCTTTGGCTCTCTGCCCTTTTTATGATTATTCCAGCCATCAAAACATAAAAAAAACCCATCTGAAATATAACTGTCATATATCCTCAGTAGGTGTCACCATATGTTTAACATTTGAGTGTGTTATTGATGATGACTGTTATTAGCAGGAGGCATGTGTGGAAATCTAAATAAATCTAAATACTAATTGTCTCTTATTCATGCTGACTGTGCATACAAACACACACGCTGTTATGCATATCATGCATTCAGTGTCTCTCTATGGAGGGAAAATGTGGGCTTTCTCTTCAACATTCTCTGTGATCATACATTTTGAACTTGAACTTTTTCCAGTCATACAACATTGACCATGTCGGTAATCTGTAAATTGTTTAATTCGTTTGCAATTATATAATTGTAAACTAACTGTATAACACTTAAACTGAAGACATTTCTCAAATTCAACATAACATCAACATTTTAATATGTTATTTATGACAGTCACTTGAAAACATACAATATTAGGCCTAATGAAGTCGAACAAAGTTAATATAAATAATATAGATCATTTTATATCTACATCTTCTATTAAGGAAGTTGATTCTATTGATACAGAAAGTCTTTCTCTTCATATGCTCCTATATTATGAAAAATGCTCATCAGCTGTGTGAAACTAAAGAATAAAAGCACAAAAAACATGAACTTATCTGTATTAACTTTAGAATCTTTACAGCCAGAGGCGGCAGAGGTCATATGTAAGTTATATTTCTTATCACCCTCTTGCTCCATTATTTAACTTGTCCTAAAGTATTTACTATGGTGAGCACAACATACAGGCTCAAAGAAATGCTCAAAGAAATAATCTGGAGACATTTTATTATTCGTACCTGTGTTCAGTGAGACACAGCAATACATTTCCCAGACTTGAATAAAACATGAGTTATGGTTTGTGTTTATCTCATTTAACAGGTGATTTGTCCCAGTCTGAGTTTATTTAGTGCCTGCCTGGAAAAGAAAGTCGAACCCGCCGCTCGGTTCAGCCTGAGGGGCTGTGCAGATGGAGTGTGACGAAAGGGTTGCCAGTTCAAATCCCTCGATACAAAACTCCCCAGCCTTAGTAACTCTTAGTTTATTCAGATTTTTTATATTTTGTCAGCCAGGTAGATAAATCCGGCACAGGATTACAACTGTTTGAGGACTTTCTTATACTGATACGTTTGAAATCAATCTTTTAAAATGTTGCACGACACAAAGAGCGGAACATATGGGACATGTTTTTCAAAGGGAATCTGCAAAAGGATAAATTACTGAAATCTGCTGGATAGTGTGCCTTGATCTGTAATTGATTTTTACCACCAGAGGTCAGTGTTGTACTACAGATGATCTATCTATCTATCTATCTATCTATCTATCTAAAATGGGACCATTTAACTTCACAGGCCGGTAAACCTTGTTTCTGTCACACTGAATTTGCATTCCAAACAGTATTAGTCCTGTGTGGTGACAATGAGTGTGTTTGTGTTCATCCGTTACTAAAGGTGTTTTAATTTTATTTGCTCTTTGATTTTTGTCTAGACTTTCATTTTCACGGACACAGAAGATGCGGATTTGCTTTTGGAAGGTAAGAATCAATCTTGAATCAAATTGAACAAAGTCTAAAACCCTATTATGTTGAGCAGCACCTTTATTATAGACACAGTTAGTCTATATAGGTCATATTAAATCTGAATGCTACGCCATATAATATTTAAAAAATGACTGTATGTTGTGGTGGGACTTCAACTCACACTGTTTGAGTGAATCGTTTACAACCGAACGCTGTCAAAAACACTCTGACCCTCGCACGCACGCACCAAAAACAAGTTAAAACCTGAAGTTTTGGAATTGGCTCGTAGCTCTGCTCTCAACCTGTGAGATTATTCAGTCATACGATAAATTCTTAAACAAGCCAGAAATTCATCCAACCAGTCAGGAGCAGCTGAGGCGCTGGTACCCCCTGTACACTGTTGGCAAAAATCATCCCAACTGTTAAATCAGACATTTGACTCAAAAATCAGGTCAGAAATGTTCTGAATTTGCACAGTGTATGCTTAAAATGTAAATCTACTTAAGTAGATATAGCCCATCTACTTTTATCTAATAGTCTCAGATACACCTTGACGTCTGAAAGCCATTCTCTTCTTTATTTCTATCACCACAATGGTCCAGTTACAATGGTCGTGTTCACAGCCGCCTTTAAAAAAAGGAAAAAGAAAACAGGAGTTGTAAATCTGCTTTTGATGTTGACATCTGCCTAAGACTGAGGCATAAGCTATCTGTATGTCTAAAATGATGTTCCCAAATCTTAGCATCCCTACCACCTGAAGAGCCCAGTCAAACATAAACTATGTGCACAAAGACAGAGGCTTGTTCTTGTAATGTAGTTGAGAGCAACTGTAGCCAATCCTGTTTGCAGTTGAATCCCTTCTTTACACTTTTCTTGTGTGTTTGAGGTTTTTGGAAAAGGTTAAAAAAACACCACTTTAATACTTTGCAGGGCTTCTTTCATTTCATGTTTTTCTTGTACGTACTCTCCTACCTTTATTTTTTGTCTCACCGTCTTTCTCTTCCTCTTTCACTGAGTTTGCTCCTGTTTTGTGTTTCTGTCATTCACTCGCTCGCTCCTTTAAGTTCCCCCTTTTTTGTGTCTGTTAATTGCAAGCAAACTGCAGCACACTGTTTAACTTTCAACAATGGGCTGGAGTTTGCCTAAAAAATGTGATGGACTCATTCTCCTCTCCTACGCACCAGGTCCTGTCCCATAAAGTAGATTTTTGACATATTCTTCAACCTTGTCTCTGTTCTTCCTCCCATCCCTCCCCCACTCTTTCCATCATATCTGTGTTTTTAGATATTGTCTTTCCCCCTCCTCCATCACTTAAAGTAAAGCCATTGAACACATTCAGAATATTATGAGCCAGTTAAGTATTTGGTCAATAAATGAGCATTGCAAAAGTACATACTCATCAATATATGAAAACTGTTTTTATCTGTCTGCCCCCCCCCCCCCTTTAGGTTATAACATGGTGGTGACAGGCTGCCAGTCAGACCACAGCCAGCAGGCTCTGTCCTGCAAGATGTCTGCCGAGTACGACGGCTTCATGGCCTCAGACAAGAGGTGAGACAGCTTAAGGTCCGCCTACCATTATGTCCACACAGGATTTAAAGATCAGACTAGGTTAAAAAAGCAGCTGATAGTGAAAGAAGAAATCAAAGAAGAAAAACAACCTTGCAGGGTTACAGGCTCATAAACAGAAAAATGTACTAGTTGGTTGTTATTTCGCCAACATCTTCATTGATTTATTGAGTTTCAGCATGCTATGAGCTTCTCAGAGGTCAACTGTCAATCAAGTCTATGCAAGTTCAAAAATCAATGTCTTCCACGGCTCCAAAAAAAAATCTTCAGTTTATTTTAAGCAAATAGATGTATCTTTTCTGGAGAGATTACAGAGCACGTGTCCCTGTGTGGTCAGCACATGGAGATATGAATCTTTTTTGGAAGGTGGTAACTAAATGTATATTGACTTAATTGTTATCAGTTAAAATGGTACTCCAACCTATTAATGTTTTATCTAAGCATGAATCAGTGACTGTATATAAAGATGGACTAAGTTTCTCCACCTCCTTGTAGTTTAGAATTTTTTTTTTTTTACAATTTTTTACAATTCACTTAGCAGACGCTTTTATCCAAAGCGACGTACATCAGGGAGTAAGTACAACACAAGCAAGGATCTAGAAAAAAGGGATCAATGTCAGTAAGAGCAAACGATCAGCTTTGAGTCCCATTGGACACACAGGTGCTGACAGGCATTGCAAAGAGGCAAAGCACAACATTGACGGCAGCTCTTGAGAGCTCGAATCAGTATAGAAACCGTCTTAAAAGTCGTCGTTATCAAAAAAAAACCAATCGTCATTACCATCATCATCATCATCATCATCATCAATAATATGGAGACCATCATCATTAAGTTAGTAGGTATTCATGAAAGAGCTGGGTCTTTAGCTTTTTCTTAAAGATGCAGAGGGACTCTGCAGATCGAATGGAGTTTGGAAGTACATTCCACCACCGGGGGGCGACAGAGGAGAAGAGTCTAGTAATCGTCTTAGGACCCTGTTGTGAAGGTTGGATCAGACGGCTTTCACTGGCAGAGCGTAGTGGGCGGGAGGGAGTGTAGACCTGGATGAGAGCGTTAAAGTAAGGAGGAGGGTTTAGAGATATCAGCAAGGCATGACGAGATTCTTGCTGAGACTGTAACATCGTCTGGCGGGAATGACAAGAAGAGCTGGGTATCGTCAGCATAGAAAAATGAAGCCCAAATGATGCTGCTATCTTGTATTAGTGATGTCATTTTGGGGCCAGAGTCTGCGCAGTATAGATCAGCTGTTCGAGCCACAGTATGGACATCCCACCTCGTCCACTAACTAAAGCATTTAACTCACTGACAATATAAAATATAATGTGGAGATAGAATAAAGGTAAATACCTGCTTCCCTAAATGCAGTTAATGATGTTTATCTAGTTAGCATGTATTTATATGAGTTTGTATGTGAAACAGTCATTTACATGGTTAAATGATTTAAAGGGATTTGGAAAAAGGTATTTACATAGTTGACAGTATTAACAGATTGATTGTAATAATTAGAAGTAAAATCAAGTTTAAATAATTTAAAATATTTGTTTTTTGTAACTGTTCATATTCACAGTAGCACCTGCAAAACAACAGTTTTCTTTCTTCACTGTTACTTTAATGCCATAGGTCATATTTTACACTTTATTATCATAGGGGTGGTTTTCAATGTTCCACTGTTATTCATCATTTTATTCACCACTCAGTGTTAATTTCCTCTGGGGAGGAACTTGGAAACTATCGACTTTGACAAGGAGCACCCAAAGGCATCATTACGTTTGGCTTCAGAGGTCTCCGTTTGACCATTGGCCTTTAATCATGTCAAAGTTATAATTGGTGTCTCGTTCCAAACTGGAAAATAGTTTTATCTTTTCACTTGAAGAATGGGGTATTCCAAGCTAAAGTCAATACATAGATATACATATACATTTAATGGTTTTAAACAGTAACTCCCCACTACCTGACAGATCAAGATAGCAATTACTAAGTGGACATACTTAGGTGTCAATAACAGAGCTTAAAAGAGGGTAAATATTTGACAAGCACAAGTTCTTCAGCTGAATTAAACCAAGATGTGCAACACAAGTGGAATAGGGCCATACGGTTTGATGTATGTAACTGATGGGATAACCTTATTGTTGTTTACAACCACATTTTTTTATAAAAAAAAATTAAATCATTAGCATTTACTTTTTGCCACACAGCTTTTTTTTCTCCTTGCACACATCCACGACCCAAAACAGCTCCGCAACCCATGTTTGGTTCTCAACCCACCAGATCTCTTTCTTAATAAAAGCACCCCCCACCCCTTGTATCTCCAGGACATGTAGATAGGCAACTATAGGCAACAAGTTCACTAGCTTATTCTGGAACGTGATAATATGTCTTTATTGGTTTGTTAGCTTGTCCCCCCCTCCGGTGGCCAATAATCAGTAATTACCCTTCTCTTTACTTTGATCATTTGAATAGAAATCATTGAAACTTGCAAGTAGAAGAAAGCGGTATTTCTGGATGCCAAATCAATTATTAAACGAAACACAGTGATTTAGAATTGTTTGGCTTGGTTTAACTCATGACCTAGCTTCATGCAGCCATACAATAAATCAGATGATTTGTCGTCAGTATTCTGTCACATATTTGATTTTTGAAAATGCAATAAGACTCAACAGATTGTGTTTGCTGTGTGACTAAATGGTTGACTGCCACGGTGTTGTAAAGATGGCAGAGAAAATGAAGGAGCGTTTCAGTTTGGCTGCAGGGCTCACTTTATTTGTATGGTGGAGGGATGTGAGGCTGTTTGGTTTGGAATGAGCCACTTGTCTGGCAGCCATTAGGGTGGCAGAGGAAACACAACAACACGATGTACCAGCAGCTTTGTTATTTGGACTCTGATGCTGCAGTAAGAGTCTGTAGAGTTTGGATTGAAGATTGGATTTAAGATGTCCAGTCATTAAGGTGGCAAGAAGAAGAAATCAAGCCTGATTTCTCACGGAGGACAACTGTGAAATTCTTGTTAGAAGAGAGACAGAAATTTCAGCCAGACAGAAGTAGATGTTGTTTTCTCTGTGTTTTTCCCGAAAACTTTTTTAAAAAGACTAACAATGCAACTCTGTTACGGTCTGATAGGGTCAATATCCATGGGATAAACTCCAAGGGCTATGATCTCCAACCATACAAATAAAGTTTCAGAGACTGTCCACAGCAAAAATATGACCTCTTCTAGGTTGTTTGTGCGACAGCAAATTCCAACCCAAATTGAACTTTGTAAAATCTAGCAGATGGAGTATTGGGGCAATGGATGAGTCAAACGAAAAAGGGGACTTTTATCCAGGAGGAAAAAGTTATTATTTTATTTAACATTAGCACTGACTGTTTAGAACTCTTTAAAACAAAATACCAGAAATGGTGCCATATTAACATTTCATAACATCAACTAGTTTAAACTTAACTTCTCTGAAAAGTCAATAACATAAATTAGCATGATAAGAACAAACTATAATGAAAGAAACCATGTTTGAGAAAAACATTTGGGACATGTTTTTTGTGTATTTAATAGTCTGAATGTTTTGGCTTCAACCTTTAGGGGATCTAACATAACGTCCATATTTATATACAGTTATCATTAGCTTAATGTTTGTAATATTTGCAATTTAGGTAAATAAGGAGCCCCCGCCCCAGGACAACGGTTCTGGTATAAGAACATGTTTGGGCTCCAATTTAGAAAATACTGTTGTTAATTGTTATATTGATGGCACACTGGCAGGTAGTAAGTAGGAAACATCAGAATTTTTAAATGAATTAAAATGTCTGTTTTTGTACAATAATTTTAAATGTCTGCATTGTGAAAACAAACATATACTGTAAACATCTCAACTTTATTGCATATTAAGTCTTCACAAATACAACATTTTGATGATATTTAACTCTTTATGATTTTGTAGAAAAAATGAAAATCATTCATGAACGTTCCCCATGGGTGTGAAAAATAAATTAATTTCACCAATCTTTGGTGTCAGTAAATCTGGATTTAATGATTGTCATTATTGATCATGGCAACAGTTTGTGTTTGAGGATTTATTTCCAATTTGTGAACTACATAACTTCCTGTGAGCACAAGATTATTTCTTGTAACAAAATGGATGAAGTGATGTAAAATTAACAACTTCACAAAGTGATAAACCAAAAACTTTCGGCTTCCTAATAGCAATGTAATGCACCATCTGCTGTCGTTCAGGCAATTTTCATTTTTTAAATTATAAATGGAAAAAAGACTGAAACCAGCAATTAGGAAAATAATTTTTTGAGTCAGCAGACACAAACAGGAGGAATGGAGAAAAGTGAAGAAACCAAACTCCAGTGTTATATTTTACCTTCGTATATCATCCGTATTTCCCTCTGTGGCTCCTCAGGTGGTTTTGTCACGTGGACGATGATAACTACGTGAACCCCGACGCTCTCCTCACCCTGCTCTCGGCTTTCCCTCAAGATGGAGATATCTATGTGGGCAAACCAAGCCTGGACAAGCCCATCACTGCTCATGAACTGCTGGAGGGCAATGCAACGGTACCATTACATTACAGTGTTTCATTAAAGGGGAATTCCTGTATTTAAAAATGACTAACAGGTATACACAGTTTTGGATCTGCTCCAACGGGTCACTTTAGTGGGAGGGGATTATAATGGCTGCAATATTCTTTCAGTGTAATTGTGCTTGATTAAAGTAGGCTCAGTTTTTTACAACATTACAGAAAGGACTGCCCAAACAACAGACCTTTTGTCAATGTAAAATATTTTGTATAGAACAGAACAAAGAATAAATCACTCTGGACAGGTGTTGTAAATTCGCATTTTGCTAAAAAAAGCCGTGCAACTGGGACTTGTGCTTAGTTAAATGTTGCAGCACCAATTTTACTGTATGCCCATGTCAAATAAACAAATAAATAAATAATCCAGCAGACTACACTGACAAAAACAGAAATGTAACCTTACAAAATAAAATAATTACTGGTCTACCTTATTTTGATTGATTAGTTTGTTTAATTTTTGACTTGTGTTAACCTAAACCAATAAAACACCATAATCTGACAAAAAAAACACAATAACCTTACCATTCAAAGAAGTGGCAGACATGCAACTCACATGTTCTGCAAAGTAGAATATTTTTGTGAATAGAGTTTGGCGACTAGAAGATGAAGATGTAAAGTTCCAAACATTTTTTGACCTTAATGTCATATACGGCTTTCACCCGTAGTTTCTCCTGCCAGACCCCTAGTATTTGTTCGGCAGCAAGTCTGAGTGGGCTGATATGAGAACACAGCAGGATGTTTTCTGGAGAATTCACCTCGAGCCAATGGGAGAGGGGAGTGACGTTTAAATACTGTGACTGCTGCACGGCGCATAGAGTGTATGCATGCATACACGATCTCCGTGCACGATTCTGTTGAACTACGTCTAGCATTGATATAAAGGCAAATATTCTCATTATAGCATCGTATAGCGGACTCTGTTCATTTATCCGCTACTTCCACGTCGTTTTATTTTACGACATGTCTTACCTCAGGAGAGCCCCCCCCTCCTGTCTGACAGGGATAGTCTCCCATTGTGAGGTGCACATTTGAACAGCCAGGTCAGGAGAATATCCAGAGCAGTCCTCCTGAAGTTATCTAGACTTTCAGGAGTGCATATGTGAAAAAGGCTATAGTCACAAATATGTCAAATGGAGCCTGGGTTTAAATATACCAGAATTCATCTTTAGATTGGCCTGAACGGAAGCCTTTTTCTAAACTTTTCTTGGCATGTTACAATTTATGAGACTGTAGATTGGCATATCTAGCTGTGTGCTCTGTTTCTAATGAATCGTGGCTTCATTCAACATTTTACTTGAATCTTTAAAGACAAGGTTTTGACGAGTTACTCTTACTAAAAACAATTTCCCTTCAATACTCAACAAACATGTTGATTTTCATGTATTCAAAGTACACAAGTCTTCCCTGAGGATTTTCTCTTGGCAGGATTGGAAAAGCCTTTTAAACAGCATTTACGCCCCAGACCACTTCATCTCCATTGAAACCTGACTGAATTTAATTCATCTGCACTGATTACTCCTTAAGGCAGGGTGACCCCTCTGTGATGCATTACCTTATTTGCCTCATTTTCCCAGCTTGAGCACCTTTGCTTCTTCTCCAATCCCACCATGTTTCTCTACTCAACTTTATTTCCATTCTTTTCCAAATGTGCTTATTTGTATTATTCCTTATTTCTGTTGCATTCTCTCTCTCTCTCTCTCTCTCTCTCTTTCTTTTAACTACTGGACACTCGTAATCACACATTCCAGTGTTTTGATTTTCTAACTCTTTAAACTTGTTCCTCCTGAAAGCCAAAATTCTGAAACCGTGGATGAATTTTCATAGGCACACAATCGAAAACAAAAATCTACCTTTTTTAGTCACAAGTAGAAACAATATATTTAAATATGAAGAAATAAATAAAAACAATTAAAAGGAACAGTTTAGTAGTTCAGATGTAAGAATTAAATATGTTTTTTTTTATCTGTAACTGACCCTCGCTCTAGCTTCATTATTCATTTCATTAGTACTTTATTTCAACTCCTTTCTTTAATTTTTTTCATTATTTTTGACCTGACCACAGACGTCAGATGGACAGGGTTGATACAGGAGCAGAGCAGAAAGCATGTATGGATGTATGGAAGAACATGCGACATGTAGCTTTCGTGTGAATGTGAAGGCTATTCTGTCTCACGTGGATCAATGAATGATTATCGCCTTGCTAGAGTAGAGTAATGGCTGGAGGTGAAACACTCAAACGTCGATAACGGCTTCTTTTGGGGGACTGGGAGGTTGTCAGACTATGGCGGTAGTTGATGGAATACACATGCAGATGTTCCCATTTGTGTTTGTATGTTTTACAGTAGAATAAATGTTTTTATTGAGGTGAAATGCATCCTGATTTCAGCAAGCCCTATATAACCTGTCACCCCCCCCCACCCCCCATACAGTCTTGTTCCTTCATTTCACCCCGCCCTTTTCAACCTCCCTCGCTCAGTCTTGAAATAACTCCCTTGTGGTACTTTCTCCTCTCTGATTGCTGCCATTTACACTGAAAGTAGACATTTATTTATCTGTGCTTCCTCTCTCGATCTTCTGTTTCCGTTTCTATTTCACTTGCTTCTTTTTCTTCCCATTTTTCCTCCTCTCCGTCCCTGGCTGACGATGGATTGGCGGGGAAGAAAACACAAACGAATGTCAAGCTCCTCTCTGTCTCCCAATCTCATTTTCTTACATCTCGCTGCCTATCTTTTTTTCGATTTCCTGTCACTGTTTCCAAGCTGCCACGAGAAGGAGAGAAGGAAGGGGGAGTAGAAAGAGAAGGAATGGAGAGAGAGAGAGAGAGGGATGGATTGGAAAGGAAAGTATTTTACACTAAAATGAAAGAGGGAATGACAGGCAAAGAGCCAGAGGAATCATTTAAAGTAAATGCAAAGAAAGAGAGGGAAGTGCAAACAATGAGGCAGGAAATTGGTGAAATATAAAGAAGAGGAAATTATGAAAACAAAAACGGGACAAGAAAGGAAATCACTGCAAAGGATAGAGAAAAGAGAGAGCAAAGAAACAAAAAACGAAGTTAAGACAAAAAAATTAAAAATAAATATTTGAATGAAGGGGGAGGACATTAAGGAATGAGACAGTCAGCAGAGCAAAAAGAAAGGAAACAGTAATTTTGCTCTACAATCACAACCTACTCTGACCTGACTTACATGATAAATATCACCTCAACACTTCATACTTCAGGCTTTGAGCAATCCCACCATGCAGTATCACATCTGCTTGAGAATTGGCGGAAAATTGCAGATTAATAAGAATAATTTATAGCAGGCTGGTTTGAAGACCAAACAATCAAGACAAGACTAAAAGAAACCAGAGAAGGAAAGAAAGACACAAGTGCTTAATATTAAGGTATAAATTGTTCTTTATTTGAGACGAAGAAACATTTTAGAAGTCCTATTGACTGAGTATCGATAAAGCAACTGGTTACTTTGGAGAACTAAATTTGGAATGAAAGTGGAAATGCATTAAAATGAACTGAGCCACAGTGTTTCACTAATATAACTACCAGACTATACAGAGAGCTGTCTTTTAATGTCACATGTGATGCTCTGCTACAGACAATCACATACCTCCTAGTGTTTCAGGGGTTCATGTGACTTCAATACATTATTCCAAAAATATTTTGTTTTTGTTCTCAACAAATCCACAGAAAGTCAGTTGTGTAAACTAAAAATTGAAGTTGAAGCTCTCCTCTCTTCAGCTGCGTGCTGTCGTTGTGATGAAGAAGGCAGATGTTCCTTTTTTTATGTCGTGCATATCGTAGGTGGAGGACTTTAATGTAATTGTCAAAAAGAGGGATGGAAATATTATCCAAAAACAACGTGTGTGTGTGTGTGTGTGTGTGTGTGTGTGTGTGTGTGTGTGTGTGTGTGTGTGTGTGTGTGTTTTGCCCCTCAGAGAGAAGTGCGGTTCTGGTTCGCTACAGGGGGAGCAGGATTCTGTCTGAGTCGACGGCTGGCTAGGAAGATGGCGCCGTGGGCCAGGTATTAAGGAGATGATACTCTATGCACATGTTAACAGGGACTTGACTAGGTGGAGATTTTGCATTTATGTAAACAGAAAGGTGCAGATTTCATTGTCTTAATGACCTCATGTATTATCTGAAAAGTCCTTTAAATATTTGTGCTGTTGTGAATCCTTCAACTGAAAAGTTCAGACACTCCTTGGTTTCCTTAAAGTTGGACCAACTATACCTTGGTATAAATGTAAAGTCAAAGTTTCTGGAGGTTATTCATGATAAACCAAACTTGCTTCTTAGAAAATCCATCATTTGATATGTGAGAGCCTGAAAAACAAACCCCAAATACAAACTAACAAATAAGTGAACTAACATGTCATACAAAAAACTGATTTTAATCATAGTTTCTGTTTGTTTGCAAACGCTCTTGTTCCACAAGAGAGAGTTTCTCTTCCTTCAACTGCATTTAACAGCAGCCTAACTTTGACAAAAATAAATAGATGAATAAATTAAGCCGGCGTTAAGTCCCCAGTGATGAATCACCAAACTAAAGGAAGTTTATGTTTACACTGCTGTCAAACAACTGAGACTAATGTCTACCCCGGGCTAGAATGTAGAGAATCAATTAGAAAATGTATGGTCCTCTTTGGAAAAGGTCAGCAGTAAGGTCCATGAAGAAAGTAGTTAATGCAGCAAAATATGCAAAATCACCTATTTTGTCCATTCAGGGTGTTATTTAAACAGTTTTATGGCTTGACTAAGATATCTTATTTCTTAACCATAATATAACACAAAGGCTCAATCCATGTTATATCTAAAAGGCATCTTAATAATGTCACAAGTATATTTGCACGAACCAATGTGTTTGTGTGTGGTCTTTGGTTTCATGTATATTTAAGTGGCTCACGATTCGAGGAGACGTCGGCGAAGATCCGTCTCCCCGATGACTGTACGGTGGGCTTCATCGTGGAGAAGAGGCTGGGCATCTCCATGGTCCACTGTCCTTTATTCCACTCACACCTGGAGAATCTGCTGCTCATCAGCCACAGAGGCATTCCACAACAGGTACACAAGTACACAAACACACCAACAAAAAAAGCATACAAATATACGTTTTTATACCTATTTGTGTGTGTGTGTGTGTGTTTCATTTGTTGCAGGTGACTCTGAGTTATGGGATCTTTGAGAACAAAATGAACAGCATCGAGGTGAAAGGGAGCTTCTCAAAGGAGGAAGACCCCTCCAGGTTTGTCTCAGCTTGAATTAATTAGCCCTATTTTCAGGAGATTTGAGAAACTTATCTATTGTTTTCTGAGAATTATAAATGTTTAGACCTACTTTCAGTGAGTTGTTAAAATGTTACACCTGAGTGTGAAAAATGTGTTTTCCTGTTGTTAAAAGGTCACAAATCCTCTGATTTCAAATCTATCAAAATCCATGTGCAACATAGAAGATTCAGTAAATGATCTGCCTACAACACACTAAAAAGGCCGGGAAACTCTCCAGCTCCCAGATGCTCAAGTTACGCTCAAAGTTAACTTTCTGAAAAACGCTGCATAATTTCAAATCTTAACCATGTGTAATTGTCAGAAATTAGATATAATGTCCTACTCCAAGACAATTAAGAAGTACATTTAGCTTGAAGCACTAGAAGCCATTTTTTGCTCATGAAAAGCAATCAGGTTTTATTGCTTGCTTATTATATCTTGAAAAAAGACGTTTGTCTGGACTTGTTAAGTAAATGTGGCTTATATTAAGTGTAATTAGATATGTTTGCCTGGAAATTAGACTAAAACACTTGCAAAGATATGTGGTGGGAGAACTCGTTCTTTTGTGAGTGGAAAGTTTAACTCATATGCTTTAAAACCGCAGACCATATAAAGTACGAGAAGTGGGTGTATTATGAAAATAATTGCAATAGTGAGCACGATTTGTGAAAATTGCATTCACCTGCAGTCATTTTCTTTTTAGTGAACACAGACTGCCACCACCTGCTGGAGAGTCGTTTCTGCAGAATGTCCTTAATGTTACAGGTCAAAGAGCAGGTGAAGGGATTTTAAGATGATGGGAAAGCCACAGAAACCCTCAGGATTCAGCAAAACAAAAATTATTCCAGTCTATTTTCACAGATGGGCTGTAGTTATTTCTCCCTGGTCTGAAGTGATGGAGAGGTTGAAGAGGACATACAAATCCTTTCTTGTGCACTAAAATTAGATGCAACTTAAATCTCTAAATATGAAAAATAAGCTCAAAACATGTAATCAAGTCATCAAATATTAAGCAAAAGTGCATCCTATTAATATTTCAGCCTTTGAACTTCCTCGGCACTCAGTTTTAGTCCTCAGCTGATCCGAACTGAAGACGTGACACCTCTGCAGCTCCTCCCTTATCTTGTTCTCTGTTCACTCAGAGATAAAAGCAATTTGATGTAACACCACAGAACAACAGATGTGTTTGTCTTTCTCAGTCCGCTCCAACACCAGCTGTAAGAACGTATCACCACCAATGCTCCACGGGGAGCTCTTTCCATTTGTTTCCTTCCGCTGGTGTCCCAGCGAGTTAGGTTCTACATTGCTGCAACCTTAAAGGTGCAGCTCAAGTTGTTCATGAGTATAGAAAGTTTTCTTTATTAAAAGAGGCCTTCTGATATACCTCATTGTTCTTTGTTTACCCTGGTTAGTACGAAGAAAGACCCCAGGGTAGACCTAGAGCTCGTAAGAGAGCTATTATTTATCCCATCTAGCCTATGAACGCCTCAGATTCCACCAGGATTTCTAGGGTGAGGGATGTCTGGGTCAACTTGCTCAGCCTGCTCCCACTGCGGATTGATGGATGGATGGATGGATGGATGGATGGATGGGAAACAGTCAGATCTGAGGTTACATGAAAAATAAAGTTATTTTGATCACAGCACGTCACATAAAAACTCTTGGTTTACGTCATGTTCCTCATTAATTGGTTGAATACCATATTAAACCAATTAATGAAGAACATGACGTCAGAAATTTCCATTCAATTTTAAGCATTCACCTTTCACACACGCAGTTCAAAAGCAATCTGCTCTACCTTCGAGCCAGAGCAACTGTCATCAGCCCTTTTCTGACTGCGTTTCCACAAAAGTGCCATAACTAAGCTCAGCCTTCATTACTTCTTTGTACATTCATATTGAATCTGCAATGGCGTAATAACCTTGTGCCAGTCTGTGAATTTACATGGTGTTTCGTCTTTGCGGAAGCAACAGCACAGCGGGAGCTCCACATACACAGTCAGACATGCACCAACACACAGCTCTCCCGCACCAACACTCCCGCTGGCTCAACTGATCCAGTCCAGCCCCTGTAATGCCTCTGTTACTACCTCTGAAGACGGGTGGGGGGGAGCTCTTCGTCCCCCCCTATTATGTGACGGTGATTGAAGGCGAAACATCACTGGGACGTAAATATCACGCCTTGAAATGGCAGTCTGAATAGGGCTATCGGTGCAACTACTTACACACCTCAGGTGTGAAAATGAAAAACTGCCTCTATTTGATAATGCCAACAAGTATAACACTGGGCTGTGTGCTGTTTCACGCTGTAAGGTGTAAGATTGGGGCCTCAGTAGTATCAGGTTAAAACTAGGATATTACAAACAATAATAGGGATTATGAAAGCAACTTGATGACAAAAATAAATATATGTTTCTCACAATATTAAGACACCATTTAAAACTACAACAAAACTATGCCCAAAACAATTTCTGCAACAAGTTCTGCAAAAATCCGTAAGTAACCCTCTCTCTCAGGGCTAAAAACGTAGAAAAAAGATCGTGTTACTCTTTGGTGCATGGCCTTCTTTGCTCTTATTCTCATTTTAAAAAACCTTTTACAAGTTTTGACATTCCAGGCAAACAAGTCGGAGCAAAGTGAGACACCATCTCCTTGCTGCAGGTGGAAAATCACAAAGAAGCATAAATTATATTATTGGACATACGACATCTTCATTAGATGCTTCTGCTGGGCTATTTTTAGCTGCTTAAGCTTTCTTTTTTTAGCAGTAGCAGATCATCAGTATCAGTGCTGTCGCAGTCTCTACAGGCTGCTGATAGAGGACAATGCAAAGTCACTGATAACTTAATGTCCCCTCTGATACCCGCAAACTTTCAGAACCCACAGTACCGGTTTTATATTTCTTTACATATGGACAGCAGCGCTATGCCTTCTTGTTAGGCATATTTTAATTTCATTCCAATATATATGTTCTTATATTATTATATTATCAGACTGTCCTGTAAAGCTGCTCTGACAGTGAGTAGGCATAATTACCAGTGTCAAGTACTGTATATGTAAGGACTTTTTTTTTTTTTTTACATATATCTCTGATAAGTCACCATTCTATACATTTTATCAAGGCATTTTACCATTTAAATACAGTTGCCCATATCTACAGTGTGTCTAAAAAATCCATTTAATAGCAATGTCCTTTGTTTGACTGTTCAGGCTACCGCCAGATCTAATTTCTCTGTGCTCACATCTTGTCACCTCTTCACTGTCTCAAAATAAAAAAAGATAAAAATGCAGTTTTTGAAAATAAAGCATGCGTCTGAATTATTAATCCTCTCTTCTGTTGTCAACAGGTTTAAGACTGTACACTGCATGCTGTATCCTTTCACCAGCTGGTGTCCTTGAACTCGTCATACAGAGAGACTGCAACATCCCAGAAAAACACATACACATGTGATCAGACTGGTAATTTCTGCTGGAGGAAGAGCTTTTTCCTGAGTTTTTTTTACCAAAAGAAAACTAATGGATTCATTTGAGACACAGACATCAGGACTTGACGATCAGAAAGCGAAGCGAAGAGCTTGGACAATAGAGGAAGCATGTAACTGGAAAAAAAATGGTGTCTAACAATTGCTAACTGTTAGGCCTTCATTTCCTGCACAAAGAAGTACAAAGGCGCAATGACGGCAGTGCTTTGTTACGGCGCTGTTGTGTACTTGCAAGGAAAAAAGATGTCTGAGTTTCTGTGTGTGAATTTTTTTCAAATGATTAAGGTTTAGGATGATTTAATCAGAGTTTGAGGTCCTGGTTTTTGAATTAATTTCCTCTTTATGATGAAATATGTAATGGACTTTTATGAAGGGTGTCCTTAAAGACTGCACACATAAACCATTGTGAACTCCTTATCCAAACATACTGCCCTCCCTCACTCCTTCTTCTCACTTGCTCCCCTTTTCTTACCTCCCATCTATTTACTTAGTCTTGTCCAGAATCGCTCCTTGCTCCTCCAATGCCATGGCTGAAATTAGAAGTCATTGCCTCCTCATCTACGGGCATCAGCTGTATTTGAACATACATGTAGATATCTTTTACCTAAAACTTCAACAACACAAAGCATGAAGAAGATCTGAATTCATGCATTTGACACTTAGCCACCACTGGGGCCTGAAAAACTTGCTCTCACCTGCAGGGAAATCCTATCCACTTGGACAAATCAGGTTCAAAACCAGACTACTAATCTCACGATGACTTGCACACGATCTACAGTTGGCGTAGGAGCCGGAGGCGGTGTGCAGGGAGACGAGAGTGTGCTGCCGGCTGCCCGCAGGTTGCTTGTTTGCTGTGAATGGAGATGTGATGAATACAGATACTGACCCTTTGAGAAGTGGATAGAAAAATATTGAAAATGTGCAAGACGAGACTGTGTGGCTCTGATGTGTCTACACAAGGACACCAGGATCCATCATGTGAGGTATGCAAGACGAAGTGTTTTGACTGTGAGCTGTAAGTTAACTGAATGAAAATCAACTAACTGCTTTGGTAAAAGAGGCCCTCAATTTTTTACATCCATCTTTTTCAATGTATTCCTGCTTAAATAAATGTAAAGTAAGAAGATAAACAGTACACCAATTGTTTGGCTTTTATTCAATATATATTTGAATTTCATTTTTATTTTATTTCTTTAACTGATAGTTTTTTTTTTTTTTAACATGATTTGTGCAAAAGTTGTGACTGCAATGCTTGATATTTAGAAAAAGCTCCCTTCCATTAGTCATTGTAAAAAGTAGTACCACTGAACGTTTCTCCTTAATGGTCTCTCTCAAAGCTAAGGCTTGCAAATGTGCAATATAGATTTTTTTTTTTATTACTTATTTTTCTGCCACTAGGGGCAGAAAACTGCACAACAAAATGATCAAAAACGTAAAGTTTTTAACATGTTATCTATTATCTGTTTCACACATCGACATGAGTTAAGGTTATTGTTGGGTTGTACAACTTGTATTACTGATTCTGCAACCCTTGAGACATTGTTGCACCATCTTTTCTCATCTGCCAGTTTTATAAACTTTTAATTATTAGCCATGTGTGGGACAGATGGTGTAGCATTATTGGGGCTTGTATTTCTGGCTGTTTGCCATGTGAAGGCCTAGAGGTGTATAGGACTCACAGCATCCAGCAGAAGTAGTGTATCAAGTAACATGGTTCTACTTTCACTCTGCTGCTTTGTCCCCCTCTTTGACCAAAGTAAGTCTCTTTTACATAAAAAAGACCTTTTCCAAGACAGGAACAGGAAACAAGTAAGAGCAGGACACAGTTTCCAAAAGAGCCATGCCACAGTCTTTACAACAGTCTTACATTAAGACAGAGTTATCAGCTTCTTCTATTTATTCTCTAAAGCTGTTGAAGCAAGAGGAGGCCATCGATATCAATGTTTTAGAACAAGCTCTGATTTGAAAACTAGGAAGGTTCCGGTCAGCTTAGGTGGGTGAAGCAAAACTTACTTTGAGTAGAGTAGAATGATAGTGGGTCTTTGTCAGTATTGGTTTGGGCTGAGCACTTAAGTTTCATTGTGAATGTTGTGCTTTGCCTCTGTGCCATCGCCTGTCAGCACCTGTGTGTCCGATCGGACTTAAAGCTGTTCGTTTGCGCTTACTGTTGTAGTTTCCTCATTTCTAGATCCTTGATTGTGTTGTACTTGATGTTTGTCACTTTCTGCTAAATGAATTGTAGAATTCAGAGGGCTGATACAAGTATGAAGGCCTTGGAATCCAACAGTTGCTCATACTTTTTAAAGCATCTTTTGCAGTGGTCAAAACAAAAAAATGTTATGTTGTCTTTTTCAAAACAGTCCTTGAGTTTTATGCAATTATATATGTGTGTAATGGTGTGTTTAGGATTTCAGGACCACCTTACTCTTAACTGTAGATTCCAAATTAATACCATTGTAATTTAAGACAAATCAATTCCTGTGATAAAAACAACAACAATGGCAGCATTGATTTGTTTTTCATTTCTTTCTGAATTGATCATTTTCTGTATTTTATTTAATTATAATTGGATGTGCTAACCAATAGTTTTCGTGTCGTCTTTACATAATAGACTTTATTTGGCATGGACATCACAGATACATTGGACGAACCAGATGCATTGTTTAAGTGTTTTAGCAAGCATGCTAGTTCTCAACACCTGTCCACGGGAGGCTTTTGAAAGGAAAACAATTAAGATAGGGAGAAAAGCGATAAAACAGAAAACAATAAGGAGAGAATGAATAAATACACTTAAACTGTAGAGCAAAGGCAGCATGATCAAACAATAAACCAGTCAGAAGCTGATCATGTGAGCACTGTTGTTTTGATTTTAGCCATTGTTTGCGTCCTCTGTTAAAAGCATTACTGTTGCTCTCTAATTTTATGCCAGTGGAAGCATATCGGCTGAAATCATCTCTACGTTAAAAAAACGGTCTTGTTTGTTGTTTTCCTTAATTGTTTATTCATTAGAAGGTAGGATGTGAGTTCAATTTGAATACAGATGAATTAATCTTCAAAAGGAAAAAGCTGCAAGCTGCAGATTTTCTGGAGAAGCAGATTTCAATGGCGTACATGCTGGAAGAGGCTGGAGGTGTTGTCAGCACTTCTCTTGCACGTTGACATGAAGTTATGTAAAATCTCATAATGAACCCTGTGATAATTTATGGGTATTCATCAAGCAAAAAGTGCAATCTTCCACACTGCTCCTTTAATGACTGCAAGAATCTGTGATTTACAGTGCGTGTGAAGATCCTGCATATTATGCATTAGCACAGACAGGGAGGTTTGCTTGTTCAAGTGTGTGAAAATGATACACCTGCACCTCCCTCCCCTCTGTTTATCTGTGTCCCCTCTACGGTGGATTTATGACCTCTGCTGTCTGTAAACAGGAGTAACTGTGGGAGCAGAGGACAGGGTCAATATGAGGCAAAGTGTAACAGCTGTCAGAGGAACGCTCTGTCTCATCTCCTCTGTACATCCCGTTAAACGGACAGAGCCTTGTAAAGCACAGAGGGGTTTAAAAGGATGTCCGGTGAGAATAAAATGATGGGGGAGGCAGAGGTGGGGGTAGAAGTGTGAGAGACAGGTAGATTTAGGTCCAGAATAAATAAAACAATGATGGAATTTGCAAACAATTCTAGGAAAAAGATTAGCACAAGGAATTGTTTGATATTAGATGAACATACCTTCTCCGAGCAACTGTCATTAGCTGAACAGCAACATAAAGCTGAACCTTTTACCACTTACTGTTTCACATGTTGGACACCATGTGGCACGATTTGTAACTTCAGCTGACTGCTGATTATGTAAAACAAAAAGTACTTCTTGATAAGGTTTGTACCGACAGCTGATGTGGAACGTATTACATACAAAGTTAATTAAATTCCAAAATAATTGTAAAAGTTATTTGCCTATCTCAATCTCAATTAGGCAAGACCAGCAGGTGAACCTGAGTCTGTTGGGAAGATAAGACTCTGTAAGGTGTGCAGAGCAGATAACATCAGCATTACAAATTTTAGGTAATTTATATATCTTTTATTTCAATTTTTTTTTTTTTACATTAATGTCATATTTCTGTATTTCTCTTGGATCTTTTTTTTCTTTTCTTAAAAAATATGTCCATGTGTTATACTGTAGTCTAAGTTCAGAACACTTACAAGAGTTGTCAACAGTATTAATGTTATTTAGGTCAGGGTTTGTGAACAGATCAAAATAAATTCAATCTTAGTGTCACAGCATACAAAAATATTTCGCGAAATTTGCAGCAAAGCTATGGAAAAGGCTTTTTTCCTGTTGCTTGCAGGGACAGGATGCACAAAGCCAGGTCTCTGAACTTTTTCCAATTTGTTTGGAAGAATTTATTCTGCCTGCACAGAGCCATGGCCTCAACGCTGTCCCACATTTCTGGGATGAACTGAAGCTTTAACTGCAAGCCAGACATTGGCACCCGATCAGGAGGGTTGGACTCTGTGATGCTCCCTGTGCCTGAATCAGAACAAATCCCTGCAGCCAGGTTCCAAAATCTTGTTGGAACCCCCCACCCCCCCGAAGAGTGAGGTATGCGATAACATCTGTCACTGCCTGTTTCTCCCCTTCCAGAAACATTCTTAATTCCCCAGGCCCTTTCTTTGCCATTTTCCTTTTGCCCTCCAGGTGTCCTTGGCCTTTCCCTCCCTTACTCTGCAACCAACAACCTCACGCATCTTAATACCTAGTTCCACTTCCAACATCTGCTATGCAGTTTTTTTTTTGCCTCCTCAACTGCATCTAATTCCCTCATCAGTAAAACCTGACATCTCTCAGAACAGCTCCAAACGACCCTCGCCAGTTAATGAAAGTTTGTTTCTCTTTGCTTTCAAGCCTATTTCACACTGAATAATAATACTCTGTCTAGATTCAGGTCCTTAGCACGTCTGTATGTTTACTCAGGGACGTGCAGAGGATTTTAGAGGGACAGGGGTCCAAATTCACAATGAAGCGATTTTTTCTTAAAACGGTATTAAATAAATGCTCGGAGTACATGATACATAACAGTTCATCAATATTACATGCAAAGAACATAGGGGTGGTTTCTGGAGTTAAAGTGTGTAAAATGTGTCTCTTAAGGTGTGAGCTTTGTACTATGGGTCATTACCAAGAGATGAATCTGGGAATAAAACAGATGTTGATGATCCACCATTACTGCGGTGGCATCTTCCTTCAACAGCTATGGGTTTAAATGCAAGCTGTCTTGATGAGTCAACATTTTTTCTACTTCTATCACTTTCTATGTAACTTTACTTTTTAAAACAATTTAAAAGACATCAGGAAGATTGCACAAGAGTATGAGAGCGGACACTCATACTGTACATACAATCATTTGCCTTGCAGATGACTCAAATATATTCTTCAGTGATCGATCAAGACAAGAATCTAATGATTATTAGTTATTTTCCCTCTCTGAGTTACATGAAGATGTTTTTAGTTGTCCATCACCGGCGATTAATAAAATGATCTTGTGTAACGTTCCTGTATTAGCAGGACTAATCAGGTAAGAGCTACATGTCATCATTTGAGAACAGCATCGTTAGCAAAACAAAACCTGCTTAATGAATATCTAACGAAAATAATTCCACAATGCATCCAGTCTGTTTTGTTAAAATGCAGTAATTGATTAAAGGAACTAGTTTGTAGAATAACGTTATACAGCAATTCATCACTTAATATGTGACGAGTGGTAGAGTATTATTTCTTATTATGTAATCAGGTTGCTGCTGTAAATGTTGTCCATGTAAAATATAAATAAACATATGATCCCCTGATTAAGGTACTAAAGGTACTAAAACTAATGTTTTTAATCAACTATGAATGCTGCTATCACAGTTAGTAAGCAGTAGAAGACGCTGAGATGCCACCACAGTAGTGGTGGTTCATCTATACAGGTAGAAAGCTTCTCTTAGAAGGTAGGTAAGGAGCACAACTAGGGATTTAACTGCAACCTGAGGCCACAACACATCAGGTGTGCACTCTAGTTATATTTGAGAAATGTTGGGACTTTCTTTACAGTCAGCAATATAAAGGCAAGCATGTCATCTATTAGCCTGCCAACACAGCCCCTCAGTGGCTTCAAGGTTAGTCTTAGCCAACAGGTGTAACGTATTTCAATTAACTCTCCTTACATTTGAACCATTCCAACTCTCAGTAATACCTACTGTATGACACCTAACTTGCAGAAGGTCAGCTACATTCTGCTGTCAAAGAGGCACTTTCTCGCTCTCCTCTCACCTCAATATTCATTTCATAAAACCGCTCAACAGAAGGTTGATCTACTTCAGTAGTGACAGGCAAAATAAAGATATTAATTCTATCTGGTTAGGTCATAAATACTATGAGGCAAGAAATGAGTTTAATATAATAACATGTATTAATGACATGTATGATAGTTGTTTATGTGATTAATGTGACAATCTGTTATAACACATGATCTTTTTAGTGCTCTGGTGTTTATAGGTCTGTGTGTTTGAATGCTAGTATGTTTGATTGTTGAGCATTTGGTCACCTTTGTTCACCTTTGTTGATTTTAGATGTCCTTTATACCTTTTTTTGGATTGGGCTGGAATCTAAACACAGTGAATCATGTTGGCCTGAAGGCTGAAATCACTACTTCCGAAAGCAACAATGATGTTAACACTTTTGATAAAAGATTAGTCTGTCTTCATGTTAACGTAAGAGAATCCTTTATTCATCTCACAACAGAGAAATTTACATTACTTGTAGATGTGTTTATGAGCTGTTAATTTGCCCTGCTACCTGAATCCGTTTTTTAGTCCAATGCAGGGCAGCTTTTGTTGTGCTCTATACGACAGATATTCCTTATAGCCCCTCAATCCATATTTTTATTACCTAATCTTCACTCATCATAAAACGGACAGTATCACAATGATGCAATACAAGTAGAATATGGCTGTAAAACCATAGTACTGCAGCCATTAAAATGTACTGGTGTGAATTCCTCACATTAAAGATGTGGATAATATTATATTCACACCCAAATTGCAGTGAGTTGCTGTGTTTGCTTCTGCAACAGGTCATCCCTCGGTCACTGATTAAAAATTAACCAAAAGATTCTGCCTATATCCATACATCTAAGGTTGTAAGCTCATATGATTTACCATATCTGTGAACCTGCCCCATACAAACTAGTGTAACACTTCCACACATATTTTGAATTATAGATGATTGTGAAATGGAAAAAATACAATCTCCAGAGAAAATGTATGAAAAATAACTACAGCAGGAGCCAGACACATACAGTCCACCACTCAGAAAAAACCCCACAAATAATGCAAGGGAAAAAAAAACAATTGAAAACCCACCATTTGCCCACCCTATTGCGCACATGGAAATTCCACTTTGACATGAAGAAGAAAGAGAATGGAGTAATGTAGCACGAGAGAAAGGAAAGGGAGATCAAAAGAGATTTCTGTTCGGGTTCTGTGTCCCAATTCAAGGTCCGGGACTTTTTGAAGTCAATATGTCTAGAATAAATAAGTCATAGTGGGTCAGGAAGGCCTGTCCTATTTCCTCTGCCTGAATATCAATGACCCAAGTGCTGTTTATTCTCCAGCCTTTGTTGTAACAGAATGCACTGTGCCTCGATAATTAATTCTGTATTATTAAATATGACTAATGAAAGCCACTAAGATGCACAAGACCTGCTAAACATTCCCATGTTAGTATTGTAATAACGAGCATGGTAGCACACATTAATGGTTACCTACAGAGCTACCATTAACTTAATTTGTTTCTATTAAAGAAAAGTCTGAAAGACAATTTGATAGATCCGGGGGGGAACACTTCAAAACATTTTTAAAGAACATACTTGTGACACAAAAGACATGCTCATGTAGCTAAAGAAATAAAGTATACACTCCCTCATGAATGGAATCTGTTTCTGTGGGTTGTGCTGTGCTGTATAAGTCATCATCATTGTTCTTTACACAACATACCTGTAAATATGGAACATGTTTTATAATTAAGATTTGAAATCAGTGTGGCTACGGTATTCTTCCATGGCAGATTGGAGGAAGAAAAAAAATCACTTATTACACCTCACACCACAGGAAAATCTGTCAGGAATTTATTAAAACCATCAAAATATCGAGACTTTGTTTACGTTTGTCAGGAAGGGGAAAGTCAGATTGATTATCTTGTAGTGTGTACCCTGCTTCACTGATATTGATAAAGACGCAATTTGAAACTAATGCCTCTATATGAATTTTGACTGTAGCAAAATAGCTTTTAAAAAAAATGGATGTCACTTTTAAAACCAGATCTGATGATACGATTTGACTAAAGGCTGGACCCAAGTGCAACACAACAAATACTGGAGCTGGTTTTAAGGGGGTTTATTCTCCAAAAAGAAGCAGTATGGCTGGTAATCCGGCAGGATAGGTGTTGGCAGGCGGGCAGACTAAAACACTCGGGGGGGAAAAAAGACAAAAGCGTTAAACTATAGAAAAACTCTTCAAGAAAATACCAAACAAACCTTTCTATCCAAAATGGCCGACTCCAACTACAATTGTTGGTGAGCAGATGATGTGGCAAAGAGTGGATGAAAGACCAATGTTTTTAAACACTGTAGCCTTAATGCTGGATGGGAAACGGGTGTGCAGCATGGAGGAAGAGGTGGAGAGGCTTTATCAGGTGAAGAAGGCAGGACTGGAGAGTGATTAGTCACGCCTGCCACACAGAAAAACCATAGACTGTATATTTACATTCTATGAGACAAACACAGACAGACAGGGAGGAACGGACAGACACAAGGGGGATGGGGAAACACAGGGATATCGAAATGTTACTTAGGCAAAAAGAACTTATCCTGATTACCACTGGTGCATAGACTTAGACCCCATAGATAGAAATACAACAGAACACCATTCCACCATGAACCTTTTAGGGGTCGGTGTGCTTCAAGTTAACTTGTTTGTACAAAATGTGGTCCAAAGACACACCTAACAGACCAGATTTTGCACGTCTCCCGGACATGGTGACACACGAAAAAGAAATGAAATGCACAACGCTGTGAATTGTTCAGATCAGGATAACGATGCCCAAGTTCAAATAAATTACTTTCCCCTCGAGGCATGTTTTTTACAAGAGAAAAAAAGCCAGCAGTTTTGAGTAGACTGAAAAAGAAGGTCAAACAAACACTGAGCCATGTTTCACTTTCGGCAAACCTTCCCTGTCGCCTTGGGCTGCATCTGAATCAAAAACATTCTAATTTTTGGATACAGCAGCCCAATTTCTGGGCAACACACAATGTTTGAGGATCTAGAAGAACTCATTTTGAAGCACTCTGACGCCTTTGTCTTTGGTGTCTGGGAGAAGACACTGATTTATTTCATACGGAAACAAGGTTGATCCTACTAAGAAATGGGACACAGCCTTTTAAAAAGGCGTAACGCTAAGATTGCACACCAACTCTCAAGATTTCTCCATCGAATTAAGATGTGAAATAAAAGTGCTTAACCTTGGAGCTTTGCCTTGGCTTGTTAAAAAGGAAGACAGGTAAGCTGTTTGAGGCCCTTCACAGCTCGATGATAATTGATTAGAAACAAAGCAACACCTGAGAGGAGGTTGAAAAGAAAGATGAAAATATTTGGAGTAGGGGTAGAAGCAGGGAAATGCAGCAAAGTCCCTGAGACAGATGGCGAGGGGCGCTTGGGAGGAATTTTCCCCGTTATGAAAACTCCACAAAGCACTACAATCCAGCTGTGAATGGCACTAAGCGTACCACCAGCAACCACCAAGAGGCAGCAGCCTGCCAACAAATACCCACTAATGAATAGAAATGCATCAGAGGCACTCTGAATGAGGATGGGAGCAGCGCGGCCTTGTTCTGGTGCATGAAAGAGGCTCGCACACGCTCCTCTGCATTACCAAACGGTCACGGCGAGTTTCTGTGTGATTCACGGACTAGATAGATTCAAAGGCTGATCACCGGTGACGGGTGGGAAATGGAAAGAGGGGATTTCTACAGATTTCTCTAGAGGCTCGGGTGAAAATGAAGGAGGGGAGGGGAGACAACAAGGCGGAGAGTGACAGAGATGGGAGTCATGCAGTAAAATGGAAAAATACCACAAGGGTAGAAATCATAAGGCTGGAAATGGAAGAAGAGAGAAGTGTACATGGGGAGGTAGAAAAAGAGCAAAGGGTCGATGTTGGAAAAGAGAAGAGAGAGAAATACTCAGAAAGAAAAAGGTTGAGCCCTGAAAGGTCATTTTATCATCATTCAAAAATACAATGAGTTGAACTGTACTGGTCAGTGGGATCTCTGCTCTTTGCTTTGGTAAATGTATGGAGAGAAATGTATTATGGACCTCTAGGTTTAAGTGACTGTTTCTGTCCTTGTTCAGGTGCAGTCTCTGACGTCACCTGTGTCTTTGGAGGAGTTCTGCGTCTCAGAGGATGCACTCTCTGTTTTGAACCTGTTGTAATAACCTGCTATGTATGAAAGAGAGATGTATGTCCTATTGAATGATCCTTACATACTTTTTTTCACAATAAT
The DNA here is from genome assembly GCF_963584025.1 of Labrus mixtus. Classification (NCBI taxonomy): domain Eukaryota; kingdom Metazoa; phylum Chordata; class Actinopteri; order Labriformes; family Labridae; genus Labrus; species Labrus mixtus. Next base: position 17,266,407 of record NC_083613.1, read on the forward strand.
TCTGCTTCCTGTATTTATACCTGTTTACTTATATGATGCTCTAATTTGGTATCTCAAATTTGCAAATGAGGTCACTTGGCTAAGTATTCTCCCTTACTTACATTCTAACTACATATTTATATACATTTATCAAGGTAAAATCGTCATCAATGAACATATGTACTTTAAGCTAATACAGAAGAATCTACCAAATATGGCACACAAAATCAACTTCACTGGATCAAAGTATTTGGGAGCTTCTAAGGGGTAGTATATAGTGAGCAGGTTGTTATTACTGATTGGAACCCTGACTGTGTGAGCAGAACTTCTCCCTCTGAACGAGTTCCACTGCAATAACAACCTGCTCACTTTACATTATCCCACTTATTGTACGACTACTTGCATGCAAAAATAACGTTATTAAACAAAATATTGATGAGGAAATTATTTTGTTGAAAAAAATGTCAGATGGAATGTTATAGCTTCACCCATAAGAGTAACAGCAATGGTTTAGCTGTATCGCTTTAAATGAGCTTGACTAGCAGTTGTTACAAACAATAAAGGGAACGTACAACTAATGTCCACATCCATATTAATCAGTGCAGATGATTACTGAGTATTTGTGCTAGGTCAATGTTGGAGTCTAATGACATTTTCTTTTCCATTCTGCAGTCTTTTAACACACCACCCACCATACCCAGGTCCATCCTCTCTTAAGTTATTGTACATTATCCATTGCAATATAAGAAAGCTCTTTGGAAATCTGACTATAAACTTGTACCTTAATATCTGATGTCCTTAAATTGTTTAATCTAAATTGACTGACAAGTTTCTGCATTGGATTCAGGCATAAAAAAAGATAGAGGGAAAAGGAGCAAACAGAGAAAATGATTCCATCTACCACTGATGGTGCCAATTTGTTCCAAGTATCTTCAATTTTACAGCGGGTTCCCTTTTCTCTAATCCAATTATGGTTTGCAAGTTGTGTCATTCTAGCCTCTTTTTTCCATAAATAGACCACAGGTCAAGCTGTGTTTGGATTTGTGTGTGTGTGTGTGTGTGTGTGTGTGTGTGTGTTTGTTTGTTTGTACTTGTTCCTACAGTACAGCATTCATGTCCTCTCCCTACCCTTTCTAGCATTGAGAGGCAGCCCAGTATTCAACGACCAAGCCAATTTCAGATTCCATTTCAGCTCAAATTAATCCAGGAGCAGGAGAGACCAATAAAAAAACCACAGTACTCAGATTGTGCTGGATTTTGAAGGATTAGCCTCTCCGCTCATGATTTTACTCTGACAGCTTCTACCTGAGTGGTGCTCAACCAGGAGAGCTAAAGATACTCTGTAATGCTGGCCACAGCTCTTACTTAGGATGAAATGGGCCAGTACCAATACGTTTCCAATCTATTTTTGCTATTTAGACAGTGTGCAGGAGTTTTCCTGGAATCTTTGTTCATTTTAAACTAGAAAGTAATCATTATTGGGTGCCTGGCACTTTTAAACATAGCACAAAAAGTAAGGAAATTTGTGTTTGGTAGATTATTTCTTTGTTGTAACAATGCTTCTTGGCAATAAACGTATACCGTTAAAAAGCCTGTTTATTTCCCTTTTAAATGGTGCCACATTTGTAAGGAACATGTAATAGTGGGATGAGCAGCAGAGCTGAGTATGTGGGTTGTGCCCATTAAAAACTTGCCAAATCTTCTCTGACAATACCAAACAGCTTACTTTGCACTATTATACAATTATTAATGAAAGTTACCTGGTATAACCAAATGTTTGAGTAAGTTTAACAAAGTTCTTGATATCTTGAATTACTTCTTCACTATGTCCTACAATAGAAACAAGTACTGTGAGGAAAAATACACTTGTAATCATTTTTCATGATTAATGATTATCACCTATGCTAAGCAACAAAAGGCCTTGATTTCCTTTGAGTGGATCACAAAAAAGTCAACCCTGTTTAATGGCAGGTTAATCACATTTTTATGTGCAGCTACAGCAGCAACAGCCGCAGGAAATCCTGTATTCATAAACAGGCATTCAATAAAGCTCAGAAACACCTGGAAGGAGTACATTAAAATTAAATTACAACTGATTACACGCCCCATCTCCTTCATAGACTATGGGGAATCTTATTCCTAAATTAATTTACAATTTGTCCTGAACATACATTATAGGTTCCACACTATGTACTATAAAAATTAAAATTATTATAGCCAACTAAGGTTAATTCATGCTGAGTGTTTTTAGCTGCAAGGTTCTGCAGGAGTGAACACAAAAGTTAAGAGGACTTTTATAGGATGGTTTATCAGGGTATAATTATGCACTAGTTGCCCTTGCTTGCTCCATTTCGAGAGGAAGCAAACTCACATTACATTTTAAGTTTGGCATCAAAATGAACACTGAAAAAGTTTCCCCTCCCCTCCTAGCTCATCATCTTTATGTGGACAGATGGCATGAGATTGCAACAAGTAAAGATGCAGAAGTGCAAACTGCACAGACAGAAAAACATTTTGGCCAAATTTGTGCTTGAATGTTCTTAGTGCTAGCGGCTACACGTTTAAGAAAACATCAATATATATTAAATATAATTAAATTACTTAAACAGCAGAGACTAAAACCAGATTCAGTTCAAAAGTCTGATTAACTGGAAAAAATAGATGTTTGCAGAGGTACACATGTTAACTTTGGATTCCATGTAATGAGTTGGAATGACTCCAGATCATGCGGCAACCTCTGGTCTTGAAAAATGAACCCAATGCGGAAGTGTGAAATCCTGTAGTCCGCCTGAGGCCGGCTCCAGGAACCCCACAGCTAAAAAAGCCAGTTATGACAGCATAAATTAATTAATTAATGTTTACAGCCTGGTACAAAAAAACAAAATAGATCTGATTAGTAATCATCATCATGGGCACACACTGCCCGGGTGTGATTTTTTTTTAAACAGCTCCAGGTTAGGTAGACTGAAAGTTAGAGACAGGATTTCCAGCATGGTGGCTGCCGACGATGAGCCTCTGAGCCCCCTGCCGTAACAGATGGCTGAAGTCACTCTGGCTCTGTCCATTAATGTTGCAGACTGTTGTCATACAGATTAAGGGTCAGGTCATTAACAGAAGATCCTTAAAATGATGTCAAAAACATTTGCTGATGCAACATGCTCCAATAGTGCGTCAGAAAGTCAGTGAGGCTTCCCATCCTAGACCCTGAGATCTGATCTGAGACCACTCCAACTATAAAAGAAGCTCCAGGATTCTGAGAACAAGCCCTAACTTACAGAAGAAGAGTACAATTTGATGACGTTTTTTCCCCCATTAAATTTCACAATGCTGTTTCTGAAAACTTGTTTGTCTTGTTCTTAAAAAGTAAGTTGAAAGTGTTTATCTTGAGTGGTCAAAGGTCTAAAACTGCAACTGATTAATGGCTAAATAAAATATAATATAATAAAATCACACAATAAAATGACAGAAACTGTTTCAATAGAAACAAGCTGCGTATTTGTGAAGTTTTCAAAAAGTAACCTTTTTTATCTTAAAAAAAGTAACACTAAAATCTATCTCTGTAAGGGCACACTCGCTGGCTTCTCACTGGGGTTGCTGAATGAATCACCTAAGTGCAGAGTCAGGTGTGTTTGTGGCTGATTGGCCTTCATTAAAACCAGGTGTGGGGAGCTTCTATATACTCCTGGAGATCAGTGCTCTGTGCTGACTCATTATCTCACCTTCAGAGGAAGTGAGAGGTTCTCCCTGTGTTGTCGCTTGTTGTCTGTGTGTTCATAAATACCAACAAATAACTTGCTAGAATAACTTGGGGTGCTGGGAAGTTGATATACCCCAGCCTTTTGTGTTGAGTTTAAAGGCCTCCCTGGCAGCCTTTACTTTCGTGAATTGTTTTCTGGGTCTCCCGGACGATTTAGTTTTGAGTCACCTGCTTGGCAGCAATGGTTTAGTTAATCATTTTCGGTGCATTAGTTAGAAGGGTGTTTTGGCTCTATATATACTATACTATTTAATTTTTTCTTTATTGGTTGCATATTGATTTTAAGGCAAAGAGTTATGCATAATTAGAGATGTGGCTGGTCTAACTGACCAAAAGATAGGTTTCAGACAGCATTTCCAATATGGCATCCTCCATTGTTGGGCTTCAAAACTCTGCTTCAGAAAATAATGGGTGATGTAACTGAAACTATGTCCATGTTTTATACTGTCTTTTGTTAAAATACAGAAGAGACAGTTAAATGGGCCCAAAAGCATGCAATAACTGATAAGGCAAACAGCAAGTCCAGTCCAGTCTCTAAAAATTATCTGCAGACAAATCTGCGTGGTACATGTAAGGGCTAAGAATGGCTGTAAAGGTGCTTTCAACAACTCTCATTTGGATTGTTTAATATGTACATACAACTCTGTGTGGGGCATGGCTTCTTTCTCTTAAAGCTAAGTAACTGTTACTGTTCGTTGCCTGGAGATGAACAGAACTGCAGACAGACAGCTGTGTACTGACTGAACAAATTAGATCTGGTGGAGCTATTAGGGCAGGACAGTTTACTTAACTTCAAACATTGATTTCTCCACATCTCTAAAGATTTCTCCCTTTTAAACACATTTGAAAAGTCTATTTTTTTTCTTGCAATGTAAACTGGAAAGAGGTCCTCTTTATCTGTTACAACATTAATGATCAAAGAGGCTGGGAACATAGGAGCAACCATAGCCATGTCAAAATGTTTTAAAATAGAAATGAAGCAATAGAAATCAGATGATAGGTCTGTTATTCTTAATATTTGATGAATTGAAAACTGTGTATGGTGGGATGGGGTGGTGGTCTTCATTCCAAGGCACTACTCTGGAATAAAATGAACCTTGGAGACATGACTTGAAAGGATATGACCAGCACTGATATGAAGATGCATGAGCACACATCTGCTTGCAAACGATGGCAGGTGACTGAACAGCCAGTCTGTGAAGTGTGGGGAAACACACATAAACACACCCTCCTCCTCCAACCACAACCAATCTAATCGCTGTTGACATATTTTCATTTTCCCACGGGCATACGCTCCATTCCAGCCTCGCAGATGCCAACGTCATCCCGGCTATGCGGCTCTTTTTGTCTGCAGTTTGCTCACATTCTTGTTGCCAGGTTGCTGATGCGTCTGACTTCGCTATTTGAACTTCTGTGGGAAAAAGGTTCCACAGAATCAGACCGATATGACTAATAGAGTTTAGGGTCAGGCAGGTCTGCAGCCACCCCGCCTGTTGTCCAACGTGTAAGAGACACTCTATTAAATGGTCACCCCGTTTCAATAGATGAAGAAATCTTATTCCATGGGACACATGCCACAAATATAGTTAGGAAAATACAATATACAACTGTCCGGGGGAGTGTGGGCAATAAGGTCACACCCACCACAGCTTACAATAAAAAAACTGTATTTGAAGGTTAATCTGTTTTTTTAAGACAGTGGTTAAAATAACTCTACAGACTAAACTTTCCATGGATCTAAACCCCCTACCAGACTCTCTTTCAAAACATCAGTTGATGTTATGTCAAACTCATGAAAGTTTTTTTTTTAATTACATTTGAAACGTAAACTTTTCCACTCACTTTAAAACTAATATTTTAATTAAGAATACAGAGTGACAGACCTACATACGTCTCCCAGGATGATATACACATGCCTTTCAAACCAGCCACCCTGGAGCCTTCAACAATGTCCCCAGAGTTTCACACCAGACTTCCTCATTCCTTTGCTCACATTTCTCGCTTCAATCACGGAATCACCTCCTGTTGTCCGCCATTTCGTACACACCGCCAGGCCCCTGAGTGACCCGCATCAGTGGTCTGCCTGTCCTACACCTTTCCCTGACTGCAACTTTCTACTGCAATGGGCAATCCTGACTTCCAGTCAAACGCCTCCATTTCTCCTATCACTTGTCTACTTGTCATCACTCCTGTCAAGCATTCCTGTCCTCAGCCCTCAGATAAACTGTGTTGTCATTGTCTTACAACTCCTAATGCTGGCCTCCAGAGCAGCACTGAAGCTGCTGGCCTTTTCACTACCGTTTCAGCTGCCTGCCTTTGGTGCCATTCCCCAGGAACTGGCCTTTAGTCTCCAAAGTCATTTGCCGTATGCTTGTCCAGCTGTCTGTCAGGGTCTCTAGCCTCCTTGTCTCAGGCCTGGTTCTACCTGTTTATCTTGCCTTTTAACCAATTCCAGGAGCTGTTCAATAACTTTGGTGACCTTCAGAGCAGTCCTGTCTGACTTGTTGTAAACCTGTACATTGATGTTGACATTGATTGGCCTTGAACCTGTGTGATTGTCCCAATCTGGTCTATCTTGGTTCTCTGGCTGAGGCTCTGTGCCTTTATAGGTGTCTGATGAGGTTGAGGGTCTGTTAGATGACATCAACGAGTTGTAGGGAGAAGAGGGGCTAGATGAATGTCTGAGTCTCAGAAGAGATGATAAGGTTTATTTTTTTAAGCTTTAATATCAAATGTTTCAGGAAGGCAAGTCAAGATGGATTTAATACATTTAATGGACAGTTACCTAGGCCCTACGGGCAGATTTACAGACAGGAAGCAAACAAAGCCAAGGAAACACAACAATAGGACAAAATACTGACACAGGAGATCAGTTAACAACAGCTAGAGGCAACGGATGAGTTACAGCAGCACAGGCAGCCTTCACAATCTAAAAAAAACCCCAAAACAAATCATGGAAACTGCCATTAAGAAAGGCCTGAATGTGCAATAAGTTAACGGAGAGCAGCTGTATAGGCAGGTTTTTGATTTGAATACTCCAATCAGCTTTTATCAACTTAGTTTCTTTATGAGAGATAATTTTCTCACGTCAGCCAAGCGTATAAAACAACCCAAAAAGAAATCCAGAGCTCTATTCTGCAAAATCTGCATTCCATGACTAAATACAAGATTCAAGATATTCTCCTATGACTTACTGACTACATTCTCCCTAAAGCAAACATTACGGGCACTGAGGAGGGTCAAACCACAGAGGTCTTCTTAGCTGACATATATCCAAACAATCATAAATAATGGATCTAAAAAAGAGATGGATACATAACAGAAACAGGGGCTAAAGGAGAAATTCACAATGATAAGGCTCTAGCTTCTAATCATCACACTACAATTCTCTCCTACAGAGCTCTGCTGCTGTTGCACATTTTAAGTTTGCAGTGTAATTTGTTACGGTGTAAGGGGACATTTTTATGACGCTCACATTCATTTCCGTTGAAGAGCTTTCTGCTTAGTTCATGCTGGAGTTCATTTCAGGCAGCATGTGATGCATTTCTGCTGGCACCAATATGGTAAAAAGTTTTTTTTATCTTTTCATTTTTAAGCCACTCAGTCATTGTGATTCATGGCCCATAATGTGCTGAGCTTTGCTTTTACAGAGCTGAAACATGGAGGCTGGAGAAGGTTGCATGCTGAGATAACGCTAGCTAGCATGAATAACATCTGTGTGTAAATTAATGTAAGCAGAAACAACAAAGTTAAAGCACAAGAAATGGCAGGTCTTTGATTTTGAAATTATACTTTGAAAATGATTTGGACACAACCTGAACCTTTTGGACAACTTATGTTTTTTTTTTGTATCAAAAAGAATTAGATGATGACTTTTGAATTTTATTCATAAATCAATCTAAGAAAAACCTTTTTCATAGTTTCACAATACTATGATACATTTATCATTCTAAAAATTGAGCACCAAAGAGCCATTCTCCCCCAGTGAGAACAGACCTGCCTCACAGCTCACACAGCTATTAAACTATCCGAGTTGTTGGTCAGTCTGAAAAATATGTGCTCTACCCTCAGACAGGCTGCTTCCAAACCCCTCAGACAGCGCACTGGGCCCATCCAGCCTACTCCAGTTTAGCAATTTATTTCTTCTGCTCTTCCAGATTGCCAGCTTGGAACTTGCAAAAAATTAAATGTATTAAACCAGAGTATGCATTTTCTTGTGAGTATATTTTGGTCCAAAGACAAAGAGGGAACCATAAAAAACCTCTCCCAAACCATCCACTCCTGCAGCATTTTAAAAAGGCCATGCCAATCGGGGACAAGACATCACTAAGTGATCCGAATTCCTTTTCAGTGAATAAAATGGACAGTCCTCCCCAGTGCTTGGGTCGAGGTGAGCCTTGTGTCTGTTTGTAGCTATTGCTCCATATATACAGTAATCCTCCATTGGATGTCAGCCATCCTTTTCTCAACAGGAGGCTTTTACAGGACCCACCAGCTGCCATTAGGGGAAAAGTCAGCCACAAAACTTCAGTCCATCTTTATTTTCTGACTTCTGTTCAAAAGTGGAGGCTCAGTACCTTCATACAGCTGGACTACAGTTGTTTACCTTTACAGGAGCTGAATGTTCCTATAGTGCGGGAATCTCAAGGGATAATAGTAAGCCCCTCTCCTCTCTCCACTTCCCGCCCTCAGGACTCACATGCAAGTGCAGAGAAGACATATTCAAAGACATCTAGGCTGGCAATCATTTCTATTTAGACAACCTGGCTTGTACCTTCCAAGTACTCCCTCTGCGTTCTCTACCTCTATTTCCTTAATCCCAAAATAAACTACTAGGACCTTTTAAAAATCTGTTTTTCCACCTAAGGTTGCTACAGTAGGAAGACTGCATGGGTTCCCTACACTCCACTGACCTACCAAACATGCCTCTCTCTTCTCCAAATTAACCCCGACTGAGACAGCTTTCTCATATAAGACCAGACTGTCTTTTAACTCAAACTGTAACTGGCATGATGGGGCAGCCTTGCCTGAACCATCTGCTTATTGTTACAGGACTCCTCAGCCCTCCACCACCTTTGCAAAACAACATGAACTACTGTACAACAACTTCATCCAGGTCAAAAGACTACTGTGGCCCTTTCCTAGCTCCCAACACTGACTCAATGAGGGAGAAGAGTCTTTCCTGTACCTCCAGTTAGCCCAAAATCATGTAGAAGTTTAACTTTAAAATGCCAAAAGGAGTAGAAGATAAAACAAAATCTAAAAAAAATAAAATGATGGTCTGTAACCAACAGGGTGTATTTTACAGTTAGCTGCCCGAGTGGTAAAAGAAGCAGAAAAGTCTGTCCAACGTGGCTGCACTAACCCTGCTATCTGATATTTTTACTCAAGTGAATTGTTAAAGTGTTTCATCCTCCAAACATCCACTAAATTTGGCTCCTTCACCAACTGAGACAGAAAAGAGGACCACTGAGGATGGAGTTCCTCAGGATACTCTTGTATTTCTACCATCATCATCCAAAATCTGCCTTCCATGATCTCTGTTCTGGATAAAATGTTCACATTTAGAGTGGGAGAAAATAAAAAGGCAAGTCCAGCACTAAGGTTAGTGTGTATACGGATCCCCCTACAGTGCCATATTCCCCAGTCTGTCTTATTCAGGCTATCACTGTGCATCTCTGCAAAAACGTCAAATTTTTTTCAGTTTAATAACCTCTGACACCAAAGCTCTTGTCTGTGCACTTCTACCCCCATTAATATTTAAAGAGGCAAACATCAAGGCCTGCATATGAGGACAGTAGAAACAGAGGAACTAAACAGACAGGTAGACAGAGCAGAGATGAAACCCTGCTGTCTGCTGTGTGGTGTGTGTGTGTGTGTGTGTGTGTGTGTGTGTGTGTACCATAGACTGTAAATATGAATGGACGAAGCCTGAGTGACGTCAGCCATCTGTTACGGCAGGGGGCACCGGAGGCTCATCGGCAGCCGCCGCCATGCTGGGAATCCTGTCTCAGCCTAACTTTCAGTCAACCTAACAACAGGCTGAGAGCCGGAGCTGAGGCGGGTTTAAAGCCTCTTGACGAACCATAACATCGTGCCCACCTGTCAATCATGTCAGCTACGCACCTAACTGGATAACTCGATTCGTTATCAAAACAGAGCACTGATGATAGCTGAAACTTTTCAGCTATGATTCCAGTGCTTCATTCAGAATGAAACTAATTAATCTACAGTTAATCAACTCTTGATGGGTACAGTTACAAATCACTTATATTTGAAAAACACCACCAGCTATTTATTCACGCGCGAAGCACAAGAGATGTTTCCGTAGCCTACCTGATCTCCAACAGCCATCAACACCCGCTCCATGTTGGAGCTGTGTGGCGGCACCAGCCTCACTCCATTTCTCAGAGACACGGTGGACGCTATTCTCGCCATGAGACCAAATAATGTCTACGCTACAAAACAACACTAACAGGACTTAAACAATAAACAAAGATTATAAACAATGATCATACAATAAACACACAGTCAGAAAAGAAAAAAGATAAATAGTTTGAAAATCCTCTTCGCATTACAACAAATCTCAACATAGAGGGGCTGAGAATGAGAGAGCGAGTCTGTCTGTCTGTCGCTCGTCTCGCCTCACTGCTGTTACCATGACAACGGGCCAAAACCCAGGAGCAGAGCTCTTGAGAGTCTTCTAATATTCCTCCTCTCTCTCTCTCTCCCTCTGTCTCTAGTGCTCATATTAACGTTCTCCAATGTGTCACTCCCCTTGATCCACTCCCCCCTTTATTGCACCCCCTGCTGAGCTCTCCCCTGGTTTTGCCATTCTTTTCAACCATCCAATACCATCCCTTTTTTCCCAATAAATTTGTTAAATTTAAATGAGTGCATCTTGGACAAAATAATGCAACAACAAATATAAAATATTTTCTCCAATACAACAAGGCATTCAAGCTTAGAAAGAAAATTGATCCAGGAATCCCTCTCTTTACTGGAGATCATTTTCAGGACATTTTCAGTCACAAATCATCTGGTATGACAGGAATGCATCATGCACACACACCACATTTGTTTCTGTGGAGGTCGGATTCAAAAGATACGCAGTCTATGGCTATAATCCTGAACTCTTACATGATTATAAACTATGAGGAATTGATAATAGAAGAATGTAAATGCGCCTGCAGAGGTATATCAGTTAATTTTATTAATATTGAAATAATAATAATAATCAGGTAACACGTCACGTCATGATACGGTCCCTTTTAAGTTGAACTTTTTTAAGAGTGCAGCACAGTGTTTGAGAAGATACTATGCTAGCAAAAAAGAAATAGTACAGTTGGACAGTATACAACTGCGTTTGACTCGCTCATGGTTTGGCTGCAATCATAGTTTTAACCACGGCGCCCAGTTCATTCATTCAAACTCTCCCAACATTAGCAAACACCCATATGAAACCAACGCTCCGTGCCAGAGTTTAATTACAAACCTTTGGATGCCAAACAAGCTAGCTAGCAGGGGAACTTTAGCTGAAATTAGAAGAATTATTCAAAAATATTCCAGGACATCACAAGAATTTCCAGGACATTTAGCTTTTTCTTTCATTTTCCATGACTAGAAAATTGGTCAACCATTTCCAGGTTTTTCAGGACGCGTGGGAACTCTGTTGATCACATCACTCCCTCCCATTATTATGTACATGACCATCTTGTTGTCTGACATTTTTGGCAGGGGGACATAGTTTGTAGAACCTATAAAAACCACTAAAAAGAAAAACATGAATATTGGCTATATCATGGTGAGGGTTTGGTTAAAAAATTAAGCCTATCAAGATAGGATCTAAGTAAATCATAGACTTTGTAGAAAATCAGATAATAATACATTATGTCAAAGGTCACTCTGTTCAAAATTTGTGGATTTTAATGTGGTCTCTTGAGAGTGCGGTATTACATTTAATTGCAAAGAACAACCAACCAATCATAGGAATGTAAAACTTTCCTCTCTCTCCATTATTTTTTATTTCCCAGCCTATTCTCATTTTCCCTTTTTCCAATCTCCTCCTTTCCCCTCACTCCCTCTCTCAGTTCATTATAATCCAGCCTTAGGGTCACCCTCCTCTCATGGCCCATATGTTCTCCTTTGGTCCTTCCATCACATTTTTACCCCTCACTCTTACTTTCCCTGCTCAATTTCCACCTTTTTTCCCCCTACTTTTTGTCCCTCTAGCAGTCTACAAATTAAAGCAAATTACATCCACAGAGGAATCTACAATGACCCAATAAACTGCAGGGCTTTCCTGATTCCTCTAACACTCACACAGATACTGTCTGTATGTGGGTGGGTGGATGTGTGTAACATAATATTAAAACAGCAAGCCCCTGGGTTATACAAGTTCCCATTCCAACACTAAATATGACAATTAAAACTTGCAACTGTTCTTTATTCTTCTGACCTATGCATCCCTTTCTGTTTCCCTCACTGCCTCTCTTTTTCTACAGTTTCTTTCTTTGTCTCTCACTCCCCTTTCTCCATCCATTCTCTATTTTGTCTAAAAGAAAGGGTGAATCCTGCAGAAAACTGCTGTATCTGACACTCAAACCCTCTTCCTGCTGTTCTCTTTTTACTTTTGTTGTTGATTCCTTCCATCCTTGTTTTACCCAGCATTTCAGTTCTATCAAATGTATTACTTCTCTCTTCTTTACTCATTTTCATACACCCCTACGTCCCCGTCCCCCCTCCCCCAAGCTTTGAGATTTCTAGCAGTTGTGAGCCTGAAGAAAACCTGGAGTTGCTGTGTGCTTTTGAAATATTTCGTCATTTGTATCAGAGCTGTGATTTTTCTCCTTGATGATGAAAAGTTTCCTGGTGTTAAACCTCTCAGGGTGATCTTGTTCATGTTATCATTAGGCTATATTGTGTTTGTTTTACTGATGGAAAATGACGTGCCTTCTTCTCCTTTTGATCCTTATGATTCAATAATTGCAAGGCTAGCTTGCTCTTTAATCCAGCTTTCGTCTCGCCATCCGGCTTGCTTATGAGTACAGCTGTGCATGCATCGCCTAAATCACGTTGTGGGTTGCAGTTGAGATTTTAATTGTGGAATGTCTAGGGCTATGCGTACCGTGATTCATAGTTGATCTGGCAACTTTGGCATTGTCAGACAAACAAACAAAACATGTGTAAGAAAAGTTGTAGAACAGAGAATATCCCATGAGTTTTTTGTGAAAAATAACAGCAGGGGAAATGGCCTTAAAATATGGTAGAAACCCTGAAAAAAAACCTTTTACAGAATGGGATTAGATGATTTTTGTTTCACAACATGACAGGAACTCTTATTTCCCTAGTGAAAGTCTTACTGGCAGTTTCCACAGAATCAGGCCATCTCTAGTCATTGCTTGTGTTTCGACTGCACGTGCTGCCTTCCGTCTCTGGCGTGTGCCAGTAGCTCCACTCCGCTTAAAATACATGCCCAGTATCGATGGCGCTCACTCCAGCTGAACAGAGCAGATTGACCCAGACAGGAAGTCAGACAAGGGAACACGAAGAGAGTGTCTGGTCAATTTGAAAAGAAAACACAATGTACAGACTCTTGAATGTAGGCTATATCCCATCAATATATTGACATAACATCGAAACAGGCACCAAATGAAGTAACCAGTTTCTTATATGTTGTTCTCTTAATTCTTCCTGATCTTGGAGTTCTTCAATGATCTTGTGATCCCATGAATTCAACTGGCTATGGCTGCATGGTGCTTACAAAAATAAAATGCTTCTGATACAATAACCCATACCAAATAAAAACTAGGTTGAACATTTCTTTTAAAGGTCCCATATTATGCTTTTTCTGGTTTTATATGCTCTTTAGTGTGTTTTCCAAGTGTCCTGTGCATGTTTAGGCACATCAATGTGGAAAAATTCAAAGTCCGCGGAAACGCGGCTTCTCCTACGTCCTCCTGTTAGCTGTAGCATTAGCCGCATGTAACGCTGTTCAAAAATTTGTCAGTCTGACGTCATTGTCAGTGTGAAATCACTGATCTCAGCCCATTGGCTCATTGTGGCAAGCCCAGCAGCTCATGTTGCAGGCCCATTAACTTCTGTAGCACGCCCACGATATGCCGTAGCCTGCGGTAGCACAGTAGTGCTAAGGTGCTAATGTTTATGCTCCCCTCGGACGGAGCCAGTGGCTGCATTCCCAATATGGTAAAAGAGGCGCGTGCTGAGCGACTGACCAATAACGACAGAGCGGATCGGCAGACCAATCAGAGCAGACTTGGCCCACGTGGGGCTCTGCACTGGGGGCTCAGCAGAGCGTAGCTAACGGACTCAGAGCGGAGAGGGAGCAAGGAGGAGCAGTACATGAAAACAGACACTTTTTTCGGACTTTAGCTATTGTGAACATACAAAAGTAGGAACATAGATTACATATACGAGCCCCAAAAAGGACATAATATGGGCTCTTTAAAACCCAAAAAGATTCAGTTTAAATAGATTACTGCTTCCTGTCTTCCTCTCGGGATGCGTTTGGAAATAACCTCTGAACGTAGGACAGCCTTTTGACTGAGTGACAAATATCCAGAGCTAAAAGGTTTGGCTAAGTACTCCGTAATATTTGAAGATAATTTGTCTGTATACAATCAGATTTTAGAAACCCTAGAATATTTAAAAATCCTCCAACCCAGTAAAGTCACTACTAACACCAACCTGACTATTCATCACATTAATAATACAGCTTTGGGTTATAAAAAGTGTCAAAGCTGTCGTTCTAATAATCTGTAAAAGCTGTAACTCACTCATCCCACTTCACATCAGACATCTCAGCCTCTTGCTCTACATGCTTTCTATGTCTTCTCATTAGTGGCCCTTCTTACTTCCTGGCATTCAGCGCTGACTGTTAATGTCACCGCAGCCTTGCTTAATAGAAGTAAAGGTGAAAAGAAGAAAAGAAATGGGTGGAATTGCTCAGTCAACTTTTCCAGTCTAATCCATCAGCAAGGCTGTTAAACTCCTTTCAGACCATCAGAAAGACCTGAGATAAACTTTTATTTTCTGACACTAAGTGGATGAACATACGCCTCACTCTGACAGGGGTCAGTACATCATCCCACTCCCACTGACTGACTGCCAACACAAAGGAACTTTCTGAGTCCACACGCTGTCTGCTTGATTAAAAGTGAGCCATGTCCGGCTCTACCACTTCACAAAGGGAAAAGGTGGTGTGATTCAAATTTGACCTTTTCATAACAATCTTTTATTTGCTATTACTGCTCCTCACCTTGTCTTGAGCTGGCGTGCATGGGGAAGAGATATTTGGCTTGTTTTAGTTTGCTGCCAACAAACCAACAGTAAAGTAAAACAGATCAGTGCTATACTATTGTCTTGAACTAGAATTACTCAAAAATAACCATCAAATAGCAGATTTAAAAATACATTCCCTCACAGCCCCAACGAAGACTTGTAGAAATATTTGCAATGAATGCACTTATTTCTTAATGTGAGTCGTCAGTTATGTAGTCCTGAAAATTTCTAGAAAACTGTCCCTGAAATCCTCCTGATCTGGACCCCCTCGAAAACGAGATGGTTCATCTCAAGGGGCTATCCATCAATAAACAGAATTTTCTATTTTTGACACTTCCAAGATTCCTGTCTGATGGATGGGAATTGTGTCACATGTCGCCTCATGTCGCCTTTGACTTGGCCAAAAAGTTGCACTTCAACACACCGCAAAGACTACAGCCAATGTCCAATCACGTACAAAACGTTCAGTATAATGCTAGTGGGAATAAGCTAATGGTCTAGACAAAAATCGTGTTTACAATACAGTGATCATCACAAAACGATGACCACAATTTACCAAATGGTGCCCATGGATTTCTACGGAAGAGGATTACGACCACTGAAAAAAAACCCTTTTGGTTCTGACTTTTTTTTTTTTTAGGATTCTGACATTTTTCTGGCTCCGAAAAATAAGTGAGAATTCTACAGAATTCTGCCCTTTTTCTCTGAATTCTGAGATTGAAGTTAGAATTAAAAAAAAAAAAAAAAAGTCAGAACCAAAACATTTTTTTTTTAGTGGCCCTAATCCACTTCCGTAAACTGCAAACCAGTGGGCAGACATTTTGAATCTGTGGGCGGAGTTGCCACAGTGTCGTTATGAATAAATACAGCTATGCAAAAGTTTTCAGGTTGATGTGCCTATACCTAACATACTGTTATCTGCATCCTGTGGAAGAAAGTAAAGTAAAGAAAGTAGTTAATTTTTTTGGCTTAACAAAACATTTCAGTTTGAGGTTTAGTGTCTAGGTTGCAGATTCAAAAACATTTCACTTAAAAAGTCAAATTGGAACACAGTAACATATAATTTATGATATTGCTGCATACTGTAAGAACACAGTATGTTCTTCCAGGAGATGGGTTAGAGGTAATTTTGAAATAATAATAATGCAGTTTTGAAGACAGAGCTTTAAAAAGGATGCAGAAATGTGAGTGAAACTGTTGCTTAAAAGATGCCAACTTGGGTTTGTATAATGAGAGGTACTTTCATGATCAGGAAAAATAAAACATCGGACATTTATAGGATTACTTACAGAGAACTTTGCATCAATTTCATCTTATTCTATCAACGTTGTGAAAAGATTACATTGACACATTTTATATTCAAGCTGACACTCGTCCCTGATGTGTTAATTTATACTATTACGATCATTTTAAGTGAAAGTGTTTTTCAGTCAGGCAGTTGCTGAAATGACAGTGGTTCTTAGATTTAAATGTCACTCAGGCAGAGTCAAAAAAGAGCTAATTGAACTGTAGTGGACGTGTGTGTGTGTGTGTGTGTGTGTTTGTGTGCGCGCGCGCATGGACAAAGGCTTAAAACTTAATTTTCCTGCCAATCACATGATAGAAATGAATGTCATCTGTAATAATAGAGAGACATATATTACCATAATTCTCTGGCAGCATAAAGACATATAATTAGGGATTTAATTACTTTGCTCTCTCCCACTATTTCCTTTTACAAATGCACAACCTTACTCTGACACACACACACACACACACACACACACACAGACATACACACACACACACACACACACACACACGCGCATCAGAGCTTGTGGTGAGCCATTAGACATCAACCGTCTGGCACTCAAAATGTGTTGAGCTACTCGCCCAGTGGTGGATGTTAAATGCATATCAATACACAGTGTGTAAGTGAGTGCAGGGCAGGGAGGCCCTCAGCAGGGACAAAGCTTTATGTTAAATAAAGAAAGCTTCAGAGCAGACTATAGCAGCTCAGCGTCATTCACTGCCGGTTCGAGTGTGTGTCAGAGTCTTGACATTATGCAGAAGCTCTGAAGGCCACAGGATTGAATTCCTGTGCAACGACACCACGTCAGCTTTAATGGGCCCTGAGAGCACTTGATATTACAGCAACTATGAAAGCAGATAAAACATTTCACACTCAAGTAAGCAGTAGAATGAGGACGTATCCAACTTTGAAGTGCCATATATAAATAACCAGAGGATCTTAATCTTGGTGTTTGATGACTTTATAAGAATCTTTTTTTCCTATTTTTGTTAATAAAAGCTTCAATAGGTAACTATATATGTATCACCTAAATATAGATATTACAAGATTTTCACTTTTGACTTTCAATAATGTAGCCGATATTAGCAGCCAGGTTTCACAACCTCTCTTTCTGCAGGACTCAGGAATGTGGATTAACATCTTGGTTACATTTTACCAAGAAACAAAGGAAATGATCAATGATTGAAGTCTCCTTCTCAGACAGGCTCTGGAAGACAGGATATTATAAACTTTTACAACGCCTTGAGTAAACAACCAAGCGGAAACAGAACACTCTGCTACGTACGAATTGATCCCAAAGACATGAACTGTGACCGAAACCAGTTTCTGCAAAGTTGTAAAAAATTGATCATCTGTGGAAGTACTGCTGAAGAACTGATTAAACCACAGCATTCAATTCTGCATCAAATGAACATTTATGTCTTTCTTCATTTAGATATTTGTAATTGTCAAATTGAATGTATTGTAATCATCTTTTTAAACTCAAAATCTAATGCTTAGAATACAAATAAGAGTTATTATAGTTTTAATAGGAATTTGAGGTGGAGCGATATTGCCATCTAGTGTTAGAATTTCCATGAATACGTAACCTTTATAATTATACATTTAGATGTGTTATAAAGCATACTCTTTGATGTTAGCTGTAGAAGGTGTTATTTAAAGACACCAATTTATTTTCCTACTTTATTAATATGTCTTATTAAGAATGTTGACTGTATAACATGGTTTTGTTCACCTACAGGCTGGGATTAATTGAGGATGTTCCCAGGTGGTGTGATTTTCATCTCAACATGAATCTGATAGAAATGTTTGTCTAAATATATGACGTGAACCTACATCAACGTGAATCTGATAGAAATAATATTGAAATGAATGTATGGTGACGTATATATGTTTAGATTCTTATTCTTAATCCTATTGAGTAAACTCGGTTTAATTTAAACAATTGTCCTCCGGTCAGAGTGGGAGTCACCCTTGGGCCGCCCCCTTTCTTGCAGCTGATAAAAATTCAGACTCAGCTCAGATCTCTGGTTCTTGCTTCTTGCTCTTGCTCGCTTCTCTTTAGACTTCAGTTCGAATCACCTTAAGACTTCTAAGTTTGCGCCGTAGAGAGACGAATCTCTGCTGAACTTTTATTTTCAACGCACATTTTTGAAACATCAATTATTTTGGCTCAAACAAGGCTTTAGAACTTTCTTCTCCAAAGTCTTTGCTCTTCAATTTTGAACGCCAATTTCTTAATTTGGATTCATCGAGATGGCCATCAGGTTAATCTGAATTGGAAATCGGCATATCAAAAGACTCTTTAATATTTTTCCCATTGGATCCACTTGGAGCTGATGAAGACAGAACCACGACGGCCGAGCTGCCATTCCACCTCCATCCACTACATAGTCCGACCCAGCTGCTGCGGCAACTAATCTGGCCCGTGGACCCCTCTGGTAGCCCTGGAAGGGACGACTTGTCGGAGACTGAAATGGGACCAGTCGGCCGAGTTCAATCGAACACACCTCACAGTAAGAGTGTTGGTTTCGCAGTGGGTGTTGAGAGATTAGGTCGTGAGTCGTGTCTATTCAGAGCCCCCCTTTAAATCGAAATAGAATCCCAAAATTTATTTCTCAACTTTTTCACCTTCGATAATTTGCTGAGCAAGTCATTCAAACAATACTGCGTCTTATCTCGTTACTAAATATATAATGTCACCATACGTTATAATTGCATTTTCCAGATCGTAAGAATCATGTTCTTTATCTGTTTCATCTATACCTTATTGTTTACCATTTCTATATTAAATTTTACACATAAAATCCTGAACTTTGTCTGTGTGTTTTCTGGTTTAACATTTCTAGAACTTACTTCTTTCAAGATATGAAACTGACTGATTAATTAATTACTACAAGTAATATTAATTTCCTTACTTTGTAAGGTGGTGCCCCTCTCTGAATCTGAGGTTAAATAGAAATAGAATAGCTTAATAAATTAATTACGCTACAATAACTATATACAGTCCAAGTCTTGGGGGTTACCTTCCAGGGTAAGTTGTGATGAAACTGTCAAGAGAACAACTACTGACCTTAAATGACTGGAAGCTTTGTTTCCCATTGTTGAAAAACATTAGGTGTTAGGGACTCAAAACTGGTTTCCATCACTACTGGCTATGTGCTTCTGGTGCAAGAGTAAACAGTTCCTGTTTTGCAGTATGATAACACCAAGCTCAATAGCTCAAAAGTATGGAAGACATGGGTTGTACTGTAGTTTACTCAGGGTAGCCGGAGGATCACTGCTGCTTTGTATGGAGTCAGTTATCAGTTTGCTTTAGTGACTGGAGACCCTCACGTTAGAGAGATGGAACTAAGGCAATAAAAGGAAACTATTATATAATATTTTTATTATTATTATATTTTTTATTTTATGATATACATAATATACCAACCCAAGATGCAGAATTGAGAGGTATTATAGAGCACCAGTCTTATTAGTTCAGACTAATGTACTACCTCAATGAGTGAGCAATCTCAAGGTTAAGGACAATGATATTAAATTATTTGCATATTAACAGTGGGTCAAACATGCTATGTATTATGTCACTTGTACTGAAAAGCAAACAGAAAGGAAAGGATTTCAGAACAATATAAAACATTGGTTATGTTCCATTATGACAAACAGGGTTTATTAATGAGATTTAAAGACACTTACATACAAAGTGTTTTTGTCTACTTTTGGGTTATTGGCCTGTATGAGTTTTTTTTAGTTACGGGTAATTTTCTGTCAGCAAGACCCAAGCAATATTTGGACAGCCCCTGGCCTGTACTGATTGGTTGATTCATGGCTTTGGGAGCTGGTAATTGGATGATGACAGTGGGGTGGAACACAAGAGAGCGATGATTGATGGCTGGTGCTGCCTCGGCTTGCTGTAGCTAAGATGCATGTTTGTGATATTGTTTTTGTGTGTATGTTGGGGATTGAAATATTGCAAGCTATGGCTTCCCAAGAAGAAGGAGTATATGTTAAGTTCCCTTGAGGGAACAGGGTGTGTTTGTGTGTCCTTTTCACACCTGAATGCTTTGTCTAAATGCTCTGTGCCTCTATATTTACTCATAACTATGCCTGAGTGAGAGTGTGAAGGTTTAACTTCAGGAGGCCAACATGAAATGCATTTCTACCCCAGGTATGCAGCCTCAGCTTTGATTTGATTGACCGACCATGTCAGACATGTGCCCAACACATGCCTCCCTTAACAGATACTTCATTACCAAGAAGGAAACAAGTCACAGGTGGGCATTAGTGAAGCAAATGCAGAAGTGTGAAAAAAATGCAGTTCCTTGAGAATATGTGTATTTTTCTTTATCTTTTTTGATAATTGGATTTGGTTAAATCTGGGGGGTGTTTGGGTCTTCAAGCTGGTTTGGTCCAATTTGGGGGGTCTTATGGTTTGGCCGTATTCGTGTGTTGTTGTGGTTTCAAGGCTTTATTAAATGTGTCCAAGAGGTGGATGGATAGTTCAGGAAGTAGTTTGAGGATTTTCTATCTTATTTTGCAACACTTTCACAAGCTAATTTTAGCTGGGAAGTTCTTAAATTCTAATGTTAGTTGTTGCCTGCGGCTGTAGCTAATGGGTTATCAAATATGGGTTCACGGCTTGATGTCCCAACAGATATCACTGTTGACTTTTGAGTTGCAGATCAATCTAGAGGTTTTTAAATGATATGTCAGAATCCATGACAACCAGAAAACACCCTGAGCGTAATTGCACTGGAAAATGATTGCTGTCTTAATATTGTGAACAGGGTCAGAAAACTAAAATGGCAGTGCTTCTAGACATCTGATCCCCCAAAAATACAAGTAACTGTGTATTTGGTCCTGTGTGTTTGAAGCTCAGAGTGTTTTGATAAGAGAAACCTGAGCTCATCCATCAACCATGATGTCCTTAACAGACAAGCAGCCTGAGGAACAACAAAGAGCCATGATGGAGGCCTCGACCCAGCAGCCAAACAGATATGTTCGGTGGGTGATATGAAATGTCTGCCCCCTAACAGCTGAGGGAATATTGAGAGATTGGTTTCTCTGACAAAATCACCATTAGTTTGCCTAACCCAACTAAACCTTTTATAATACATGTTTTGTTTCCTCATTTGTTGTACTGTCTTGTAAATAAAGCTATATTTCGGTTCTCAAATAGTTCTTAAAATGTTACTCAAAGTATCACACAACTAACTCTCATCTCAGTTATTATATACCAGATAATTGAGCCCATAAAGACATACCAGAAGCTGTGTCTCAATTCAGCCGTTGTCATTCAACTCAACTGCGCCCAAGTTCATAAATCTAAGGCTGAACATGTTATCAAAACAGATGAGTTTTGGCTATAAATGTGTATATACAGTTGCAAGAAAAAGTATGTGAACCCTTTGGAATTACCTAGTTTTCTGCATAAATTGGCCATAAAATGTGTTCTGATCTTCATCTAAGTCTCAACAATAGACAAACACAGTCTGCTTAAACTAATACCACACAAACAATTATATGTTTCATGTTTTTGTTGAACACAACATGTAAACATTCACAGTGCAGGGTGGATAAAGTATGTGAACCCTTGGATTTAAAAACTGGTTGACCCTCCTTTGGCAGCAATAACCTCAACCAAACGTTTTCTGTAGTTGCAGATCAGACCTGCACAACAGTCAGGAGGAATTTTGGACCATTCCTCTTTACAAAACTTTTTCAGTTCAGCAATATTCTTGGGATGTCTGGTGTGAATCACTCTCTTGAGGTCATGCCACAGCATCTCTATCGGGTTGAGGTCAGGACTCTGACTGGGCCACTCCAGAAGGTGTATTTTCTTCTGTTGATGCCATTCTGTTGTTGATTTACTTCTGTGCTTTGGGTTGTTGTCCTGTTGCATCACCCATCTTCTGTTGAGCTTCAATTGGTGGACAGATGGCCTTAAGTTTTCCTGCAAAATGTCTTGATAAACTTGGGAATTCATTTTTCCGTCGATGATAGCAATCTGTCCAGGCCCTGATGCAGCAAAGCAGCCCCAAACCATGATGCCCCCTCCACCATACTTCACAGTTGGGATGAGGTTTTGATGTTGGTGTGCTGTGCCTTTTTTTCTCCACACATAGTGTTGTGTGTTCCTTCCAAAGAACTCACCTTTGGTTTCATCTGTCCACAGGATGTTTTGCCAGTAGTGCTGTGAAACATCCAGGTGCTCTTTTGCAAACTTCAAACGTGCAGCAATGTTTTTTTTGGACAGCAGTGGCTTTCTCCGTGGTGTCCTCCCATGAACTCCATTCTTGTTTAGTGTTTTACGTATCATAGATTCGTCAACAGAGATGTGCCAGAGATTTGTGTAAGTCTTTAGCTGACACTCTAGGATTCTTCTTCACCTCATTGAGCATTCTGCGCTGTGCTCTTGCAGTCATCTTTACAGGACGGCCACTTCTAGGGAGAGTAGCAACAGTGCTGAACTTTCTCCATTTATAGACAATTTTTCTTACTGTGGACTGATGAACATCGAGGCTTTTAGAGATACTTTTGTAACCCTTTCCAGCTTTATGCAAGTCAACAATTCTTAATCGTAGGTCTTCTGAGAGCTCTTTTGTGCAACTGTATATATATATATATATATATATATAATGCTTACATGCAACGCACCAACCTGCCAGTCAAATCAGTTACATCCTTAATTGTGGATAATTATTAACACTTATATGATTAAAAATTAGTTGTCTCTTCTTCCTTTCTGTTGTCTTCAGCTCTTCCCAGGTGAAGCTACAGATCGCGATGAGGTGCACCTTGCCTTAGTGCTTTAAAGCCCAGCGCTGAGTTCAGGAGGAGAGAGGCTTTTGGAGTTGGGACTGCTGTGTGGTGACTCTCAGTCAGGGATTGTATGTTGTCTTGTTGATTTAGTCATTTGTTGACTCTTGTAACATTTTGGTTATTTTTGACTTAAATGTCCCAATATTTGAAATTACACTGCGCTGAAGTTAAATGTGATTATATGATAGTTCTAGTGAATGCAGGGTTTTTGTTGTTGAAGCAGTCTCTTTGGAAATGTCATGTGTCATGAGCCCTCTTTTCCTGTTCATTTGTATTCCCCTGATTGAAGCACTGATACTAGGGGTGTCAATCTGTCCTCTACAAGATTATTCAACACAAATCTCGATTCATAGGCTACATTTTGATTCAGGCAAAGGTCATAAAAACAAAGCACGATTTGGTATAATTCTATTCAATGGTTGAATTTGATTAGATGAAAATATACATTGATATAATTTCAAAATAGCATGTCCTTGTGATTGTTATACAAGAAAAGAACCAAAGACTTTGCCTCGTTGAGACCGGGGGAAAGTGTTTGCTGCTTGGGCCTTCTTGTGATGCTGCTTGCTAGTGTTAGCATCTAAGCTAAACTCTAGCCCTGCCGACTCACTTGGCCAGATATGTCTTGCTGTCATTGCACTAGCTAAATCGCTTTCTTGAAAACAAACTGATGAGCAGATATTTGAAAAGTTTTTCTTCCTTCATATTATGTACACATGACTTGATTTCTATTTTAGGTGGTAAATTGTCAATCGTGTCCTTGATTCAGGGGGTTGGTTGTCCATGTTACAAATCTGGCCAACTAGGGAGCCACCTAGCGTTATTCTCATGATAAGGTAGACCTAAGAGTCTCACAAGATAGAAGACGCTGAGCACATAGCAGAACAAGCTATAAAAGAAGAGTTTCAGTGAAAAGGGTTTATAGTTTGTTAGTTAGTTTGCAGGTTTGAATTGGTTTATCTTTACACCCCTATCCAATACAAAGGTGAAAGATTTAAGTATTATGTAGTGTTTGTATTAATGCAGTTATTTTAATATAGCAAGTCAACAAATCAATACAAATGAGTAACAATGGCTTTTTTAAAGATTTTTATTTTGGGCTTTTTGTGCCTTTTAATTGAGCTATAGGACAGTGGATAGAGTTGGAAATCAGGGAGAGAGAGAGGGGAATGACATGCGGGAAAGGAGCCACAGGCTGGATTTGAACCCGGGCCGCCTGCCCGGAAGACCACAGCCTCCACACACGGGGTGCGCGCACCAACCGCCGCGCCACCAGCGCCCCATAACAATGGCTTGTTGATTTATGATCTAGATATGCACAATAGAGGAGCAAATGTATCACATTGTTTAAGTTAACTCAGTTTTCCCTTTGATCAAAGATTCTTGTCTATGTAATTGATTATCTTGATTATCTATCTAAGTTTCTCAGCCCTCAGTGTCCTCCCTCTTACAGAGCCAGCAACGCCATTTAATTTCCTCATTCTTTCATTCAGTCAATATCCAAGCAGTTAGTGGAGACTCCCTGTTTGTCTGAATTAAAGTCAATGTTTTTTTAATATTGTTTGTTAGGCATTACCGTACGCCTAAAAAAGGCTTTTTTTTTGTTGAAAATGCATTTTCTTTACTTGAGGAGCCTTGAGATGAAGGGCAGCATTATTACTCCACAGGGAGTTACATTTATGTTGGGAGATGTGAATTTAATTAGGCCAAATTAATGAACTAAAAACAGGATATACGTGAGAGGAAAATGTATGTGTGTGAAATCAGCATTTGGTTGGGATAAAGCTAATGCACATTGGAATAGCCACCCAATAGCCTTTAAAGTAAGGTCCCACCCATGAGACTAGTTTGTTCTAATATTTCATTTTAAGCTGCTTCCTAGTCCCCCCGGATTATACCTAAATGAAAATAAATGTTAGGTTCCACACCATTCCACCAGTTTTTACCTGTAATATTTTAAGTGTGATTAAACAGCCTATAAAGTAGACTACATTCAAACTTGCACGCTGACTCAAGCAACAATTTTCTCCCACACCACTTTTCTCTCCTTTGCTGCTGCAGCAGTGTTACTGTTCAGACTTGCTGTATGTCAGCATGAGATAGTATAGTTAGAGGGGGAAAAAGTAATAGGGCCTCTTCTTTCTTTTGTCACCTGTTATGGATAATTGTTTGTATTGAGGCTCCATCAATGTTGGCTTTTTATAGCCGTGGTGCACCAATGAACACAGAGAGAATTGATTTAACGAACTCAAAACAACTGTTCTGGAATCGGAAACTGTGAGTTTTTCATTTGAGGGTAAATCAACTCAGAGCTCACAGTGTGACTGATAGTTTGTTGAAACCTTCTTTCTGAAACGAGCCTAGCTAACTGATGGGAATTGAGGCTCTGTCTCAATTTAGGGACTGCCTCTATCTAAGGGAGCATTTGAAGGCCGATAGCATCACAGCGTTGCCTCGAAGACAAATGTCGCCAACAATTGCATATGATTGCATCATACATTTCCCAACATATCCTGAGATTCATTGTGCCAATTCCAACAAGATGGCAGACTTTCAAGGTGGCGACGGTTCGACTTTTAAATGTAAGTAATTGGTTTTAACTCAATCAAAAATTTGAAACTGGATACTATCTATAAAATAATCAGTTTAATTAGGTGATAGCTAGTTCAAGTGCAGTTATTGAGATTGCTGGGCGACAGGAGCAGTGCTTTTAATGAATGGGTAAGGATGGGAACAATTGGGGATGGAAACAGGAGAGCCTCTGTAGATCAGACCACATCCGACAAAGACTTTGTAGTCCCCACATCCTACAAAGACTGGGTCCTTCAAAGAATTCAACCCCTGAATTGGGACCCAGCTAATTATTGTCAAATAACTGTCTAGTGCCTCCATAGGTCTTTGGTAGGCATTACACATAATAACCCCTAGTATTAAGGACAATTATATATTGATGTATTATCATTTGATAAAGTTAAGATATCATTTATATGATGTCAATACAAACACTACACAGAGATCAATCTTGAGTGAAAAGATGTCTGAAAAGAAAAGTATTTTTATGGGATGGATGAAAAGGAAATGAAGGATTGGCTAAAGCCTTGGACTGATTCAAATGGTTTGATGATATTTTTTCTCCCAGTCCAATGTGTACCTTACTTTGAGGGTAACACTGACTCTTACACTTGAAATAACAGTTTTCAAAAGACTGCAAAAGTAATAAACGTGATTTACAGAGAGCGGAACAAGGATGCAAACTCATAATTACATATATTATGAGGAACTGGCAGACTGATTGGACCAATTCATATCCCTCTATTTGCTTCATTTTTTTCAGGTCTTATCTCCTTTTTCTTTACTGCAGAGGATTTTCCAAGACATACACTTTAGAGGTCGTGTGAAAGCCAGATATACCCTATGACAACCTCATGTTGTAATTGTTGAGTAATTGACATTGAATGTAGACTCTTTCAACCCCATAAAAACAAGCTTTTTCACGAATGAGTAGTTAGCTAGTCAGGATGATGAAATGCTATCACTTTAAATAACATATTGCAATACAAAATGATGGCCATCAGGTAATTACATCATCAGAACCTACAGCAAAATCGATAAAGGGCTGTTTTTGAAACTAACACCTCCAGTGTCTGAACACCTGCTCAGTTTCACCTTGATCAGTGTTTTCTCTAATGGGCTCAGAAGACAAATTGAGTCCCCTTGAACGCTGTATCGAGCCACAATCGCAGCACACACGTGTGGTTTCAATTTCCCCAGCCTCTATGCTCCAATAGCTCAGTGCAGGGACGGCTGAGACAAATAACATTGGGAAGCTGCCACAGATGTGACTCTAGAGAAATGATGATGGTGCTGACCAGAGCATGATAATTGGGTGCTGCTATCTGTGACTGGGCAGCTATTGACTACATTAGCAGATGGATTAGCGATACAACTTTTGAAATAATGAGACTTCTTACACCCTGATTTAGAATGAGTATCATGTATGGGAAAGTAATGACATGCATTCATACAAAAACACTCCCATAAAGAAATATACTATTTCGAGGCATGTCTTTAAGTCTGTATTTCTAAAAGTCCTAAGTTTTTGATGGCCTCGTGCTTTCCTTCGAAGGTGTTTTGAGGTGCATGATGGACAAAAGGGGGAAAACCACAGGGCAAACACCCCAAGGATCCAGAACCCCTGGAGGGATCAAATCCCCCAGCCTGGCTGCAAGTCCTCAGGGATCCAGAGATGAGGAAACAGCCTGGAAAGGGAAATCTCGGCTCCAAGATATCACCCTGCTGCTGCTGTTGCTTTGCTTATCTGGATTAGTGCAGAGGAAATTAATGGATGGATCGATGGAAATTAAACTTAGTAAACAAGCACTCATTCTTCAGCCTGGTGGACTGGCTCTATGGTAATGTAAACAACAACTGGATGCACTGATGACTGAATAGAATTTCAGATGGACATTATGGCTCCCAACAGTACAAAGCCAGCTGACTTAAATGAACCTATGAATTTATCCAGTGCAACCAGAAGGTTTGTTTAGGGTCTCTTAGTCAGCAACTTTTTTATTTTGTTTTACTTTCTATTTGATCCATTATCACAATTGTATTCAGATTTAAAAATGATATCACTTCCTTCAAACTTTTTAAAAAGCCTCACTTCTTATTACTGAAAAGTTTGTTTGCATCTTTATGTACCTGGGTGTCATTATTCTCTTCCAAATCCTCTTAAAGGTTCTTCTGTAGGCAGGCATTAATATCTCCTGTGTTGTTTGAAACTTTGCTGTATTATCTGCTTCATCCCCTCTATTTTATAAGAAGTAGGCTACTTTGTTACTTGAGAAGCACCCTCTTTATCTCTGCTGATTTTTTCCTATTCCTATTATAGTATTGTTTTCTGACAAAGATCTCATTGTGCTTTCTTTTAACATTCAAATGTATCACTTACTCAATATTTGCTGTAGGAAATGTAAACAAAAGCTGTTTCTTCAGTGTGCTGTGATTCAATTTGCCTGACACCTACTCTGTGACAGTAAATTATGATATGGAAATGATCTATCTTGTTACTCATGGGTCTTGTCTTCTTCTGTATGTCATACAGAAGCATCATTATTTCAGTATTTTTTTAACAAAAACGACAAACACCAGCTTTGATAAAAGTTACTACATGACATTTGGGGATTTTTAGTTCATTGTCTCGACAACGATTGGATGGTTTGTCATAAAATATTCATGGTCTCTTAAGGACATTCTTCAACCCTTCTTAATACATAATGCAACATCTTAAAATGTTACAGTATTTTAGAACTGTGTTTTATGAATAATACCTTAAGTTATAAAAACTTCAGTTATGACATTTTCAACAACCTAAGCTAGGCTGCGTGCATGGTATATGTTATAATGCTAGCACAGGAGGCCAAGATCATAGCAAATGTTACACTGTAAACACACCATGTAAACAAGTCAGGATTCTGATATTAGCATTTTGCTCACATCTTCTCTGTGCCAAAGTTCAGCCTCACTGGGCTGCGTGCATGGCTGTAGACTGTTGTGTTTTGCTCTGTATGAAATTAAACAGCACTTAAAGATGATTGATGATGATGCTTACCACAGATTATCATTGGTGGTTTTAAAGTAGTTGCAGGGACACTGTCTACATGCATACCAATACAGTATCACTCTATAATTTTTTTTTTTTACCTTAACCCTTATTTGTACTTTAATATTAAAAGTTGAAGGATTCAGCTTTTTAGCTCTATAGCTGAGTTAGCTATAAATGCATGAATTTATGTTTATTTTCTATTATATTTCTGATGTTTTGGGTCTCTGGAGCTTTAAAACAAAATACTTAGAATTTAATCAGCTTTTGAAGCTGATGTAAAAACTACTTTCTTTTGAACTTTGTAGTTTTTGTAGTGTGGTTGAAAGAATGCTGAAAGGCAGAATATTTGATGTACTACATTTTGTCTAGCTTTATCCACTGATCAATTACCATCTACTTACTGTGTTTTAGGGCCTCCTCTGATCAGCAGCTGTTTGATTTGGCATCACTAGGCTGGTCTTTATTTGTCCTTCTGACTGTTTGCTGTCATTTTGACTGCTGGATAAATTGAGACATTCCTTCCTGGAAATTAGAAACCAGGTTATGCCTGATTAACATGTCTCAACAGGGGACGGTTTGTTTGCTCAAAAATGATCATGCTTTTCATAAAACAGGTGTCACATGGATTCATCAGGAGGAAGATGACAGCTAGGGGGAGATTGGCAGCCGTTAAGGACGCAGACAAGCCAATTATCATCAATCAGTGGGGCTGTTTGCAGCTTTCAGTCAAAGAGACAGGGACAGAGCCGAGTGGGGTGCAAATGGATCATTTACGGATACCATTTAACATGCAAGCAGTTCTGACAGTAAGGTAAATAAAAAAACACATGGTAATTAGATCAATTACTTTTAATGTCATTTTATTGAATTTTAAACTCATGAGTTAGTGCTTAACTCATCAGTGTCCTTAGATGCACATTGACATTGTGGTAATATAGGGCTATCTAGAGCACAAAACAGTGATCGGAAGCTCCCCTTTTTAAGTCCTCATTATTATTATTAAAATAAAATAAGATTTATTTATTTTTGAAGATTTTGGACTTTATTGGATAGGACAGCTGACGAGAGACAGGAAATGTTGGAAGGAGAGAGTGGGTGATGACATGTAGCAAAGGGCAGAGGCCGAATTTGAACCCACAGCCGCTGCAACAAGGAACAGCCTCTGTACATGGGGCCTGTGTCATAACCGCTAGGCAATCTGTCACCCAAAATTATAATTATTTAACAAACATTTTTTTTCTGTTCATGTGATCAATATTTTTAACACTTTTTTTTAACACAGAAATTACACTTCACCCTGTCTGAGGTCATGTTTGACTGAAACAGTTTTAGATTTAGAAGAGGACTCTGTGAAACATGAAGCACAAGCTCCATCATGACATGACAGTGTTTTATCAAGTGGTAGTTTGTATCCTGTATAGTTCAATCTGTGTGATTCTATAGTTTGTTCTCCATTTTTGTTGTTGATTTTTTGTTTGTTAAGGTCCATCTAGGGACGGGCATTGCATATGAGCTTGGGCTTCAATGCAGTGTGTGAAAACTGTTTATTTTCTTCAATACTTGCCCCTGTACAAGTAAACCTTAAATGAATAATAAAAGTAAACATAATATAGATTTACCTTCCAAAGACAATAATGGCTGACTCCTGATCCTGACGCTATTTGGTGCATGTCTTCCCCCACTCTCTCTCTCTCCCCATATTTCCTACAGCTGTCCTGTCCCAATAAAGACAGAAGCTAAAAAAATAATCTTTAAGATAAAAGTCGAGCTGACTCACCTGACTAACATACCAGCAGAGTGTTGCTTAAAATAATGCTCATAATGCACAATTCTGAACCTCTTAAGTTTACTTTGAAACCAATGATTTGAATCATAGAATGTAAACATTGGTGTCTGGTGAGAAAGACTTTTTTAAATCTGTTTTTTTTTCCTGTGTTTTTTTAAATCTACGGTTTATATGATTAATAATATGCAGAAATCGACCAACTAAAACCTTCAAATATTAACATTTTTGAATGAAAACGTATCTTTCAGTTGTACCATGTAGAAAGCATTAGGGGAGTCTTTGGCTCGGGGTTTTGAATCTACTCATTGGAAAATTGGCCGTTTGATGCCCAGCTTTGCCAGCCAACATGTTGAAGTGTCCTTGGGCAAAATATTGAACTCAAATTGTTCCCAAAGGCTGTGCCATCAGTGTGCAAAATGAGCATTAGAATCTCTCCTGATGTGCAGGTTGGCACCTTGCTTGGCAGTCCTTGCCATCAGTGTATGAATATGTGTGAATGTGGTGAACGGTATTAAAAGCACTGAGTGGTTTAAAAAAAGAAGCTATCAAAGCGCAATCCATTTAGCCAAACGGGTGCTTTGTTTATTTTTACACTTCATAATGCTTCAACCATTTCATTGGGTGACAGGTTGGGACTGCAGGAAGGCTACTCTATCACCTGGACTCTTTAACCTCGAAGCCATGCAGTTGTAAAAACGTGTAGATAGTAGTTTAGTTTGGCGTTGTCTTGCTAACACGAGTAAGGCCTTTCCTCGTATAAATGTCTATTTGTATCAAATTATATGGTTCAGCATCAATGGTGCATTCACAATTGTGCAGGTTACCCAAGCCATGTGCCCTAGTGACGCTGGCTTTTGAATTTAGCTCTGATAACAAGCCAGATGGTCCCTCTCCTCTTTCATCTTCAGTCAACCATTAAAGAGCTCTGTTCCAGAAGAAGGTGGTTACGTTTTTTGATCTGGTTTATATATTACCTCTTTGCATGGTAGAGTTTTGGCATTTGTAAATGCAGCAACTGACTGTGCTGACAGACTGTGGTTTTTGTTAGTCTTTCTGAGATGTTGTCCACTACAGAACTGTGTCTGTTTTTAATGCAGGGATGTCTGAAGGCCCACAGACTAATGGCCATCAAATATTGTTTTTGGCTTTGTGCTGTAAGCAGAGAATTCTTCAGATTCTCTAAAGTGGTATAGCCGACCCCATATTTACACCAGAAAGACTAATTTTATTCCAAATCATATTACTTACCTGTTGCCAGTTTACCCTATTGTCTCTAAAATGTTCCATCTGGGTTTAAAAAAAAAAAAAGCATTTCAAAACATTTCCAGTCTTTGTTGGCATTGTCCAAACTTTTTGAAAACATTTTATGGTGATATAATGGTTTAAAAAGAGACATAGCAGGTTATTACATAAGGGAGATTTTCATAAACTGAAGCAGCTCATTACCCTGTTGAAAACGTGTTGTAATTGCCCTCAGAAGATTCCTATGCCTTATTGAAATAAGTCTGACTGTATCTGTAGTAATGTGCAAAAGCTACACAGCACCGGGCTTAATTGAGTCGTATTCATGACATTTTAATTTGAAGTGTAGGTTGGCTTGATTTTTTGAATTCAATCCTTGGCTACATTTCCTTCCAAGGCTTTGTAGGGCGAGGGTAAGGACAAGTGGAATTGCTGATGTAACTCAGCTAAAAGTCCAAATGTGTATCTCCTCTTCAAA
Source organism: Labrus mixtus (assembly GCF_963584025.1). Lineage (NCBI taxonomy): Eukaryota > Metazoa > Chordata > Actinopteri > Labriformes > Labridae > Labrus > Labrus mixtus. The sequence goes on from NC_083613.1 coordinate 17,298,668, forward strand.
CTGGAGCCCATTATGCATCTGGGTGGTTGTGACTGGTATGATATTAACATTAATGATTTTCTTGCATAGCACATCCCCCTAATGCATTCTAGTGTAGAATCCACTTTCATCCTTGCCTCCAAACCCTGAATAGAACTAAACAGAGAATTCCCAGACACCTTAGCGTAATTGTTTTTCTTGTAAATGCAGCCTGAGTGTTTTTAATAAATCTCTACTCTCTACTACTTCATCTGTTTACTTGCTGCCTTATAGATTGCAAAATTCGCATCCTAGTTAGCTAGATGAATATCGGCTAAAGCTCTAAATAATGCAGCACACTTACTGAATTCAAATTAAAACTGTGTTTTTGTGTTTTCTGTGCTGCAGTTTAGTGGTGATAATGTGTCAGGATTGAGGAAAGAACATTACATTTGATTTCCCGATAATACAAAAATGTCTAACAGTAAAAGGTGTTATTACTGCCTAGAAACAGAAGCCAATTAAACGTTTTAGACTGTTCATCCACTCTGAAGTTCAGTACCAAATGCAGTTATTCTTAAGGGAGAGATTCTTGCTCATTTGTAGCTGCTTGGTGAATAAATCTGGAAGCAGTCATTCCACTTCATTCCAGCAGGTTGATAGTGTTGCATGAGGCTACTAACTGCCATGAAGATATAACTTATGTCAGGTGAGGTTTTCAATTGATAGTTAAGCTGCATGCCAGAAACATGCTCAGTTCAGGGTTAGATCAAAGAAAAAATGAAAAACAGAATTATAATTGCCCTACAGGAGACAGACACAGACAGCAATTTCAACATTTAGAAGCATTAAAGATCAACAGAAATACTTAAGTTGTTATCATGAAAGCAAACTGAAACACTTGAGCAGAGACACCATTAGCACAATTTAGTTTTAAATGAAACACTCTGACAAACATTAGGAAGTTATTGACCATGGATATCAATAATAGATAACATTTCCAGTTGCACTTTAATTCTGGTGATATGCTTTTATACATCAGCCCATGTTAAACTTACTTTCCTTCACAGTAGCTCAGAGAACATGAGGTTACTTTGTGAATAAAACATCCTACACAACTATGGAGTAATGGTTTATTTTTTCTTCAATTAAACCGCTTATGGAATGTCATTAGCACAAACCCACACTCATTTTTACCCAGTTATACTTTACACATGAACAAAGCTGAAAATGCTTTGTGTAATACACTCCATGCTTACTGTCCTGAGCCTTAGTAGTAGATGATATTAAAGTGTTTTCATTAAGACATTGTCTTTGTTTCCTGTTTTAAAAAATGTTACCTGTTTTTATTTTTAAGCCAGCTTGGAAGTGTGACGGAGTTCAAGCTCAAAGCAGCTGCTGCTATATTATCTATTTTGCAATACTTCTCAGTTTAGAACATATAACGTAAAGTTCCACTAGTTCCACTAGTCCCAGTGTTGTCACTCGTCACCCATTGGTTTCTGAAGAGGCGTTATGGAGCCTAATGATGGTGTTCACCATAAAGGAAATGCCTGCTCTAACTTTTTGTCTCAGACAAAAAGATGGATTTGAGAAGGATTTTTAGTGTCCTGGCAAACAGCTACAATGCAGAAAGTACTTCTTCTGACTTCAGAAAGTAGTATGAAAAAGATTGGATAATGTACATTAAGCGTGTTTTTTACAGTTCAGTTTATTGCCATTTGCAGTATGAAGCCACATTGGAAAATATGTGCAAGAGGTAAACAATACAACTGGTAAAAAAAGACACAGGACAGTTTATAAAAATAAAAAGGCAATGTAGTCATCCCTTCTGTGTGAGTCGAGACCCTGAAAGCAACCTGCTCACCCTGTTGGGGTTCCAATCAGCGTTAACAACCCTTTACTTGTTAGGCAGCTGAATGCTGCTGGGACAAAAATTGAGATTCCTCTTTTATTCCCTGAAAACCAAACCCAGCTTGATCCTTAACAAAGAGTGAACAGTTCACACTTTGAACTACATGTTTGTCTTTTGGAAAAGTTTGGGTATGAAGACCTGTTTCCTGTCATTGATAGGGGTGAATTTGAGTTACATCTCAAACACACAAATATATATTTCGCAGATCACCTTCCAGTCATGCAAATGCTTGGCTGCATGATGCATCAATGGTATTTAGGACCATTACAAAATGTATTTGAAATGGCACACTGCATTTATATTTTGACTCTTTCTATGTCTCCAGCTGATTTTCAAGCTGAGGACTCTGCTCACCTTTATGTTATTTGGTGCAGTATGAAGTGGAAGCGAGAAGTATGTCAATAACAGAGCAGGTTTTTTTCTGTCTGCCTTTTCTACCCAACAGGACAACTTCTGGTTTGGAGAACTTCCAAAAGCACACCCTTATGTATACAGAAAAGCAGTTTGGTCACAGCCCACCTGTATACAGAACACTGACCTTGCTTGCAGCTTTTGATTATAACCACCAGAACCCCCGACTTCCTGCTCGAAACCGTGATGGACACAAGATGTAAATATTTAGTAGTACAGTTGTCTAACATACAAATGTATTGTTGCTGTTACCTTAACAGTTTTTAAAATATGAAACCACTCTAATACAAAATAATATTATTTTCCAAGCTCCTGAAGTTGCTGCAATAAAAATCAAAGAGCTGGAGTGTGAACGCCTTGAAAGAGACGAGACTACGGCCAGTGATGCAAAAGAGAATTTGAAGATGAACGGGCCTTCCTACAAAACAGAGTCTAGTGCTGATGATCAGCAGGCATCACCCACAGCTGAACTTTACTCACATTTCACATGTCTGCCTGTATCTACAGCTGTGCATCATCAGAGCTCAGGTCCATCATAACAAAGTTCCAGGATAGTGTAGACCCCCCCCCCCCCCCCCCAAGCAGCTGAATGTGTAAATAAGTGCCTAAATGTGCTTTAGATTGTATTTGTATAGAAAATCAATGTTTGTCTAATAAATAACTATTTTATCTTGATCTCTTTAGCTTTTGCTTCTTATTATATTATCCTATTTCATTATTACCTTTGTTGTTGTTGTTGTTCTGCCCAATGGTGATCGCTCGAATCTTGAAACCTTGATAATGTTTTTGTTATTTGGTAAATATAAAGAAGAAGATAGAACTAAAAAAATCTGTGGGCAATGCACACAATTACTAATTGTTATAACCATTACCAGTACAGGTCAATTACAGGTACTAAATGCAATCACAACAATAGAGTAGAAGGAGAGGATATCTGTTTTATCATGTAAACTGGTCAAAACAAAAGACTTCAAGGAACCCAACATACAAACTCAACTTGTAATGGAACAAAAACACTGAACAAAGCCACAACAGGTATGTATGTACAAGTCTGTAAGACACATTTTTACACAAGGCAACACACCCTGTAGCCAGGTTATTGTACTTGGGAAAGCATCTCTGATTTTCCAGACGCAGCAGCTTTGATTCATAACTCTGTTCCCCTCTCCCAAGCAGCCATGCTATCATAACACACATTGTCTACATGCTGCAGGCCTGTGATGCTGCTCCACTCGGGGCTCCTGCTCATCACTGATGGTGAGTTGAAGTTTCGGTTGAATCCTGGAAAAAAAGGAAATCTGATGTTGAAAAACAAAAACCTCATACACTTATTACATATACATGGTCGCAGACTAGATATAATATTGCCCAAACAAGTCGGTATTATGATCCTTCTCACGTCTAATGGGAAAGCAACTATAAGATGACAGAATGAACATCCTTGCAGATTATGTATAACAGATTTAGACATGACGTGAGGCTGCATCGTTTCCGGTGTCATCGTTGTCTCACGTTGTCTCAGCTTTACCGGGAGCAGAAAGTCAACACAAGTTATGTCTCCAGTTTGCAAACAAATAGATAAATATATCCATCTTAAGTTGTCTCCAAAAAGTTTATAACCTTACAAACAGATAACTAGCATGTATACATATAGCTATTTATCTACGGCCTATAGATATCATGGTACCAGTTGAATACTACTAATAGGTTTTATCAAAATCTGGTAATATTACTGTACCTTTTGAGTCGACATGGTTCTTTATCTTCTCACGGCGTCTGTGTCGGCTTCCTCACCCTCTGCTTGTCAACAAATGCACGTTGGTTCAGACGGGAAGCGTAACCGTTTTACGACAGTGCAGTTGCAGTCAGAGACCTGCTGTTGGCGCCGAAGCGCACCAAAACTGAAAAGTTACATATTGGGGCTTTAAAGCAATATCAAGACAGAGTATTAGTGCATATATCCCGGCCAGACACAATTTCAACCTCCAAAGCCTTTTTCTGTATGAATGAGTTTGAGTTCAGGGGCCAAGTTGTCTTTCTTATCTCTCCTTCCTAACTCCAGTTTTCAGTACTTACTCAAGTGCCTCTTGGCTGAGCCTGCATCTTTGTCACCTCTGTGTAGGCCAGCCGACTTCTGCCTCCTCACTCGTCTGCCTCCTCACCTCCCTGCCTGCACATCATGCTGGGTTTAAGAGTTTAAAAGCCACTTCAGTGACTCCCACCTACTCTCCCCCTGAGCAGGCGAGGAGATTGTCTGTAGTTCTATCAGCCGGGCACAAATCGGGCAAACTGTGACGAGGCATAATAAGAGAATTATCTCTCGCTGGCATTTGTGCAAGGTGGATATGGAGGATGTGGGCAGCAGACTGCAAAATGTGTGATCAGTGGTCAACTGGTGCAAGGTGCTTGGCTTGTGTATGTGTAACTTTCATTCATCCTGGGGGATACAAGCTCAAAGTCTTCGCTCTCTACCTAGTGCTCTTTTTTTTGATATTCATACAGTCATACATAAGAGATGAGTCCATCTTTGGGGTTCAACTCCTTTGAAGACTGCTTTTCATAACCAAATAGATCTCAACCTTTTGACAAGAAAGTCTCCTCTATACAGCACATGCTTCTCTGTGTACCATGACTGGACTGTATCAGGAATAGGAAGCATGTGGCAGTGCTTTATACTCGCAATTAGGAGTTGTGTTATTTGACTTCATGACTTTATAACATGCATTGCTGATGAATCGTCAACAATGCAGACACATACAGGCAAAGATAAAGAGACAGGTGGGGCAGGACAATCTGCTGTGTGAGAGGTACAGGCTAAATGTGTGTTTTTTTAAAAGGGAACTAAAGGAAAGCAAGCTGAGCAGATTAAAGTTGTTTGTGAACAACATGCGTTATAAATGCATAAACTATAAATGCACATTTAGCATGATATATAACTTAATTTAAAGAACCTAATGTAATTGTTGAAATTGTTTCAAGAGCAGCCACTCAGTGTTTGGGGCAGAGAATGCCATTTAAATGTCCATAAATTGTGATTCTCGGATCATGGGATTGCCAAAATAATGATCTTGATTATATTCGATGAATTGTTCAGCCATACTCAAAATCCTTCAAATGGCCGGGCAGTATGTGACTCCACTAGCTGTAAAAAAGGAGTCTCTTTGCATGAAAGTCATCCAGAGAATGAGCCTATACTTCTCATTTGGTTTTTCTGGCTTTATCTGCTGGGCAAAAAATGATGCGTTAATAGTTTCCCAATGATTTTTTTGTCTTAATCACTTATTCGTAGTCTTCTTCAAAAAAGCTTGGTGTAATTTTAAAAATTCTGTCACACAACCCAGTCCGCCCCAATTATAATAATTATTATTATTTTTTAACCCAAACATGTTTATTTCTGCTATTAAGTTGGTATTTTGAAATGGACCCTAATATAGATTCCTTAGATTTTTCAGCCAACATCAAATGGACAATAGGGAACTACGGGTTTTTTTTTCACTTTGTATTGACTTACTTTTTTAACACTGGAAGCTGCTGCTTGATCCAAATTCTGTCACTGAGCTGTGGGGCAACACTGAACAACAGAAAAAAGGAGTTGAAGCAAAATGTTTGATCAGTTGGACTAAGTTGTTGGATCTTAGCTTGCTGTCTCTCTACTGAAGTAAAAAAAAAAAAGAAGGAGCAGCAGCTTTGATAGAGGTGTCCCTTGAAATGAAATCTGGACTTTGCTAGCTCTGATCTTCCCACTGCAAACACAATCGTATGCTCATGGCCAGAGGGTAGTTACAAATGAGGAAATGCAGTGACACCCTTAACATTTTGGGGTATCAACCACTTGGCTTAAAGTCAAATCCTTCAGCACCCTTTCTGACCTTAACACTACTGCTCATCTGTTTTACTGTGGAAAAGATCACCAAGCCTGTTTTATAAAGTCAAACTTTATCCTACAAACTGGGGTCTCCACAAAGGTTGGCCTTTTGTTTTGTCTCACAGGTGCTTTATTTGGTTCATTGAATGTAAAACACTTTTACTTTTTTACACTTCAAACATTTTTCCATCTCAAATAAATGAAGCCAAAATATTCTGTTGTGATGGTCGCTGACATATTGCTCAATTGGAGCCAGAGTCTGCCCAGTATAGGGATCAGCTGGGTGCCACTGCGCTGATGTCATGCTGCTTCCACTAACCTAGACACACAATCAACTAAGTGGCAAAAATGGCAAAGATACGTCAGTTCCGCATTGTTCACAGCACAACAGATTCTTGTGTCGGGGTAAAGGATACACACACCTCTCAATCTTCCTCTCTACTCAGCTAATCTGGTGCACACAGTGCACGTGGCATTTCACACTTTTTGTAGCATAAAATAACTTGTAAAAAATAAACTTCTTAAAAAGGACTTGAACTCAAATCCATGTGATAATATATATCATTGAAGCAGAAATCATGTTTGAGAAAAAGGTATTTGATGTCTATGTTAACGTTAAAGTTTGCCCTGTCTCTTTTCTGTTAAAATTGAGGAGGCGGGGCTAATAACCTACACTGCAGCCAGTTGGTAGGGGTAGTGTAATTGTTTGGCTTCACTTCCTAGAAGCAGTGGTGCTGTCCAATTCTGTACAGTCTATGATTTTATCATTTGTTCCTAATACTTCATGTCTGGTGTTTTGTTTTAATTAGTGCTTTATTTTTTATTTATTTGGGTCTAGTCAAAGCCAATTTTGAATATTGACATTTTTAATAGATACATCTATCTAGAAATCAATGTAATTTTTTTTTTTTTAATGGAAAATATAACTTATTTTTACGGAGCCCCTGAAGTTCCAAAAAGTAAAAAAATATCTTGTGCACAAAAGATATTAACTTGTGTGCACAAAATAATAACATTGTCCCCCCCATTGCTAGATGAGGTAGATTGCTATCCTCCAATAAGTTTGGTTCTGCTGAAGTACCTGCCTTTTTAAAAGCTCACGCATGGATTTGTCCTGGTACTACTTCATACCCACCTGTAAGTAAATGGTTCAGTGTGTGTGTGTGTGTTTGTGTGAGTGCAGTAATCCCAAGTGGTGATGCAGACCATTGAGCTCTACTCAATAGTGGCTGAGTCCAGTTCATTTCTCTAGCTGTCTATTTGCAGTGCAGTCAGTGAGGTGTACTCCCAACCGTCCCCATGTCCCAAACACCTAACCCTGCCATCCATCTACCTGACAAACACTCATGACGTTTTTTTTAAAATCGCTATTTATCCATGGACTATTTGCTGAGCTGGCATCCTGCATTTTTGGGCCACACCATGTTACAAGGCCACACAAATCTAGTTTCGCTGTCTGAAAAGTGTCTCAGATTTCAACTTTTCGACCTTGAGATTGGTCACTGTAGCCATTGGAGTTAATACTGTATGTCATTTTAACACATATTATTGAGACTTTTAAAAAAAACTGATGTTGTTGATTGATTGAGCAACTACAATTATGACTATATTATATTATAATGATGCACATTTTGCTTTTGGAGCAAGCTGGGAATCATAAGATAGATTCAACTGTTTTATGTTGTTGTTGGATATGGAGCAAAATGGAAATTTGTCTGTCTTCCTCCCTTAACTTGTGCCAACCCATGCTGAAAGAGGCTCAAGGCCTCTGCAACCCTTCTCAGTTTGAGTTGATATAGAAAACAGAATTATGGCTGGATGGATGGATTTTGGTCTGTAACCACAGCAGAGGTCTGGGTGGCAGTTTGACAAAATCACTGGGGTCTTTTCACAAATACAATCTTAACCATAGCTGAGGTCCCTCATGTCTCATAGGTATTGCAGGAATCTTCACCTTCAAGATAATGGCTATGAATAATTTGAAGCAACTTTTACCCCCCTCTAAACATTGATTCTAAAACATACAAGTGGTGGATTTGACCGTACTGGTTATTATCTAACCAAGATGAACAACATTTTTGTAGTTGTGAGGAACTTGACAAATGTTTATTTTTAATCAAAAGTCTCAGAAAAAAATTGTCAGTAAAACTTCACTGAAATCATGCAACTGACTGATGGCACAATCCACACCATCCTTTCACATAATTTAGTGCCAACACTATTTTTTTTAATTTTAATATACTAATTTTTTAAATATACTACTCTATATACTATATACTACTATTAAACTCAAAGATTTTTAAACAATTGAAGACCTCTGAAGACTGTACAAGCTTTAGCCAAGAATTTCCAAACTGCACACTTTATGTTTTTTTCAGTGATTAGAACCATGGGCGGTTCTAGGCAGTGGCCAACAGGGGCCAGTGCCCCTGTAACACTGAGGTTGGTCCCCCCTGTGGCCACCCCTCCAAAAAGAAGAGCCCCCCTAAGAACACATACACAGTATTTGACTCAACAACCAGACTCACAATCTAGTATTAAATACTGAAACAAATATAAATCATGGTATTTTATGTTGTGGTATTTAATGATGTGCGCTATTATTTGGCATAATATATATTTTTTTAAAGTGATCATCTTTGTCTGTTTTTCACCTGGGTTTAATGTTGCCCTCTGACAAAACAACTGGCCCCAGTTTGGCCCCCTCAGTAAAAGTGGTCTAGAACCGCCACTGATTAGAACAGATTCAACAACCTGGATGATTGGTAGGCTATAACAGTTAAATCGGTAGAGACTTGATTATTAGTGAACAGCTATTATTCAAAAAGATAAGAAAAGGATAATAAAATAGCATTTTCCTTGGCAATGAGCCCCCATCGCAAAATGTTGTATTCTAAGGGGCAATGAGGTCGATAGCAGAACAACATACCCCTCTGAAGGAGTATAGACACTGGTGATGGTGAAGGAAGGATGCTAAAGAGGTGAGGAGCTGGGCTCGGAGTGGACACTATTAAGATGGATCAGAGGTAGCTGGAGAGGAGGGATGCAATGATCCAACTTAAACGTCAAACTGTTAGCAGTAGAGAGGAGGTAATAGGTTGATTAAGAATGTGTTGACATCTGGTTGGTTTAGTAAAAACTCATGAAGCAGAAAGAGAGGTAATGGTGGCATGCATGAATGATGACTAACTAAATGAATGAATAAATGAGGAGGAAAAACTTAAACTTAAATTTACACATGTTTCCAGAGGCAAGGTCATTTGGTTTTCTGTTCTGAAACTCAACAGTGTGCTTTGATTATTTGAACAATGACCTGCATGGAAAGGGCAAAAAAAGGTGGTAATGGATTCAAGGCTGTTACATTCAGAGAACAAACCTGGGAGTGAGAGAAGTTTATTAAAGATGACGACTTAAGCTGAGCATTGGCTCTTCATTGATATTACAAACAAGTGTTACTCTTCACTCACATATTATTCCACTTGCCAAATTTTTGCTGTATTTTTTTCATTAGTATGTTTCTTGCTTACTTCACAAATGTCCAAGTTCCTTAAGACTGGCTCACACTGCAGGATAATTGGGCCGATTTGAGGTCTGATTAATTCCTTCATGACAATCGCAGGGTCGCTCCCGATATTTGATATTTAGAATATAAAATCTTGACGATTACGTTATGAAAGGGTCTGGCAGAAGTCGTGTGAGACTACAATCACAGAGAGAACCGTAAGGACATAAGTGTAGTGGTGGCGGTAGGAGGCAACCCCCACCGGTGCGCTTGACAACTGTAATGCTCATAGTTACAATCTGACCTCTAGCTCTCACTGAAGAATATACAAACCTGTGTCTATTTAAAACTCCTGCAGTGTGAGCCAGGCTTTAGTGGAGCTTGTATTGTTCAGTATTTGTTGCGACTGAGCGAGGGAGGTGCTGATTTTTGAGGCTGTGGGTTGTGGTATTGTTGTTCTGAATTGCATGATATTGCACAGGTGTCGCTATATGAGACTGACCCTGGTCTACAATAATTCCATCAGCACTAGAGAGCCAAGAGTGTATGGACTACAGAATACTCACTTGCTCCCAGAACCTTAGATAGATTTTCCCCGATGTCCATGTGTATAGGATGCAGACACTGAGGTAATCCTCACTGATGGAAAAACAGTCACAGCCACAATGCCTTCTGTGTGCCCGCTGAGCGTGTGATGAGAGTGAGAAGAGATTGCCGGGGATATCTGCTGAATTTTCTCCCACTTTGACAGAGGCAAGACACTGACGAGTACAAACAGGAGACAGCAAGGTGACAGGTGGCTCTTGCTACAGTCTGGCGCCACTGAAAAATGACTTTTTTTTTTGCACTGCTACTCCCATATGAGAGGGTGTCGAGGTCAGGATAAGACATTCAACACATGCAATATCTCAGTTGATATCTGCAACAGTATTCTTTTCCGTGGAAATCACTTGACGTGATAATGCATGTTGGCACGGTTGCAAAATTGGAAATAATTCCACTTGTTTGGGGAAAAAAGATTCCATGATCACCAGACAATGAACAATAGACATTTGTTTTCTCAACTTCCACTAAGAAGACAGTTTTTCCTCAATAACTTCAATATCTGCAAGGCAAAGTAAAAGCAGGGAACCCCTACACTTTTCCTCTAATAATAATGTATCATTGACATTTTTACTTTCAGGGAATTATCTTCCCAACTATTGGATTGGATCGTCAAAAATTTGAAACACATGTTCGTAACTCCCAAAGGATACTTTTTGTTTAGTCTTAGATCCCCTCACTTTTGTCTAGAACTGCTAATGCTTTAGTGTTTATTGCTAAATAGCAAAATCATGCATGCCAATAGGAAAATTATGGTGATGCTGGTAAAACATACCATCTTTAAATGAATACTAATGTAAGCAGTTAACGCAATACAACCTCATAGAGCTGAAAGCATTGGTGTGTTCCGTTGAACAAGGTTCAGACCAAAGGACTTTCTGACTTTCAGGCTGATTTATCGCATATTACTACGTTTTGACAACTCAAGGAAAAAAATGGTTTGGGCCCTTTGTTTGTATCAATGTTTGGCCAAAATTTCCTGATCATAAGAGGAGGTTTAGACATGCGTTCTTAAACCTACCGAATGGATGGCGGACAAGCATTTGTTGCTCAGATTATTTTTCTAACCTGTCACTCATCTCATGAACACTAAAAATAAATTTATGGAAAATGATGCTTCAGTGTTTGGGCTGTAAAAAAAGAAGCCCACATAGAGCTACTGTAGGTTTTTCTAGTAGCCATTTGGTTTGGTTGCTACTCACCAAAACTTAAAGTGATCACTTGTAGCTTATTAGAAGAATACTGTTAATGTTTATAATAAGAAAGGGAGGGCTTACCCCTGCCAGTCCAG